>NC_135893.1:27491833-28091833 GCF_964194155.1 Cetorhinus maximus | reverse complement strand
GTTGGAAACCTCATCCCACCCATAGATGAGGTTTCCTAAAAAATGCGAAGGCCGCTTAGCCTTTTCGCCTGCCCGCCAACCGTAAGCTTGGACGGGCAGCGAAGAATTTCATTTAATTGGTGCTTTAATGGCCTTTGTAGGCCTGTTAATTGTCGGCGGGTGCACTGCTGACTTCCATGTGCTCGTGCCGACCAAAATATCACGCAAGTGCACAATGACGTCGGGACGCTCGCCTGACGTTATCGCGTGTCATTTAGTGCTCGTTCAGGTCGGGCATGTGCCCGCCTGGCGAGCGAAAAATTCTGGCCATAAACACAGACGCCACACACACATGCACCCACACATACACACCATCCCTCCAGACACACATACACACACACACACACACACTTGAGTGTGCAGTCCCATCACAATGACATTGATTGCTAAGCATCGCACCCATGGCATGCAATGGTTGTCAAGCTAATATTTTGCCTTTTTAAAAAATCATTCTCACACACTCCCTGAAGTGCAACCCAGCAGCATTGAAGCGCAAGGAGTTCGTTGACTGATGGAACTGTCTTCAGGGCAAGCATTGTTCAATGACCAGACCACAATTCAATTTGTTTGATATGCCTCTAAACACTATGCAAATAATGAGTCAAATGGCCCAAAGCCTTGCACTGCCCATTTAAACAGGCCACCACTTTGAAGGACCCTTGAATCGTTTTGGAGGCCGCACTCAATAAAGGTGCTGAACCTGGTTTCAGCTTTTTTTGCAGCACTCAGAGCTGAAATCATTGTAATGAAAGCAAAATACTGCGGATGCTGTAAATCTGAAATAAAAACAGAAAATGTTGGGAAAACGCAGCAGGTCCGACAGCATCTGTGGAGGGAGAAACAGAGTTAACGTTTCGAGTCTGTATGACTCTTCTTCAGAGCTCAAACTGTGTTAGGGATATTGGATTCTGGGGTTCTTTTGCAGTTGCAGAGACTGCCTAACTCACTAACTGTGTCAGTATGTTAATTACTAAATAGCAAATGATCAGTATTGACACTGCACTGCCAGTGCAATTTCGGACTGCTTGTTTATTGTCATAGCCTCATTACACTGACAGGACTTTGCTCCAAATATTAATGAAATCAGTAATTTGTATAATTTTCAATTACAAAAAAGAATTGGCCCAGCACAGTTTGTACATGAGTCATTCGTTCCTAATGAGTCCACAGTTGTGATGCCCACAGCAGATTTAAAATGTGGAAATATTTATTTCTTTCAAACTTTCTTCAAGTAACTATGTGGTAAAATATGGCATCCTTTTCATTGAATGGTGTTTACATAACCAAACCTTCCAAATTACTTTTAGTTTATTTTAATTATTATTAAGTCAGAGTAAAATATCACAGTGTGGGTTGTGTAGCGAGCTGTAGCAAATGACCCAGGTACACAGATACCCAGGGATGAGGGGTATAGTTGACAACCTGCTCCACAAAAATAAACCTTAGGCAGCTTACAGTTGCCATCAGAATGCAACAAGATTTTGTTTGCAAAGTATAATTGGTGTGCCCAGGATTTGACCGTATAAATCCAGGCTACCAGTCCGAAGGGAGACACCACGGCACTATCTGAAGTTCTTCACGTAGCCTGATTAACAGTCATTCGTTAATTACCGTCACCAAAAAAAAACAAATGAATTGGTATTTTTCAGTTTGTGGAATCTTGCTGTGTGCAAAGTTAGGCTGCTGCGCTTGTCTCTATAATCATGACTATACTCCAAATGTAATTTATTGGATGTGCAGCACTTTTGGCCGTCTTGAATCCATACTCAAACACTTGCCTTTTTAAATTGGAAATCTCACATAGAGGCTAAAGCTTTGGCTGATGGGGGATATTGGAACATTGTCAGGCTGGTGGTGGAGGGCTTGCTCTTCTCTGGTTTGAACTGAAGCACACGATTAGGGTAGAGTGGATGGAGCTTTACTCTATACTCCAGCTAACACGCAATTTGACCTTGAGTACTAAAATTCACCCCATTTTTTAACTGCTTTCTCATAAAATAAGGTACTTGATATGGCTAATAGGCAATAAAAGGTTCATCTGAAACCCTGTCTGACTTGGTCCCATATTAAACTGATCAAGCCCCATTTATATTGGTTAAAGTCCTGATCATGTGTCACTGTGCCATTTCACTTTATTCTGTCATTTGTTAATATTTTTCTTATTAAGAAATTCAAACTCTACTTCAGCCTCTTGGCAGTGTCACTTGGGGAGGTCAGAGGGTGACCGGTATGGTAAATGGATGATATCACATTGGTGCAACGGGGAGAACTCTTCTAAGAGCGTTGATGAGGTGGAGCAGAGGGAGTTTTACTCAGCATCTAACTCTGTCAGAGCTGATTTGAAAGTCGCTGATGCTAACACTGGATGTCGGAAATGAAAAAGTGTCTAAATTCGCCAGTATCAACATATCCCACCTTGGTGAACACACATGCATCCCAAATTTAAAAGTTCAATAAAAATATTAGAATTGAAACTTGAAAAAGTAACAACTTTTTCCTTCTATGACATAACACTGAGGCGTGTCTGGACATGCAGCATACTAACAGTGCATCATTAATGGCATATGCCATACATTTAACCTGGTTCAGCGGAGCTTGTGAATTCTGGTCAAGTAAGCTATGACAGATACAATGGGCCAAAACTTATTAGAAAAATAACAGTGTGTAAACAAAGCACACTGTTATTCATGCACTAATCAGCTTGCAAATTCCGAGGAAGAAGAGAACACCGTGAGTTGCGAATCTCCAGAACTTGCTGGTCGATTTGTGTCACGCCAACATTTGCATCATGTAAACAACATCTCACCGTTAACTTCCTCATTATTTTTAAGCGCTTTCTGTGTTTGCATTTTAATTTCCCATTAAACTCACAATGGAAAATTAGAACACATTATTAATAGCATTATTACCCTTTTAATGACATTGATAAAGGCAATGACAATCCACCTATCTAGCTGTTGAGTCTCAGTCCTTCAGGTAGGAAATTCTTCTTAGAGTTTAAAAAAAAATCAAGTTTTCAATCCATCTTTCCTTCTATTTCTTTCTCTTTCAGTACCTGACTTGACTCCAATTCTTTATCAACCCTGAAATCACATTGATTGAGGGGATAAAAAATTCACAAAGGCCCTGGGTGCTCTGTTTCATTCGCTACGACATTATCAACTTGCACTTTCAACAAGTTATACCACAAATTATATTTCAGCTGAATAATGCAGGATAAAATATAACCAATGGCATATGTTCCAGTAAGAATTAGGACATAAGAACAATTGGCCCAATATACCCATTTTGAACTGTTTCAGTTAGTAGAAGGATGTTAATTATAAATTTACAATATTACCCTGGTTTACACGTTGCTGAAATATTAAGCTCACATAATATTTGTATGATTTTATATATTGAGTCTTATTGTGTAATATTGTAGCGTTCCATACTTGATGATCAATGTTTATATAGCAGTGGCTGGGCCTCTTTTCCTCAGGTCACATTGAGATGGGACACTCTCCTTTTATCACTTGCAATGGGAGTAGGAGGGGTGGCTTGATATTCCCATCTTGTCTTTGAGCTCAGTCAATTCCTTCCTCCTGATACTGTATTTATGAAGAAGGGTTGTTGTCCTGAAGTCCAGCAGTCAAGGAAAGAAAGAGCTTGTATTTATATAGCAACTTCCGCAAGCTTAGGACACCCAAAGGTGCTTTACAGCCAATGAAGTTATTTTAAAATGTAGTCATTGTTGCAATCCTGAAAACCAACCTTCAGCCAGCAAACAGCGATATTAGAATGACCGGATAATCTGTTTTGGTGATGTTAGTTGCGGAATAAATTGGGGGAGGTGCCCCGCTCTTCATTGAAATAGTGCCATCACGCTTTTTTTACACAGTGCCAGACTGTCTGCCATTTTCCCAGACATGGATGGATGCTGAAATTGCATATAGAGTCACAGCATTCGCCTTCAGCAAGAGGATGCATCTGATCTCTGGAAGCACCAATTGTACCAACCTGTGCAATACAGTGGATTTCTGCTCCTTGAATGGAGCCAGTTCTGAGAGAACTGCAAGGTCCATGTGGCAATCTAATCCACTGTCCAGAATGGGTGGGAGTGATCCTCATATCTGTAGATAGGACTGACACCTCCTAGTCATGCAGAACCGTTGGAGAAGCTGGATGTGTAAATTGGATATAATCTTTTAATACTGATGTTTGTTGTACATCAAAGTTTTCTTGTAGATAGCACTGCCTTTGCGCACTGACCAGGTAACTCTCAGACATTGAACTTAAGAGGGATGTGCAGTCAGCTTCATGGATAGATTCACTGGACTTCATTATTATTTTATTAATAATTATTATTTCCTGGGGCAATATTAGGTAATAACAATGTAAATCTCAGCCATACAGACCAAATGGTCCCAGTTCCTGAGCTAGTTCATCTCTCCCCAGGGCAACAGTTAGGATGCTGCAGTTGGACTCAATGTCCTCAAGCTTGAGAGGAAAGAATCAGCCGCAGTTCCTACTCCTGATCATGTTTTAGTGACCCCTCCCCGCCCTCCGCACTGGGCAGTGCATTTGTGCAGATAGCAACAGGGATGAAAAAGAGTTGTTTGGTCACAAGGTGCTTCCCTAGCAGTTGAATAGCTCACCAAGTATCGTTGCCTGCTTTCATATATTAAGAAGAACCACGTGGGTGAGGTGGTGGGCTTCTCACAACTTTGGATCCATAACTCAACAGGTGTCAGCACCTTTTTTGGTGAGGGAGAGGAAATTTTGAAGGAAGGCAAAAAATGCATCTATCCACAAGTGCTGATGTAACTAAATAAAACTAAATAACTAAAAGCTGTGGCATGACAAGCAGAATTCAAGCTGATTGCAAGTCTACATGAAGTAGTAAAATAAATCCCTTATAAATAACTGAATCAGCAAAAATAAAGCCCAGGAGCCAGTACGATAACAGATTTATTTCTGAAGTCTTAGCAGATGACTGTGGTCCCTCTGTCCTTTGCTGTTTGTTTATGAATAGAATTATGTATTTATTATTATAGATAATTATTATGATCTGGTTTTATTGTCAATATGCATACAAGCGACCATTTCACAGCAGGTGCTGTCAGTGCACAGTCGCTTTGATTGACACTCTATTCATGCATCAAATTCAAATGCTGAAGTCACCCTTACTGAATCCCATCACCACCAGCGAGCACATTCTGTGCATAGTTGGGAATCTTTCCTCAGCAAATCCTGATGACAGAAGCTTTGTGGCATATGGACCAAATTCCCACAGAACAAAAGATCCATGCAGACATCTATCTGCGGCCCTGGTACATAAAACCTGGGCCCGAGTCTGGATGCAGAACTGCTAAGCTGTCAGTGTTGGCTCTCCCTCACTACCAGCTTATGCCCCTCATCCCTGGCAGCCAGCCATTTAAAAGCGGCACTGCCTTCTCAGTTGGAGTGCAGGGTTAGTGGACAATTACAGACCTAGTCAAGAGTTCCAGGCTGTCCTGATGGCCTCATGCATTGCCAGATGCGATACTGAACCAAATAGGCCAAAAGTTCCAGATCTCCAGTGTTCAGATAAGCCCGAACACTACAGGCCAGTCAGTTCAACCTCAGCGGGGAAGCTTTTAGAAACGGTAATTCAGAATAAAATTAATAGTCAGTTGGGCAAATGCGAGTTAATTAATGAAAGATTTGTTAAGGGCAAATCATGTTTCATTAACTTACTTGAGTTTTTTTATGAGGTAGTAGAGAAAGTTAAGGATGGTAATGCTGCTGATGTGGACTTCCAAAAGGCATTTAAGAAAGTGCCGCACTACAGAATTGCGAGCAAAGTTAGAGCTCAAAGGGACAGTGGCAATATGGATATGAAATTGGCTGAGTGACAGGAAACAAAGAGTAGTGGTGAATGGTTGTTTCTCTGACTGGAGGAAGGTCTATAGTGGAGTTCCCCAGGGATTGGTGTTAGGACCCTTGCTCTTTCTGGCATTTATTAATATCCTAGGCCTTGGTGTGCAGGGCACAATTTGAACACTTGTGGATGATACGAAACTTGGAAATATTGTGAACCATGAGAAGGATAGTGTTGAACTTAAAAAGGACATAGACAGGTTGGTGGAATGGGCGGGCAAGCAGCAGAAGAAATTTAATACAGAGAAAAGTGGTGATTTTTTTTCGTAGGAAGAATGCAAGAAAGACAATATAAAATAAAAAGACTTGCATTTGCCTTTCATAATTTCAAAACATCCCAAAGTGCTTGAATTTTTGAAGTGTAGTCTCTGTTATAACGCCAGAAATAAGGCAAAAAGCTTGTGCATAGCAAGATCCCACCAACAGCAATGTGATAATGGCCAAACAATCTCTTTTACAGATCTTGACTGAGGGATAAATATTGGCTAGGACGCCAGGAGGCACTGCACTGGTGTTCTTCAAAATAGCACCTTAAAGGGATCTCTTACATTCACCTGAAAGTGCAGACTGGGGCCTTGGTTTAATATCTCATCTGAAAACTACCATCTGTGCAGCAGCCAACCCTCAGTAACACACTGAAATGTCAGCCTGGACTATGTGCTCAAGTCATTGCTGAAGCATATAACAAACATCTGCTGATTCATAATATATTTTTGAATATCTAACCATAACTAAGCCTTTTTACCTTCGAACCATAAGATTATAGTAATGACAATAATTAATGTGCTGCTCCTCATAATTAGTGGGCTCAAAAATACTCGGCAGATTCTTTAGAATTGAAGTCACAGAGGATTGGAATAGAGAGTCAGTTAAAACACTATCCTCTCCCTTTCATCAGGGTTTACATTCAGATGTTTGAAATGAATTAAGCCTGTCTCAATTCCAGAGGACGCCAGATCGTTGCACATTAATCGGTAGCACACTGGGAGTGTAGTTCTTCCATCCTTCGATAATAAAGAGAGCCAGAAGATCACCTCGTTTTTTTCCTCATGTGATCAATTGAAACCTACTCCTGCTCGGAAAGACCGTCTGCAGATTGAAAAGTGGATCCCGGATACAGCAGGTTGGGGATCTTGATCTATCGGGCGAGGCTTCCTCAGCATGCTTTTACAGAATCCGCAATGTCATGGGCCTCAGAGAAGGAGGTGCCTGCATGGATGGCTTCTTACCTTCCTATCCTGAAGGAGTTGTGTCCATTTAGGGACATCTATTTTGCACTATTGCAGAGTCGCTTTAGAGCAGTTTTCTTTCATCTTTTGCTGCCCATCACTGATTACTTCCCAGTCGTCAATGTTCTCTAAAGGATCTTTAGGATTTGTTCATTGGGAATCTTACTGGCTTATGAAATTAGAAATTTTTAATGAAACTCTCCTGTGGCTAGGGTTAAGGCACCTTGTTAGTCATGTATAAAGATAATTAATCCACATGCTCATCATTTATTTTCTAGACCCTGGACTTCTTGTTGCTAATAATGACTGCCAAAAGTGCAAAGCCGCTTTGTTCCCCGGCAGGAATGTTGCTCACCTTGAATAGCACCAAAGCTTTGGAAAAGTGAAAAATGATATAAAATGGGACAGCGCTGAACTGATAAGTCATCTCAACTCATAAAGAACAATTCATTTTCAGCTTGTGTCATGAGTACACTGTTTGAGCCCTCCATATCCCAGTACTACACTCAAATCAATGCCTCATCAAAAGTTTCCAACAGACTGTTCTTCCCACACTCTGGTTTTATTTAGCTCTCATGCCTAACACCTCCCTTTTAATTCCTGAGATGCCAAGAGGTGGGTAGAAGAGATGGACAGATAAAAGGGGAAGGGATATGCAAGAAAGAGCATGATAGGGACAGAGAGAAAGGTAAACAAATATAGAGATTGGGAGCTATAAAGTGTGTGATAGGGAGGAGTAACAGAGAGGAATAATAGACAGAGGCAGAGTGTGAATGAGAAACTGGGAGAAGTAATAGGCAGAGTGATAAACAGAGGGACAAAGAGACGTTTGGGGGAAAAGTGCTGGAGTAGTGAGATAGAGCGTGTGAGTGTAAGAACATGTATGCATCAGGTGTGGTTGAGGGAGAACGAATGAGAAGGGAAGAAGAAAAAGATATAGCACAAATTGTTATCTGCTCCACAACATCTGTCATTCCCACTCATATTGAGGCAAGAAACAAGCTTTAAGGGTCAGGATGTGTTCCTTCAATTGGCCTCCCCTCAAGAGGTAGCAGTGTGTGTCACCTCAAGGCTTCCATCTAGTGGTTTGGTCAAGAACCAGTAAAACCTTTTCGGCACATTGAATGGCAATAATGCTGAGATTCAAGCTTGGGTGCCCAGCACAGAGTTGAGTGCTACATTATTGGACCTAAACAACACTAGCAATTTATACTGTACAATTGTGCACTGGGAGAAATGTTTGTTTTCCATAACTCAACCACGTAAGATTCCAAGAGTGGCAAATATGGAATATAGATGGTAGGAGGGTCTTTGGGCGTTGTGACTCCCAAGCACTGTGGTTTCCTGGAACTCGAACACCTTCGGGTATTGGAGAAGAATTCCTAGAACTTTTCCCTAAGAAGGCAGAAGGTTTCTCCTTATATTCTTTTCTCTCACATGAGATTATATGGCAGCGCGAGTGATGGTAGGGGGTAGGTGTGATAAGCTATAGAAGTTACATTGTGCCAGGACCAGACAATCTCGATAGACCAGCTGCTCTTTTCCCATCTTGTCGCATATGTTAGATCACAACTATCAATCTCAGTACAGTCCTCAATCCATCTATTATTTTATAATTGTAGTTTCACCTTTGCTCATTGGAGCACCTGTGAAGAAGAGTATAGTAACTGATATGTTACGGATCACTCAGTCCAAGTTGCAGTGACAACATGCACTTTTACATGCATTTTGTAGTCAGGAGTCATGGAAAGTGGTGGTAAAGGTTCTAATGTTCTTTCCATCAAATGTCTGATCAGGAATCTCTCCCTCTCTTACCGCCTGCCAATGGCATCTGTTGGAAGGATATGCAGATTGATACTCAACCTGTTTGACCACATTATGAATGCACTTATTTGCTTGGCCATCAAGTCCTGGGGTGGGACTCGAGCCCAGAGCTTCTGACTCAGAGGCAGGGATGCTACCCACTGCATCACAAGACCTAGTTTCATAACTGGCAATTATTGAATTGCTACCATTCATATACTGTTTTTCTTGCATGCCATTAATAATGTCCCCATGTGCAAATGTGAGAGAGGCAGACTACTGCATTCTTATTCAGGGTCAATCTATCTGTCCTCAACTCACTGAACCGAATACAATGATTGGTTCTTATAGTTGATGAACATCTACCAGTTACTCAATCCTACTCCTCAGGAATACAACAATCTCAATGGAACATTAATGTAATGCTCCCAGCCAATGTTACAAGTGTAATATATTTGCAAATGATGTAATCAAAATTGCTGCAAGTACCATCAACTTCTCATCTGTAGCTCTCATTTGAATATTTTCTTAGATTACTGGTGACCTTTGCCTTTGTTTTAGCTCCCTCAGTGACAATGTTTATGTACAACATTCTATTCTATTGATTCTAATGGTTTTCCTATTCCTTTTGATTCCATATTCCCACAAGTTCACTCAGTCCCACATCACGGTGTAACAATAGCATCATTGGCTGACGACTGTGTTACAAATGGATAATATATGTTCAAAATTGGCTCATTTTCCACACTGTGCAGACTAGTCTTCCTCTTTTAAACACTGCTGTAAATTGGCCGAGGTTGAAGGAAGATCAAACACTGACCTTAGAATACATTTTATTCCCCAGTCTGTCGATGTCAATCAATCATTCGGCTTCACCCAGTTGCCACTTTTCCTCATAGCAATGGTTTAATTCTCTTACCTTCTGCTTTTATCTTTCCCACTTTGTTCTCAGAATTGCTGTTCATTTTACGAGTAAAACCTAAGCTTTGCTGCCCGTTAGTCATTATTTCCACAGTGTCTTGGTAGATTAACTGATTTCGACTCGACCTATTGCATTTCTTTTTTATTCTATGAAGGCATGGGTTTAAAATTTAAGCCTTGAGTGAGACGGGAGGTTAGAAAATTCAGTTTCCCACAGAATTACAGAACAGATTCCCAACAAAAGCAATTGATGCTATATTGACTAATTCCTTCAAAAGAGGAGTTGGATAAGTGTCTGGAAGGTAATGGGACAGGAATCTCTTGGGAGCAGTAGGGTTGGGGATGATCAAACACTTCACAGAAATTCGATTGGTTCCTCTGCTGCTGAAGCTGGTTTACCAGAAAGATGGCTGCCTGTAGGGAGTAACATCCCAGGGTAGAATAGTTGAAGTGTGATGAACTCTGGAAATTATGAAGTTTTGCTTGTATATCTTTGGGGATTGCGGAGCATTTATGATAGAATGCGCCTTGTCTACTGCATGGGGTAGAGTTTGTAATAGGTATGTTGATCTGTGGAATATCAGTGGCTCATTTTGATTCTCTGGTTTCTTCATTGCTCTTCACAAACATCCCACTCATGGCGTGAATCTAATTATTTTACAGCTTCATCACTTGTATGTTATTAGAGCATCCAATTCAAGTGATATAAATCGCAAAGTAAATTTTCCAATTGCATGGTCCATACCTACCCAGGAATATTGTGACGTGATAGAAATCCTCCAAGAAATGTGCACAATATTCAGTGTGTTAAGAATTGTTGAGAAGGTCATTTACATTTAAAGCTCAGCACCAAAAGTCGGTTCTCTCAGCCAATCAGAGGACAGTTCTGGGTGCTGTGCATTCCACCTCCAGAATGATTGGAGGGTCTGCCAAGTAAATTTAATGCTTAAAGTCTCCTGCTCTTAATTCAAAGTTTCTTAGGTCAAAACATCAATTCATTTTTGGAATGAATTTACAATTAAGTTTTAGAGTTCAAATAATCAGATAATTAATTTTTAGTGCAAATAACAAGTCAATTATCAGTAGACTGTAATTGAAAATCTAAACCAAAACATTTAAAGATAAATCCACAATCAAAACAGTAGAAAGAAAGAGAATGGAGATGAGTGAAGAATGGGAGGGAAATTGGATGGTGAGAGAGTCTTTTATTCTATGGAAAACATTTTAAATTAATTTAAGATATTTCTTTCAGCAATATGTAAAGTTTACTCCTAACAAGACAATTGTTCTGTTTCTATAATATTAGTCTTTGCTTTAACACTGCAGGTTCTGACACACAAACTGTCATTACTCAATGAGCCAGGAATCTGAAATTCCCTTTCAGTCAAAAATATATTCTAGGAGCCAAAGCTATTAGCCTATGTGGCCACTATGTAATTATATCAGACATTCAGCAGGCCATACATAAAATTTAAACAATGTTCCCATTAATTTTAATGGACAGTAAACTTTGCAAAATGTTCTGATCTCTGAGCAAAAATTCCCACCATGCCCTTCTGTGCTTGGAGTACTAATTTGTAAAACTGCACCATAGACCTAAGTTGCCTAGGCCTTGTGGGCTCTATTGCCCAAGGGCTCTAGTTTGGATATGCTGACTTACCTCACCTTGTCCCATAATACAACATCAGCTAACCTAAAAAAAATTATGGTGCTCCAAGCGTGTGATAGACTGGGGGAGCAATGAGATGGTAGGAGCTGGTTATTTAATGCCAGCAGCTGTTAAAGGGCTGCTGGCTGCCCTTAAAGGAGTGACCTATTTTTCATAAATTCGATTTATGAAGTTGGTCTGATTCACCAATTGTGATGGAACCCTTGATGGACAAGTCTCCCCGGAATTGTGACCTATGTGAAGGAGAGGGTCACCCATCATCAAACTCGAGGCGGTAATGATAGTTGATTGCAGCTTGAGCACTTGCTCTAAGTGCAATACGAGTGCTGTCCACTTCGGCTCCATAGTCTCTGTCTCTCTAGTCTATGTGTCACATGTTCTCCCACACACATACTAACACACACACAGAGAACAGAAGAGATCAGCAGAGAAATCCTTTGCAGGATTAGAAACATTAAGTAGTCTTTCTCCAGGGATATCACGCTTTCCAGGATAGTATTTTACTGAGCAGAAGTGTGAAAACTGAACCACCCCTAAGGAGTTGGTTATTTTGGAATGAAATGAGCACAACGGTCAGGATATTCTCCCCTCCCCAGCCTGAAGGCTCCCTCTGCAATAGAATCTTCACTGTGGCTGACTGTCTCTCAAACCCACTGATGGAACAACTCAGTGCAACTCCCAATATAACAACCGTGAAGTGAAAAAAGGAAAAAATCATAATTGTAGAAATATTCAGAGTGGACTATTTTTGTCATGTTTTGATTGCCCAGAATGCCTGGCATACTGATAGCTTGACTGAGCTAGCCTGCTGCTTTTAGTGTGTGAAAAGGGGGAGGTGAGGGAGAGTCCTGTTTGATCCAGTTCCGTGATGTCATTGTTAATGAAACGCCAGGCTAATTGCGCACAAAATGGCCACCTCCAACGTACATCAAGGGGTTGGCTACGAGGGTGGAATTAAAAACATTGCTGGGCTTTTATTGAGCATTCAGAGTAGCAGGTAAGCTTTAGTAATCTGCTTTTTCAGCTGTTTTCCCTGGAGTTTCCTTTTTAATGATTAATATTCATTTTGGAGGGTAATGGAGGATATGGAACTTTAACACCGTGTCAGTTGTCTCCGACACTAGACTTACTGGCAGAATTTGCACCTGTGCTAAGCGAGCTAAGAGAAGTTAAAGTTGGATTTTTTTTTTTCCCACACAGTTTCTTCAGTTCCATGCGTGCCAACAGACATTTGTTACCTTGTTCAAGCTTGCCAGTTTCTTTGTGAGTCTGGTGACTGAATGTCAGCGGGGCTATGAGAATGAGAGAGGGTTATCAGAATTGAGCCTTACCCTGTTTTCACTTGACAATTTTGTGCACGCATGAGCAAGGGTCACTAGTCAGTGATTTGGAATAGGAATCCTGACCAATATTTCCTCTCCCTTTGTTAGCAATGCAATGATATGTGGTAGTACCTTCACAGAGATGAGGAGGGAATAAACTTGGGATTGTCTTGGGCTGGATGTCTCAGTACTGTACGGTAGCCTCGCGATATTAGACTAGCGCACCACAGGTGATCGGTTCAAATCCTACCATAGCATGGTGCAAAATGGACCTCAATAAATCTGGTAAATTATGGGCCACCAGCAGGGAATAGCCATGAAAACGACTTGATTGTGGTAAAAATCAAACTGGCTCACTGAAGTTCTTCGGCAAAGGGATCCTATCAATTTGGTCTACTTTGAACTCCAGTTGTACACTGTGTGGTTGATTTTTAATGCCCTCCAGGCAACCAGGAATGGACAATAAATACTACCTAGCCGAGTACCAAAAAGCCCCACAGTGCATTTACTCACTGACCCAACAGCGATGAACTTGGGAACAGGTGAATAAGCCCAGATTGAGCCAATTTGGATTCTGATGTGAGTTGAAGAGCACAACCCTCCTTCATGTGAAAACCAAAGGCCTTCTTATATGATCAGATTCAGATATTTTGATCATGTTATATTTATTCCCATGACTGTATTCTAGAAATATATATTTTCTTGTCATTATCTATAAATGAGGAGACACCTGAGCAAGTTAAGGCCCATAGTGCCGGACATGAGCACGATGCAAATGGGCAATAAGGAACAAGGTATTGTGTGAAGGGTGGTTAGGTGATGCCAGGCTTAAGTTTTAAATGCCTTGGGGTTGTAGGAGGAAAGTAAGTGTGGGACAAAAGGAATTCCACATTTTATAGGTCTTGAGAATGAATGAGTGGGAGATGTTGCAGCGAGTCATGATTTCAAAACAGTGAGGAACTAGAAAGGAGGAATATCCATGTAGGATGGCTTATTTAAAGCTTAAGGGAGAAGTGTCCCACAGCAACGACAATAATTGCATTATGAAAGCAGAGACAGTCAAAGAAATTTACAATGGAGGGAGAAAGATTGGAGGCGAAATATAGATTCCATTCCAAAGAAACTTTGACTTGTACCCAGATGAGAATGCTAAACTGCATGGAGACTACCCAAGCTCATTTCACATAGGAACAGATGTTCATAATAACCAACAGGTAAAGGTCTAGTCTACTATCGAAAGCAAGTGTTAGTTTTAACAATTGACCATGAGGGGACAGATACTTTATGAACTATCTGCATCTCATTCTAGATTAATTATCTGTAATTATCTAGAATTACAAATAATTCTATTATAATAGAATTATACTATTCTCGAAGCATCGTATTTTTCAATATCATTTTTCAGTTCTGGATTCTTCCCTGGCCAATGGAATGCATGCTCTTCCCAAGCAACCATCTGTAGGATGAATGGATATGATGCATCATGCATTTTTCAGTCTATTTCAGGAGGTTGCTCTCTCTTCCCTGAGCAAGACATTATTCTTGATATTGAGTTCATCTCTACAAAATGAAATGACTGAAGCTGATCAATGACCTTTAAATTATGTTCTTTTTTTTGAGTATCTGAAGGTTTCACCTCTTGCATTATGTAACTCAATTTCTCATAGTGGTGACTTCTGCAACAGGCAAGTCTTCTATTAACTGAGTCCGACTCTTCCTGTGCAGTTGTAGGATCCATAAGACAAACATGCTCTACCGAACAAATCAAAAGCTGCATCTATTTTCCTGACTGGTAAATAATGTGTCCAGCTGAAGTCTCATTAAAAACTATTATGAATCTTTAAATCCAAATCAATGAATCATTGTGCACAACTTTAATCTTTCCTCATTTCAACATGTCCCATTGGTAGACCAGAAATAGTGACTTTCCTGTATTGCTCCACAGATCTCTGGGGTTGACAAAGATTCACATCTCCCAAGATTATCATGAAGTGGCAGTATGAACACTGTAAGGAAAAATTATTACATCCTCCATGATACTTTGACTGAATGTTAAATATTCTACTTTTCCATCATCCTTATTTCTGCCTACATTTGTACTGATACAGGCGGTTTCTGAACTAACTTCATAGATACTCACAGTGTCAATCTGCTCTCTCATCTTTTGCTTTATTGCCCACATCTTCTGTTGCTCTTAAAGTCTCCTTTAGAAAGTTCTGTTTGTGCTGTACTCATTTTGTTAAATCCATGTCTGTTTTGTTTAAGGTGTCCCTCGAGGTCTGAAGCTCTAATTTCATGCATGACCCTATCTGTTGATCAAAGATTTGCGCAATTCCCTAAAATTGCAGGTGGCTGCTAACATTTTCACCTTGGTGACATACTTCTCCAGTTTCTCGCCCTTCTTCTTGGTTGCGAGTAGAATTTCTATCACAACTAGGTCATTTACCTTGAACTATAAATGCTCACTTCACCTCTGTGAGGTGCCTTGATGCAGTTCCATAGCTGTACTGTATAACTATACTGAGTGCCTATTAGGTATACAGTCTTTACTAAAAGTATCAACTTATATTTTTTCATCACCACCAATCTTTACATGTTCTGTGTACAAATGCAGTTGTTCCTTATGTTTCCAGAAAAATACTAAGTCCTTTGCCTAGGTTCTTAGCTTTTCTGCTGCCTGCATCTAACCTTTACCTTTTTAGGCATTCTCACTCCACCTATCACAAAGTGCTAAGAACTGAACTATTGAGTATTAAGAAATTAGTCTTAGTTGGGAAACAAAGAGTATAATTTTCAATCCTAAAAATAACATGATTTTTAAAATTTGCTTCAGTTGTGACTTGCAATTTTGCATCTTCTTTCCTCTTTGCAGATCCTGAAGCCCAGTTTTAGCTCACCAATTCTTTATGACATCAGTCATAAATAATAATCCGCATTCCCAAACAAGAACATTATTTACAAGACCTTTTGCCGTCTCCAATACTGAGCCAACTCCTGTAATGAATAATGCTGGGTTGTAAAGCACACTTACTTGCTCAGCCTGCATATTGGATGGTGTTGTTCCGGGAACCTACATTTGCTAGTAGGGGTGTTGGTTCCTCGAAGGAGTGCAGTCAGAGCCAAGTTTGTGACACCACGGGCACTCATCTGTGCAGGAGGGGAGGAAGAAGAGCAGTAGTGATAGGCATTTGTTAGCCAGAGGAACAGTCAGGCATTTCTGTGGCCGTAGATGTGGCTCCAGGGTGGTATGTTGCCTCCCTGGCGCCAGAGTCAAGGATGTCACGGAGCGGCTGTAGGACATTCTTCTGGAGGAGGGTGAACAGCCAGAGGTCATGGTCCACGTCGGTACCAATGACTTAGGTAGGAAAGGTGATGAGGTCCTGAAAGCAGATTTCAGGGAGCTAGGAAGGAGATTGAAAAGCAGGACCCCTAATGCAGTAATCTCAGGATTACCCCCAGTCCCATGTGCCAGTGAGCATAGAATAGGAGGATTGATCGATTGAATACATGGCTTGAGCACTGGTGTAGGAGGGAGGGTGGGCACCTGAGGCATTGGACCAGTTCTGGGACAAGTGGAATCTGTACAAGATGAACGGGTTGCACCTTAACAGGACTGGGACTAACAGCCACACAGAGAAATTTGCTGGTGCTGTTGGGGAAGGTTTAACCTACATTGGCAGGAGAGTGGGAATCTGAGAGGGAACTCAGATTCAAGGGAAGCAAAACTGGTGAAGGGAAGTAGAAAATTAGAAAGCAGAAATAGAAGACAGACGAAGTATAGGCAAACATCAAATAGAATCAGAATAGAGAATAAAGTTAAAAAAGCAGAGTTAAAGGCACTCTATCTGATAGCATTCGCAAAAAGGTTGATGATTTGAATGCACAGGTTGAGGCAAATGAGTTTGATTTAATTGCCATTACGGAGACGTGGTGACCAAGATTGGGAATTGAATATCCAAGGATATTTGGCATTTAGGTGGGATAGGCAAAAAGGAAAAGGAGGTGCGGTAGCACTCTTAATAGGGCACGAGATCAGTATATTGGTAAGGGAAGATCTTAGATCGAAGGATTAAGATGTAAAATCAGTTTGAGTGGAGCTAAGAAACAACAAGGGTCAGCAGACATTGGTGGGAGTTGTTTACAGGCCATCAAAGTGTAGTGGTAATGTTGGGCACGGTATAAATCAGGAAATTAAAGATGCATGTAACGTGGGTAATACAGTAATAATGGGTGACTTCAGTTGACAAGTAGACTGGGTTAAACAAATCAGCAGCTGTGGAGGATGAATTCCTGGGGTGTATATGAGATGGGTTTCTGAAGCAGTACATTGAGGGACAAACTAGGGATCAGGCTATTTTGGAGTTAGTTTTGTGTAATGAGAAAAGGCTAATTAATAACCTTGCTGTAAAGGAGTCTTTGATAAATAGTGACTATAATATATTATAATTTTGCATTAAGTTTGAATGTAGTATAGTTCATTCTGAAACTAAGGTCTTAAATCTGAAGAAAGGAAATTATGAAGGTATGAGGGGCAAGTTGGTTATGGTGGATTGGGATAATACACTAAAAGATTTGACAGTAGACAGACAATGGATAGTATTTAAAGAAATACTATGTGGTCTACAATAGACATTCATTCCTCTAAGGCACAAGCACACAAAGGGAAAGGTAAATCAACCGTGGTTAATGAAAGAAGTTAGAGATTGCATAAAATCAAAGGAAATGGCTTATAAGGGTGCCTGAAAAAGTGGTAAGCCTGAGGATTGGGAGCAATTTAGGACCCAGCAAAGGAGAACCAAGAAACCGATTAAGAAAGGGAAAAGAGTATATGAATGCAAACTAGCAAGGGACATTAAGGCAGACTGTAAAAGCTTCTTTAGGAAGGTGAAAAGGAAAAAATTTGCTAGGACAAATGTGGGCCCATTACAGGTGAGGACAGGAGAATTTATTATGGGGAACAGGAAAATGGCAGAGAAACTAAACAGTTACTCTGCGTCTGACTTCACGGAAGAAGATACAAAAAATCTCCCAGAAATACAGACAACCAAGGGACTTGTGAAACAGAGGAACTAAAAGAAATTAGTATTAGTAAAGAGGTGGTACTCGCAAAGTTAACTGGATTAAAGGCTGATAAATCCCCAAGACCAGATGAGCTTCATCCCAAAGCGTTGGAAGAGGTGGCTAGAGAGATAGTGGATGCATTGGTGGCTATCTTTCAAAATTCTATAGTTTCTAGAAAAGGTTCCTGCGGACTGGAAAGCAGCAAATGTTAAGAAAGGGGGAAGAGGGAAAATGGAGAACTACAGACCTGTTAGTCTGATGCCAGTAGTAGGGAAAATGTTAGAACCTATTATAAAGCATGTGATAACTGGACATTTAGAAAAGAATGGTAAAATTGGGCAGAGTCAACATGGTGTTATGGAGAGGAGGGGATTAATTTGAACAGCCCTGATTTCTCCTCTCACGACCTATCTATAAACAGAAAGGTGTTTTTGCTTCTTGATTTCTCCCTTTATAAGTGGTGGCATAGTTTGACAAACTTGTTGGAGTTTTTTGAGGACCTTATTTGTAGCATAGATAAAGGAGAACCAGTGGATGTGGTCCATTTGGATTTTCAGAAGAATTTTGATAAGGTCCCACACAGGAGGTAAATAAAATTAGTAAATAAAATTAGACCACATGGGATTGGAGGAACTATACTTGTATGGATCAAGAATTGGTTATTAGACAGAAAGCAGAGAGTAAGAATAAATGCATCATTCCCAGGTTGGCAGGCTGTTCCTAATGGGGTACTGCAAGGATCAGTGCTAGGTCCACAGCTATTCACAATCTATATAAATGATTTGGATGTGGGGACCAATTGTAATATTTCCAATTTTGCTGATGACTCCCACTAAACTGGGTGGGAGCATAAGTTGTGAGAAGAATGTAAGGAGACTTCAAGAGGACTTGGATAGACTAAGTGATTGGGCTAGAACATGGCAGGTGGAATATAATGTGAATAAGTGTGAAACTATTCACTTTGGTAGAAAAAACAAGAAGGCAGTGTATTTCTTATATTTCCTCATTTCCTACCCAATCTATGCTGTGGTTTCTATGATTGAGATTGTTCATTTAATGTCAATTAGTGAGCAGTTAGGGGCAGCTTGTATCGTAGGCCCCTACCCCCGAGGAGTTGCATCAATACTCCCAAAACCCATCTCACTTAGGACTCTCGGGGGTTTAGGTTGCCAACCTATTCAGTTTGTCCATGAGTCTCATGAAATGGAAAAGCAAACTTCTGAACACTGCTATGAGGACTGTTGCATATGTGCCTTGTATCCCCTTGCGTGTAAGAAATTGAGGGTGACTGATTGAGGTATTTACAATGCTAGCGTAGATATGTAAAATCTGTTTCCTCTGGAGGAGGAATCAATAACAAGGAGACATAATCTTATAATTAGAGTTAAGCCATTCAGAAGGAAAATCAGGAGGCATTTCTTGGCACAAAGGGTAGTACATACCTGGAAAGCTCACCCTCAAAAAACTGGGGATGCTGGGACAATTGAAGCTTTGAAGACTCAGACTGAGATTTTTTTATTGATAAGAGTACCAAGGACTATGAAGCACAGGAGGGTAAATGGGGTTGGGGTGCAGGTCAACCATGATCTAATTGAATGGCACAGTAGGTTAGAGGGGCTGACTAGCCAACTCTGGTTCCTAATGTTTTCATGTTACGAACATTTGAAATAGGAGCGAGTAGGCCATTTGGCCTCTGGAGATTGCTCTGACATTCAATAAGACCATGGCTGATCTGTTTCTGTTTCAAGTTCGACATTCCCATCTACACCCGCTAACCTCTGATTCCCTTGCCTAACAAGAATCTATCTACCTCCGCTTCAAATATATTCAATGACCCTGTTTCCACTGCCTTCAAAGTTGCCCAACCCTCTGAGAAAATATTTCTCTTCATCTCTGTCCGATAAGGATAGTCCCTAATTTTAAAACAGAGTCCCCTAGTTCTTGACTCGCCTACAAGAGCAAACATCCTTTCCATGTCCACCTTGTCAAGACCATTCAGGATCTTATATACTCAATTCAAGTCATCCCTCACTCTTCTAATCTGGCAGATGGAGTATAATGTGGGAAAATGTGAAGCTGTTCACTTTGGCAGGAAGAATAAAAAAGCAGAGTATTACTTAAATGGAGAATGACTGCAGAATTCAGAGGTACAGAGGGATCTAGGTGTTCTCATGGAAACAAGCCCAGCCTGTCCAACCTATCCTCATAAGACAACCCTCTCATTCCATGTATCAATCTAGAAAACCTCCTCTAAATCGCCTCCAATGCATTTAACATCCTTCCTTAAATGAGGAGACCGAAACAGCAGACAGTATTTGAGATGTGGTCTCACCAATGCCCTGTATAACTGAAGCATAACATCTTTACTTTTATGTTCAATTCCTCTCATCATAAAGGATAGCATTCCATTAGCCTACTTGATTACATGCTGTACGTGCATACTAACTTGTTGTGACTCATACACGAGAGCACCAAGATCCCTCTGTACCTCTGAATTCTGCAGTTGTTCTCCGTTTAAGTAATGCTCTGCTTTTTTATTCTTCCTGCCAAAATGAACAACTTTACAGCTTCCCACATTATACTCCATCTGCCAGGTTTTTTCCCCATTCGCTGAGCCTATGTATATCTGTCTGCAAACTCCTCATGTCTTCTTCACAACGTACTTTCCTACCTTTCTTTGTGTCATCTGCAAATTTAGCTACCGTGCCTTCACTCCCATCATTTAAGTCATTGATGTAAATTGTAATAAGTTGAGTCCCCAGCACAGACCCCTGCAGGACTCCACTAGTCGCATCCAACCAATCAGACAAAGACCCATTTATGCATACTCTCTGTTTTCTGCCAGCCAGCCAATCCTCTATCCATGCTAATATGTTAGCCCTTACACCATGAGCTTTTATTTTCTGCAATTGCCTTTGATGTGGCACCTTATCAAATGCCTTCTGGAGGTCCAAGTACAGTATGTCTACAGGCTCCCCTTTATACACAGTGCATGTTACTCCTTCAAATAACTCTAATGAATTGGTTAAACAGGATTTCCCTTTCATAAAACTATGCTGACTCTTCCTGATTACCTTGTGTTTTTCTGAGTGCCCAGCCATTACCTCTTTATTGATCAACTCTAACACCTTCCCCATGACAGATGTCAAGCAAACTGGCCTATATTTGTCTGCTTTCTGCCTCCCTCCCTTCTTGAATTAAGGGGTTTTATTTGCTACTTCCCAGGTCTGATGCTGGAAATCAGAATCAGAGAATTTTGGAAAATTAGCACCAACACATCTACTACCTCATTAGCCACCTCTTTTAAGGCTTTAGGATGAAGTCCATCTGGACCCAGAGACTTGTCAGCCTGCAGCTCCATCAGTTTGCTCAGCTCTTCCCTAGTGATTGTAATTTCACCAAGTTCCTCTCTCCCCTCCACCTCCTGATTTACAGCTACACTGGAATGTTTTTATATCCTCTATAGTGGAGAGAGAAGTAAAATGTTTGCTCATTTCATCCACTATTTCATTATTATCTACTATTAACTCCCCATTCTCACTCTCTAGAGGACACAACACTTCCTTTTTGAATATCTGTAGAAACTCTTGCTATCCATTTTTACATTTCTAGCCAACTTCCTCTCATATTCGAGTTTCTTTCTCCTGATTAACCTTTTAGTCTTTCTCTGCCGCTCGTTATATTCTGACCAATCATCTGACCTGCCACTAATCTTTGCTCAGTTATATGCTTTTTCCTTAAGTTTGATGCTTTCCCTAACTTCTTTAGTTAATCACAGATGGTGGGTCCTCCCTTTAGAATATTTCTTTATGGTAGGAATATACATATTCTGAGTATTCTGAAATATCCCCTTAAATGTCTGCCACTGCTTCTCTATTGATCTATCCCCTAGCCTAGTATTCCAGTTAACTTCAGCTGGCTCAGGTTTCATGCCCACATAGCTACCCTTCTTTAAGTTTAAGATAATAGTCTTAGACCCATTCTTCTCCCTTTCAAACTGAATGTAAAATTCAATCATATTATGGTCACTATGACCTAGGGGTGCCTTTAGCCTGAGGTCATTAATTAATCCTGTCACATTACACAAAAGTCTAATATAACCTGCTCTTTGGTTGGCTCCAGGATGTGCTGCTCTAAGAAACTATCTTGAAAGCATTGTATGAACTCCACATGCAGGTTACTACTGCAATCTGTTTTTCCCAGTTTATATGTAGATTAAAGTCACCCATGATCCTTGCCATCCCTTTATCACAAGCACCAAATATTTCTTCTTGTTTGCTTTGTCCTACACTGTGGTTACTGATAGGGAGCCAGTAGATCACTCCCATTCGTGACTTCTTTCCCTTACTATTTCTCATCTCCACCCAAACCGATTCTACATCCTGATCCCCTGAACCAAGGTCATCTCTAACTATTGTACAAATGTCATCCTTGATTAACAGTGCTACCCCTCCGCCTTTACCTAGCTTCCTCTTCTTCTTGAATGTCATATACCCCTCAACATTCAGGACCCAATCCTTGTCATCTACAACCATGTCTCCATAATGGCTATCAGATCATATTCATTTACTTCACTGTGCGCTATCAATTTGTTTACTTTGTTATGAATGCTACACGCATTCCTATGTTGCTATGCTGCTAGTAAATATCTTCCAATTTTGTGTTTCGCACCTGCACATTTTCACTTCTTGGATTTATTCCAGCTTCATGTGCAGGAATTTGGAACACGCTGGCCATGTTGCACTCCAGCAAATAGGCACACAGTATGTGCCTTCAATGTCGAGCAGGTGAGGCTGATCTGGCTCTAACTGCTCAATGGCTTGTGCATTCTGAACCCCTCCATGGTACTGAGATAAGGAAGATTCTTGGGACTGACCTTCCAAACAAAACTTCAGTCAGCTTTTCTTGGATTGTTCACTAATATTAGCAATGATAATTTCTAGACGATAGTTCAGTAGTTGTACAGTACGCATACTGTGAACTTGTTAACATATTCACCAATAATTAGGACAACTCTAAACATAAGCACTATGATGTTGCTGCACAGTGCCACAATACAAACGAGTTAGCGTGGCAGCCATATGCCCACTGGACTGATTATGATATTAATATTGGATAGGTACTGCATACGGAATGAACGACTTTCTGCAGCTACCTCCCAACTTAGTTAACAACACTGGAAAGGCTCAGTCTATGCTGTGGCGAGGGAGATATGGAGTTGACCACTTGTCCATCAGCTGCAGAAGGCAACACTATTCAAGGTGCCCACTCCTGATTGCTATCCAATGGCTCACGTGGGAAAGCATTCTCAGTCAATGTGCCCACGAGAATGATCACCTGTGGGCGGTACACAGGGGAGCTGGAGTCCAGGGAGCCAAACATCCAACACAAACAAGCAACTGTGGGAGAACTAGGAAAACTGGAAGGGTTAAAAAAAGTGGGTTTTATTTTGAAAAGGCAAAATTTTTACGAACGAAATGTAGGTGAAAAGCGAATGGGTATTTTTCCAGGGAGTGGGTACAAATGGAAAACTCCCTGGGTTAAGGTCTGCAGCCTGTTGAGATCTATGCTAAAACCTCTGCAATATGCCTTCGAGAGTTAATCAGTGAGTGCATCAGAAGGTGAAAAATGAAACTGTCTTGTAGTGTCCTGAAGTTACTGATTCTGCTAATCCTTCAGTTTCTCTGCAAAACAGTAAATCTGTTTATTCTCGGGAGATGAGGGTTTCCCTGATTAATTAATTCAGGATTTGCAGGGGAGCACAAGGTCATACTTTTCTATTGTGAGGATTTTTTAGTGCGAGCACAAGCAGGTTCACATTTTTCTCCTTTCTCTCTGGGGTCACAGCGTGGAGACAGCAGGTGATTCTGAACTCTGGGTTGCCTGATAGGATTAGACACGGAGTTTGCAAAACTGTATAATCAATTTGTCTGGTTTTAGATACTCTGAATGTGCATTTCAAAGTGTGCCTAGCCAGTGAGGTTATTTTGGTTTATTTCACCCTCCACCCCAGCCACCATCCTCCCCCTCCCCTCACCTCCCCCAAACCCACCTCCCCAGCTTTTTCTGGTCCTCTTCTGACGATGCTGACTCATACTGAGATTGCCCCAGCCCTCTATTACCTCCCCACATGGCAATTCACTGTGTGTGTGTGTGTGTGTGTGTATGTGTGTGTGTGTGTGTGTGTGCGCGTGTGTGTGTGTGTGGTATTCCATTATAAGGTATTACACTGCTTCCTTTCTCACCCAAGATATGCACATACATATATCTCTATGGCAGGAGTCATGGGGCAGCAATCAGCAATGACTGGCTTCTCAGTAAATAGCTCAGGAACATTGAGGCTCACTACCCCACCTAAATATATCACCATTCCTTCATTATTGCAGGGTCAAATTCCTGGAACTCCCAACCTAATGGAGGGAGAAGCTTCACCATACAGACTGCAGTGGTTCAAAGGCAAGGCCCACCACCCCATTCTCAAGAGCAACTAGGGACGGGAAATAAATGCTGGTATATCCAGCGATGCTAGTATCATTTGAATGAATCTATTTTTAAAAACTACCGTGGCCCAGGAGCTGTCCCGACTGAGATCAGCTAACTTGATGGGTGATTGTGTTTGGGATCTTCCTGTTCTGTGTGGAAGTGTATTACACTAAGTTGTGTGATCCAGTTGGGTGAGGTATCATATTTGCTATTGGCAACGATGGAACCATCACCAAATAATAGTCGTGGCTTCAAAGGAGGAGGGGAAAAAACTGGAACAAAGAAAAGCAGATGAGAAGAGAATGGGAAGATCAAATTCTAGAGTAAAGACCTACAGCTGAAGCCTGGGATGACAATCTTTACTCAGTATAAAATTACTTTGTATCAGGGTAAATTTATGTTGCACAATTTCACAGACACAGATACCTATGTATCCCTTCTCAGTCATTTCAGAAAAGCCTGAAGGGCTACAGATTAACCTGTGATATTTGAATACAACTCTGATGAATTGAGAAAGCCTGGGACCTCAGACTTTTGAAGTAAATCACATTACACGCCCACGGCCTAAATACAACTCCGGAAAATAAAATGTCTTCAGCATTGTTACATACAAGACTCAGGAACCAGGGGCTAGGAATGGGACTTGTGCCTGAAACGGCCAGTGAGGCGACTGCTCTGCTTGCCAGTCCACGCAACTGGCACAAGGGCTGTGCCAGGTCAGGCACTGGACCTCATCTGTTAACTGGCAAGTTGCGGACCCCCATTGGACACCCTGATGCAATTTGCCCGTTGGCCAAGCTTCGATGTTAGCAATGGCCCTCGGGTAGTGGAGGGAGGCAGGACGAACTGCAGAGGGCAGAGGGTGAGCTGACAGGAGTCCTTTACTTCTGCTTTTGGTTTTGGTTGTGGGGAAACAGAATGAACGGGAAGAGGCCTAGAGGTTTAAAGGAGCACTTCTGTTCCTCCTGGCTTCATATTCGGGTAAATAGATAAAAAAAAGGGAAACATACCTTTACTTCAGCAGCTTCCAGTGATCCTCACAATTTAACCCTTTACGACCTGGTAACATTCTGGTGAATCTGCTCCGCGCCCCCTCCAAGGCCAATATATCTTTCTGAAAGTTCGGTGCACAGAGACACCTGCCCAATCTTACAGCTGCGTCCTGCTGATATATCAAAAAATAAATCTCCGAGACAACAAAGTGAATAGCAAGAAACATGAACCTCACAGACCGTTCAAGGTGAACAATTGACTGAAGGAAGTTTTTCACTGCTCAACACTGCTGGGGAGAAGGGGAATGGAATGATGGGATTAGAGAAGATTTATGTCATGGAGGTGAATAATTAACACCAAAGCATGTCAAATTGACACTCCTGCCATTTTGACGCATTATCCATTTTGGCCGCTCCGCCTGTCACCCTGAGGGCATGGCTTCATCAGTCTGTATTCATGAGTGCTTAACCAATTCCTGCAAAAGAACAGAATTTGCCCACTGGATTCTCATAAAGCCCACTTACTCGACGAGTATTTTAATTGAACATTGCTTTGCTGCTTTTTTTTACAACTTTTAGTTTGGTATGAACAGGGGCAAACATTGATACAATCGAGTCTCTCAACCTACTTATGCAGGCCGGCTTGGTAGGGTTACGCTCTTCAGGATTAGGGTGTTCATGGAGGAGCAGGGATAGGTTTAGTTTATCAGGCAGGGTGCACAGGAATCCCTCTATCTTGTTTAGGGATCATCTTATGGTTGCCTCACTATTCTTGCAGTGTGTTGATCAGCCACTTCCTGTGGTAGGTGAATGAGATAATTGGTGAAAATGTGCCATTCCAAACCCCCAGTGGAAAAGGTTCTGTAGTGTCACCTGTGTGTCCAGGTTCTAAATTCTTCCTATAATAAAAACAGAAAATGCTGGAAAACTCAGCAGGTTTGGAAAATTCAGCAGGTCTGGCAGCATCCGTGGAGAGAGAAACAGAGTTAACGTTTCAAGTGCAATGTAACTCTTCTTCAGAACTTTATTGTCTCAGCTTTGAAGAAGGGTCAGTTCGTAGGGAGGGGTTTTGCAGGGAGAGGGGTACCGGGGGTTGACAGCAAAGGCAGGGAGGTGGCCCCCAGCAGGCACCCCCCTTCCCAATGTCCAGTCCCTCGATCAGACACTGAGTGCTTTTGATCGAGGGACCCCTTTCCTCTCACCTCCCCCTCCCCCAGAAGTGACCAGGTACAGTTTTACCTGTAATGCACAAGCATGACAACAGACCCACCTGCAGCTGGGTTAATACCGGTGGCAGCAGGATGAGGCTCTTAAGTGGTCATTAATTGGTCAATTAGCGGCGGGGCAGGAAGTTCAACCATGGGCCTTCTCACCCAGAACTTAATTCGGGTGGAGGCGGGAAAGCAGCAGGGTTCAGGTACACAGCCATCCCACCTAAGTACGCAGCCTTCTGGCCTCCAAGATCGCCACCAGCAAGGGCACAAGATTCCGCCCAGCCTTTCCCTTACACAGCTTGCTAAATTAATTATAAAATTTGCAAGCTGAAAGTATTGAAAAAAATAGTTGCCAGGCTTTCCGAAATACTCATCTGAAAAGATTTCAGAGATCAACGGAAGTTGGCTTTCCATGTGGGAAAAATAAATAGGCTCAGAAATAAGTTCATAGCATAAGCAAAGACGCAGAAAAATAAAATATTCTGTTAGTTAAAATATTCTGTTGAAGTTTATTGGCAGGAATTCTGAGGCCTTTCACCTGGTGGAAATACCCCATACCTAACGTTGTTATGGCTGTCACAATTTTTTCCTCGGCCTACCACTGTGCTTCAGAGCATCTCTCTAAGTCTGTTAGTAGGCCCTTTTAAGATGTAAATTGGGGTCCTATCATGTACATAGGGTGCCATTTGTTATTTCAAATGTAAAATAACCAGACAGAGGTCAGTCCAGCCAAAGATGAGCCCAAGGGTAGGTTCTACTGTATTTTAATGGGGTTGGTAGGAACAGGAGTGCTATATAAAACCAGCCAGGACCACCACTGTCAGAGAGTCATCTGCCTCCTCCCCCACACGGCGAGATGGAAATATCCTTCCATGGAGTGTCCTCTTCTGGCTCAAAGGCTGACAGGCTGCCCAGGGTTACCTGGAACTGATGGAGGTCCAGGATTGCTCATTGCCACCTGCAACCTGCTGACTGAATGCTAATCGTGCCCTGCACTCAGCATGGACCCGCCTTCCACCAGAACAATTGGGCACCAGCAGGCTCATTCAAAGCCAAGGGTTTTTCCGCCCCCGCCTGCCGTCGGGATCATCCGGTCCCGCCGAAAGTCAATGGACTTTTGGCTGGGCTGCCGAATCTCCCGCGGTGGGTCCTGCCATGAGGGGGCCCAAAAATCCCGGCCAGAAGGTTTTGGGTTCAACTCCCTCTCCAGGGATCTGAGGAAGCCTGGGCTTTTAGGTGGACATAAAAGATTACATGGCACTATTTGAAAAAGAGCAGGAGAGTTCTCCCAAATGTCTTGCCCAATATTCATCCATCAAACATTCCAAAGACAGATTATTGTGTCATTATCCCATTACTGTTTGTGGTAACTTGCTGTATGCACATTTCCCCACATTACCACAGTGATTACGCTTAAAAAATAATTGGCTATTAAGTGTTTGGAATGTCCTGAGACCATCAGATACGCTATAAAAATATGCATTCTTTGTCTTTTTAAAGTCTGCAGCACAGAAAAGCCTACTCCATTGTTTTCAAATTCCCAATATACCTATAAATTCAAAGTATTTTTGATGTCTGGCTAGTTAGCCTACTAAGCTTCTCTTTAAGAAGTCGAGAACAAATGTAAAGCTTTACCTCAAAAAAATTATTGTTTACCCATCATTGGGGCAAACTGGAAAGGAAATACAGACATCTGTTTGCACTATAAGGGAAAACATACTTGCACTTGACTGAGGATAATACTGAGACACGCTGGTGAATGGCCTGTGGCATCTCCCATTAATTGATGGAATGATTGCCTTGGGGATTACTATGGGTGAAATTTTATGGCCGCTCCTGCTGGTGGGATCTTCCGTGCCCACCGAAGTCAATGGAGTTTTGAATGGCTCGCCACCTTTTCCAGCCCCTCCCCCGCCACACCGGGGCCGTAAAATCCCACGCCAAATGAAAGCCCAGACCTTTCGGAGAGGCTAAGATCTTCAAGTAAGCACATTAAGCACACTAAAGGCAATTTTGTATGAGTTTAATCACATAAAATATGTACTTCTTTATTCTACAAACCTCATTTTGATCTTTTAGTTGTCTGACTGAGGTGAATGGCTCCGAAAGAATTTTCAAAGAGTGGTTTGAGTGATTTGATTGGGCCACTGCTCTGTTTGAGTAGACTTTGGATATGTCATTTTTGACTTGATTTTGGGTAAAATGTTTTGTAAATTTTAATTGGCTATTTTAATTCTGACTTTCATAGATAAGTTGAAAAGCTCTTGAATTGTGTGCATTATTGGTTTATGATTGCCCATAATTTTTGAGTGAGTGAATGAATCTTAAGTGTTACACTGATAGGGCACAGTATGACATGAAGTGTGATGAACATTGAAGTGGGACAGTGACAGACAGAAAATGAAGCATGATGGAAGGGAAGTATGTGCAAGCATACCATTTTAATGTATAGATTCTTTTATTAAGTGAGTTACTGAAATAATTGGTAGACATGATGGAATCTATCCAATTCTACAATATGAATGAGTTGAATTAATATGCTTAATTGTAATAAAGGGGAGCCACAATTAAATCTAAATTCAGCCATTTTGCAGTGTGAGGTTCAATTGGTGATCTATTTTTTAACTTATTTTCCATCGTCAGTTTGTTTCAGTCACAGAATCCATCGGTAGCAACTTACGGTACTAAAGTTTCACTGACACCCTGTTTAAACGCAAAATCCAATTTTCAGCCTATCCTGTCTTCAAGTCCAATTAAAAGGTAGCTGCATCTTATTATGTTCTGCATTAAGTCATATTGATGGCCTATTTTCAAATCCCACTGATGCTCCTGAGTTATATTCTCCCTTTTTAATTTTCAGCTTCAATTGGTAGCTTCTCAAATTTGCGGGCAGGATTTTCTGGTCGTCGGCGGGCAGACCTGGGAGCAGCCACGAAATGGGCCTCCGCCCGCGATTGGGCTCTGACCGCGATTTCATGGTGGGCCAATTAAGGCCCACCCAACGTGAAACACACTCTGCACTGGACGGGAGGGGCTGAGCGGGGGTGGGGGCCTGTCGGCCGCCGGGTCCAATGGCAACCTACAGCCGGTTTAAAAACGGCCCAGGCAGCCCCTGGAAGGCTGCCATGGAGGGCGTCCGCCGAATCGGCACTAGGGACCCGAGTGCAGCTGGACATGGCAGGCCAGAGGGCAGGTCGGGTGGGCACTCAGCCCCCCGCTTCTCTGAATAGTGCCTCGCCGCCCTGTTGGAGGAGGGGACTGCCAGGTGTTCCCAGGGATGGGAGGAGGAGGCCACCGCACCTCACCAAGGCGGTATGGGAGGAGGTGGCAGCGCTGACCAGCAGCCGTGACATGGTGCGGCGCTCCTGGATGCAGTGCCGGAAGTGCTTCAATGACTTGCTGTGCTCAGGAAGGGTGATTACCATGTTGGCATGGCAGTGTGCAGATGTGTTGGCTGGCCATCCCCCCAACATGGACCTCAGGATGCTGGAGTCTGAGTGCCAACTGTCAGTGACTCCAGAGCTGGCCAAGGCTGGCTGCTTGAACTGAGTGCCTTGCGGCACCAGGCGTCATTTGCACCTGCGTCACACCCGCTCCCTGAAGCAGGCACCAGTGCAGATACCAACACCTCGGTGGGCATTAGAGCGGTGGCTAGTATCTCGGTGCACATTGGTGAGGGCACTTCACAATTGCTTGAGGTGCAGACAAGGCATAGAGTGCCCAGGGCACCGGCAGTTGGTGGACTGCTAGGGACCAGGACGATGCTCAGTCGAAGGTTGATGATGAGCCTCTGAAGTTGTCCATTAGGCGGCAGATGCTGGATGTCCAGCTAGATGCGTGGGAGGATCTGGTGGAGATCCTTTGTGGCCTGTGCAGCTGCGTCAAGATCCTCTTCCTCCAGTGAATCACCCCTTGCCAGTGCCAGATCATGGAGAGCACAGCATGCAACCATAATCGGTGACACCCGCTTTGGGGGGGTATTGTAGTTCTCCCCCTGAACTGCTTAGGCATCGGAAGCGCATCTTGAGAAGACCTATGGTCCTCTCTACCACCGCCCTTGTGGAGGCATGGCTCCTATTGTAACACTTCTTTGCCTCTGTTCTTGGGTGGCTGAGAGGCATCGTGAACCACTTCTTCAACGAATAGCTCTTGTCACCCAGCAGCCATCCATCCAGTCGGGCTGAAGCACTGAAGAGCCTCAGCACCTGGGAGTGTCTCAGTTTGTAAACGTCAGGGGAGCTGCCAGGGTACCTTGCACAGATTTGCAGAATCTGCATCCTGTGGTCACATACCATCTGCACGTTCATGGAGTGGAATCCCTTCCATTTGACGAAGGCACCCGGCTGACCTGCTGGCGCCTTGGTGGCCACATGTGTACAGTCAATGGCACCCTGGATGCGGGTGAACCCAGCGATCGTTGCCAAGCCTCTGTCTCACTCTGCCTGGCTGGCCTCCCCTGTACAGTAAAGAATAAATGTCAGTACCCACCTGAACAGAGCGTCAGTCACCAGCTTGACGCAACTGTGGACAGCTGATTGGGAGACTCCACACAGATCCCCCACTGACCCCTGGAAAGAGCCGGAGGCATAGAAGTTGAGGGCCACTGTGACCTTCAGAGCCACTGGCATGGGGTGTTCACCCACAGAATCAGAGCTGATCTCAGGCCCAATCATCTGGCAAATGGAGGTCACCGTCTCCCTTGAGAGGCGGAGCCTCCTTCGGCATTGCACCTCAGACATATTGAGGTAGCTGCACCACCGCCTGTAAACCCTGGCAGCAGGATAGTGGCATCTTCTGCGGCCCCTTCCACCTTAGACCACCTGCTGGTCCTGCGCCCCTTGTGCCTGCGCCTCTCCTCCCACAGGTCCCTCCCCTGGAAGCTGCTATTGGGACACCTGGCCTCCTCTCCCTTCTGCCCTTCTCTTCTTTCTCAGAGGAGGTGCCTCCAGTGGAGACCACAATCCCCATTACCAGGTTAAGGGAAGGCTGCCTGATACCTGGAAGGGTTCACACAGTCTGAATCCTCCGAGGGCCTTGCAGACACCAATGAGCCCTGAAATGAAGCCTGGAAATGCTAAGAATGAAGCCCCCAACACAGAATAAGTTGCCAAGTACCAAAAAGCAACCAGCGGCCAACTATCTCCAAAACTCCTCACTACTCATACTGGCAACGCTGCTGACCCTTTTTACCCTGCCCTTGGAGGAGGTTTGTGAAAATGTCGGCTGCCCGCCTGCCCGTTTTGCCCTTGCGAAGAGCTGGAAATTGCATGGGCTAGAAAAAAGTCACAATCAATTGGACTGCTAAGGGCCTTAGGTGACCACTTAATTAATGGCGGGCGCTGCTCCGGCACCCGCGTGCGCCCGCCAATCGAAATATTGCACGAGTGCACGGTGACATCAGGATGCTCGCCCAACGTCATCGTACACAATTTTACACCCAATCGGGTTGGGCACATGCCTACGGGAAGTAAAATTCTACCCTGCATGTTCCATTGGCCATAACTAGTCCGGGTCTTGTTCATCCAATTGCTCCTGTTGCCTTCCATCTTAAGTTCAGCAGCTCTGAAGTGATATCTACTACAAACCCAAGTATAACTCATTCTTGCAACTCATCCAAATGCATTTCAATCCATGATCAATCATTTCTTCCCATACTTTGGAATTTCAAATTTTCCACCCTCAATCTGATCTCAGAATGTATAGTTTCCTGGTAGAATTATGGAGGAATATCATTGATACAATTACAAGAATAGAGGGTACAATCTTAAGAGCATTCAGAATTTTAAATATAAAATATATATCTTGTGAAAACTTACTCTCAAATGTTGGTACTGCAAATTACATTGAGATAAAATATTCCGCAAGGAGAATGGACACAAGATTTCAATCTAAGACCAGCGAACCAAATAGGATGATTTTCTCAATGAATATATTGCCTGATGTATGGTATGTATCTACTGTTTTAACTGGTCTTTATTTCTCTGAATGCTATGCAAACCAATGAAGATTCATAATGCAATAGCACACTTATCAACACTAATAATATGAGAGGCCATATCAACTGAACAAGTTAAAGACATTGCACTGTGTGTTGGAATTATCAAAGCATTTGTGAAATTGTTCGAGTAGATAAGGCACTGATGAAAATTAACTGGAGCAAACAGAGTGATTACATTCTTATCGCTTACAGACACGAACAAGAGGGATACTTCAGGTCAATAGAGCTCCTTCCAAACTCTGTGCTCTCAGTCACAGCCAATCAAATTATTTCCAATTTATCTCTTACAGATTCTGAAGTGCAAGGGTTTCCTGACCAACCAAGAGTTTGCTTTGAATGCCAAAGGTCAAAGCTATCAAGGAAGAACTAAAGTCAGAGTAAAGGATCAGAAAGCCCTTGTGTTAAAGCAAAAGGTCAGTGTTCACAACCAATGATCACTACTCAAACTTGTGTCGAGAGTTGAATGCTAATAGCTTGATAGTACAAATTATGGGTGCATCAGATATTTGTAGAATTAAGTTACTTATTCTGTAATGGAACTATTTTTTAGAATTATAATGCAAAATATGAACATTACAATGATTGCAGGTAGCTTATGCTGGGAATGCCATTATTATCAATAAGTTGAGTAATATTTTATAATTGAACGATGATTGTGCCTATATTGGTAATTCTGTACAAGATGAAATACTTGGTCCGCTGAAATTCTATAATCAGACCCAGCTGTGTATTCATTAGCAATAATAATTATAACATGCTGAAACATTTCAAAGTGCCCAGAGCAATGAATTAGATTTTTTCAAATGCAGTCACTATTATTATGAAGATAAATGCAACATCCATTCTGTCTCCTAGAAAAAGTAATCAGACAAGTGATCAATCTGATCTCCAATGGCATTCATTGAAGGACAGGAACCAGGAGAACTTCCAGCTCTCCATCAAGTTTGAAATCTTTAATCTGTGCCAGAAGGACAGGATGAGGCTTATAGTTTAGCATCTCAAGAGCTACTCAGGGGTATCAGTGGTAAAGCAGGGTGTGAAATTTGCCATTTGAGACTGTTCCAATGGAAAGAGATGATAATTTCCAGTCATGTATATTTCTATGTTTCAAAGGAATTTGGAGTGTCGTAAATAACCATGGCCTCTTGGAGCTTAATTGATTAGCTAGGAAAGTCAAGATATGAATTTCCCAAGAATGAAGGCCACAGTTTTTATTTCCTCTGTTGTTCTTAACCCTGAACTTCCCCCTTTCCCCAAGGAGAGTGGTACACAAGGATGCACAGTTTGGTAAATAGGATGGGCATCAATGGGGCTGGCAGTCTATGTTTACTCATCTTTATGCGTATATATACAAATCAAAACCTTCAACCCTACAACATTACATCAGTACTTCACAGAAGTATCAATCTAAATTATGTGCTCGAACCTCGTTATGGGGACCATCTGACTCATTGATGAGGGTGTCAATAACTGAGGAAATCTGACATTATAGCTAATGCCAATTGTCCATTATTAGACTTGGGACATTGAGAGGAAAATTTTAAAAAATGATCCAGCAAGCACAATGTTGGGTGGTGACAGCCCATTAACAGAAGGGTCATAACATGGTGGGAGGCTTTAAATGATACATGACTTCAAACCATGTCCTTCCCTTAGCAAACGACATTGTTTAAATACTGGTGGTATCTACTGTTGTTGAATTAGGATTTATATATAGACCCTTCTTCAGAACTAAGTTTTGACGTAAGGACTACATCTGCAATGCTAATGTATCTATTCCCTCAACAAGTGCTAATAGAAATGCACTCGCAAGTCAAAGACTGTAGGCTGCCAGTCCCTCACCTGATGCCCACAACACACACTGCCCTATATAATTCTCTGCCACTACTCTTTACCCACCGAGACACCTTTTTGAGACACCTTACCCTTCTAGGGTAATCTGAGGTAGACTGGGCACTTTTCAGGACCAAAAGTGGTGGCCCTAGGCCCATTCATGAGTTTGTGTGATATAAAGCGAGCAATGGTCTGATTGGGGTAGCCATTATCCTGCTGGGTAGCATTGATGCGCCGTACATCAGCATCAAGCTTGCATAGTAAGCAAATGGCTCAGGCCCTATTTATGAGATTGCCAATGAGGTCAATCTTATAGCTTGTGAAACTATAGGAACCCCAATGCATATATTGACCAGTGAAGATAGGCTTGCAGTAGAGAGTAGTAGTAGAGCAGTAGCAAATTTCTCAACTAGCACATCAAGGAAAGGGAGCTCATTTGATTGCTCCATTTCAAAGGTGAATTTGAGCGCAATTTGAGTCTCAAAAATTTGGGCAACAGGCGAAGCTAGCCACTTCACGCTACTACTACGCAGTCGCAACACGAGGGGTATTCTCCACTAACAGGACCCTGCCATCAAGCAAAAAAGACATTCTGCCAATTGCACAAATGAGTTATGTGGTATATGAATTTCAATGCTGGTGTGATGCCAGGTATGTAGGCCGTACCTCCCAACAACTGGTGGATCATATCAAACAGCACGTCCCTTCAGCTGTGCGCAACAGGCAAAGTACCGACTGTGTTCAACCAGCCCGTGCTTGCAAAACTCAGGACATAATGTCCAACACTTGCTAAACAATCCTGGTTGCGCTAAGAATTACACTGACAACCAATTTAGGATTATCAGTCAGGCTCGCAATGTGGCTTGACTACACATACTAGAAGCTACATATATTCACACACGAGGCCCTGTCCTTTGCAAACAAAAAGAACATGTCCACGCATTGTGCCATTTTCAACTAAACAAAAGCCATTTCCTGGCTCATTCATCCCCTATGGCAATGCCTTGACCCATCAGAGTCGACTTGCCTGGTTTGAATTTAAACAAAGTTTGGCTGTTAACTGTTCCTTGGTGCATTCCCCATGGCAACACCTCTACCAATCAGACTTCAATTGTCAACCAATCAGCACCCTCTTCTCAAGCAGTATCAATTGTTGTTCTGTTGTGAATCTGCCCTGATGAGTACAAGATGAAAAGCTTTGACAACATACCTCCTTATTCAGTAATACTCAAGTTCTATACTGCCAAGCGACTAAGAGAGAGATAGGTAGAAGGTAGATACTCGAATTACAGATTTTAGAAAAGACAAGCAATCCTGTGCTCTATAATAGCATTTTCTTAATTAATAAAAAATGAATTATTTCACAACTGGTGGTATTATTAGTAGATGGGTTTTCAGTCATAACTTTTAAAAGTTGCACTCGTAGTATGTTCCTGAGGATATCCCAAAAGTGCATCACATCCAAACATATTACGGTCACTGTTATTATGTGGGTAAACACAATAGCCAATCTGCACAGAGGATGGTCCCACAAACACCAGCTAAGATCAATAGACTAATCTGTTTTTGTTCAGAATGGAATAGTGGTCTGAACAAAGCAGAAGTCCCTGCATTTCTTCAAATAGAGCTATGGGATCTTTTACATCTAGAGTCTCAGGTAGCTAGTTTAACATTTCATCCAAGAGAAAACATCTTCCACAGTGTAGTGCCGTGCTGAAAGGCCAGCTGAGACTATTTGTTCAAATCTTGGAGTTATGCTTGAACTCAAACCTTCTGTCTCAGGGTAAGAGTATTACCAACTGGGTCAAACTGACATCATAGATTCATAGAATGTTTACAGCAGAGAAGGGGACCATTCAGCCCTTTGTGTCTGTGCCAGTTGTCTGCAAATTCACCTAATGCCACTCTCCCACCTTTACTTCTTAGCCCTGCAAAGTTTTCTTCTTCAGATAAAGATCTAATTCTCTTCTGAAAGCCACGATTGAATCTAAATTGAATCACCAGGTCAACAAAAAGGCAGGGAACCTATGTCAGTCGCCATCAATATCATCTCCACTCTAATCCAGAACAATGTCCACTTCTACAACCGCCAGAACAAGTATAATTCTACTGAACATCTCTTTAGAATTTATCCGACCTCCTGGAGCACAAATTATTTATTAAATTAACTGATCTAAGCCATGTGCCTACAGTACCTTTAATTAAAGATCTTTCTTAACCCTTTACATGTCTTTGTTTTGTGTCCTGCCAGGATTTTTAATATTACAACTAATTTGCCAGGGTATTTATAACTGTCATGTTGAAAGGATTATATTTAATATAGCCAACAGTGATTAGACATTTTTACAATTTACTAATTTAGGTTACTCTTAAACTTATGTTCAGTGCTGGATTTGAGAACTTCAGGCTTCACACACTTGAACGAAGCACCTGGGAGGTAATACGAACATACGTAACGAATATGCAAACATCCAAGTTAGGAGCAGGAGTAGGCCACTCGGCCCCTCGAGCCTCATCTGCCATTCAATAAGAGCATGGCTGATCTCATTTTAACCTCAGCTCCACATTCTTGCCTACCCCCTTGCTTATCAAGAATCTATCTACCTCTGCCTTAAAAATATTCAAAGACTCTGCTTCCACCGCCTTTTGTGGAAGAGAGTTCCAAAGACTCACGACTCTCTGAGAGAAAAAATTCTTCCTCAGCTCTGTCTTAAATGGGCAACCCCTTATTTTTAAAAGTGACGCCTAGTTCTAGATTCTCCCACAAGAGGAAACATCCTCTCCACATCTATCCTGCCAAGACCCCTCAGGATCTTATACATTTCAATCAAGTCACCTCTTACTCTTCTAAACTCCAGTGGATACAAGCCTAGCCTGTCCAACCTTTCCTCATAAAACAAGCTACCCATTCCAAGTATTGTTATCCTTTAGGGAAGGAAGTCTGCCGTCCTTACCTGGTCTGGCTTACATGTGACTCCAGACCCACAGCAATGCGGTTGACTCTTAAATGCCCTCTGAAATGGCCTAGCATGCCACTCAGTTGAATCAATCCACTACAAAGTCTCAATAAAGGAATGAAACCGGACAGGCCAACTGGCATCAACCTAGGCACCGGAAACAACAATGTTAAACTCAGCCCTGTCGAACCTGCAAAGTTCTCCTTACTAATATCTAGAAGCTAGTGCCAAAATTGGGAGAGCTGTCTCACAGACTAGTCAAGCAATAGCCTGACAAAGTCATCCTCAGGGAATCATATCATATAGATAATATCCCAGACACCATCCCTGGATATGTTCTGTCACCGGGCAGGACAGACCCAGCAGAGGTGGTGGTTCAGCGGTATACAGTCAGGAGGGAGTTACCCTGAGAGTCCTCAGCGTCAACTCCGGACCCCATGAAGTCTCTTGGCATCAGGTCAGACATGGGCAAGGAAACCTCCTGCTGATTATCACATACCACCCTCCCTCAGCTGGCGAATCAGTACTCCTCCATGTTGAACACCACTTGGAGGAAGCACTGAGGGTAGCAAGGGTGCAGAATGTACTCTGGGTGGGGGACTTCTATGTCCATCACCAAGAGTGGCTCAGTAGCACCATTACTGACCGAGATGGCCAAATGCTAAAGCACATAGTTGCTAGACTGGGTCTGCAGCAGGTGGTGAGGGAACCAACAGGAGGGAAAAAGATACTTGACCTCATCCTCACCAAATAGCCTGCCGCAGATGCATCTGTCCATGACAATATCGTTAGGAGTGACCACTGCACAGTCCTTATGGAGACAAAGTCCCGCCTTTACATTGAGAATACCCTCCATCGTGTTGTGTGGCACTACCACCGTGCTAAATGGTATAGATTTTGAACAGGTCTGGCAACTCAAGGCTAGGCACCATGAGGCGCTATGGGCCATCAGCAGCAGCAGAACTGTACTCAAACACAATCTGTAACCTCATTGCCCGGTGTTTCCCGCACTCTACGATTACCATCAAGCCATGGGATCAACCCTGGTTCAATGAAGAGTTCAGGAGGGCATGCCAGGAGCAGCATCAGGCATACCTAAAAATGAGGTGTCAACCTGGTGAAGCTATAACACAGGACTATTTGCATGTCAAAGAGCATAAGCGCCAAGTGATAGGTAGAGCTAAACCATCCCACAACCAATGAATCAGATCTAAGCTCTGCAGTCCTGCCACATCCAGTCGTGAATGGAGGTGGGCAATTAAACAACTCACTGGAGGAGGAGGCTCCACAAATATCCCCATCCTCAATGATGGGGGAGCCCAGCACATCAGTGCAAAAGATAAGGATGAAGCATTTGCAACAATCTTCAGCCAGAAGTGCCGAGTGGATGATCCATCTCGGCTTCCTCCAGAGGTCCCCAGCATCACAGATGCCTGTCTTCAGCCAATTTAGTTCACTCCACGTGATATCAAGAAATGGCTGAAGGCACTGGATACTGTAAGGCTATGGGCCCTGACAATATTCCGGCAATAGTGCTGAAGACTTGTGCTCCAGAAATTGCTGTGCCCCTAGCTAAGCTGTTCCAGTACAGCTACAACACTGGCATCTACCCGGCTATGTGGAAAATTGCCCAGGTATGTACTGTACACAAAAAGCAGGACAAATCCAATCCAGCCAATTACCGCCCCATTAGTCTACTCTCAATCATCAGTAAAGTAATGAAAGGGGTCATCAACGGTGCTATCAAGCAGCACTTGCCTAGCAAAAACCTGCTCACTGGTGCCCAGTTTGGGTTCCACAAGGGCAATTCAGCTCCTGACCTCATTACAGCCATGGTTCAAACATGGACAAAAGAGCTGAACTCCCGAGGTGAGGTGAGAGTGACTGCCCTTGACATCTAAACCGCATTTGACTGAGTGTGGCATCAAGGAGCCCTAACAAAACTGGAGTTAATGGGAATCAGGGGGAAAATTCTCCACCGGTTGGAGTCATGCCTAGCATAAAGGAAAATGGTTGTGGTTGTTGGAGGTCAGTCATCTCAGCTCCAAGATATCACTGCAGGAGTTCCTCAGGGTAGTGTCCTTGGCATAACCATCTTCAGCTGCTTCATCAATGACCTTCCTTCCATCATAAGGTCAGAAGTGGGGATGTTCACTGATGACTGCACAATGTTCAGCATCATTCACGACTCCTCAGATACTGAAACAGCCCATGTCCAAATGCAGCAAGACCTGGACAATATCGAGGCTTGGGCTGGCTGACAAGTGGCAAGTAGCATTCATGCCACACATGTGCCAGGCACTGACCATCTCCAATAAGAGAGAATCCAACCATCGCCCCTTGATGTTCAGTGGCATTACCATCACTGAACACCCCAATCTCAACACCCTGGGGGTTGACATTGACCAGAAACTGAACTGGACTAGCCAAATAAAAACCGTGGCTACGAGAGCAGGTCAGAGGCTAGGAATCCTGCAACAAGTAACTCACCTCCTGACTCCCCAAAGCCTGTCCACCATCTACAAGGCACAAGTTAGGAGTGTGATAGAATACTTCCCACTTGCCCGGATGAGTGCAGCTCCCACAACACTCAAGAAGATACCACCCAAGACAAAGCAGCCCACTTGATGCCTGACGCACTGTGGCAGCAGTGTGTACCATCTACAAGATGCACTGTAGGAATTCACCAAGGCTCCTTAGGCAGAACCTTGCAAACCCACCACCACTAACACCTAGAATGACAAGGGCAGCAGATACATGGGAACACCACCACCTTGGAGGTTCCCCTCCAAGTCACTCACCATCCTGACTTGGAAATATATCGCCGTTCCTTCACGGTCGCTGGGTCAAAACCCTGGAACTCCTTCCCTAACAGCACTGTGGGTGTACCCACACCACATGGACTGCAGCGGTACAAGAGGCAGCTCATACCACCTTCTTAAGGGCAACTAGGAAAGAGCAATAAATGTTGGCCTAGCCAGCAAAGCCCACGTCCCATGAATGAAAGAAAAAAGGTATTAGTCTAGTAAACCTTCTCTGAACTGCTTCCAATGCATTTGCATAATACCTTAAATAAGGAGACCAATACTGTACACAGTACTCCAGGTGTGGTCTCACCAATGCCCTGTGTAACTGAAGCATAGCCTCCCTACTTTTATATTCAATTCCCCTCGCAATAAACAATAACATGCTCTTAGCTTTCCTAATTACTTGCTGTAGCTGCGTACTAGCCTTTTGCGACTCATGCACTAGGATGCCCAGATCTCTCTGCATCTCAGAGCTCTGTCATCTCTCACCATTTAGAAAATATGGGCCTGAAACTTGCGCGCGCCTGACCCGAACGCACGTAAAATTGTGCGAAATGACATTGGGTGTGCATCCCGACGTCATCACACGCATGTGCAATACTGAGGTCGGCAGGCATGCGTGGGAGTTGGAGCAGCGCCCGCTGATGATTAAAGGGCCAATTAAGGTCATTAAAAAGTCTATTAACCATGATTTTACATTGCCCGTATCATTTTTAGCTCATCGTGCGAGCAGAATGGGTGACGGAAATCACGTTTTGATCATTTCCTCATCCACGGGCGGGATAAAAGGCCCCAGAGCAGCTGCACTTTCTCTGTTATTGCCGGTTCGTTGCTGTGTGAGGACAGAGTTGTCCCAGAGTTTCTTTGCATCTTGTTTGATTGTCGAGCCTGCCTTTCAGCATCTCAGGTCCCCATCTTCCCGGGAAGGTTCCCCTGAGTATTACAGCACAGCGCTCCTTCATTTTCAAGGCACTGCTCCTCTGCATCCCATCTAATGGGGATAGTGTATTCCGCTGATGGAACCTCCTCTGAAGAGGAAGAGAGGGGCAAAAAATGAGCAACAAAAAAGAGAATTGAAATGATAAATTCTACTTCAAATTAAATTCTGACAGTTGTACAAAGGGATGCAGGTTCAAACTGATTTGAGGGACATTGTCACAAGGCTATGCTCTTATTTTTTGAAATATGATTTTTCAACTTACGACTTGCTGGAAATTTTGCAATTTGAACTGAGATAGAGCAAACTGCTTAAAAATGCAAGGCCACATTCCAAGGTGAAGATGACAAAACAAACAAATCACGTTCAGGGGAGTGTGAAGAGAGAGACATTTCCTATAACCCAGACACTCATTAGAACTCATAACTGTCCAAGGAAAGGACATTAAAAATGCAAAGTGCTGGATAATGAAACAATGGCTGCCACAGATAGGCACACCCAAACCCCTTGGAAATAAACAATGGGTGAAGTATTCCAAGGCAAAGCTTCCCAGCCACTAGAGAGAGATTGCAAGTGGCACAGGAAGTGTCAAGAAAGTCTTCAGCAGAGAAAACAGGCTGAAGGCTGCTCTCTCTCCCTCTCCCTCCTTCGGAATAAACATGTCACCGGTGTTCGAGAAGCCAGCTCTACCAGAAACCTACCAGCAAACTGAGATTTCATAATAATTGCAACATCTTCTGCATCTGACCACATCTTAGAAACCAGCTAACCCAAATCGGCCGCAGCCTTTAAAATGTACACCTCAAGGACAATCAAAGGACACTTAGCCATATATTCTTTTACCTTTTCTTCATTGGACTCTAGCTCCCCTTATGTGTGTGTGTGTGTGTGTGTATCTACGTATGGGCCTGAATAACTGCATGAGGGCCAAATGCTTGACATTGCATTTTCATTATTTTTCTCAGGTTTAGTGATTAATAAATTTGCTCTTTCTTTGACTCAAGAAAACCCTGCTTGATTGGTTTCTTATTGCTCAGAGCTTAAATAGTTAAATACGTCCTGATTTGGAAAAGGTGTATTCTCGTGAAAAAGAAACTTAAACCTTTGTTGTGGCCAACCGAGGAGGTTGAATAGAGGGGAGCCAGTTCATGCTTTCTCATCAGGTCCTAACACACTTTAAGACTGATGTTAGAAAGTTCTTCTTACAAAAGAAAGAACTTATATTTATATAATGCTTTAGCCAATAGCCTACAGCCAATGAATGACTTTTCAAAATGTAATCATTGTTGTTTTGTAGGCAGGCACAGCAGCCAATTCAGGGAATCTAAAACACGGGGATCACAGTCTCAGAATAAGGGGATGATCATTTGTCACTGAGATGAGGAGAAATTACTTCACTCAAAGGGTTCTGAACCTTTTGAATTCTCAACCCGGAGGGCTGTGGATGCACTATCGTTGAATACTGGGATAGACAGATTTTTGGTCTCTCGGTGAATCAAGGGATATGGGGAATGGGTGGGAAAATGGAGTTGAAGCCCAAGGTCAGCCATGATCATGTTGAATGGTGGAGCCACAAACAGCAAATGAATGAATGAACAAACAAAAAAATAATCTGTTTTGATAGAGTTGATTAAGGGATAGATATTGGCTAGCAGAGCAGGGCAATTCCCTATCTTTCTTCAAAAAAGTGCCATGGGATCTTTTATGTCCACCTAATCAGGCAGATAGTCCCTAAATTTAACATTCATATGAAAGACTGCATCTCTGACAATACAGAACTCCCTCAATACTGCACAATGCATCCAAGTGTAAGTTTAGATTTTGTGCTCCAGCTCTGGATTGCAGCTTGAATCTATAAATGTTAGGGTCAGAAGCAACAGTGCTTTCACTGAGCCACGCGAACAAAGAAGTAATCAACAATGTGGACTTTGACTTTCATCGCAGAGGCTGGAATCCTTTAGCGAGAAGTTGTGTGTTGTCATGGGAGGACTATAGGTTATTTCTGGATGGATGAGCTGAGATGTGTGTCACTTAAGAGTTGAGTTCTGAGGGTAACAAATATGTTATAATGCAAGAAGTCTGAGGCAGGTTCAAAAGAGTGAAGTACAGTGCCTAGCAGGACAGCGCCACAAGCCTGAGGGTCAAGTTCCAATGCTGCCTGTCAGTCAAATCTGGCAGCTGCATTTGAGTTAAACTTTGAGAGTTCTTAGAAGTACCAGTGGTGAGATTATCTTCCAGTTTTGCATCAATGCCCCACCCCCAGTCAATATATGTTTAGATCCTCAACATACATTCTAAATATGCAAATAAATTTCAATTTAACAAAGATGAGCAATTACACTTTACAAATGGAGACGGATCTTGTCTAGGGTATAAGATGTTAGATTACTTCTCTGATAGGATACCCTACACTCTTCAGGCAGAATTATCCTCCACCTACTGCAGGGTTAAGCCTAAGTTAGCAACAGGGAAAACCACTAGGATATTTTCATTTCCTCCTTCACTCCGTAATTCAGTGCATAGATAACTCCTGCAGCTTTAAAGGCTGGTGGTTGACTGACAACCAATTTTCTGTCAGCGGAGTTCATCTTTTAACTATAAGGAAGCTGCCCAATGACAAAGTTCCCTAGCCAACTGAAGACCTTCAGAAGGTTACACAAGAGGCCTCTTCCCCAGGGCCTCAAAACTCGAGGAGAGTAAAATCCCATTTGAGTGGGTTGCAAAATGGGCAATGTTGCATCTGCTGTCCGCCTTATGCATGCTGGATATTCAGACTGAAGTCAAGGGAACCAAATATTGGGCACTACATATAAGAGGCGGCAGGTGTGATACCGCCTGCTTTGCATCCCCAGCCAAGTTGAATTTCATTCAGAAGTACTTATCTTCTTCAGTCATCCTTTTCCCACTCATTTGAATCTTGATTTCAATATGGTAAGAAAAGCAGGAGAGGAAAATGTACAGGAGTCTGTTTGGAGCTGTGAAGTCACAAGAGACTAAAGTTCAGAGCAGCGTTGCTGTACCAAGGGAAGAAAGATTGCAGCAAAGCGAGAGGCATTGGAGGCGAGCAGTAAAGAGAAAGGATCCATCAGACAACTGGGCTTTTCTTATATCCTGTAAAGAATTGTGAGAGGGTTGCTGATGGGGAAGCATTATCCAGATTGCGAACAGAATGGGGTTTCCGAGGAACATGGCATAAACTTTCCGTTACCCACCTTGTTACTTTGCATGAAAAACTTCAATGTAGCCCACTTTTTAATTTTTCTCCTTCCCTCACAGCCACAGCTTGCACAAACTGCCAGCTATTCAACCATGACAACCTCACCATGCAAGCATATGAGATGATGCTCGATTGACATGATCTTGGAGGACGAGGTAGCATACAAGGAGGCGGCAGAAGCTAAACAAGATTAGGTCAGGCCTGCCTGCACATCCTGACCTCCAGGGAAGAGGCAGTCATGGCCATTATTGGAATGGCTGTTGCTGTGGTTGTGGCCAGGGGCGGGGCTGAAATCATTAAATGTATATCTGCATACATACTCCTCCTCCCCACATCCCATGTTCTCCTCATCCCACTGTCTTCTAATTTACAAGCTGTGGATGGTGCAAGCATACACCTCTTACTACCTCCGCCTCCCCCCACCCCCCCAATCGGATTGGCCGGCAGATCTCAGAGGCAGGACACCCTCCCTTATAAGCTCTGCTGAGTGTTAAATGGCTGCGGACAGTCAACATTGGCAGGGAAATGCTGATATCCGGAAAATCCTGCCCATTGGTTCCACTGCAGGGGACTCAGAGGAGAACTTTGTTGATGCAGCCTGCAGAAAATTGCTGGTGAGATTGCAGGACAAAATGCTTGGTGCATTGGGAAACCTGTTCGAAAGGGTGCGGTCAATGCCAAGGAGCAAGTGCAATAAGTTATATTTGTATAGCGCCTTTAACATAATGAAATATGCTAAGATGCTTCACAGGAGAATTATAAAACAAAATATGAGACTGAGCCACATAAAGGGATATTAGATCAGATGACCAAAAGCTTGGTCAACGAGGCAGGGCTTAAGGAATGTCTTAAAAAAGGAAATGAGGTAGAGAGGCGGAGAGGTGCAGGGAGGGAATACCAGGGCTTGGCGTCTAGGCAACAGAAGGCACAGCCACCAATGGTGCAGCGATTAAAATCAGGGATGCTCAAGAGAACAGCATTAGTGGGGAGCAGAGATCTCAGAGGATTGTCGGGCTAGAGGAAATTACAGAGGTCAGGAGGGATGAGGCCATGGAGGGATTTAAAAACAAAGATGAGAATTTTAAAGTCAAGAAGTTGCTTGACTGAGAGCCAATGTAGGTCAGTGAGCATAGGGGTGATAGGGGAATGGGACTTGCTACGACTTAAGACACAGTGTCATGACAGTGGATCACAGCCCAAATTACTTACAGGCGTATTGAACTTCTTTGAGGGAGACATGTTTGTTTTAAAACAAGGCATACAAGCAAAAGCTGGCCGAGACTGTAAAGTAACCATTTTCTGGAACATTCCTATGTGGATTATTCTTGACCGACTAGTCCAGAGAGGCCCTGGAATGTCGCACCTAAAAAGGTGTCAAGGCCCACTTCAGACAGATACTTTGAAAGGAGAGATACAATGCAACAGGCTGAACTCTAATCGCCTGTGATTGCAGAGACAATGGAGACTGATTACCACCTCAGCAGAAACCATCTCCTGTTGAGTTATCTCTCAGAATATGGACATGATCTGAGTTGAAAGAGAACAGATTCTGGGCAAAAGACATGTTTGTTTTTCCATTCCAGGAATACACAAGGGAATGGGTTAAAAAGCCAGTTCCAAACCTCATCTGTGTGCTATAGTGTTCTAGTTCTGGTGCACTAGTGTGTGTTGTAAAGGTCACAGCAGAAGAATAGCAATTAGACATCCCTGCACCTTAGACGTAAAAGTCTCTCTCTCTGTGCTGGAGGCAAGTCACAAGTCAGCAAAGCCACAGTCAAAAAGGAAACAGGACAACTTCTTCAGCTAACCTGGAGAACCAAGCATCTCCAAGCCAACTGCTCAACAGCCAAATGCAGTTCTACTGGAATCACCCAATATAATGGCCACAACGTTTTGCCATCTACTCCTCACGGATAAGCAGCATCTGATTGTCGATATCGCAACTTCCATTGCAGAACAAACAGTTGCCATCCAATGTCTGAGTGCTGCAGTGGAAGCTCAGGCTGCTGCCTTCATGGCTGTGGATTACAATGCTCAAAGAGGCTTGCAGTGTGTCACAGCAGGTCAGCAATCTGTCCTTCAACAGATTGTTAGGATTACTGAGGTATGGCCCATGGGAGTGGCTGTAGCTCCACAGAGCAGGAACCCGCTTTCAGGGTGACAGCATTCATCCTCCCGCCCCCTGCTACTCTACCAGTGCCTGTACTGATCCCGGTCAGCCAACCTGCCCAGACTTGTGTCGCCCGCGCCGAAATCATGCAATCCACAGCCGGGCCTTCTAGAACAAGAGCTGCCCAAGGTCGTTCTGCAAAGCCACCTGCAGTCTCTCCCACTGAAAGTCAACAACCTTCCACCATCCATACTGCAACTACTGGGGTAGCACTGTATAGGAGCACTAGAACAGGCAAAGGAACAAAGAGGACAAGTTCTAAGGAACTGCACAAGGGTGATTAGTTGACTTCTGTCTGCAATACGGCATGATTTCATGTATAAATTTGGTATGGAATGTTTATTTTGTGGTGTCCTTAATTTTTGCAAGGTCTACAAGCAGACACCATGATGGTCAGTTGTAGAGGGAGGGGAAGGTGTCGGACTCTTGATGAAGAGAAAATTAGAGTTGTGGTTACTGGTATTGTGCTTGGATGAGTTCTTTGCAGACAACCCAGCATAAATTGGCTGTCTTCTCTCTTCCTATTCATCCTCCTCCTCCTCCTCATGTTCCTGCACCTCAGCTTCTCGCTCTATAGGTGGTGGCAGGTGTTATCCCCTTCCCAGTTTGTGCATCATGCAGCAGGCCACTACAAATCCTGACACCCACTCTGCTAGGTCCTCCAGGAGGGTCCAGGCAGCAGAAGCATTATGTCACAGTTTGTTGGCAGCACGGATTTCATTGTATGTATGTTGTACATGTGTGTGGGAGTGGAGGCATCCATGGAACGCTCTCATTGTGCAGCAGCCCCCATTTGATTTTGTCGTGAGGGCTCAAATACAGCTGGCACAGCAGACTGCCACAGAATAAAGGTATCATGACTGTTGCTAGGATACCAGGCACTAATCTGCATGATACGCTGCCTATTATCACACACCAGCTGGATGTTGAGGGAGTGGAATCCCTTTTGGTTTCAGAATAGGACAGAGTTGAGACCGATGTCTGAAAAGTGATGTGGCTTCAGTTTATAGCATCCATGGGGAAGGCTGTAATCGTAGTGAAGCCACGTACTCGCTCCACTTGCTGGTCTCTGGCAAGACGGAATGAAAATGCAGTCAGCGCTCCTTGAATAATGAGCTTTGGTGATCTCCTTTCCACAACAGTAGGTGGCAAACGGCAAGATGATACACATATCACGGGCTCTTGCCTGGTAGGAGCCAGACGCATAAAGGTTCATCACCACTGTCACCCTCACAATCACTGGCAATACAGAACTTGCCCTGCTCTGGGGTGGAGGTTGTATCTGCAGCAGATTGCAGATTTCCGTGAGGGCATCCTCATTATAGCTCAGACGTCTTGCACATTGTTCCTCACTGTGATTCAGGTGGAAGAATTGCTCCCTGAACACTCTGGGTTGCTATGGCCTCCTGCTGTGAGCCCTTCTCCTCCTCCCTCTTCCAGCAGCTTGTCCTGCTTTGCCTGGCCTCTGATCATTCTCACAGCCCCACTTTATTCCAAGGAGGAGGTCTACCAGCGCACCCACGTCTGGGAAAAATTGGGTTGTGCAGAAGTTTTGATGTCAGCAAAAGTCCTTCGGCATCTGCCACACCATTCCCTGCGGACGTTTGCAACTTTAAAGAGCTTTGGAAAGCACCAACCATTTGCAGAATCATAATGTTAGGGAGGAGAGCACCCCTCCCTGCAGCACTTGGCTGTTAATTGGCTTGCGACAGGCCTTCCGCCCCCATACGGGCAGAAAGTTTGTCTCCGAGAGCTGCTGGCCAAACAAATGGCCGGCATCTCTCTGGTCCCAGCAGCACCACTGGGAGCAGTGGCCGCTCCTGGGACTGCAACAGTCCCTGAGGGCCACGATTTGCAGTGGAGCTGGACTTTAAGCTAAGTCCAGGGTCTTGTCTGGGCCAGGCTGGCAGGCCAGGCCGAGGGGGTGGGAGAGTGGGTGGACGGGGCACGGGGAGAGTAGAAACGCGGGATGGGTCGGGTGGGGTGGGGGTCATAGGCGAAGAACTTGGGTGGGGCATCCGATGAGGATAGAGGGGCCTGTAAAGGGGGCAACCTCACCACCACCTTGAACAGCCAGCCCAGTAAAACCCAGCAGGCTGGATACTTGGATCCAGCCTCCCACCATTACAATAAAATCTCAGCGGAGGAGGCCCTTAGGTGATGACTTGCTACTCAAGGTTCTTGCTTGGGCTTCAGACAGGTAGATGAGCCTCTCGATACCTCCCCCATCGCTGGTGAAGTTGCAGCAGGCGCAGTTGGGTAGCTGCTGAGAACAGTGCTGATGGTGTGGCATCCAATTTCATTCCCCCCACCTCACCTTCCAATGTTCCCCAGGGGATCACAAAATTCAGCCCGAGGAGAAAGATATAGGGCGGGATCATTCCAGATTTGCGCTAAGCGTGGTAACAGGTGGGAAAAAGAAGGTTTTACCTGCTGGCCGCAATGGCAGCTTTTCACGCCGTATCATCCCAATCCCGCCGCATTAATCATGCATTCCCAGGAAGCATGCCGTTTCGACGGCGGGCCAGATCTCATTCACCCACCATGACATCACCTCGCCTCTTTCTCACGCCAGGCGCCATATGTAAAGTGCAGCCGCATGCACACCTCTCAGCGCTCGCAGATCAGGACTGCTGCACAAAAGACATGGCCCTAAAAGGCAAGAAGACTACAGCTGCCTGATTCAGTGATGCATCCCTGGGGTGCCTCTGGATACAGCTGCAGCCCACCGCAATGTCCTCTACCCCCGCTCTGGCCACAGGAGGCCCATCAGTGTCACCACTCCAGCTTGGGAGGCGGTGGTAGAGGTGGTCAGTGCCAATGCTGCGCAGAAGAGGTCGGCCATCCAATGCAGAAAGAGGATGAATGATCTCATCCATGTCACCAGGGTAAGGAAACCATCTCAGCACTCTAAACTCACACTCACAAGGCCATCACATGTTCACTGGCATCTCATTCACTGCCAGCTCAAGGGACATCACCACTTACTCTCTCACACACACTCTCACATCTCCATTTGGCCTCATCTCCTCTGGAGACTGTCTCCTCAGCCCTCACCACCTTGAGGCCACTTACACAGATCAACATGTGTCACCACACACACCCTGGGATACCCTCCTTCCCCAGTAATGCCCTAGCCCTGCAGTCTCTTCCATTGCCTGCAGCCACTTCTCCCCCTTTCCTCAAGCAAGCCATAGCCCTGCAGCTATTGAAAAGCCACCCTCACCTTACAGCTGGTCTGGTAGGTAGAGACCTGCCCGTGAGCCGCCTAAAAGTGATGTCGTGCTGCCTGCGAAGCCTGGCCCTGATGATTGTGAGCGTTATCCAAAGCAAGTTAGGCAAACAAGCCTCGAAGTGCCAAGTGAAGTGCAGCTCACCAGGTGCACGTCGCTTATGTTCAGTGGTGAAACACATCAGTGTGCCCGGATGATCCAGCATGGGGGGATGATTCCGGCAAGCTGGGCTTATAATGATATGTAAATGTATTACAATGAAGTTCCCGGTGTGCAGCAGCGGGAAACGCGGCCCACCATTGATGGGTGGAGCCGACAATTGCAAAGTGGTTTCATGACATCCCGAAACTGATTTTTGGTCTTCCCCCTATATTGTCCACTCACGCCTGCCATGATGCCCAATGCCAGCGGGCACAGGAAATTGCACCCGTGGATAAGCACTAGAATGATCAAATGCGGTGGAATTGATAAGTCCTAAATGTATGACCGTGGCATAATGGGCAACACCCTGGACACTGGCTCCATATTTCAACCCCTTTGTCACTGAGAAAAAAGAAAAGAAGTTATGTGAACAGCAGATGACCATTACACATGGACAGAAGTAGCAAGGGAACTCTCAAAATGGATATTCCAATCACTTCTGTCCTTACTGGATTCAAGCCCAGTTCCTGGAAGTGAAAGCCCACACATTCCAAGTGAGAAAGATTTCCATCTGTACACGAAGCAAACTGCAAACTTAGAATCAAAGAAATTCTTGCACAACAGTTGATTGAAAACACAGGCATGACAACACTTCAACATTCTTTGGGGGCTCTCACATGAAGGTGTGATTTCTCACCCTCACACCTGAGCAACATGTTCCCTCCCCCTGTATGAGAGCATTCCCAGCATTGCTCTTAACTTTCTGTCACTAGAAAGCAACAGGAACCATGGAGGTGGAACAAATCCTGTCATTCACAGCAGCAGTGAACCCCCCCACCCACCACCCCCCTCTCCCCCTCTTATCAAACCTATGAGACCTCAAGTGAAACCATGGTTTTTATTAAAGGGTTTCATTGCAGGTATGAATGCTGGAATGCCCCACGGCATGGATGAAAAATCAAAAGACCTTGGGAATGTTATATTTAAACAGGTTACCGAAGCGAAATGGGGAAAAATGAGGTGAGAAAGAAGAAAGAGTGAGAAGGAGGAAAGAAGAAGTGACTGTCAATGACTGTTGTCCTCGGTGACCAATGTTATTGACACACCAGCCTTATTAATGATTGGGCAGCGCAATTATTTGGCTTACTAATGAAACTTTTATCTCTTAAGAGTTGTCCATCACTGATATTTTTTAATATCTGAGGTCAAGAAGTCAGATTGAGATAATGTACCATTCACAAGAGAGAATTGTCTAATGTACCTTCTGTAACTCATTTAAAAATCTATATAAAATAAAACACTGGTAGAGTGCTCTCCAAATGAACATTTGGTAATTATTCCATATCAGCCATACAGGCCAGAAAGGGTCAAACGCTGGTCTCTACTGAGTTAGCTGTTTCTGAAGCCATGGTTGTAGGAGAGTTATGAGTGGAGCTGAAGGTGGGAAGTGGAATCAGGCAGGATTCCCACACTAGATCTCTTTCATGGCAGATGTGTGCATATGGGTTTTGGGCAAAGGCATGATTGGCCTTGGCTATGGTGCCTTCCACAGTTTAATACCCTACAGAAATGCACTGTTCAGTCTCACACATAAAGAATGGTGCCAGAAGACTGTTGACATCTATAATCACAGCATAAATCACTGCTGAAGAAGAGGGGGAGAGTTCTCTCCAGTGTCGCCCATCCAACATCACTAAAAAAGGATTATCTGGTCATTATCACAGTGCGGTTTGTTGGAGCTCGCTGTGTGCAAATTGGCTGCTGTGTTTCCCAAATGACAATAGTGACAATATTTTAAAAGTATTTCACTGGCTGTAAAGCACTTTGGGATGTCATGAGGTCATGAACAGCACTATATAAATGCAAGTATTTCTTTCTACTTTACATAAGATCATCACACATCGTCCAGGCAACACACAAGTTCATAAAGGCAATTACTCTGCTTTGTTGGTACAACATCTCCCCTTGCTGCACAGTTGTCCCTGAGTCTGAAGGTCAAGGTGTGAGCTGCACATTGGGGTTTGAGTACATAATCCAGGCTTTGTCGTGAAATACTGAGAGAGCGCTGCAACTTTGGAGTACGTTACTGTCTAACAGATGAGAGACTAAACCCAAGTTGTGTCTAACTTTTAAACATCCCATGATACTCATTGAAGAAGGGTAGGGGGCTCCCCCAACTGTCCTGGCCAACATTTCTCCTTCAACCTAAAACAGACTAACTGGCCATCTAAATCATAGTTTGTTGGTTATAGCTGGTGCAAAATGGCTGCCTATATAACAACAATCGATGCACTTTAAAAAGTAATTAATTATGAGAAGTGCTATGAAATGGCACGATAGATAACCTCTACAGATGCTGTCACACGAACGCTGAATTTCGAGTAATTTTATCTTTGGGAGAGGGAAGAACAAATGTTTTATATTAAGTTTGGCCCAAAATAAAAGTAAAATATATTTGATTTAGGATTAACAGCAACCATCATAGGGAGGCCTCCATCCCATCTGTCTGGGCTAGCTTCTTACCCAGGTCCCAGGAGTGAGAAGATGGCCTACTAACACACTGCACCACCCGGTCCCTGAGTGCTTCCAAGAATTTGATTTAAGAAGGCTTGTCACGAAAGTGTTGGGAAGTTGTACCATCTGTTGCAAATCTGCACTCAATACTCAACTATTGTGTTAATCTGAATAATGATGTTTACCCTCTGCACAGCCTCGGATATATTTGTGTTATAATTCTTTCCTCATTTGGGCTAATTTACACAGTTTGCTGTCAATCCGCATCCAGTTTCTCATGAAAGTGTCAGTCACTTCAGCACATGATGTACATGTGAATTATCCACTTTGTGATGTGATGAATTAGAGGAACTCAGTGACTGAATGTTACAGATTCCCTTTACCATTCCCAAACTCCTTTCTTTTGTTTTAATTTTAATGTAAGGTCATGGCATTTCTCCAGGTTTTACACACGTGCTACAGCTGTTGTTAGGGCAGGAGCCTGGGGCGTTGATGGGAATATTTAGAGGAGTAGCTAAGTAAACAAAGAGAGGACATGCTTTACTGTAGTACAAGAGATAATGACAGCTCATTGTGTGCTGGTTCTGCTTTCTCTCTTCACCAACACTCCATTATGTATAGGGACATTATTTATTTTCAGGATCCTTTAAACCCACCGAATGAGTGCAGTGCTTCCCTTCCTGAAACAAAAAGCTGACGACTTCAGCTAACACTACCCACAATCCCTAAGGCCTTCTGACTTGTTGACAGGAGCGCAACGATTTAACAGCGAGTCAGCTCACATCAGTTATTCCCTCCCTTCCACTCCCAAAGGCTCATGCTGGGCTACAGAGCTATAGGAGCCAGCCACCCTCCTGCATTTTGTTCAGTAGCCATTCTCTCTGTGTGAAGCTATAAAGCACTGGCAGACTCTGACAATAGGGAACATCACACTCAAACCCATTCCTTGTCTATCTCAGTGTCACAGAGGAACAGGAATAGGCCAGTTAGCCCTTTGAGCCTGTTCCAATATTCAATAAGATCATGTCTGACTTGTGACCTAATTCCATATACCCATCTTTGCCACATATATCCCTTGTTATATGTGGTTAATAAAATTCTATCAATCTCAAATTTAAAATTAATAATTGATCTAGCATCAAATGCCATTTGCAGAAAAGAGTTCCAAACTTCTACCAATCTTTTGTGTGAAGAAGTTTTTCCTAATTTCATTCCTGAAGGGTCTGGCTCGAATTCACAGAATAAGTTCCGTACTCCTAGACTCCCCAGCTAGCAGAAATAGTTTCTCCAAATCTACTCTATCTGTGCCCCCTATTAACTTGAATAATTCAATCAAAATACCTGTTAGCTTTCTAAATTACAGGTGCTCCCACTCCTAATTTAACCCTTGGAGTTCAGGTATCATTGTTGTAAATCTATGCCAGACTCCCTCCACGGCCAATATATCCTCCCTAACATTCACATGTACATGTGTGTAGGCACAGACATATACCCACACACATGCAATCAAACCTTCCAGCAGGAGTTGCTGGGCAGCTATCAAGCCTGGGAACCTGGGCTGATTTCTCTGTCCTTGGCCAGGGCCAGTCCTATTACCTTTGCTACCTTGATGGCTGAGTTCACCAAGTTTAGTACTGACTGGGGATCAGACCTTATTGTGTGGCTCAGTTCCACACTGGGCAGTGTATTTAGCAACATGCTCTTCACAGTCCAATATTTTGAATTCCTTTTATATGTGCTAATCAGGGTGCAGGTTGATGTTGTTGAGCACTGCCAAACAGTATTCTTCTCTTTGCACCCTGTGACAGTATCAAGCACTTCCAGATCATATATAGAATGGACCACATGCATAAGGTCTTCACTACATGTCTCTGAGAAATCCCCATACTGCACCGAAATAATATTTTCATCTCCTACACTCCAGCCTTATTGTCTCTTCATCCAATGTGGAAGCTTAGTGGCCACTAATGCCAAATTTGAGGGTCATTTTGAGCTGTAGTCTAAATTCTACTGGAATCTTAATTAAGAATGCCTCAACTAATTTCACTAAGTACCTATGACAGCTGTCAGAGAGAAGAGACTTTCATCTATCTGTCTTTGCGCATTTGAACAAAGACCCCAGAAAACTACATCTGTCATCCAGTCCCCTTCAGTCCTGATTTTAATCCACAAATATGTTATAACTCCACTCTGTAGACTAACAGTCCTCAAAGAGTTGTACAAAGCAAATCTCTGCTTTTATCAGAGTTGTTCTCTATTTTATTTCTTTCCCTTAGCTACACAGTTCTCCTCAGGAAAAAACAGTGGGGAAGCCCATATCAGCTCTTCTTTTTATTCAGAAACCTGGATGAATACCAAGGTCCAAAGGAGTGGAGTGGAAAAATCACAGGAGCATACATCATACAGCACAGAAGGAGGCCATTCAGCCAATTGTTCTTATGAAGGCTCTTTTGAAAGAGCTGTAGAATTCGTCCCACTCCCCTATTCTTCTATACCCAAAGCTCTGCATGTTTTTTCCTTTTCAAATATTTATCTAATTCCCCTTTGAAAGCTGCTGTCAATTCTGCTTCCACCACCCATTCAGGTCACAACAACTCACTGTGTAAAAATAAAGTCTCCTTCTCCCCTCTCCCAATCCCAGTTCTATGGACAACTATCTTAAAGTAATATAGAGAAATGTAGTAAGAAAGAGTTTGTGGTTTAGTGCTGCCTGCAGTGTTCAATTGTTTTGTGTTGGATTATGTGAGCCTGGTAACTGATCTATGCTCACTGTGCTTGATTGGTTAAGCCTGGGTGTTGACTCAGAGTAAAGTAAACAAACACCACAGAAGCTGTTACAAGTTGCTAGAGCTGGGATGAGCATGGTGCAGACATTTTGTGAATGCAGAGATATTTTAAAACTCTTGTAAATAAATCTGTTCCACAGAGCCAAAACAGAGAAGATATTTCCTCTGTTGGACGATACAACTTTTTGAGGACTGTTAGTCTACAGAGTGGAGTTATAACATATTTGTGGATTAAAATCAGGACTGAAGGGGACTGGATGACAGACGTAATTTTCTGGGATCTTTGTTCAAATGCCCATTCAAAAGGGCCCATAATCTGAATAATCTTTTTCAGGTTAATAGAAACCTGGATCCCCAAAAGGCTGGAATGTTGGCATAATTGGAGTTTTCAAGATTGAGATTGATAGATTTATTTTAATTTAGGGTATCAAAGGATAGGGAGGTAAGGCAGGTAAATGGAGTTCAGGTGTAGCTAGCTATGATCTAATTGAATGAGCAAGCTCCAGGGACTGAATGGTCTACGCCTGTTCCTACCCCCCTATGTAAGTGGGGACAGGATTAGCTCGGCTGTGTTGTACTAAGAGTTGAAGGGCCTACAAGCTGTCTACATTCATGCATGAAGAATGATTACGAGGGAGAAGTAGCAAAACTGGCTGGAGTGAACTGCACTGGCATGAGTCAGCACCTTCAGGGAGGGAGGAGAGAAATTGGAGGAAAAGGAATCGTCAAAATCTCTCAAGGGCATTGGAAGAGCTAACATCATCACTGGGAGGCTCCATCACATTCTGGGAGAATCAGAAGTAGCTTCAACAACAGAAATGTGAATGCAAAACAGCACCCCTGCTACCCCACCCTAGAACAGAACAGAAGAAAACCTCTTTAAACTGTAGCTACGGTAGCTAGAAGCTTTTCCCTGACCGAATGTCAACAGAGGCAGACATACAGAGTTTATATACTGATGACTGCGATTCGAGACAGCTGCAAATTGAGCGTCCCTTGTACTTCAAGCAGGAGTGCAGACAAGGCCTTTTGAAATGCATTGATAACCCAGTTCATGTTTGTGTGTATAAATAACGGCAGGCTGAGCTCTTTGAGTCCAGTCTAATCTCCAGATACTGGCTGCGCTGTGCCCCGTTCAGTGACGACTGCTGGCTTGCACTCAGATGCACACTGTCAGTTTATCTTTCTGCCCCGTCGACCGACAATACGCTTTTCAACACCTCCAGCCTGTACTTTGATAATATCTTTAATTATTTTGCCAGCACATTCCTGAGTGAAAATATGTGACTGCTGAAAAACAACCAAGATGCTTGTTCACATGTCTTAGAGAACAATGTGTGAATTTAAAATAAGACACTGCATGGATTGAGAGCTGTATGTGTTTGTGTATCTGTGTGAGAAAGATTTTCTGTGTAACCCTTTGAGTGCTGGGTATAGTTATTAAGCTGTTAAAACTTGGATGAGCACTAGGACTGCCTTTTCACTGCCTGGCCAAGTAGGTCGCACTCTCGCTTTCAAGTCAAAAGGTTTTGGTTCGACCCTCGCACCAATAAATATAATACAGACTGGCACTTCATTGTAGCACTGAGAGAACATTGCAATATTAGAGCCACTGTCCTTTGGATGGGACATTAAACCTAGGTCCTGTCTGCCTGTTTAGGTGGCCATTAAGTCTCCCATGTCAGTACCTATATTGAAGAGAGTTTCTTAGTGCCTCCTGGGCTAATGATCCTCCTCAGTAAACACCATCTAAAACTAATCCACCACCACTGCCTGTATATTCCCCTCCAAGTCACACACCATCCTGACTTGGAAACATATCACCATTCCTTCACTGTCACTGGGTCAAAATCTTGGAACTCCCTTCCTAACAGCATTGTGGATGTACCTACACCATATGGACTGCAGCAGTTTAAGAAGGCATTGGTGGAAAATTGCTGGGATAACTGACTTTCTAGAGCATTCTAATTGTGCAACCAGTTGGTTATGGAAAGCTTTGGGAGCAGATCACCGTTCCACACCCCTGGCCTGGGATAGATCCATGTTTCAACATCCTTCCCTTTCCCAGATTCCAGCTTCAGACAACATCCATTCTGCTAGTGGTAGTGGCACACCTGCAACTCTCACAATTTCCAGCTAGAACATCTCAATAAGCTTTCAGCTTATTAGGGGCTTATTAGTCCCTATGGAGGGAATCTTACTCCCCCTTCACAACTGCAAACACTACAGTCTCACTCTCGATCTTAATTGGGGGTAACGTTTCCCCTATGTGGCCATTGCTTGCTGGTTTTGACCAGCATCTAGGTTTGTCCATAAATGTGTTGATTGTTCATGGCAATTGTGAAGGGAGGAAATGCTGGCAGATCAGTTCTATGTTGAAGAAATATGCTTCTTGTCAGGTTAGCGCAGCACACCATTTATGCTGATCAAGAGGGAAAGTCCTGCTGGAGTTGAAAGAATATATAATACTGGATGTGCATCTATAATGTGAAGTGCCCTGCTGATACAAAGGGAGGGATAAAGCAATGAAAACACTCAGCCTGACATGCAATAGCTGGGTATAAAAGCACTTCCTGGCAAAGCATTAAGACATACAAACCAGAAGATTTATTAGCTAGTCTCGTACTCTTAATCACAACACAGTGATCCTTTTTGGAAACTAAACTCCAGCATGGAGAATTGCCACTTTGTTGGGTAAGATACAGGAGTGCTACCAATGCCCATGGAACTGTACTAAAACCTTCAGAGGATGAAAGTGGGAAAGGAGTTAAAGGTTCAAAATTCTGTACAGTATATTATCAAACAATGAAAACCTTGACAAACTGTTTACAATCCAAGGTAACTAATCACTGCCAAAGCCTTTAGATAAGTTTGTATGTTTTTTTCTGTGGTTACCGATAAGAGGTTGAGTGCAATGAGCTACATTCTAATGGATTAGATGAACAGCTGATGTTTATCAAAAAATGTTCACACAATTATAGAATTCTTCTTTTATGCAAGTAACGGTACTATTGAGCAAGCGACCACGAACCTGAAAATCCATCCATCAGGGTTTGCTACTGTAGTGGATCACACAATGTCCTTGCACCTCTGGGATCTAGGTTCAAGTCCAACCCTACCTGACCAGGTGAAAATATCCTCCATCTACTGCCTTTGAGGATCCCACGTGAAATAATGCTGGGCAGAGCCAATCCAGTTCATCACATTTCACACAATAAAACCCTAAATTAACAATCTCAGATAGATGGGCCATAGGATGGTTGGCGTGTGTCATCTTCAATTGTTCAATTATTCGGTGTTTGATTACGTGTGTTTGCTAACTGTTGATTGCTCCCTGTGTGTGATTAGTTAAGCCTGGGTGTGGTCACTTAGAAAAAAAATTAAACTGAGGCTGTAAGCATGAGACAGCAGACATTTTAAAGCATTGAATAAAACCCCTGCGCAAGGATATAACTTGGAGTGTATCATCTCTGCATATCTCCAAGGCATTAAGCACAACAGCATGGGAAATTGAAAAATGACACAGTTGGAAGTACTCTTCTGAGATTGGGGTTGCAGCATGTTGTTGGAGAAAATTAAAAGGAAATTTATATCACAGTTTATTGTGTTATACGTGCTCTGTGAGTGTTTCAGAGATTATTAGCCATTTGAGATTAATCACTGGCAGTGTGGAGCTAAGGAGGTTTCAGTGATGGTCAGGGTCCCTGTCATGTACCGGTGACTAGGTGTCCAAGGGGCAGGCAGCTTCCATGGTGCGGATGATGGTGCTGCCTTGGTCCATCATGGTAGGTACCTTGCCCAGGGGTTCAGTCCTAGTGTTAAGTTGAATTGACTTCTGTTCTCAGCCATTAACAGTCCTCACCTTGATCAACACAAACTTCACACAATAGGAAAGATTATTGAAGACAACCAAAAAATTAATTGGTTGCCTCAATTAACACAAATATTTAAAGAGACAATACTAGGACAATAAAACTTGCATAAGAAAAGTGCTTGTATTTCCCTGATGATTAATGTACCTGATATTGGTACTGACCTATTTCGACAAAATAGGTCCTAGTTTCTAGCTCAAGTTTCTGCCAGGTTAGCTGCTTTCAGCTGAGGTGGTAGTAGAGATCCTACAGTGGTCACAGCATCCGGTGTAAGGTGGAGAATATATAATAAAATGGACAGCACAGAAACAGGCCATTCAGCCCAACAGATCTGTGTCGATGTTTATGCTCCACATAAACTGCTCAACTAACCCTGTCAGCATAACTTTCAATTCCTTTCTCCCTCATGTACTTATCTAGCTTCCCCTTAAAAGTATCTATGCTACTTGCCTCACTACTCCATGATCAACATTTGAAAAACTGTCCAGGTAAAGATGTTTCCCCTGAATTCCTTATTGGATATATTAGTGGCAATCTTATATTTGTGACCCTGAGTTTTGGATTCCCCCACAAACAGTAACATTTTCTCCAAGTATATGCAGTCAAATTCCTTCATAATTTTAAAGAGGTTGTCTCCTCGGCCTTTTCGTTTTTCATGAAAAGGGTTCAATTCTGATCAGCCTTTCCTTATAACCTCTCTGTTCTGGTATCCTCCTAGTGAAATGTTTTTGCACCTTCCCCAGTGGCTCAATATCCTTTCTGTAATATGGAGATCAGAACTGCTTATAGCACCATGTCAGGGTTTTCACTTCTGATCCCTAGCCATTGATTCTGCTGGAAAGCCCACATGTGGTTACCAGATGAGGACAGGATTGGCCTGAACTGGGATGCTCCCATGGGCTAGTGAGAGGGAAAACCATCCGGGATTCCTGCTCCAGCTACTATCCATTGACTCTTGACGTACCTGATGTGACGCTTAAGACTGTGACTGCTCGAAACATAGGGGAGAATTTTCCCCCAGTTGGCGGGGTTGTGCGAGGGTAGGCAGGGGCAGGGGTGGGTGTGGACCTAATCGATGCCCCCGTTCGGGTCTGCGCCTCCATCTTACGTGGGTGGGCCAATTAGGGCCCAGCTCAGCATGACGCACACCCAGAAGCGCTAAGCACTCCCTGTGCAGGTGGTGGGGGGGTGAGTTCCTTGAGTCGGCACGAAAGAGCGCAGAAATCTCCTTGAGGCACCAAAGTTTTAAATGTGAAAAATTTTAATAAAGAAAAAAACTTTAAGACATGTCCCCTCATGGGACAGTGTCACATGAGATGGGACATGTCAATGAACTTTAATGAAAAGCTTTATTTAGTTTATAAACCCTTCATAAAACCTCATCCTGCCCGTGGATGAGGTTCCACGAAAAAATGGGAAGGCCACCTGGGCTCTTCGCCTGCCCGCCAACCTTAAGGTTAGACTGTCAACTTCCTCAATAGGTTTAATTAGTTAATTAATGGCCTTAATAGGCATTTGACAGTTTGGCAAGCGCACAGCTGACTCGGCTGCATGCCCGCCAAACTGAAAATCTAAATGACATGCGCCCGACGTCACCGCGCGTCATTTTATGCCTCAGTGAGCGGGCCCTGCCCCCGCTCGCCAAGCCGAAAATTCTCCCCGTAGTGTATTTCGCTCCCCAGCATCACCTGCCTTGGTGAGCACAACATTTACAAAATGAAATCAATTCTCCTCTTTAGGCATGACTAAATTACTTAAGTCCTAGACTTATCAGATCCATTAGTGGTTGCAGTTACCATGCCAACATGCTTTATATTGGAACAGAGGAGAGGAAGCATGCACAAGAGGTGCAGGCACAAGAATATAAGGTGCAGGTAAGTACTTCAGACGGCTCCAAGATTCTATCCCAACACAAAGCATGCTAGAACAGGCCCTTGTGATCAATGGCAGACAGAATCTTGCATCATTATCAAGCTGTGACACTCATGCTCATTCTAGGAATGTAGGATTTTACCACAGGTTAATCACAAGCATCCGACAAACTAGAAGTGGCTGCAGATGACCCTTTCTGAGGGTCCATATGGAGTTTCCTGATCACAACAGAAATGTACAAAATAACAACAAGAACCTGTATTAAGTAGCAATTTTCATATATAAAACCTCCCAAGACACTTTAGAGAAAAGTAATTGGAAAGAAAAATCTGCATTTCTAATACATCTTCCAAGACCTCAGGACATCCAAAGGCCTTCAAAGCCAATTAATTATATTTTTTTGAAGTTCACTTAATGTTGTAATGTAGGGGAATCTGCTAGCCAATTTGTGTACAGCAAGATCTTACAAACAGCAATAAGATAAATGACCAATTAAAATATTTTCCTGATGTTGGCTGAGGGATAAATATTCGCTAGGACACTGGGGAGAAGTGCCTGCTCTTCTTTGAAATAATGTTCTGGGATCTTTCATGTTCACATGACAGGGCAGATGGGGCTTTGTTTCATGTCACACTCGAAAGACCAGTCCTCCAATTGTGTAGCACTCCCTCAGTACGCTCCCTCTGTACTGAAGCATCAGTGCTCAAGTCTCTGGAGTGGGAATTGAACTCATAATCTTCTGAATCAATGATGAGAGTAAAGTGGAGAAAGGCAACTTAGGAGAGTAATTCCAAAGCTTGAAGGCTCGTGGACTGAAGAAACAACCACCCAAAGTCAGGCAGTGGAGGTACACAAGAGGCCAGAGTCAGATGAACAGAGCTCTGAGAGGGTTATATGGCTGTAGGCTGTCCTTGTAATGGAAAGGCTATAGAATCTGAGCTCATCCAAGGTTCAAATGGGATGCCAGAGTTCCCAACCGTCTGTTTCATGCCGACACAGTGTGCAGTGGTGGGGGGATGGGAACGGTGGCGGGGTGGGGTGGGGTGGGGGGCCGTGGTGACGGCGGTGGGGGGGTGGGGTGCACAGGGAGGGGCGGTGATATGGAATCATTGACAAGCGTAGGAGTCTGTGCCAGAGCCCAAAGCAATGTTCAACAGAAGGAAATTGCAGCTCATGGATGAGCGGTCAGACAGCGCAGAAACACAGTGGAGGCCAAAAGATAGAGCTGGATGTCATTGTTAGCAATATTTTTTAGTTTATGGGCAAGGGCTGAAATTATGGGCATGATTTTCCCTTCGTCGTGCGGGCGCAGCGGACAGGCCTGGGAACGGCCGCAAAACAGACCGCCACCCACGATCGGGCCCCGGCCGCGATTTCACGCTGGCCAATTAATGGCCAGTCAGCATGAAAGGTGCGTTGAGAACCTCAGCGCTGCCGGGGTGGGGGGCGGGAGGAGGGCGAGCGCTAAAGTCTGTGCATGCACGGGGGAGTGCGGACTGAAAACTCCCTGAAGGCACAGAGCTGCCTCAGGGAGCTGAAAAATTTTACAATCGAAAATAAAAATAAGGGATACATGTCCCCACATGTGACTCAGTCACATGAACAGGGACATATTAAAAATGATGTTAAAAAATTTTAAATTTTTTTTAAACTACTGTTGGAAACCTCATCCCGCCCATGGATGAGATTTCGTAAAAAATGCAAAGGCCGCTTGGCCTATTCGCCCGCCCGCCAACCGTAAGGTTGGATGGGCAGCGAAAAATACAAATTAATTACTTGCTTAAGGGCCAATTGTCGGCGGGTGCGCTGCTGACTCTCGCGTGCGCCCACCGGCCGAAATATCGCGCGAGTGCGTGATGATGTCGGGACGCTCGCCGGATGTCATTGCGCACTATTTTACTCCCGAGCGCGCCTACCCGCGAGACATAAAATTCCACCCTCTGTGCCTGTTAATATAGAATTCAAACACAGGGCTGAATTGTTCAGTGGGAATCAGGACCCTGATATCAGGTCCATTTGGGGGTCCTGAGCCCCCACAAATTGACAGAAACCTTCCAAGAGGCGGTTTCCTAATTGACCAACTCTGCATTTGCCAGACAGTGGGCGGGTTCCCGAGGCTAGAGTGAAAAATAGGGGGTGAGCCATGCCGGCAGCTACCCAATGCATTCCGCCTCTAGGAGACTTTCTAGGATGGCCAGACATCTGGGTTTGAACTGGACAGTGTGTTTTTTAGCTGGTCTGGCCACTGACCAGTACTGGATAGCTTCACACCTGGTATTTTGACCTGTAGTCTACAAGACTAGGCTCCTGTTGGTGTTCACTAAGGTAAGTAGACAACAGGTCAAAATACCAGATATGAAGCCATCCTGTACTGGACAGTGGCCAGACTGGCAAAAAACACACTGTCTAGTACAAACTCAGATGTCTGGCCACCCTAAAATGTCCCCCCAGAGTGGGAATGCATTGGGTAGCTGTCCCAACATCACACCTATTTTCCATCCTCCACCCCTGTCTCCAACCCCATCTCCATATGACAAGGAATATTCAACTCACCAGAGTCAAAAAGGCTTAAAGGTTAAATCAAGCAACATACTCATGGCCAACACCAAGATCACATAAGGTGTGGCCACAGAAGATTTCAGTTGGACAGGGGTGGCTGGAGGTCATTGGGGAGGTACAAGAGGAAATGGTCAGAGGTGGACTTGTCTGTGGTCAACACCATGGGAGTTTAGAGAGACCAGGGGAGAGGGCAAGATTGAGGGACAACCACATGGAGGAGTGCTCATATTGAAGAAGTTCTAGGAGAACAGGAGTGCAGTAAAATCAGAGGAGGCAGAGCAAAGAGTGTTGAGGTGGAGACTGAAATCACTGAGGCTTCTCAGAGAGGAAAGGAGGGAGAATCTCTCAATAAGAAACACAGGATAAGGCTCAGAATAGCAGTCAGAAGAACGAGAATGTTAAAGGAGGGGGCGAGAGGGGTGGAAGCAAAATAAATCATCTTGTTGTACATTGTCAACTTTATTAAATGATAATTAATAAAAATGAAATGCAGAGACAAAGGAACATATATAAAGGCCACTCATTAATGACTCTCTCAGAATCATAGGCAGTCATGAATGTAATTCCCAAATCACCAATAAAAATCTCAAAATACCATTTAATTAAAAGCGAGTTTGAGTTGAGGTCACTGTAAATCAGAGGCCCTGTTGTTATGCCCTAAGTCACATCTATGCAATGTACACCAGGGATGCTAATCACTGTTCCAGGGATGAGGGATTACAGTTATGTGGATAGGCTGAAGAAACTGGGGTTGCTTTTGTCAGAGCAGAGACGGCCAAGAGGTGATTTGATGGGGTGTTTAAAATCATGAAGGGTTTAGATGGAGCCTATAAAGAGAGGGGTGGTCTTGTGGTGCAGCGCTAGTGTCCCAAACTCTGGGCCAGAAACTTTGAGTTCACATCCCATTCAGGACTTGATGGCTGTGAAAAACACATTTGTAATGTGGCCAAACAGTATGATAATCAGTCTGTAAGCCCTTCCAATACACCTGATGATAGCTGGTAAACGTAGGAGTGTTTCTAAGTCAGCCATACTGCAGAAGGCAATGGCAAATCACTGTGGTACTTTGCAGGACCAGGGAGAGAAATCACAGGCCCTGGAGCTTCTCCTGTTTCTGGACCCCTTATTCCCTCAATCATACATGATAATTTTTCCCCTTTCAAGATGCACCAATCAATTCACCAAACAATCACAGAAAGCTCTAGTAAAATGAGAACGACCATTGTCGGCATCTGGTTACAAATATCGTCCGATTATACAAGCACCATGTGTCATTAATATTAACAGCAGCAACGATTTAATGCAGTGTTAGTTTGTGTGTGCCCTATAGGTGATCCCATGGCGACTATTAAACAAACCAGAGAGTATAAATTTTACTTTAATAGCATTGTGCAATATTGTTAACTTGACAGGAAAATATCCCACCAGTTATTTAGAACATTGTGCAGACAATAGCACTGATTTCAGTGAGTGCCTCAGCCCTCATTAACATGTTCTGCACATTGCACCATATGGGCGCGGTGGCAGTAAATTCAGATTTGCTTGTCTGGTTGGCTTTTCAAAAAGAATCGGAGCCACGAAGCTGCCGGAAGGTGGGAAGCAACAGCCGTTCCTATTCGCAGCTGCTGCCAGTGAAACCGACCTGAAAGACGGGTTGATAAACAATTGGGACTGTCAGGCTGATGGTTCCGACCTTTTTTTTAAAGCTGCTCTTCCAGGTCTGCTGCTCAGCCTGGATGCCACTTACAACACCAAGCCCGAGAACCACCCCCCCACCCCACCCCACCACCACCAGGCCGCCGTGCCCCGACGTTTAGCACTGTCTGCACCCCCACCACCCACCACATCTCCAAGGCCCTGGTACTCTGCCAAGCATAATCACGGACCAATCCAATGGAAGTCCATGGTTGCCAATGCCCTCTTAGGGCATGGTACCTTAAGGAGGGGGAGGAAATAAAGGGTCAAAAATCAGAGGGCACAAATTCAAGGTGATTGGCAAAAGAACTGGAGGCAACATGAGGAGAAAGGTTTCATTGGTAAGGATTGGTTAGGATTTGCGAGGTTGGTGGAAACGGATTCATTTAGTAGCCTTACAAGGGAATTCGATAACTGCTTGAAGGAGAAAAAATGCAGGGATATGGGGAAGGAGCAGGGCCGGACTGTTCCTCAAAAGCCCCAGCACAGACTTGATGGGCTGAATGACCTTTTTCTTTGTTCCACTGTCCTATGGTTCCATGATTGACGTAAGATATACAAGATATGATAGCCTATATAATATGCCCAAGGTCTGCTATTCTATATAAAATACATAGATGTACAATGTACGGAGTCCACCATTCTATAATATAAAACAGAAAATATCAGAAATACTCAGCAGATCAGGCAGCATTTGTGGAGAGAGAAACAGAGTTAACATTTCAGGTCAATGACTTTTGAACACAGGCGGAAAAAGAGATGACATGGATTTTAAACAAGTGCAGAGGCAGGGAAAGGGTGGAGAGGAAGAAAGCACAAAATGGAAAGTCTGTGATAGGATGAAGAGAAGAGATATTGAATGACAAAGGGATGATGATGCAAGGCAAAAGCGAATGGCAATGGGACAGGTAAAGAAACAATAGCTGGATCTAGAGGGGGTGAGAATGGGAATACCAAGAGCTGCTCCAGGAAAAGAAATGGAGGCAGCGATTATGATCGGAAATTGTTTAACTCAGTGCTAAGTGACTAAACAAAAAAATTAGGTGATGTTCCTTAAGTTTAAGTTGAACTTCACTGGAACAATGCAGGAGGCCGGAACAGAGAGGTCAGAGTGAGAGTGTATGGACAACTAAAATGACTCATGACGGAAAGCTCAGGGTCATGCTTGCAGACTGAACAAAGGCGTTCTACAAAGTGGCCACCCAATCGTGTTTGGCCTCCCCAAAGTAGAGGAGACCAAATCATGAGTAGCGAATGCAGTCAACAAAGTTGAAAGAAGTACAAGTGACTCTGGGTGGAGGACTTCAATGTCTATCACCAAGAGTGGCTCGGTAGCACCACTACAGACTGAGCTGGCCGAGTTCTAAAGGACATAGCTGCTAGACTGGGTCTGTGGCAGATGGTGAGGAACCAACAAGAGGGAAAAACATACTTGACCTCATCCTCACCAAGCTGCTGCAGCTCATCTGTCCATGACAGTATTGGTAGGAGTGACCACTGCACAGTCCTCGTGGAGAAGAAGTCCTGTCTTCACATTGAGGATACCCTCCATCGTGTTGTGTGGCACTACCACCATGTTACATGGGACAGATTTCAAACAGATCTAGCAACTCAAGACGGGGCATCCATGAGGTGCTGTGGGCCAACAGCAGCAGCACAATTGCACTCAACCACAATCTGTAACCTCATGGGCCAGCATATACCCCACTCTACCATTACCACCAAGCCAGGGGATCAACCCTGGTTCAATGAGGAATGCAGCACGAAGGCATGCCAGGAGCAACACCAGGCATACCGAAAAATGAGGTGTCAACCTGATGAAGCTACAACACAGGCCTACTTGAGTGCCAAACAGCATAAGCAGCAAGCTATAGACAAAGTTAAGCAATTCCACAGTCAATGGATCAGATCAAAGCTCTGCATTCCTGTCAGATCAAGTCGTGAAGGGTGGTGGACAATTAAAAAACTCACTGGAGGAGAAGGCTCCGCAAATATCCCCATTCTCAATGATGGGGGAGCCAAGCACATCAGTGCAAAAGATAAGGCTGAAGCATTTGCAACAATCTTCAGCCAGAAGTGCCGAGTGGATGATCCATCTCAGCCTCCTACAGAGGCCCCCAGCATCACAGATGGCAGTCTTCAGCCAATTCGATTCACTCCACTTGATATCAAGAAACAGTTGACAGTACTGGATACTGCAAAGTTTATGGGCCCTGATAATATTCTGACAATAGTATTGAAGGCTTGTGCTCCAGAGCTTGCTGCGCCCCTCGCCAAGCTGCTCCAGTACAGCTAAAACACTGGCATTTACCTGGCTATGTGGAAAATTTCCCAGGTATGTCCTGTACACAAAACGCAGGTCTTTACTGCTCCTTTAGTCTACTCTCAATTATCAGTAAACTAATGGAAGGGGCCATCAACAGTGCTATCAAGCTGTACTTACTTAGCAATAACCTGCTCACTTATGCTCAGTTTGGGTTCCGCCAGGACCACTCAGCTCCTGACCTCAGTACAGCCTTGGTCCAAACATGGACAAAAGAAATGAACTCCAGAGGTAAGATGAGGGTGACTGCCCTTGATATCAAAGCCGCATTTGACTGAGTGTGGCACCAAGGAGCCCTAGCAAAATCAATTTGGAGTCAATGGGAATCAGGGGGAAAACTCTCCGCTGGTTGGAGTCATCAGTGTTTCGTCATGCTTCCATCATGTGGGGATGTTCGCTGATGATTGCACAATTTTCAGCACCATTCGCAACTCTTCAGATACTGAAGCAGTCCATGGCCATGCAGCAAGACATGAACAATATCCATGCTTGGGCTGACAAGTGGCAAGTAACATTCGCACCACACAAATGCCAGGCAATGACCATCTACAGTAAGAGAGAATCTAACCATCGCCCCTTGACATTCAAAGGCATTAACATCACTGAATCCCCCACTATCAACATCCTGGGGGTTACCATTGACCAGAAACCGAACTGGACTAGCCGTATAAATACTGTGGCTACAAGAGCAGGTCAGAGGCTAGGAATCCTGTAGTGAGTAACTCACCTCCTGACACCCCAAAGCCTGTCCACCATCTACAAGGCATAAATCAGGAGTGTTATGGAATACTCTCCACTTGTCTGGATGAGTGCAGCTCCAACAACACACAAGAAGCTTGACACCATTGCTTGATTGGCACCCCATCCACAAACATTCACTCCCTCCACCACCGACGCACAGTTGCAGCAGTGTGTACCATCTACAAGTTGCACTACAGGAACTCACCAAGGCTCCTTAGCCAGCACCTTCCAAACCCATGACCGCTACCATCTAGAAGAACAAGGGCTGCAGACACATGGGAACACATGTGCTCTGAAGGAGGATCATACGGACTCAAAATGTTAACTCTGTTTCTCTCTTCCCAGATGCTGCTAGACCTGCTGATTTTTTCCAGCATTTTCTGTTTATGTTTCATAGGAACACCACCACCACTTGGCAGCCGAGATCCACTGAAAAAAGGGGGAACTTTTAAAAACTCAGCCAAAGCCAGGAATCATCTTTTAATCACCCTAACATACTCTGAAAATGTTTGAAAGGGCCCAAGTCTTTGATTTAAAAATTCCATGCAAGAAATCAACCTTTTGAGGTCGGGTCCATGATCACTGCGGGAGCCTGCTAATACCCAACAAGTGGAGGAAGAAGTATTGAAAGAAGGCTTACTGTAGTGCCATCTTTAGAAGTGAAATTCCCTGAGCTGAAAATCAACCATGGATAATAAATCAACTCTACCAGATCAATTTGGGTTAATGCAAGGGCCAAACCAGTCTCAAAATTGGAAGTCATGGAGAGGAATTTTTTTGAGTTACTGGAGTACATCGGGATTAAGTAGGAAATCGGAAGAAGTCCAAGTTAACACATTTTTATACTTATTTGGTGAAATTGCCCTGATGATGAAATAATCCAAATTCAAGGCCTTGATGAACCTTCAACACGCTCTGATGAAATATTAAATGCCTTTGATAAGTACTTTCACCTTCAAGTAGCGGAGCTTAAAAAGACAGATAGAACACCCCCAATGAAGCAATAAAAGGGAAAAAGACAATACCCAAACAAACCATACGATGGTGGCAGACCATGTCAGCACAATGAAGTGCATGAGCCAAAGTGTTTGGTGCAAGGGAAAGAGCACATTGAGAACCAGCTGGAGACTTTAACACAGATCTCTTTGAAATAGCCGACACATTACCCAAACTGCAACAGCAGGTGGCAGTGCTTTTTTAAAATGTATTTGTCCTTGGGATGTGGGTGTCACTGGCTAGGCCAGCATTCATTGCCCTTGAGGGCATTTAAGAGTCAACCACATTGGTGTGGGTCTGGAGTCATGTGTACATCAGACCAGGTAAGGATAGCAGATTTCCTTCCCTAAAGGGCATTAGTGAACCTGATGGGTTTTTACAACAATGGCTTCATGGTCATCATTAGCCTTTTAGTTCCAGATTTATTATTGAATTCAAGTTCTACCATCGTGGGATTCAAACCCAGGTCCCCAGATCATTGCTCTGGGACTCTGGATTATCAGTCTAGTGGCAATATCACTACACCACCACCTCCCCCTGCTAAGCCAGCTGACTCTGATTGAAGTGAAAGTTGCAGAGCGTTCCAAGCTGCGAGCGGATAACAAAGACACAAGTAACACAAGTAAGCCACATGGCTGAAACAAGCTAAGACTTTGCCAGAGACAGACCTAGCTAACAATGGAACCAAAATGAAGGACAAGGACAAAGCTCTGCTGCAGGCGGAATGAGAAAAAACAGATATGAGATCGGAAAATGTTCGTATCAAAGCTGAATTGGAGGACTTGAATCACAAGATTCAAGCACAGCATGTACCTTTGAAAATGCCTGATAAACTAAAATCTTCAATGAACCAAACTGTTCAAGATCTGAGCATAACACATTTCTGAGGTGTCACAACATTACAAGGAGGCTTTGAAAGAAACAAAAAGATTGAATGTTGAGAAGAATGAAATATGCGAAAACATGAATCATGTGCAGACTCAGTACGTATCACAAGAAGGAAATAACAACTCTGAATTCCATTGTTGGAAAATTGAGGAGGGAATTGGAAGAACTCAACCAGAAATACGGCCAGACACAACAGCAGGCAGAAAAGGAACACAAAGAACCTGCTGCCTTGAAAGACTCTTGGAATAATGAAAACCTGTCCCTGGAAAAAACATCAGGAGTTAAAAAATATGTTGAATACTACTTCAAAAAAATCTGTGTTGGAATTATCAGTCGCAACAAAGCGACACTGAAACACAGGGTGAGAAGGTGAGAGCTGAAGAAGAAATTAACAGTTGAAAGAAGAGCTGATTGTTCTTCAAGACCTAATGCAAAAGGAGTACAGAACCCTTCAGCAGCATGAAGAAATGAAGACTGCCTTGAACAGCAAAATGAAGGAACAACAGAAAAATGTCGAGGAGACTCTGTTGAATTAGAAGAAAACGCAAGATGAGGCAATTCAGCTTCGCAAAGAAAAGAAAAAACTGTTGAAGGACCTTCACACACTGCAAGGATCCTTCAAGTCGTAGTTTGTTCCTCTGGGAAATTATGGAGAGAAGCAAAATGAATTTAATGTCACTCTGAAAGAACTGAAGAGCCAGTTGGCAGAAAAGATTCAGCAATGTTCTATATTCCAGGAGGAAAACGCCAGTCTGCAATCAGACAACCAGGCACTGAAAGAGGGGATACATTTCTGTTGAAGAGTTTGAGACAATAAAAACATCACTGACCAACAGAGCTTTGAAACTGCAGGAGGGAAAGGGGAAGATGAAGAATTCTTGTATAAAGGAGCAATAGAAAGTAGAAAACTTGCAGCTACAATTTGACAGTCAGAAAAAGAGATCTCTACCACTTCTGCTGCAAACCCAAGTGAAAGTAGAAGTTCTCACAAAAGAGCATGAAAAGTCTCAGAAGCAACTAGCAGAAGAGAATTACAGAATGTGAGCTTGAAGGATAGCACAGAGGAATTAGGCTCTGATAAGGGACACTGTACCAGTGTCCACGTATGAAAGATGAGTTTGCTAATGAAAAGCGAGACCTGATGATAACACTAGAGTATTGCTCACAGAAAGTTGGACACTCGAAAGAGGACTTGAAATGCCAAAATGATAACCTTGTAGAAGCAAATTCAACAATGTTGGCTCTATAGTGAGAACTTGATGAACTTCAAGGGGAGAATTTTGCCCGCGTCGGCGGGGGGGAGGGGTTGTGTGGGGGCGGGTGGGAGTGGGGGCAAACCCGATCGGCGCCCCCGATCAGGTCCTGCCGATTAAGGCCCGCCCAGCGTGATGCGCACCCAGAAGTGCTGAGCGCTCCCTGTGCGGGCGGGCAGGAGGGGGGAATTCCATGAGTCAGGGCTTGCGCTCTTTCGTGCGCAGTATGGAAGAGCAAACCCAGACTTTAAAAGCAGAAAAGAGAGATTCTAAGAAAAGATTGAGGATCTAACGAATGAATTGAATGAGTCTAAGGAGCAGTCAGTGACCATTGAAGAAAGATTCCAAAAGGAACTGAATGCCCAGATGAAGTTGTTAAGCTTGTATAGGGATTCCACAGATACCTCTGAAACAAAGACAGCTAAACTCACCAGAGTTGTTGCTGAGCTGAATGAAAAGCTTGATAAGGTGGAAAAAGAATTGGAAAATAAAAGAGTAAACAAATATTTGAGCGAAATTGTGTAACAAGTGGAAATTAAGGTTCCATTTTTGAAACATCAACTTCCAGGAAGATCATGGCACACCATGGAAAAAGAAAACTTGAGTCCACTTTATGAATGAACGGAGTGAACAGTCTCTGGAAGGAATGGGACAAATCCATGGAGTCCAAACGGTTTGTCGATAAGGAGAAATTCAACTCCAAGGAGCGCAAAAAGTGAATCAGATGAAGACAACCAAATGTCTGAAACACAGCGTACTACAACTTCAACTCCAAGCTCTCAATGTTCAACCACACAAGCCTCCAGGCCTCTTATATGGACACGTAAAATAGGAGCAGAAATAGGAGCAGAAGTTCAGCCCCTCAAGCCTGTTCCACCATTCAATAAGATCATGGTCGATTTGTTTGTGTTTCGAATTCCACATTCCCATCTACCCCCAGTAACCTTTGATTCCCTTGCCTAACAAGAATCTATCTACCTCTGCCTTAAAAATATTTAATGACCCCGCCTCCACCACCTTTTGAGGCAGAGAGTTCCAAAGTTGCACAGCCTTCTGAGAGAAATAAATTTCTCCTCATCTCTGTCCTAACAGAACGACCCCTAATTTTAAAACAGTGCCCCCTAGTTCTGGAATCACCCACAAGAGGAAATATCCTTTCCACATCCACCTTGTCAAGACCGTTCAGGATCTTATATACTTTAATCAAGTCACCCCTCACTCTTCTAAACTTCAGTGGAAACAAGCCCAGTCTGTCTAACCTTTCCTCATAATTCCTCTTACTGAGACACTGAACAAACCCTTACAAAAATATATAACTTTTGCAATTAGGAATTCTTAAGAATTTATCCCTAAACAACTTTCATCAATGTTGAAAGTGTAATTATAAATATGCCTTTTAATTGGGAAAAGTAATTGTCTGAAATAACCAAACCTGAATGGTTTAAAATGCAGCAAACAAGATATGGTAGCAGGAGAAGACTGTCCCCTGTAACTGGATGCTCCCATTAACCATAACCTCATGGTGTTTATAACTTCCTTTCTACATCCTTTTGGACCTGTTCCAAACACCTGTCCCATCTTTAGTATCTCTAAATCGTTTTGTACTGGAAGACAGTGTGATAAGAGACTAGACTGACGCACACCTGGATTGAATTATAAATAGCATCTATTTTGTTAAACCCCCTATTTAAGAATCGCTGTGTACATTCCTCAGTGGTAAACCTGCTGCTGAGTCTCAGTGCAAGGGGGGTACATGCTAAAGCTGCGGAAGGGTCAGTGTTGGGCAAATACCAGGAAGACTTCCTTCAGACACAGGATGGTCAACATTAAAACAGCTCTATGATGTGATGTGGTGAGGTGAAAGCCTTAGATTAATTCGAGATCCAGTCACAAATCATCTTTGTTTCCTGGATGGATGCTAATGAATGGAAATTCATGGGTGGTTACGCCCATGGGCAAACACAGCTGCGATTTTCCAGTAAGCTACCAGCTGCTTGTCAGGTCGCACAGACTGTGCAGGCTCCTGGAGTTACCTGCCTTCACTCAGCTGACCTCAAGTGAGGTGGCAGTAGAATGGCCCAGTAACCCTGCAATTAAAAGGAGGGAAATGTCCCAACCAGTATCCCCCCGATTACTACCTGGTGATTATCTGGTGACCCTTTGCATATCGGGTGAAGACAAGGTGGGGCTCAGGTATTGTGCCCATCGCTGTTGAATAGGTCACTGACGCTCTCTATCAGGCCTCATGCAGGAGGAGTGGCCACTCGGATGAGGTGTTAATAGGAAACTTGCAACAATATAATGCAGCACCATATGTAGACAAAGGAAGAAAGTTGGAGAATGAAAACAGAATATCCACAATGGGGCCATCATTCTGTGAGTATTTGACCTGAATAATACATTTTTTAAAACATTGGCTGTGGACGTAAACTCACTTGGGCAACTCTTGCCAATGATTCTGAAGCTCACCGATATTTTTTTCTGTGGTATTCTCGCCTAATCTCCCCTCCTGAAGGCAAAGCTTCTTGCTTGGGAACAGATTCACAGGAATCTGTGGTTGGCCATGACTTTAATTATCAACAATTCTTTGCAAGTGAGCTTAGACAGTGAATGGCGACACGCTATTCTGCCAAAGAGAGCATCACATACTTAAACACAATCCTGTGTTCAACCAATGTCTGAATGCACAGTCCAGGCAGGGTTTTGTGTGTCGGAGCCGGGGTGGGGTGGGGGGGAGGGGGGAGGGTACAGTGGTGGGGTGTCAATGAATAATGATCAGGAGTGAGGCGCTTGGCCAACTGCTCCTGTCCCCAACCCACGAGTCCAATATTAACACTCAACCACTGTTACAGCAGAGATCAGTTTCCCCAGCGTAGATCTGGGATGGGATCTATTGAGAAGTCCCTTGATCTCAACAAAGGAAATGAGCCTGAAGAGGGTTAAACGTGAGCAGTACATCACTAACTGCTTCAGTTGTAATTAATTGGCCCTGACGCACTTATACTATAAATGTACCAGGTTTGCACGTCAAGTGACAATGGATAATAGAAACCCACACTGTGCTGCTTGCTAAAGTATGGTAAATGGAGTATTATGTGCTTTTAATATGTGATAGTTTTGAAATGCTGCCAAGATAAGCCTTACAAGTATAACCTCGATGCTTTTGAATTAATTATTTTGAGCTGACACATAGAACATACATTGTGCGAGTCCAAGAAATTATAACACTGGGAGCAGGCAGCCAGCAAGCGTCTCTCACGGTATGTCAGCAATGTATGTGTCTGTTTTCATTCTTCTGCTAAATACCTTTAAGAAAATGACAATGGGCTCTATAATATGCAGCTATGCAGCGTGCACTCAAGCGGATCAAATATGAGCTCTGGCTTTTTTTTTTGACGTGCGGAGGGACGTTCAGCTCCCATGTTAAGGAAGTAATTGAAAGCTGATCTAATCTCCTCATTCCCCCTTTATGGATTTTGCCAAGTTCATCCAGTTGCAGCCAGCAGGAATTTGGGAACGTACACTTGAATAATGGCTGGGAAACGGCAGCAAAAGCTCATCGAGCTTAAATTCATTCCACAGGTCTTTATTCAGTGGGTTTTTTTGCTGAGAAAATGGAATCAGGAGCCCTCCAGCAGTTGATTGTGGCTTAAATGGGAGTAAGAGCAACAGCTTGCACCTTTAACATAGTAACACATCCCAAGGCATTTCACAGGAGCAATTATCAAACAAAATTTGACATTGATCCACACAGGGAGATATTGGGATAGATGACCAAATGCTTGGTCAAAGAGGGAGCTTTTAAAGGAAGAGAGAGAGGTACAAAGGTGGAGTGAAATCGGGAGGGAATTCCAGGGTTTAAGGCTGAGACAGCTGAAGGCACGGCCACTGAGCGATAAAAATCAGAGATAAGCAACAGGCTAGAATTGAAGTAGCACAGAGATTTCGGAGGGTTACACAGGGCATGCAACCCTTTTTGGAGTGATTTAAAGAGAACCAATCTGAATGAATGCACCAGTGCACTAATGGAAGGTGTTACAGCGTGAGAGGCCAGATATTTTAGGCTTGTACCTTCTGCCCAAACTGATGTCCCAGTTTCAACCAATTAATGTGAGAGGGTGCTGAGAGAAGGCAAGAGATAATTGGGGAAATATAATTTAAACCTGAGATGTTGCTCTTCCTAATGGCTTGGTGTCTGAACCTACCATCTTGCACATCATGCAGATTAGGAGGTCACTATGTTAGCTGATTTTAGATGCAGCATTAGTAGTATTGGCTTCAGCACCTTAGGGGACATTCTAAATCAGATAGGATTCTAATCCTGGTAGTTATCCAATGTCCACTACTGGTAAATCTGTTTTGTTAATGTCGGGTAAGGACAGGATGAAGCTTGTCTGTGATGCCATCTGTGGTTGACCAGATTGCCAATGTTCACTGAAGAATAATCACATGGTTGAGATGCCAGAGGCTGGCTAGTGCCCATTGGATTATGCCCAGCAAAAGTGGCTGCCTTCAAAACAGTAGGGAAGAGGACCGATCCAGGATACTGTGGGTGATACACTAAGGTTTTACAGTTATAGGTCATGGCCTGTGATTTGTATCGAATCATGAGTTCATACTCAGAGAATATGAGAAAGTGATGAAGAAAACAGGATGAAATGTGGAAAGGTAACATATTTACATATACCTCTCCCTCACATGCCCACAAAAACTTAAAAACCTTGTGACCAGAGGCCTGATGCACTTTAAGAAATATCAATGATGTGAAGACCCATTGTGAGCATCAAACACTCTCAGGCCACAGGTTAGAAGCAGAGTAAAGTGCCCTCAGCTTTAACCAACAATGTGTACTAGATAATAAAAGTAGAAAATGCTCAAAATACTTAGTAGATCATCGACCTGAAACATTAATTCTGTTTCTATTTCCCCAGATGCTGTTTGATCTGCTGAATATTTCCAGCATTTTCTGTTTTCCATTCAAATTTCCAGGACCCACAGCATTTTGCTTTTGAAGTGTGTCCTAGCCCTTTGAGCACTTCATACTGCACCAGTGTAACATTTATCCATTCCCCTCACGTTGTGAGATTGTCACAAGTATCCCAAGGATCGCAGAATTGAGGTTGCTTTGGACTAGGGACTAGATGAAAAGTGACAAAAACTAATTTCGGGCCTTATAGAAAGCAGGCAAAGTTGGTTCTTGCCCCATCAGTCTCAGCTGGACTTGAACCCAGTTTACAAAGGCGAAAGGCTCCTATACAATCAACTCGCCCTGAGATTAAAATAAATAATGCTGTCTGACTCTGTAGTAGGTGGATTTCACCAATATCAATCTGTAGGAGGCAGGAGAAACAGTTAAAGTCCATTTCTCAAACTTTCCAAGCGCATCCTCCAGGTGATTTGACTAGGGAGCAGCAGTGACATGTCTATGAGTAATAGGCTAAACCATCCACGCTACCAGCCACAGATGTGTTGTCAAATCAGGGGCAGGAAGCAAACAAAGAAAGAATAGGCAATAACAGCAAAGTTTATTTTTCCTGTCCTGTGAGTATATGATCTGATGAATCATTAACTATCCTGATGTCTTACTTAGGATGAAACCATGCTCTCTACTTTTTGTGTCATTATTGGCAGTGATTCCAACAGCTAACAAAGCAAAGGCTGCTCTTGCACAGCACTCCCCGATGGATCAGTGAATGAATGCACTGCCACATGTGGTACCAAGCTATGCAGAAAGGGAGATCTCAGGTTTGATGAACTGTCCTTAATGTCTTAGCTCATCTCAGCAGATGCAGCTCATGTGATGAAAGAACTCTTGCCCAATGTAACCGAGAGATCGTCCAGGACATCTACTTCTGCTCCCTATACAGTGACCCCAGCTGAAAAGTCAACACAAGTTGACATTGAACGAGAACAGGAAGCAGACTGGGCTGGGCTACCTGCTGTGTTTACCTTGCACATCAAGAAACACCTTCGGAAGAGGTGGAGAGAAAAATATAAAAGGAATCATAATGTACTTCTCTCAGTAAAACAAGTCATTACACACAGAACTAGGAGTTCAGCTCCAAGGTCAGCTTCATGGCACTAACACTGATGATCAAACTGCACTGCGCCCTTTGAACTTTCGATATACAGCAATTACTAACTCTGCATGTCAGACTCATTTGATGAGACATTAAGGTGTGGATTTTTTTATGATATGTAGGTGGTTTCTAAAGTGCAAACAGTTGATTTGGTAATTGGAAATAAGAGTTTACGATCTAATTTCTCGGAACTTTAAGTTTGATGCATGAGTCAAGATGTGTTGTAGATAATTGTAGGTAATACTTTAAATGTACAACACTTCCTACAGCTAACTTTTATCTCTTACCCTTCTAACTTTCTCAATTCCATTGGGGCACAACTCCTCAGGTGCTGACTATCCTTCTCAAAGGTAATTATAGGAATGAACAACCAATGTCGGCCTTGCCAGCAACACTCACATCCCATGAGAGAATCAAAAAGAGTACTGCAATTTAAATGTGAGCTTTGGGTGGTCCTTTCAATCATGGAGACCCTCACAGTGAAAGTCTTCATCCACGGTGATCTTCCTCTTTTTAACCCCAAGTGCAATGGTTCCAACCCGGCAGCTATCAGCTAACTCGGCCTGGACCTTGAACTTGGAGCTGTCTTTGTGTGACTTAGTTCAACACCTGACACTGACCAACTTAGTCACTGGGGCATCCTGGTGCACAATGCTGACGAGTCTTCAGTTTAAGGAATTTATTCTTTCATAGAATGTGGGCATTGTTGGCAAGGCAAGAATTTGTTGCCCAACCCTGACAGAGTGGCTTGCAATACCATTCAGAGTCAACCACATTGCTGTAGGTCTAGAGTCACATGTAGGCCAGACTAGGTAAGGCTGGCAGATTTCCTTGCCCAAAGGACATTAATGAACCAGATGGGTTCTGTGGTCACCGTTACTAAGGCTAGTTTTCGATCCCAGAATTATAATTAACCAAATTTAAATTCCACTAGCTGCTGTGGGATTTAAACTCATACCCCCAGGATATTAACTTGGGTTACTGGTCTAGTGACATTACTACTACACCACCTTTTCCCCACTTTAATCCTATTCCAGTAAATGTCAGTGCCTTAAGAAGAGGAAGGGAAAAAAAATCAGGAGTTTTTTTTAATCATAACCCTTTAAGCATCTGGTCTGTAAAAGGGTTCTGGTGGTGACACTATCTCTTCAATTCAGGCCCATTGAAATAGATCACAGGAAATCTGCATGTGGAGCACTCCCTTATCAGAATTGTCTTGAAGTGGAGTTATCTGTTCTCCGCATTAGTCTATGGTGACTTGTGACTATCTTTTGGCAATGCCATTTTCCTGTTTCAAGATATCCACACACACACACACTGAATTCTAGCAATTAAAAAATATGTATAAGAATGTATTGGGATTAGAATAGAGTATATTCAATTACTTTTCAACCAATACAGCACATGAATAAAACCCACTGCAAATTTCTGATATGCCATTGTTAATTTCTTCAAGTTACTCATGCCAGTAGCAATGGCAAGCTGATTCAACAGGGCAATGCCAGGGTGTGGAGACATCCCCCCAGCCACCCCTACCCCAGTCACTTCCCCAAGTGGAGCATTTATTGTGTGCGAGCCTGTTCACTGACTGTTAGCAGGTTATTGCATGATAGGGGACATCAAGTGGAGCTTATATCCACATGTACAGACTTTCCCAGTACAGGGCACTGAATAGCAATCAGGAGAAGGAATGTGGCTGATTTTACCCCCACCCCCACCCCACCCTCCTAAGGCTAAAGATGCTTAGGCCAATCAAAGGTTCAACTACCTTTGAAATGGGCTAACTCATCTGCACAGATCAGACGCTAAGCCAGCAACCTGTCTAACTTACAAAGCTCGGAGCTACTTTAGACAGTGCCTTTACCAGACGAGCCAATGAGAGAGCTCAAATAGTGAATGAAAATCTCGATCGGCGCCATTGCACAGCTACTTCCTCTTAACAGAGCCACAAAATGGCGGTCAGACTTGCTTAGCTGTGGCTCACCTTTTCGAATTGACTCAAACATTCTCAGGAAATAAAGGGCGTAGCAAGGGCACCACAGCCAATGAATAAAAGATTGTTTGGAATCAGGATTTGGTTTGTAAAATGCTTAAACCCTCATTAAATAATTATACCCACAGAGAGATGGTATACCTGGCAGCTGAACAGTTTATTCCTAGGAGAATCAAGCCACAGAGGGCAGCAAAATGTGAATTTGACATGTTCCTGCTGCATTCCATTGATTTTTTTCCTCTCTCTCTCTCTCAGTTAATTTATAGCTTTCAATTTTTCTTGAGATGTTGCCAAATGCCAATTTTTTTTTTACTTTCAGGGAGTGGAGAATTTACTGTCGCTGAACTCTGTGAGACTTTAATTAAAGTGACACAGCAAGTAGGAGTTAGCATTTCTATAGGTCGATGCTTATTCACTAATCCCCTCCCACCAAATACACATAAACTTCTTAATTTATCACTACTCAACCATTGAGGAGGATTGACATGAACTGGGCTAGTTCCAAGGTAATTGGGTCCCTTTCAGACATCCCAAAGTTTAGCCAACGTCTTGGCTCAATGATAGAGCTCTCGCCTCCAAATCGGAAAATCATGGTTCAACCCCCATTTTCCAATGGTTCGAGAGCACAACTCAGGCTAAGACTTCAATGTGGTGCTGAAGTGCTGCACTGTTAGTGGTGCCGTCTTTCGAATGAGATGTCAAACTGAGGCCCCTTCTGCCCTCTCAAGTGGGTGTAAAAGAATTCAAGGTATGATTTGAAGAACAGCAGGGAGCTGCTCCAGTGTTCCAGCCAATTTTATCCGTCAAATCACTCATCCAGGTTATTTGGATATGTATCTCATTGCCAATCATGGGGCCTTGCTGTGTGCAAAGCGGTCGCTATGTTTCCAGTCATGAAATAATCTGTACTTAATTGGCTGTGAACAACTTTGGAACAACCCTGTAATATACCTTAAAGTGATAGCATATTGCTATCCCTTAAAGGCTTTTACAATTCTAGGCACAAGTGAACATGTATAGATGGATAGAGAGCTTCAGGACATCAGAACTGCAGAGCTGTGTGTGTGTGCTCTGCTCTAGGCCGAAGTGAAACTGAGGCTGGACCACATGACAAACTTCCCTTAAAGTGATGGCATGCTGCTATCCCTTAAAGGCATTACAACAATCCTGAGAATACAAAGGTGCTATATAAATGCAAACCCCTTCCTTTAGATGGGCCGCTCCCTTTAAGGAAAAGAATGGCAGCAGGTTAACACAGTGCATCCTGCTATGGAGTGTGAATCCCTAATGTCTTTGCACCACCCAGTTGCTCACCTCAACTGCATCACTCAATTCGATGAGAGGGTCTTTGGACCTGGCAGCATCTCAAGAAGATTGCAGAACATTCAGAGGCAAAGGATCAATGTAGCTAGCCAGTTCAGAGGAGCATTGCTAGAGGTCCAAGAGCAGGGGTGCAGTTGGTATGGTCAAACCTCTGTCAATCCACTTCCCTCCTAATCACTGTGGGCACTGAGGAAGTGACACCTGTATTTGTGGCCGTACCCACTGCAATAATAAATTATAACAATAAATACATAATACAGCCACTGCAAGGATAGGATATACCATTGATCAGTGTCCAATATTTGGTGGCTTCTGGTTAATTAGTCGTCATATGAAATAGCCTTGCTGAGAAGATTTTTTTTATTCGTTCGTGGAATGTGCGCATCATTAGCGCATTTATTGTCCACTCCTAAGACCATCCCTGGACCATCAGGTGGGCATGTGAAAATGAGGGTAAACTGGTGGCAACTAGTGCCCAATTTAGCCTCTAATCTGTTGGGATGGACACATTGGTGGTTCCTGTGTGTTTGGCTGACGATATTAGAATCTCGGTTTGATCATCACAATGTTCTTCACCCAATGAGTGGTCAACACATGGATGGGTTTCTGGGCAGGGTAATGAAGACAAAAATCTTGGAATCAGTTCTGAAACAGTTAGATGTTGTGACAGGAGGAGGGAAATCTTTACTCAATGGCTGAATAATCAGGCTACATCAAAAGACCTAATCCAAACTTACCTTGTGAAAGGGAAAGAATCCATCTACTGTTCATGCAAGGACTTAGCTGGTAACTATGCCACCCAGTCTGGAAATGAGCCATCCGGGCCAGGAGGGACAAGTTTGATTCCTGGTATCAGTCAATAGATCTTGGCAGTAGGCAGTTTCTTATTCAGTACTAGCACTCATTCACTAGGGATAAACAAGGAGAAGAAACAGTCAATGGAATTCAGAAAATAAAACAGAGAGAGAGGTAAAAGAGTGATTTCACCCTCACACACAAAAAGCAATGGACCTCCATTTCCCACCACTGGCACTGAACAGAGGAGAAACCAACCCTTTAATAAACCCATTCCCTATAGTTCCTTGGTAAAACAGGTGAAAACATTGGGTGGAATCTTGTGCCCTCCCATGTGATGAGTTTGGTGACGGGGGGCATTTAATCAGGCAGGAAGGTGCAGGGTGGGGACCCTGCCGCCTTGCCATCTCCATCCTGATTAAGTCCGTGATGGGAAAGCTTGTGGGCAGCCTCCCCATCCCGCTGCCAATTGAGGTCCTTAAGAGGGCAATTAATACCCACTTTAAGGGCCTCTTCTCGCCACTGGTATTAACCCAGCGGTGGGCACGGGGCTCACCATGTGAGCAACATGACAATCAAACCTTGGTGTGTTTGCTTGTGGGCTCCCATGGTAGTCTCTCATTCAAAGGCACTCAGTGCTTGGTCAAAGGACCAGGCACTGGGAAGGGGGGGCCCATTTACATTCAATACCTAGCCCTCGCTGCCAACCCACTTCCCCGCAACCCTCTTCCTGCAACCCCTTCCCGTGATCACTGTGCCTGGGTCCCTCCTTGATCCGAGGCCTCGGGTGGGTGTGGTGCCAGCAGCAGACACCGCATCCCCAGTGGCGCTGCTGAGTACAGAAAAGCTGCTTACCTTTGATTGGCTGACAGGCAGAGCTTCCTCCCCTGGTGTCCTTGATCCTGGGGGAAGGCCTGCCACTCACCTGTGAAGTGCCTGAGTGGCACAAGATGCAGCCAGCCTTCCCAAAAACAGACAATGCAAAGCTCTCACCGGCTCTCTCCCCAGAGCGGGCCGAGACCCCTGTCACCTTCCGAAGGTTCCGCCCATTGTGCATTAATTATCAGGTCATTCCACGCCCCATAGGCAAAACATTAAGTTCCGTTACTGTCTACTACATATACTTAAAGCAAATATTGTTGGAAATATACAGCAAGCCATCAGCACCCAGGTGAGTAAAGACTATAAAGCCTATACCGTAAGGCACCATCAAGCTGAAAAAGAGTAGGAGAAAAGATGAGGTAAATCAAAAGAGAAAATGTCTTGCTTTTGTATGCCACTTTTCATGGCCTCAGGTCCCCCAAAAAGGTAATTTTGAAGCATTGTCACTCCTGTAATGTAGGGAATTCAGCAGTTATTTTGTGTACAGCAAGGTCCTATGAACAGCAGTGTGGTATTGAGCAGGTAATCTGTTTTGGTGGTGTTGGTTGAGGATTAAATATTTTCCAAGACACCAGGGAGAAACCCCCTACTTTTCTTTAGAATAATGCCAGTCGTTCTTTCATGTCTACCTGAGAGTGCAGACAGAGGGCCTTGGTTTAACATCTGAAAGACAGCACCTCTAACACTGTAGCAATCCCTCAGTACTGCACTAGGAATGTCAACCTGGATTTTTTGCTCAAGTCCCTGGAGTGAGTCTTGAATGCCAGCCTTCTGGCTCAGAGGTGACAGCGCTATCACTCAGCCACAACGGCCTGGGCAAATCAGGCAGTAGCGATTAGCTAATGTCAAGCTTATGGATTGAATCCTTGCGGGTTGCACGAGGAATGGAAGTCTGGAGGAGGTAAAGTATTCTATGGTTTTGAAGTCCTGTGCAAGAATAGGTTAAAGTAAGATTTAAAGTCGATCTGAAATAAAGACAAAGAAGAGCATAGTGAAATCCCCCTAAATCATTTAGCCCAGCCTTTCTCTTTCGGGTGCTGTGCACATCCAATGTTTTCTGTTTTGTCTTATGGCTCCAGTCTTCACTGGCCTGTACAGACAGTCAAATCACTTGCCTTCTCCTTTAACTGTTCATCTCCGTCAGAATCTGGTTCATGAAACATCATACTGTAAGCCGTTAAGTGGCTCTAAGCTGCCCTATTGTTGTGAATATACAGCTGCATTTTTTCCCATAAATGAATTTACTATTGTTCATACTGGGACTGCTTGTCTAACCCATGGGGTGACATCAAGAAGATATGATTGTTTTCTTCTCTTGTTTTCATGTTTTCTCCTCTTTCCTTCTTCATTCCATGAGGCAGTGATCCATGTTGGGATATAGAACTATGGATATCTGGTGCTCCCCTTGCCTCTAGTGCAGATGGTAACATAGTGGTTGTGTTACTGGACTAGTGACTATAGCCTAATAATCTGAGTTTAAAGCCCATCATGGAAACTGTGGAATTTAAATTCAGTTATCTTTAAAAAAAATGAATAATACTGATCATTTAATTATCAGATTGTCATTAAAAACTCATCTGGTTTACCAATAACCTTTAGGAAAGGAAATCTGCTGTCCTCGCCTAGTCTGGCCTATATGGGACTCCAGGCTTAACTGACCTCTGACCTCTGAAATTTCCAAGCAAACCATTCAGTTTAGGGATGGGCAATAAATGCTGGCCTTGCCTGGGTGATGTCCACACTCCATGAATGAATTTTTAAAAAAAAGAATAGGTCAATCTTCGTATGTGAACCTGAATAATGGTTGTAGAATCTGCAATTCTCTCCTCCAATAGGTTGTGGATGCTGAGACAATTGGCGCTATCTAGACTGAAGTCAATAGATTTGTGTTAGGTAAGCTGATCAAATGTTTTGGCTGCGTAGCATCCCTGTCTCTGAGCCAGATACTCCAGGTTCGAGTCCTATCCCAGGACTTGATGATCAAGGAAGGTGTCTTCATAATGCAGCTAAACACATTGAGTATCAACCTGAAAATCCTTACATCATACGCCAATGGCAGTAAGAGTGGTAGAGATTCCTGGTCAGCCATGTGATGGAAAGAAACTTGGAGCCTCTACCATCACTACTCATATTTCCAGACCACAGCATGCATGTAAAAGTGCATGTTGCCACAGCAACTTGGCCTCCCTGAGTGAACAGTAACACTACCACCACCAAGTGTATGAAGGAATGTGGAGATAAAGTGCAGATCAGCAATAGTCTACTTGAATGGTGGAGAAGGCTCAAGGAGCTGAACAGCCTCCTCCTGTATTGGGAGGAGAAAGAAAAATGCGGACTTTGTAACATTAACAGAAGGTACACTGAAAGTTCTATAGGAAGACAATCTTCAACCAATAAGTAGAGTTGACCTCACTCTGCACTGCTGTTGATGTGCAATTCAGTTTCCTAACAATTATTTGGAAAAAAATGAAAATGTTACAGTTCAATAAATTGCTGACTGACAAGCAATGTCTAGGCTCACACTAGATGAATGGCTACTTGGCTGAGATGCTAGAGGGCAGCCAGCACGGTGAAACCAAGGGCAGGATTTTTAGATCGGCATGCGGGCGCGATCGGCGAGCCTGGGAGCGGCTAGGGAATGGACCGCCAACTGCAATCGGCCCCCAAACGCGATTTCACGTTGGCTGGCCAATTAACGGCCAGCCAGTGTGAAGCGTGTGATGAAACGCTCGGCGCTGCCGGGGTGGAAGGGGGAGGAGGGTGAGTGCTGATGCAAGCATAGGCATGGGGGAGCACGAAATGAAATCTCCCCGTGTATGGAGGTCTCCATAGGGAGGATGGTGGACGCCATGGAGACCCTGGTCTAGCAGAACGTGGAGACGTATGCTGACCTGCACTCCGCTGCAGGAGTCATGGGTGAGTCCGAGTCCCCTTTGCCTGTGAGCCCCTCAACATCATCCTTTGTCACCATAGAGGGAGCAGCTGGCCAAAGAGTGATTCTGGAGGGAGAAGTGTGTGTGTGGCAGGGCCTTTTAGAGTCTCATGCAAGCACTCTCCCACCACCATACTCACCTCAATGTCCTGAGCATTTTGAATGCTGCCTGCTGGGGTTTGCTTTCACTTGTCCATCTGAGCTGACCTGCACCTCCGCCCACCCAATGATCACACTCCCATGGAGCACCTGATCTCACCCACCACGGTTGTTGTTTCACTTTCGATTTAGGCAGCATGGTACGGATTTGATTTTTCATGTGTTTCCCCCATTTTTTCCCCTCCCCGAGTCACACATTTCCTCTTTCCCATCACAGTTGACCCCCCAGAATCACCTTCCATCTCCCCTCCGTGACTTGGCAGCCACAATCTTTTTCCTTAAGGGATGTCCAGGTGAATGATCACATTCCCTTCCTTCCCAACAATCCCACCCACATCCACATTCACCTCCCCGACCTCCTTCTTCCCACCCCCAGCTACCATCAAACGCTCAGCCTCCCATCCTACCACCTCACTCTGCCCTCGGTCATTCTCACCATTCCCTCATACCACGACCACCCTCAGTTTGCTCCCCAGGAGGCAGTCACCCAATCTCATCCCCCTGACACCTTCATTCCACCCTCCCAACTTCAACCTCCCAACACCTCTTCCTCTCCCAGTCAATCCTAGACCTTCCTCTCCCACTCCCTCGACCTTCATCCGTTGTGAGCATCAACGGTAATTTTCCAACTTCCATGCGCTGCTTTCCAGCAGAGCCATGTCCATGAGAATCCACCCAGTATACCATAGACGTTCCTTGAGGGTCCCATTGCTGTTGGGCTCCCGCATCTTCTGCTCCTCGGATGTCCGTGATGTGAGCGAGACCCTGGTGCTAAGTCCTGATTTTTGCATGTCACACTTGTCAAGACGTGTTCTGCACTGGCGTGTTTTCTCGTCGACATGGGTATACAGTCCAGCAGGGGAGGGATGAGTCCAGCGCGCTGGCCTTATCATGATATGCTGATATATTACATTCAGGTTCCCGATGTCCGATGGTGGGAACGCAGCCAACCATCGACAGGCTGAGTGGACGATCGCAAACTGGTTTCATGACATCGTGAAACCAATTTTCGGCCTTCTCGCCATATTGTCCGTTCACGCCATTGAACACGCCCAACGCCAGCGAGCACGGAAAATCCCAACCAATGTTCTATTACATAATATGTAGAAATGGATCTTCCTCCGTGTTGGCTCAGAGGTATCTGGGGTACAGAGCATGGCTGTGCCATTAAGCTGTTGATTCAGTTAAGGCCATGCTCCAAGTTGGCGAATTCAAATCATCCTAGCTGATTGCAAATTGCTGAGGTAACTCGAAGCACAATTTTAACTAATTCTAAATTTCATGCTAATGGTCAGTGACTGGTTTTATTATCTTTTAATAAATAAAATGTTTTGCATCTGTAACAAAGCATGACATCCGATGTGTGATATCTTCTATGTGACATCTGAGGTGTCATATCTAGGTGACTGCTGGACAACGTTATTCCAGCCTCAGTGAAAGGATCCTGTTAAAATATGGGGTAGATTCTCGTCTTCACCACCTGGGTAGTGATCTAGTAGAGTGGATTACCTGCTCATTGTAGATCCTGTATAATTTTCATTGTATTGAGAAGGTTTTGACACTCATGATGCAAGTACTGGCCCAGCTGAAATCATTCTTGACTCTGGGTCAAGAACTTGAATATTTGCACGACATAACACAAATACGTAATACAGGGTAACCTTCCAGAGCAGAATGGTAGAAATTGTGCATTGCTGAAGATGCCGTTCTTCAGATGAGACATCAAAGATCTATGTACCCAGTCTGGTACTTAAATAAATTACATTACCACTTGGGGAAAGGCAAGAAGTTCTATCAGTGTTTAGGCTAAGATTAATCCGCCAGCCAATACCATGAAAAATTGACTGGCCATTTATCTTTGTTATTTGTGGTATCTTGCTGTGCGGAATACAGGAGAAGTGGAAAAGGAGGAGGCCTCGAGCCTGCCTTATCGCTCAATTAAGTTATGGCTGATCTGCAATTCGACTCGATTTGCCTGCTTGTGCTGCTATCCACTGATACCCTTACCTACCGCCTATTTCTGTCCTCAATGCTACAAGTGGCCCAGCATTCATGGCCTTTCAGGTGAGCAAATTATAGATCTCAAAATGATTGCTGTGTTGCTCACATAACAAAAGTCACTGCGCTTCAATGTAACTCATGAAGCACTTTGAGATATTTCTGGGGGATGTGGCAAGAAGTTATTTAAATGCAAACTCTTTTTTCATCCCTAATTGTCTGGTTGTTTATTCGTTGCAGGCTTATTCCAGTATCTATGTTGCCTATATATCCCAAGCATTTGGATTTCACATGGACAATCAGCATTCTGAGGTACATGTTTATATTTCTGTGTTCATGGACAAGAGTCAGTGCTGTGTATACTTGCAGTTGCTGCTGGTCTGGATTCTCCAGCCCTGTCAGATAGGAAACAGGAAGAAACATAGGAACAAGACTAGGCCCCTTGAGCCTATTCCACCATTCAATTAGATTATGGCTGATCTTTATCTCAACTGCACCTATCTGTCTTGGCTCCATTAAATTAGTGTTGATTTTTATGTTATTGAAATATGGAAATGCAGGCTACTTATCTCTTGGAGGAATAACATGGCCTCCAAGAAAGTATTTAATGACAAAAAAACTGTGTGACTGTTACTGGAAGGATTGATGTGGTTTGTATGTTGTGGGCGGAGACAGCAGCTGCAGGGAATGTGCAGAGAGTTTTATTGCAGGTGTTGATCGCAGGAGTACATGGCGGAATGACAGGCTTCATAAGATGTGATAGGGATGATATTAGCAACAAGCTGATTGACTTGTGAGAGACAAGTGGAATGATGGTGGCCCAGGAATCGGGGCATGATCCCTGGGCAGCACACACTGCATGGCAGCAAATTTCTCCTCCAACCTCATTAGGGTAGTCCCGGTGAGTACATCCACAGCCCAGCTGCAGCTCGCCAGGCCTGGGAAGACAGGGAAAATAGCTTGGATCTTGGCCAAGGTACTCGGGACAGTTGGTAGAGGAGGTATGGGGGGGACCAGGGGTGGCAGACGGCAATCAGGCAGTGGCGGTGTCCAGTTGTGGTCCACAGTTCTAATGTGGAGCTAAGCGAAACACTCCAGCTCATCTTGGCTTCACAACAAGGTGAGCGACTTTGTTTTTGCGTAGCAGCCTTGAACATTATATGCAAATGCAATAGGCTAACCATCAATTTCAGGTGCAACAGCAACAACTTACATTTATATAGCACTTTCACATAGTAAAACGTCCCAAGGTGCTTTACAGGAGCATTATAAAACAAAATGTCACACCGAGCCAGATAAGAAGATACTGGGTCAGGTGACGAAAAGCTTGGTCAATGAGGCAGGTTTTAAGGAATGTCACAATGAAGGAAAGTGAAGTCGAGAGGCGGAGAGGTTTAGGGGAGGCTGAGGGCCCAGGCAACTGAAGGCGTTGTCAGCAAAGGTGGAACAATTAAAATCGGGGAAGCTCATGAGGCCAGAATTGGAGGAGAAAGCCCTGGATGCTTATGCAGGTGCCCTAACTAATACGGTGGGTGGCACACTGCAGGTACGGAATGAGTGCTCCATGAATTGGATGTCAGGCATCAAAATTGACACAGTGCAATCCAATTTCGAGCTGTTTACCAGATTACCAGATAACACATTGGTTTCAAATTGTTAATTTTTTTATTACTCCATGCGACGCTTCTAGTTATTTCTTCCAGGTATTGAGGAATAGAAGTAAACCAGTCAGCCTCTTGAATCTGTTCCACTATTCAGTTCGATTGTGGCTAATCTGCATCTGAATTCTATTTACCCACCTGGGTACCGTAACCCTTAATTCTCTTACCTTCTCAAAGTCTATCAATCTTAGTTTTGAAATTTTCAATTGGTCCAGCCTTAACAGCCTTTAGCGGGAGGACATTCCAGATTTTCCTTTATGAGATCAATCTGCATATAATTAAATGCCTTCTCCAAATTCATTTTAAAAATATTTGACAAAGTTTTTGTTCTTTTGTCTGGAAATTTAGCTTTACGCTCTTTCCTTTCTCCATCCCTCCCTTCCTCCATTTTACCTGAAACCATGGGCGGGATTTTCCAGCCCCGCCCACCAGCCAGATCTTCCACTGAAGTCAACAGACTATTGATTGGCTTGCTGCATCCGCTGTGATGGGACCCGCCGCGCCAGGGCCAGAATATCCCAGCCTAAGTTAGGATCTCTGGGTGGACTTGTTCGGTCTCGTTGGTGGCGGGCTTCATGGTGGAGTGTGAGCGGACAACATGGCAAGAAGGCCAAAAATCAGTTTCACGCCATCGTGAAACCAGTTTGCGATCATCCGCTCAGCCCATCAATGGCGGGTTGCATTTCCTGCCGACACGCGTCGGGAACCTAATTTCAATGCTTTAGCATCTCATGATAAGCCTGGAATCGTTCCGCTCCCACCCTGCATGGATCATCTGGGCACGTCGGTGTGATTGCACGCCAACACGTTTCACAGCCGTACATAAGCGACATGCACTAGGCGGGCTGCACTTCGCTCAAAACTTTGAGGTTTCTTTGCCTACCTTGCTCCGGGCAGCACTTGTGGCCATCAGTGCCAGGCTTCACAGACAGCAACACATCACTTTTAGTGGGGCTCACGGGCAGGTGTCTACCTACCAGACCAGCTATAAGGGTTTTCAATGCCTGCAGGGCTAGGGCTCGCTTGGGGAAAGGGGAGAAGTGGCCTCAGGCAAGGGAAGGGGTGCAGGGCAAGGGCTGTACTGGGGAAGTGGGTATCCCAGGATGTGTTGGGGGGCACATGTAGATCTGTGCAAGTGGCCTCAAGATGGCGAGGGCTGAGGAGGCAGTCTCCAGAAGAGATGAGGCCAGATGGAGATGTGAGGGTGTGTGTGAGAGAGTGAGTGGTGATGTCCCTTGAGCTGGCAGTGAGTGAGATGCCAGTGAATGTGTGATGGGCTTGTGAGTGTGTGAGTTTAGAGTGATGACATGGTTGCCTTACCCTGGCAGCACGGATGAGATCATTCATCCTCTTTCTGCACTGGATGGCCAACATATTCTGTGCAGGGCCAGCACTGACCACCACTGCCACCGCCTCCCATGCCGGAGTGGTGAGGTTGCTGGACATCCTGCGGCCGGAGCAGGGGTGGAGGACATCATGGCGGACGTCCAAAAGGCATTCTAGTGAGGGAATCACTGAACTTTCCTTGGCTTTCGGGGCCATGTCTTCATTGAGAAATGTGCACGCAATTTAAACATGGTGCCTGCCTGAGGAAGCGACAAGATAATGGATTGGCGGGCCAATCAGAGGCCTGCCGCCAGTGAGACGGCGTGTTTCCTGTGGCTGCATAATAAATGAGGCGGGAAGGGGACAATATGGCGTGAAAACAGCTTCTTTCACGCCCACTAGCACACTTAGTGCAAATCTCGGACGATTCTTCCCTCTGTATTTTGTTCTCATTTTTTGATTTTAAAACATCGTTAGGTCCAATATAGCTGTTCTTTGCACAGGAGCGTTTTGACAGAGTGAGAAGGGAAAAGCTATTTCCTCTGGGTATGGAGTCAGTGATGAGGGATCATCAATTTAAAGTTGTCACTGGGGATGAGGGGAGAAGTATGGAGAGATTTCTGCATTGAGCAGCTTGTTGGAGAATGGAATTTTTTGCCACAGGGAGTAGCTGAGATGGAAACCATTGCATATTTAAGGCTATGGGTAATGTAGAAGAACAGAGCAGTGGGGTTAGTTCTGGATTGACACACAGGCACCTCTGCGCCTACTTCCATTTCATGTAAATTAATGAGGGATTAATTAGTTATGTAATTGTAAATGTAATTAATTAATTAGTGAACTTGAGGGTCACTGTTTGTTATATATTGTTGTATCGTCTGTAAATACCTGTAAAGAGCTAGGAACTAATTGTTGTGTGCAAGTGTTCTAGGGTGGCATATTTTCGTGGTTGCACTAGACATTGATGGTGTAACAGAAACAGTTCAAACCGGTCCTTCCATTGTACAAGGCAACAAACATGGCAAGTTAAAGATAAAGAGTTCTGATCTTTTCAAGCTTAAAGTGTGATCTGGGAAGCCAATGACATCAAGAACACATTGCACCTTTACATCAATAATCCAGTTAACAGCAAAAACAGAAAATGCTGGAAAAACTCAGCAGGTCTAACAGCATCTGTGGCATTTTCTCTCCACAGATGCTGTTAGACCTGCTGAGTTTTTCCAGCATTTTCTGTTTTTGTTTCCGATTTCCAGCATCCACAGTATTTTGCTTTTATCAAGTTAACAGCATTCTGCATGGATTCGGAAAGAGAGGTTCCCACATGGACAGCCTCATAGGCTTCTACAAAAACTTAACAACCCAAGTGATCAATATGTGAGACAAACATTCAGGTCAGGTAGTAAAGGGTAAAACCCTGGAATCATGAAAGGAACAACTGGAGGCTACAGTAGGATGACAATAGGCTCTCTCTGGTTGGAATCAAGGTGGACTAAATGGTCCTTTCTTCCACAATTATCTTGTGATCTAATGTAAGGGAGCTGAGTGGTATTTATATGCATTAACAGCTTAATTAAAAAGGACTTTAAGTTGTTGACACATCCGAGTTCCCTGCTTGTTATGTGTTGCTGGAAATCCACTCAACCTGATACTAATACATTGAACTAACGTTCTATGATGGCACAGCTCATGAGAACATTAACACGTTGGGACTAATTTTCACTGTCCACACTGGATGGGAGCAGGGTGGAGCACTTCGCTAATAGTGGTGTTGAATGTATCACCGTAGGATCCTGTCTGTTTTCGGTGGAATCCTTGTTAAAAGGAATGCAAATCCAGGTCTTGAGACATGCAGAGGACCCCAAGACAATTTTCAGGTACCAACTGACAGCTTGTGCCCCTCGCTCACTCGGCCCACAGGTAGGCTGAGAGTGGCTTAACTGAGTGCCTACAAAGTGACTACGGCACGCCATTCACAACACTGGCAATGGTTTAGGTTTGTTAAGTATTGTTGTGTGGCCTGCAGGAGCATGAGTATCCTTCAAGTGCCACAAGAATGTTGTCATCCATGGCTGGCCTTCCTGTGCCCACTCACCCCCTTTAAACTTGACCCTCTGGTGCAGCTCTGCAAAGAAATCGCCAGACATCCCACCCCACCTGATCAGTGAGCTGCCTCTATGCTCATATGGAACATTAGCAGATACTGGTTCTCTATGAGTAAAGAAATAAAGAACTTGCATTTATAAAGCACCTTTCATGCCCTCAGGACATCCCAAAATGCTTTATTGCCAATGAAGCACTTTTGACGTCTAGTCACTGTTGTAATATAAGAATCCAAACAGCCAATTTGTGCATAGCAATCTCCCACAAACAGGAATGAGATAATGGCCAGATAATCTGTAGGTGGAGGGATAAATATCAGCCAAGACATGTGGGATAATTCCCATGCTCTTCTTCAAAGAACTCCCGTGTCCTCTCCTTCTTCAGTGGTTCAAAAAGGTGGCTCACTACCACGTTCTTAAGGGCAGTTAGGGATGGGCAATAAATACTGGCCTTGCCCACAACCCATGAATGAATAAATAAATAATGCCGTGGGATTTTTTTTACATCCACCTGAAAGGGTAGCTGGGGCCTCAGTTTCATGTCTTACCTGAAAGACAGCACTTCCAACACTGCAGCACTCCCTCAGTGCTATGCTGGAGTGTCAGCCTAGATTATGTTGCTCAAGTCTCTGCAGTGGACTTGAACCCACAACCTTCCGAGTCAGAAGCAAGAGTGCAACTAACTGAACAGTGAGCCACTGTTCATTTTCATAAACAGAAATCTCTGGGTTAACATTGAGAAATTTTCTGACTTGCAGATGCCAGGAACACCAACATGGAGATTCTACCCATAAGTGATTGGAAACTTACCTTCAAATAAAGGAAATAAAACAAACTTTGGAAAATTAATTCAGTACATCTGTGAAGGATACCATGGTGAAGTGGGAGATGGGAGAGGACAAGAGTGCCAGCATGAATTAATATGATTGGGGAGGGAGAAAACAGTGCAAACAAAACATGGGGAGAGAAAAAGCAAAATGGACAGGTTAGGGTGGTGAAAGAAGATCACTTCGGCTGTCCATTTTGTGGACAATATTGAGTGTACTTACAAACAATGAGCCATTGGTGTCAGCCATTTGTGGATTCAAATCCCACCCCACTGACTTGACCACATAATCCAGGCTGACACCCCAGTGAAGTGTTGAGGGAATGCTGCACTGTCAGAGGTGCCACCCTTCGGATGACACATTAAAACAAGGTCCTTCTGCACTCCAGTGGATATAAAAGATCCCATGGCACTATTGCAAAGAGCAGGGTGCTCCCCCCAGTCTCCTGGCAAACATTCATCCACCAGCCAACACCTCAAAAGCAGATGACCTAATCAGATATTTAGTTACCGTTTGTGGAATCTTGCTGTGCAAAAATTAGCTTCCTCGTTCCCTAGATTAGAACAGTGACTACAATTCAAAAAATACTTCATTGGCTGTACAGTGCTCTCAGTCCATTAAAGGCATTCCATAAATGCAAGTCTTTCTTTTTGTTTACAGTATCAAAGATCTATACTGAAAAAAAGTGTATGTTTTTAATTATCTGTTTTATTTGAGATTGTCAGCTTTTTGAAACTGTTGCTTGTTTCTTAGGTTAACATGGATGTGACTGTGTTAACTCAAATGTCCCAGCGTGCCCAGAGTTATTTTTAAAAAATCCCCAAAAACCCAATTATCTTGGTAGAGGGAAGATTTTTTTTTAGACTTGTGACATGCGATTCAATTCCATCTTTTCGATTCTGCATGGAGCGCCAGCGGCTCAGCGGCCTCTATTTTAATCTCAAGCTGTACACTTTTCAGGTCTGGTGTTGAGAATTGAGGCAAAGAGCCCAGTCAGCAGTCCATCACTGTGACCCATGTCCTACCTGCAGCCAGCGCAAAAAACAAAATATTTTCCTTAATCCCAACCCTTGAGTGCAAGTTATCATGTTACCCACATTGTGAATGGCCTCTATTTTCCTGCTGAATTGAGGCACTTTTAAATATACAATGCGAGTTATGTCTTATTGCAAATGAATAGTCAGCCTTAGCGAAGGGCCACAGCAACATTTAATGAATGTATTTCAGTTTTTCTCTGCTGCTTTCTCAGTAGGTGCTTTTGTGTGAGAACAGTTTGCTTTAAAAGCTGTGTTAAAATCCCTTGAAAAATGTAGTTAACTCCTTCCGGAATTGAGAGGCCTGATTGCAAACTCATTTCTCCCCTCTCCGCTCTTAAGGGTTCTGACTTATGTGCCTACAAACTCGGACGCTCCCATGACTAGCCATGCAAAGTGGGTGGGGCAGGATGAATTCTCTGTACCAGAGTGGTGAGGCTTGAGGATTTCGAGATTTTGGACCTTGAGGCTCACTACAATGCAGCTAACATTGAAATCTGCTAATACTGTCAAGCATTTGCATAGTCTCAGCAGCCCTTAGTGCATGCAGCCTGCTTGGTCAGGGGTCCAGGGATTGCTGGGGACGATTGGAGGTTGGGAACAACAGCGATCCAGGATTTAGGGTTGAAAGCAAGAAAGGTTCGGGATCAGGAGTGACAGCAATGGGGGAGAGTGGAGGCTGGTGTCAGGAGTCGCAATGATGGGGGGAGGGAGAGTGGTAGTCTGGCAATTGTGTCCTCTGCTTTGGGGTTAGGTGCTCCCATGCAGGGTTGCCAACCCTCCAGATTGGCCTGAAGTCTCCAGGAATTGAAGATCAATCTCCAGGACACTGTTGTGTGCAACCCTGGAGAGAAATCATCAGGTCATTAAAAAAGATTGTTTTTTCTTTAATTTTCTTTGAACATTTCTCTTTACCAGTTATGAAAATATTGAAAATGGAGGGGAAAAAGGTTGTTTGGCTGACAGTCGCGCATCACCCAATTGGCGTAGGAAGGCAGTACGTCACAAGGATGGATGTGTTGGCCGAATAATGGCTGGAATGCGAGGGAAAGTCATGTGATGAAACCTCCAGGAATACATTTAATCACTGTTGGCAACCCTAGGTATTCCTGATGGCTCCACATTCAAATAAGTTACTTTCTAAGTTGGCTGCTGCATTCCCTAAGGCTGGTTTCCCTAATTGCAACTGGCAATGATGCTGGCTGTCTAAGTGGCAAATTAATATTGCAGAGGGGGTCTCAAATAATCATAAGGATATTTATTTGCCCAGGGAAATAGTCAAACACCTGTTTCTCAAGTGAGTAAAGGTGGCATGTTTGTTTTCCTTTTGCAATATCATGAGTGGCGCTCTTTTGGCAGGAAATTTTCCTGCACTTCCTGCCCACCCCATATTAGATGCTTCGTAAATGTGTGTCTACATTTATAAGTCATCTTGCACTAATATTGAATGAGTACTGTCAGTCATTTCTGCCTGCGCGTCATTCTTTATGTGTGAGTCTAAACAATATTGGCAGGCTGTTCCACCATGGAGGACCATTACAGATAAGCTTGATCCTGTTACCCTCTCATGTGTATCTTCCAATGGAGGATGCTGGAAGGCGATTAGAAGCAGGAACCCTGCCTATATTTGTTGCCTCTCCGTTGCTGAGGATTCCTAATGCTCACTCTAACGCCCTGGCTGCTGTCCCAATAGAGATGGTCCAATTTAACGCAAAGCAAGAAGTGGCAATGGTAACCCTACAAAGTGACTAACTGAGACACATATTCCATGCTCTGGCCTGTGGCTACTATCAAAATATCCTGAATGAAATATTTCCCAAAGCCTTTCACGGCCAATGGCATATACATATAAAATGTATATACGATATAGCTTCCTTACATATAATGTAAAACACAGGCTTGGTTCTTTTGAAATACCGCCTTTCTTGACCTTCTAAGGCCACATGCCAAGAGCAGACAGGAGGCAGGCGTGTGGCCTTCTCTCAGGTCTGAAGAACCCAATTACAATTAGGTATCTACACATCGAGTCCCTCACTCCTATTCAGTAGTCTCATCCACTCCACTTGAACAAGGTGTCTGGAGATAAAAACAAAAAGCTAGAAGCTACTGCGGATGCTGGAAATCCAAAACAAAAACAGAATTACCTGGAAAAACTCAGCAGGTCTGGCAGCATCGGCGGAGAAGAAATCAGTTAACGTTTCGAGCCTTCATGACCCTTCGGCAGAACTGAAGCATAGAAGGTGTCTGGAGTCCCACTCGCCGAATCACATTTCTTATTGTGCCAATGCAGAAATACCATTTCTCGCAGCAATTCTCCTTATGCCATCTATATCCCTGTTAAATGCAAATAATTTTACAGCATCAGTTCATTCCTTTGAGGGACTGGAGCCACAAAAGTTAGTATACATAGTAGATATCCAAGCAGACGCTAATGGCATAGGGAAAACAAACACAATAGAGTAGCAGCTCTCGATGATCAAAATACAACACAGATTGCTAAATTTCAAAAATTGGAAGCTGTTTAGCAACAAAAGCTGCAAATTCTTGCATTTACTTAGGCCATGGACACAGAAAATGTCCAAGGATAGTTGGCAGAAATGTGATCAAAACCAACAACTTGTATTTATATAGCACCTTTATCATAATGAAACATTCCAAGCTGCTTCGCAGAGGTATTGTAAAATAAAATGTGACACTGAGGGTGGAATTGTCCCAGATTTGCACTAAGTGCGGTAACGGGAGGGAAAAAGGACGTTTTACCCGCTGGCCACAATGGCAGGTTTTCGTGCTGTATTGTCCCAATCCCACCTCATTAGTCATGCATTCCCGGGAAACATGCTGTTTCGCTGGTGGGCAGCCTCCGATTCACCCACCACGCTGTCACCTCGCCGCTTCCTCATGCCGAGCGCCATATTTAAAGTGCAGCCGTGCGCACGCCTCTCAGTGCTTCCAGTCCAGGAGGGCACTGGCCAAGAAGCGTGCAGCCCCCCAATTCAGTGACGCATCCCTGGGACATCTTCTGGACACTGTTGGAGCCCACCATAATGTCCTCTACCCCCGCTCTGGCCGCAGGAGGCACATCAGTGTCACCGCTCTGGCTTGGGAAGTGGTGGCAGAGTTGGTCAGTGCCAATGCTGCACAGAAGAGATTGGCCACCCAGTGCAGAAAGAGGATGAATGATCTCATCCATGGCACCAGGGTAAAGCAACCATCTCATCATTCTAAACACACACTCACAAGCCCATCACACATCCACTGGCATCTCACTCACTGCCAGCTCAAGGGACATCACCACTCACTCTCTCACACACACTCTCACATCTCCATGTGGATTCATCTCCTCTGGAGGCTGCCTCCTCAGCCCTCACCCTCCTTAGGCCACTTACACAGATCAACATGTGTCCCCACACACAACCTGGTATACCCCTATTCCCCAGTGATGCCCTCACCCTGCAGCCTCTTCCATTGCCTGAGGTCACTTCTCCCCATTTCCCCAAGCAAGCCCTAGCCCTGCAGCCATTGAAAAGCCACTCCTGCCTTACGCTGGTCTGGTAGGTAGAGACCTGCCCATGAGCCCCCCCTAAAATTGATGTGGTGCTGTCTGTGAAGCCTGGCGCTGATGACTGCGAGTGCTGCCCGAAGCAAGGTAGGCAAACAAGCCACAAAGTCCCGAGTGAAGTGCAGCTCGGCAGGTTCAGTTGTGAAACACATCTGTGTGCAATAACGCCGGTGTGCTTGGATGACTTCAGCGAGCTGGGCTTATAATGATATGCAGATGTATTACAATGAAGTTCCTGGCACGCGGCGATGGGAAACGTGGCCCGCCATTGACGGGTGGGGCGGAGCAGCAATTGCAAACTGGTTTCACGACGTCATGAAACTGATTTTTGACCTTCTCACCAAATTGTCCATTTACACTGCCAAGCACGTCCACCACCAATGGGAGTGGATGATTCCACCCTGAGTCACCTAAGGAGATATTAGGACAGATGACCAAAAGCTTGGTCAAAGAGGTAGGTTTCAAGGAGCATCTTAAAGGAAGAAAGTGAGATAGAGAAGCAAAGAGTGGTAGGGAAGATATTCCAGAACTTGGGTAGCTGAAAGTGCAGCCAACAATGGTGGAGCGATTAAAATCAGGGAAGCCAGAATTAAAGGAGTGCAGATACCATGGAGGCTAGGGGACTGGAGGAGATTACAGAGTTGGGAAGGGGCCAGACTGTGGAGGGATTGGCAAACAGGTTTAGAATTTTAAAATTGAGGCAATGCTTAACCGGTAGGCAATGTAAGCAGTGACCACAGGGGTGCTGGGCGAACGGGGTTTAGTGCGAGTTAGGACAGAGGCAGCAGAGTTTTGAAGACCTCAGGTTTACAAAGGGTAGAATGGAGGCCAGCCAGAAGCTCCTTAGGTTAGCCAAGTCTAGAGATAACAAAGGCATTCATGAGGGCTTCAGCAACAGAAGAGCTGAGGCAGGGGCAGAGTCGAGCAATGGTGGAAATAAGCAGTCTTAGTATGAAGCTCATCTCAGGATCAAATATGATACCAAGGTTGTAACCAGCCTCAGAGATTTGCCAGGGAGAACAATAGAGTTGGTGGCAAGGAATGGGGTTTGTGGGAGAGACCAAGAACAATGGTTTAATACTTGCTGATATTTAGCTGAAGGAAATTTCTGGTCATACAGTACTGAATGTCAGACAAGCTGCCAGGCAATGTAGTGAGAGTGGTGGGGGGAAGAGGAAAAGGCTGGACATTGAGCCGAAGGAGATATTAGAAGAAATGATCAAAAGCTTGATCAAAGGAGTGGGTTTTAAGAAAAGCCTTAAAGGGTGAGAGTGCAATGGAGAAGCAGAAATATTTAGGGAAGGAAATCTGGAACTTGGAGCCAAGATAATTGAAAGCAAGGGCTTAGTGGAGCAAAGGGAGGAGATGCACAAAGGAGCAAAATCAGAGGAATGGAGACCTCGGGAGTGTGAATTTATGGGGTTGTCAGAGATTAAAGCATGGATGAGGCCATGAAGGGATTTAAACATGAAGATCAGAACTTTAATTTTGAGGCTTGATCACCAGGAGCTGATGTAGATCAGTGGGGACAGGGGTGAAGATTGAAGGGGCAGTGCAGGATACATGTGGGCAGCAGGGTTTTGGGTAGGCTGGGCTTTGTGGAAGGTGGAGGACATCAGAGGATCCTTGGAATCGTTGAAGTCTGTAGGTGACAAAAACATGGATGAATGTACCAGGAGCACAAGAACACAAGAATTAGAAGCAGGAATAGGCCATTTGACCCATTGAACCTGCTCCGCCATTCAATAAGATCATGGCTGATTTGATTGTGGCCTCAACTCCACTTCTCTGTCTGCCCCCCATAACCCTTGACTCCCCTATTGATCAAAATGGGCAAAAGGGCTGAGCGAGAGGCAGGTTGAAATATCTAACTGAGCGACTGCCTAGCAGACCCTATTATCCTTCTGGTACCAGTAACTGTTTTCTTGCAACCTGTCATTTTCTTATAACCTGGAGATCATCACTAGCTTGAGACCTACAGCTCCTCTGCAGAGAGCACAGAGCTGAATTTGTTGACATATGTACAGCATGACTTGAGAAAGCAAATATGCATAACATGATTGCATTTATATAAGGCTTCATCATGTTTAAACATTCTCAAAGCTTTTCACGCAAATAATTATGTTTGATGTGTGCTGACTGTTGTTAAGCTGACAAATCTGTTAGTCATTCTATGCCAGCAACATTCCACAAATAATAGTGAGAGGAATCCAGTCAATTTGTTTTGTTTTGCTGGTATTGATCGAAGGAGGAATGTTGGCCAAGACATTGGGAAAAACATAAACCTAACCCTAACCCTAAAGCTCTCTTTTAACTAATGCTGTGGGGCCAATAATGAATCATTGGATTAGGCAAATGGGCCCTCAGTGCCATGTCTTGCCAGAAAGATGGCATTGTTGACATTGCTCAATTGTGTAAAGGGTTGTCAATCTAGAGCATGAAATCAAACACAGGCAACCTGGCCTCACAGTGAGAGTGCAACCAACTGAGTATAGTTTGCTTACTAAATTACCAAAGAAATAAATGAACTTCTACTCACCCTGCCCCAGCAGGGTGAGCCCATTTCCATATGGTCGGGAAGCGCCGGACCTGATTCAACAGCCTTTGGCCATTAATTAGCTCAGGTCAAGACTCTCCCCCGCACCTGGGAGGATGTCCTTCCTCCAGAGCTGCCCTCCAATCAATGGCTGGCATTTCTACAATCACAGCAGCACCACCAGGTGCAATGGTCACAACTGGAACTGCAATCCAGTCCTCCTGGAGGATCGTCGCTGAAGCTGGATAACAAGGTGAGTGGGGGGACTTCACTGGGGTCAGTCTGGCATGCCCCCACGAGGGTGGTTGGGGGGGGTGGCGGGATGGTGATGGGGTCTTGATTGAGGGGGCAGGAAGGATAGGAGGCGATGGATGGGAGTACCATGGAGGTGGCCTCTATTGGGAACAGTGTGCCCACACATGAGGGAACCCCCTACTCCTCTCCTGTAACAACCTGGCACCCTTGCCACATGGCTGGTAAAATACTAATGGCGATGGGAGGAAGCCCTTAAGGACCTCAATTGGCTCAAGGGCAGCTGAGCTGCCTGAGGTCTCCCACTCCGCTGGTAAAACACCAGCGAAGGTAGGTAGGCAATGGGCATGTGCTCCCAGCCATGTTACTCAATTTTACATTTCCCACTTCGCCTGGCATCTTGCTTCTAGGGGCTATAAAATTCCAACCAGCAATTCCATTTCGGCCATAGGCTGCTTACCAAGGAACCCTTTCATGGGTTTGGTGCAATATTGATTTACTTGAGTGATAATAAACATAGTTCCCAAAGCTACACTCTGGAATATTCACCCATCCTCATATCTCCATAACTTAAACTTAGCCTGCTGCCGTCAAAATCCTACTCATGGGACTATGCTCAAGATTGAGTGAACCAATGGTCAATCTATGGAACAGACTCCCTAAGGAGACAATGGAAGCAGGTGGTATTGATTCATTCAACTACAAATTAGATAGATTTCTTGCAGAAAATAATCTCTTGGAATACAGTATGTGAGTAATTTGAGACATGGCATAGTAAGTGTAATTGAATTGTGAGAAAGAGGCAAATTTGGACATATGGTTCCAAAAGCTCTCCAACACCGGATTTTACCTCGTGCCAGTTCTGGACCTATTGTGGACTGATTGATAGAGATTGACTGCTATAATTAGTCAACAACTGTGTCATCATTGTATCATGTGACTTACCAGGATGGCCGAGGGCTAACTAGATGATTTTTTTTTTCACATCTAGCAATTGCGATGCTCCTAATCTTGATTTAAACATCAGTTGCACCTCGCTTCTCCTTTCCACCTGGCAGCTGAACCCCAGGGGGGACAGTCTGTTTCATTTATTACACCATAACCTCTCCAGTCCGGAATGCTTAGGGCCTGGTCATTTCTGGATTTTGGAATTTTCTGGATTATAGAATGATGTTATAATGCGTAATGGCAAATATGTGAACCGGAAAACACAATGGATATGAATATTAACCTGAAGTATAAAACACAGATGAAACATTAAGAAACAGTGATTAAAATTGTATTATTTATCCAAACACTGTGTCTTCCATGTTTCCATCCCCAAGGTACGCTACTAGGATGGTGCCCTGAGTTGCTCAGGTCTGCTCAAAAGATTTCCAGACAACTAGAGTTTCCGAACAATAGAATATTTTTCTTAATTCTTTTGTGGGATGTAGGTGTCGCTGGCAAGGCCAACATTTGTTGCCCATTCCTAATTTCTCTTGAATTGAGTGGCTAGCTGGGCCATTTCAGAGGGCAGTTAAGAGTCAACCACATTGCTATGGGTCTGAAGTCACATGTAGGTCTAACTGGGTAAAGGATGGCAGATTTCCTTCCCTTAAGGGCATTAGTGAACTGGATGGATTTTTACAAAAATTAATACTAGTTTCAGTCACCATTATTAGCCTTCAATTCTGGATTTTTTTATTTAATTGAATTTAAATTCCATCAGCTGCTATAGTGGGATTTGAACTTGTATCACCAGAGCAAGAGCCTCTGGATTATCTATCCAATGATGTTATCACTGCACCACTGTCGCCACTAGATACTGGGATTCTTGGACTCGAAAGGTTACAGTGTATACATATATTTATATGTATCCCAATAATCTCCTGTTCCTAATCAGGTATTTATGCAGTTCCTTTTGAGGGCGTTAATCACTTCAGTCTCAACAACTTTGATCGGAAGTCCTTCATTCACAGCCCAGAAAACTGGAAAGAAAAAGAACTGTTTAAAACAAAGAAAATACTTTATAACACCAACAGTAATCAGTAGTTGTTGTAATTATTACAACTTGGAGTTCGAACCAATGATGAGTGAGTGGCTGAATGTTCATGCATTCCATTAGAGGAAGACACATTGCCCCTGCACAACTGTCAACTGTTCCCACTCACCGCAGTACCAAGCAAAACAAAATTAAAACAAACCACTGACACACCATAACCAACGGCAGTAAAGCAAATATTTACAAGGGAAATTTGTCAATAGAGGGGTTTAGGAAAAAATGTTGTAGGCGTACTATACACAGGCTTACAGTAGCATTTCTGGAGTACCTCTCTTCTGTATAACAAAGGCGGCATTCTCAATTTATTTATAGTTTGTAATCACCATAATTTTATGTTAATAACCTGAATCTAGCAGAATTTTAAACACTGATATTTTTAACTCTTGGAAGAGTGCATCAGAATTTTAATTTACAAGCAGCACAAATCCAACCCAAGGTGAAAGCTTGCTCTGTCTGCCGGCTGTAAGGGTCTTGTGCAAAATCAGTTTGGGAGATGTCCATCCTGTTCCCAGTGTATGGAGCATAAAAATGCCCCTGCGTTGGCACCAGTTGGCACCAAGGGGGTCAGGTGCACCCATTCCTGGCATAAACTGGCAAAATTGTGAATCTCCCAGCCCTAGATTTCCTGCCCTGAATGAAACAGGACGGAGCGAAGCGGAATTTTTATCCCACGGCCCTAGCTAGAAACTACACGTGTGTGGATGGTAAGAAGACCAGCCTGTTGTGTAGTCTTCAAATACTCAAGCTGAGATATACTTCTCATGGTGCAATGGCAGTGGAACATCAGAAGGGCAGGGTCTATACCTGCCCGTGATTTGTGTACCTGACCGCAACCCATTGCCAGTGTCAGAGTCATTTACTTTATTTAAGCAGGCTGTCACATTGTTTGCAATACAGCTGGGGTGCTTTGCTTTGTGGCTGGGAACTCCTTGGGACATGTTTCCACGGAAAAAACTGGTTCTATCACGTGAAGAATTTAAAAGCTTCTTTCTTTCAATCACCATTTTCAAATGTGTCCATTTCCAAGCAATCGATTGCAATAGGAAATAAAGCCCATTAAAGCTGCTCTCCATGTCCCTGCCAAAGCTTTTGAGGGCTGGCGTATTATGTGTCAGCCTCCAAACACACCACAAATTCTGATGGGTGGAAAAAGCGATGAGATCCCGGCATAACTGGATCCTGCCCCAGTTTCCAACCTCACCCACCCAAATTTCACTGTGATTTGGCAGAGGAAATTCAGGACCTCAGTGTGAAAACATATGCATGATGAACAGCTATTCAGGCATGGTACCAGAGAATGGCTGGCATCTGTGGAATGGAAAATTAGAAGAAGAGAAAGTGAGTAAAGAGGTAACGTTCCTTCATTAAACCTTTCAGTGCTGATGGAAGCCCATCATCATATTAAAATGAAACTACAGGGTAAGTAAGAGCAACTCTGGTCTCAAGTTAAATAGTAAGAAATGTGAAGGCGTTGGAGAGGGTAAAGCAAAGATTTATAAGAATGGTCCCAGGCGTGAGAATCTTCAGTTATGTGGATAGTGTTGGTTGCTGGAGGAACTCCGGCTCAGAATTCATGAGCTGGAGTCCGAGCTCCGGACGCTGCGGCACATTCGGGAGGGGGAGAGTTACCTGGACGCCTTGTTTCAGGAGGCGGTCACACCGGGTAGATTAAGTACCTCATGTCCGGTCAGTGGTCAGGGTCAGCAGGGTGTGACTGCAAGTGAGGCAGGTAGAGGGATCCTGTGCTCAGGAACAGAGGAGCCTCAGCTCTTGATCTTGTCCAACAGAAACGAGGTACTTGCTCCCTGTGTGGATGAGAAAAAGGGCTGTAGGGAGGATGAGCCAGCTGACCACGGCACCGTGGCACAGGAGGACATTCAAGAGGGGGGAGCAAAAAGACAAGTGGTAGTTGTAGGGGATTCTATAATTAGGGGAATTGATAGCATCCTTTGTAAGTAGGATCAAGAATCCAGCATGGTATGTTGCCTGCCCGGTGCCAGGGTGAGGGACATCTCTGACCGGCTTGAAAGGATATTGGAGAGGGAGGGGGAGGATCCAGTTGTTGTGGTCCATGTTGGGACAAATAACATAGGTAAGGCTAGGAAAGAGGACCTGTTTGGGGATTATCAGGAACTAGGAACTAAATTAAAGAACAGGTCCTCAAGGGTTATAATCTCCGGATTACTACCCGAGCCACGTGCAAATTGGCATAGGGACATGAGAATAAGGGAAGTAAATATGTGGCTAAAGGAGTGGTGCGGGAACGAGGGGTTCCATTTCATGGGGCACTGGCATCAGTATTGGAACAGGAGGGATCTGTACCGTTGGGATGGTCTCCACCTGAACCGACCTGGGACCAATGTTCTAGCGAAAAGGGTAAATAGGGTGGTCAACAGGACTTTAAACTAGAAAGTGGGGGGGGGGTGGGGAGGGTAAAACTCCAAGAAGTATGACTAATGGGAAACAAAGCAGCAGGTTAGCGTGTGGTGGGGTGGATTCAACTTCATGGAAAATTATGAAAAAACTGAAAAGAAAGGAGAGCCCAGAAGAGGCTATTAAAGTCTCCAGAACACAAAATAGGAAAGAGTGTTTGGAAAGGGCTAGGAATCTAACTTCAAGCACATCAGATAAAGGAACGACAATGAGAAAGGGGATGGGAAATACAGGACTGAAGGTCTGAAGTATTTGAATGCACGCAGTATACGAAATAAGGTAAATGAGCTTGTGGCGCAGATTGAAATTGGCAGGTATGATGTGGTGGGCATAACGGAGACATGGCTGCAAGGGGATCAGGACTGGGAGCTAAATATCCAAGGATAGACATCCTATCGAAAAGATAGGCAGGTTGGCAGAGAGGGTGGGGTTACTTTGTTAGTAAGAAATGAAATTAAATCGATAGCAAGAAATGACGTAGGGTCAGAAGATGTAGAATCTGTGTGGGTAGAGTTGAGGAACCGCAAAGATAAAAAAAACCATAATGGGAGTTATGTACAGGCCTCCGAACAGTAGTCAAGATGTGGGGCACAAGATACACCAGGAGATAGAAAAGGCGTGTAAGAAAGGCAAGGTTACAGTGATCATGGGGGATTTCAATATGCAGGTAGACTGGGAAAATCAGTTTGGTAGTGGATCCCAAGAAAAGGAATTTGTAGAATGTCTACGAGATGGCTTTTTGGAGCAGCTTGTGGTGGAGCCCAGTAGGGAACAGGCAATTCTAGATTTAGTGATGTGTAATGAGGCAGATTTGATAAGGGAGCTTAAGGGGAAGGAACCCTTAGGAGGAAATGACCATAATATGATAGAATTTACCCTGCAATTTGAGAGGAAAAAGCTGGAATCAGATGTAACAGTATTACAGTTGAATAAAGGCAACTACAGAGGCATGAGGGAGGAGCTGGCCAGAATTGACTGGGAGATGAGCCTAGCAGGAAAGACAGTGGAACAGCAATGGCAGGAGTTTCTGGGAGTAATTTGGGAGACACGGCAAAAATTCATCCCTAGGAAGAAGAAGCATACTAAAGGGAGGATGAGGCAACCATGGCTGACAAGGGAAGTCAGGGACAGCATAAAAGCTAAAGAGAAAGCATACAATGCGGTGAAGAGCAGTGGGAAACCAGGGGATTGGGAAGCCTACAAAGACCAACAGAGGACAACTAAAAAAGAAATAAGGAGGGAGAAGATTAAATATGAGGGTAAACTAGCCAGTAATATAAAAGAAGATTGCAAGAGTTTTTTTAGTTATATAAAGTGTAAGAGAGAGGCAAAATTGGAGATTGGGCCGCTGGAAATGACGCTGGAGAAGTAGTGGGGAACAAAGAAATGGCAGAGGAACTGAATAGGTACTTTGTGTCAGTCTTCACGGTGGAAGACACGAGTAACATTCCCAAAGTTCAAGAGAGTCGGGGGGCAGAGGTGAGTATGGTGGCCATTACCAAGGAGAAGGTGCTAGGAAAACTGAAAGGTCTGAAGGTGGATAAATCACCTGGGCCAGATGGATTACACCCCAGAGTTCTGAAGGAGATAGCTGAAGAGATAGTGGAGGCGTTAGTGGTGATCTTTCAGGAATCACTGGAGTCAGGGAGGGTTCCAGAGGACTGGAAAATCGTTAATGTAACCCCCCTGTTTAAGAAGGGAGTGAGGCAAAAGACAGGAAATTACAGGCCGATTAGCCTGACCTCGGTCATTGGTAAGATTTTAGAGTCCATTATTAAGAATGAGATTTCAGAATACTTGGAAGTGCATGATAAAATAGGGCAAAGTCAGCATGGTTTCATCAAGGGGAAGTCATGCCTGACAAATCTGTTAGAATTCTTTGAGGAGGTAACGAGTAGGTTCGACAAAGGAGAGCCAATGGATGTTATCTACTTGGACTTTCAGAAGGCCTTTGACAAGGTGCCACACAGGAGGCTGCTCAGTAAGATAAGAGCCCACGCTGTTAGAGGCAAGGTATTAGCATGGATAGAAGATTGGCTGTCTGGCAGGAGGCAGAGAGTGGGGTTAAGGGGGTCCTTCTCAGGATGGCGGCCGGTGACTAGTGGAGTTCCGCAGGGGTCAGTGTTGGGACCACAACTTTTCACTTTATACATTAATGATCTAGATGAAGGAACTGAGGGCATCCTGGCTAAGTTTGCAGATGATACAAAGAGAGGTGGAGGGACAGGTAGTATTGAGGAGGCGGGGAGGCTGCAGAAGGATTTGGACAGGTTAGGAGAATAGGCAAAGAAGTGGCAGATGGAATACAACGTGGGAAAGTGTGAGGTCATGCACTTTGGTAGGAAGAATAGAGGCATAGACTATTTTCTAAATGGGGAGAGAATTCAGAAATCTGGAGTGCAAAGTACTTGGGAGTCCTAGTCCAGGATTCTCTTAAGGTTAACTTACAGGGTGAGTCGGTAGTTAGAAAGGCAAATGCAATGTTGGCATTTATTTCGAGAGGACTAGAATATAAAAGCTGGGGTGTGTTGCTGAGGCTTTATAAGGCTCTGGTCAGACCACATTTAGAATATTGTGAGCAATTTTGGGCCCCGTATCTTAGAAAGAACGTGCTGGCCCTGGAGAGGGTCCAGAGGAGGTTCACGAGAACGATCCCAGGAATGAAAGGCTTAACATATGAGGAACGTTTGAGGACTCTGGGTTTATACTCGATGGAGTTTAGAAGGATGAGAGGGGATCAGATTGAAACTTACAGAATACTGAAAGGCCTGGATAGAGTGGACGTGGGGAAGATGTTTCCATTAGTAGGAGAGACTAGGACCCGAGGGCACAGCCTCAGAGTAAAGGGAAGACCTTTTAGAACAGAGATGAGAGAAACTTCTTTAGCCAGAGAGTGGTGAATCTATGGAATTCATTGCCACAGAAGGCTGTGGAGGCCAGGTCATTGAGTGTATTTAAGACCGAGATAGATAGGTTCTTGATTGGTAAGGGGATCAAAGGTTAAGGGGAGAAGGCGGGAGAATGGGGTTGAGAAACTTATCAGCCATGATTGAATGGCGGAGCAGACTCGATGGGCCGAATGGCCTAATTTCTGCTCTTATGTCTTTTGGTCTTATAGGTTGACGAAGCTGGGATTGTTCTTTTTAAAGAAGAGAAGGTTGAGGAGAGTTTTGATAGAGGTGTTCAAAATTATGATCATCCGGACAGAAGAGATAGGGAGAAACTGTTCCCATTGGCAGAAAGGTCAAGAATCAGGGAATACTGATTTAAAGTTATTGGGAAAGGGACCAGAGGCAACATGAGGAAAATGTTTTATAAAGAGCGAGTTGGTAGGATGTGGAACGCAATGCCTGAGAGTATGCTGGAGCGATTTTCAATCCCGGCTTTCAAAAAGATGTTGGATAATTACCTGAAGAGAAAATATTTGCAGGGCTACGGAGAAAAGGCAGCGGGGAGGTGGAATTGGTTGAGTTGCTCTCACAGCAAACCAACATGGACATGACTGACTGAATGGCCTCTCTCTGTTCTGGAAGCATCTGTGATTCTATGAAACCTCTTTGTTTGTTTTTATGGATTCATATTGAAAGAATCCAAGCTATCATACTCATCCTGATGCTTTCTATCCATCCATCTCAGGGTAGTCATTACCCTGAGGCGGCATAAGGTCCCAATTATACTTCATGAAAATTAAGGAAACTTATTTTTTTCTTACTGGCCTCAGTGAAATGGTAACTCAACTGTAAGGGATATTCACTGAGGACAGAAGGAGAAAAGAAAGGGGTGGGGCGCTATTAGATCCAAGATTCAAAAATTAGATAGTACATTTTCTGATTACATGCTCCCGGCATGAAGCCTCACCCATTGGAACTGCATGTTGGGCAGCTGCACAAACAGAGCCTATGATGGCCTGTCCATTTTCTGATATGTGGTCCCAGAATGTGCAGCTCCATACCAAGAGTGGTATGTGGAAAATTTACCCCTCGTCCCTGTACATGAGTAGCGTGCCAAATTGAAATGGCCACTGGACTCTTTCCATTATAGCCAATTAGGCTGACAACCGTTTAACAGACCACTGCACATCTGAGTGAATCTAACACTGCACCATGGAGATGCACAAGAAAACACCATTCAGCCCATCAAATAAGCTCCTTCCTTCACAGCGTGTGTAATACATTCCCCCATTTAATCTCCTGAGGGTAGTCTCTACATAAATGCTCCCAGATTCCCACAGGTAATCACGCAAACCCACAGAATATTTATACATGTCCACATGGCCACTCTTCAACCCTGGCCTACTGGCCTCATAATCCTACTTACGGGACAACTCTCAAGAATCCTGTTTTCAACTATAAAACATCAGTTACATCTGGCCCGTAATTCTCCAAAAGGAGGTTTCAAGGCCTCAAATAAAGCTTAGCAACACTATCAATTTCAAAAGCTCTTTACCAGATATATGAGGTTCAATTAGTAATTGATTAATGGGCATTATTGAGGGTGGGGTAAGTGTTGAGAGGCACCGTGGGATTTGAACTCCTGCTGCCTGGCAGCGATGGAGGTCAAAGATGTGGGGTGGGGAGTGTGGCGGAGACAATGTAGTGTGTTTCTGATGTGTTTCTTTCCCCCACCATCTTAACTTGGCTGAAGGCTGAAATCAGGCACAGGAAAGTCTCGTGTTCATGGGGAGGGTGGCAGGGTTGGGGGTTGGGGTGGGTGGCGGGTGAAGGGTTGAGTGGAGGGTGGGGGGCCAAATCCACGACCATCTAGAAGGACAAAGGCAGCAGGCACATGGGAACACCACCACCTGAAAGTTCCCCTCCAAGCCACTCACCATCCTGACTTGGAAATATATTGCCGTTCCTTCACTGTCACTGGGTCAAAACCCTGGAACTCCCTCTCTAACAGCACTGCAGGCGTACCTACACCACATAGACTGCAGTGGTCCAAGAAGGCAGTTGACCATCGCCTTCTCAAGGGCAATTAGGGATGAGCAATAAATGCTGGCCCAGCCAGCATCGCCCACATCCCATGAATGAACAAAAAAAAACTTTGTTCATCCAATTGGGAAACCCTGCCAAATCTCCATGCCCCCAGTAGTCGGTAGTATAGAGATAGGGTTTGATGTGAAAGCACACATGAGTAGCTGCTGAGTTCCTTGTAAATAAACAGAATGTGTTCCACCTAACAAGTGTCTGCTGGTCAACTTTATCTATAGACTAACTCTGTCATCCCTCAACAAGTGTCCAACTGGGATTCACAAGTCCCAACAGGGAGAATTTCACATGTAATGGTTATTCTAATGTATTTGGTTTGGAGTTTCAATCCTCGTGGAGCTTGTCGGAGATGTTATTGAGCAGTAAGAAGGGTTTAAAGGGAAGGAAAGATCAGTAAAGTAGAGGGAATGGACTGAGCTGGTGTGAAATAGGAACACTAGAAGGAAAAATCAGTAAAACTTAAGAAATGACCAGTAATGGTCAGAACTGGTCTTGTATAGCTTAAAATGGAACTCCAATACAAACCAGTACCAGTCATTTCCCAAGTTTTACTGTGTTTTTCCTTCTGACTTGTATTAATATAATGCCTCTCATGTCCTCAGGATGTGTCAAAGTGCTTGAAAAGCAATGAATTATTTTTATAGTACAGTCATTATAGCCAATTTGCATACAGCAAAGTCCCAAAAACCGAAAATGATCTAAATGACTGGCCGGTCTGTATGTTGTGGGGTTGGATGATGGATGAAAATTGGCAAGAATACTAGTAGAACTCATATGCTCTTCTTTGAATACTGCCATTGTTTAGTTTACGTGCCCTGGCAGATGGAATCTCAGTTTACTCATCCAAAGGGCAGTGCCTCCAACAGTGGAGTGCTTCCTTCCTCAGTATTGAAGTGAAGTGGTAGCCTAGCCAATGCAGAGTGAAGCTTGAATCTACAGCTTCTAAGTCAATTTGGAGTGCTATCAAATGAAGTAGACAAGAATAAAATGAATGGTTTAATATTTTCAATGACCCTATGCAGGCTGATGGAGTATGCAAGGAAATGGAGGATACAAGATGGAAGGTGGACTAAGTTTAATCCACAGTGAATAAGAGCTCATAACTCAGAAGGACCATTTTATTAAGTCCACTGGGTAGACCGCTGTGTAATATGTTTATACCGCAGGCAAACATTTAGAGCAGTTTCAAATTTATCAGCTACAAATATGTTCCTTTGATGTGTTTTAGAAATTAAACACTCTCAGCAGTCAAAGGGCAGCAGCTGCCTTGTCTGAGAGTTTTAAGCCAAATTCAATTCCTGGTCATGCCCCACAGCTCTCAGACACTACATAGCATTTCATAGAATTTACAATGCAGAAGCAGGCCATTCAGCCCAACTAGTCTGTGTTGGTCTTTATGATCCACACAAGCTACGTTCCACCCCTACTTTATCTCACCTTATCAGCATAACCTTCTATTCTTTTCTCCCTCATGTTATGTGGCTTCCTCTTAATGCTATGTTATCTACCTCAAACGTTCCATGTGCAGGAAGTTCCACATTCTTAAGGTAAAGAAGTTTCTCCTGGGTTTGTTAATGGATTTATTAGTGACTATCTATAGCCCCTGGACAATGAATTTAACCCCAACACAAACCAGTTTGCACTGACTACACGGAAAGCCCTTGCAGCGTAATGTTCTCAGTGTGGTTTCACTGACCTTTTCATCACTATATTGCCTGGTTCTTCCTTCTCCTCTGGTGAAGTTGATGACTCCTGCAAGGACATGGTTCAGTAAGTCCCAGCAGCCCACTGACACCTCAGCCAAGTGACCGTCTATGAGCCTCGTTCACCCTGAGTAAATATCAAGTATCTTCATGGCATGTGGCCAAAATTGGGCTGCAAATTGCAGGGAAGGAAGCATACACCCCAGATCCCAATGTGCATGCCAGTAGGAGACAGCTAGCAGCAGTCTTTCGATTTTATCAAATCAGCAGAGTATTCAGTTCTGGCCACGCCACTTGCTCTACAAACACACACATACCTTCCAAGCAACAGGCATTTGATATATTGGAGACAAACCATGCCAAATTCTTTTCTAGCTCAAGGGTGATGAGGACCTTTTCCCCTAATTAGTGCCCCTATCAACATCCTGGAGATTACCATTAACCAGAAACTGAACTGAACTAGCCATATAAATACTGTGGCTACGAGAGCAGGGCAAAGGCTAGGAATCCTGTGGCGAGTAACTCACCTCCTGACTCCCCAAAGCCTGTCCACCATCTACAAGAGACAAGTTAGGAGTGTGGTGGAATACCCTCCACTTGCCTGGATGAGTGCATCTCCAACAACACTCAAGAAGCTCGATACCATCCAGGACAAAGCAGCCCGCTTGATTGGCACACCATCCACAAACATTCACTCCCTCCACCACCGAAGCTCAGTAGCAGCAGCGTGTACCATCTACAAGATGCACTGCAGGAACTCACCAAGCCTCCTTAGAAAGCACCTTCCAAACCCACAACCACTACCATCTAGAAGGACAAGGGCAGCAGATAAATGGGAACACCACCACCTGGAAGCTCCCCTCCAAGCCACACACCATTCTGATTTGGAAATATATCACCATTCCTTCACTGTCGCTGGGTCAAAATCCTGGAACTCCCTCCCTAACAGCAATGTGTGTGTACCTACACCACATGGACTGCAGCGGTTCAAGAAGGCAGCTCACCACCACCACTTTCTCAAGGGCTACTAGGAATAGATAATAAATGCTGGCCTAGCCAATGATGCCCACATCCCGTGAATGAATAATTAAAAAAATTAAATTGAAACTGCTCAATCTCTTGCACAGCAGATGGAGAAGGTGTTTGGTGCATCATTCTGGCCTGGTTTGAACCCTGTTCCTAAAACTGGAACTACTGCGCCCCTGTTAGTGCTGATCCTTGTGGTCAGATGTCTGTTAACACTCACAGCACATGAAAATGGGCCATTTGGCTTGGTTCTGGCTGGTGATCGTGACAGCAAAACCGAACAAGAGGTGTGCCTTGAGCTGGGCCACACATATCAGTACTGCTGCTTGTGTAGATTGTTCCCACATCATCATCAGCTGAAGCCCTCTCGATATTTAGTCGGGTCTTCATTCTGCAGCCAACAACAACTTGCATTTACATAGCACCTTGAACACTGTTAAACAGTACTAGTACTCGAAATAGGTACTGGAAATTGAAGAGATTCATAACATTTAAAAATAACTTGTAAATGCACTTGAACTGCTGTAACCTACTAGGCTACGGACCAAAAGCTGGAAAGTGGGATTAGGCACAGGTATAATGGGCCGAATGGCCTCCTTCCATGCAACAAATTTCTATGATCCTATGATTTATTGAACCCTGGCCTTTTGTACAACTCCGATTTGAATTGCTTCATCGCTGGTGGCCATGCATTCAGTGGTTTAGACCCTAAATCTCTCCACTTTTCCTCCATTAAATCAATCTATAAAACATACCTCTTTGAATAAGCGTTTGGTCACCTGGCCTAATATTTTTTCAAGAGGTTTGCTGTCAAATTTTGACTGATAACGCTCTTGTGAAGCACCCTGGGACTTTTTAGCAGTGCTCAAGGTGCTATGTAAATGCAAGTTGTTGTTGGCTGCAGAATGAAGACCCGACTAAATATCGAGAGGGCTTCAGCTGATGATGATGTGGGAACAATCCACACAAGCAGCAGTACTGATATGTGTGGCCCAGCTCAAGGCACACCTCTTGTTCGGTTTTGCTGTCACGATCACCAGCCAGAACCAAGCCAAATGGCCCATTTTCATGTGCTGTGAGTGTTAACAGACATCTGACCACAAGGATCACCACTAACAGGCCTGATCGTGCCCACTTCCGATCCTCACACATGGGCGCTTTGCACTGGGAAAGTGATCGAGAGTGGGGGCTGTTGGCTGTTTATTTTCTCTCCCTAGCCCAGTGGCAATGAAGCCAATTGTAAAATTCTAACCATCTAGTTCAAATGCAAGTGTTTAGATCTGGGGCTTTATGGTTTAGTGCCATCCATGGCCATGCACTTACAACAGACCAGGAACCAAGATCAATTGTGGCTGGGACAATAAATAATGTCATATTTTGCATTGACCTCTTCACCAGCCACTCCAAGACTTCCGGAAAGTTCCAGACAATGCTTCAATGAGCCTGGGGCAACCTGACCAGACCCTTGCGATTGTTTTAATTTTATTTTTATACTCGTACAATGAGAAAAACCATAATTATATTGTACATTCGATGTAATTGCCCAAAGACAGCTCCAAATTGTTTTTGAAGAATTTACCTCTTTTTATTTTGTCCTTTAAATTTAATCCTCCTTCAGTTTAACACAGAGACTTGCCAAGTGACAAGAAGACCTGACAGGAAAGAATTCAACCCCCTGGTGTGTGTCACTGTTTGACGGCTGGCAAATACCTGAAATACTACCGACCTGATCTCTAAGAAGCTCAACGGCAGAGGCTTGGGTTTCACTGGCATTGTTGTGGTATTGTCACGCGGTGTTTGTGGTTTGTGCCTCTGGACTGCCAAGTGTTTTAGGATGTTTTCGATACTTTGCTGGGTTCTCTGGTTGCTCATATGACAGTCAGGCGCAGGTGAAGCAGAATTCTTTCACTGCCAATTCTCTTCCCCTTCTCTCCTTTAGGTGCCAACTCATGGTGAAGCACAGTGTCACTGTAGAGCACAGAGATATGATGGGGCAAAATCTCATAATGGGGTAGGGTCTCACAGTGGGGTACAGTCTCACATTGGGGCACAGTCTCACATTGGGTCAGAGTCTCGCATTGGGGCAAAGTCCCACATTGGGGCACAGTCTCACATTGGGGCACAGTCTCACATTAGAACTGTCTCACATTGGGTCACAGTCTCACAATGGGGCACAGTTTCACATTAGGACTGTCTCACATTGGGTCACAGTCTCACATTGGGGGGCAGTCTCACATTGGGGCACAGTCTCACATTGGGGCACAGTCTCACATTGGGCCAGTGTCTCACATTGGGGCACAGTCTCACATTGGGTCACAGTCTCACATTGGGTCACAGTCTCACATTGGGGGACAGTCTCACATTGGGTCACAGTCTCACATTGGGGGACAGTCTCACATTGGGGCAAAGTCTCACATTGGGGCACAGTCTCACATTGGGGCACAGTTTCACATTAGGACTGTCTCACATTGGATCACAGTCTCACATTGGGGGACAGTCTCACATTGGGGCACAGTCTCACAGTGATGCAGTTTCACAGTGGCGCACAGTGTCACAGTGGAACACATGTGTCACTGTGGAACAGTCTCATAGTGGGGCACAGTCTCATTGTGGGTCACAGCGGCAAGTTGAGCGCAGTCTCACATTGGAACACAGTCCTACATTGGAACATAGTCTCAAATATGGGCAGCCTCACAGTAGGTCACAGTCTCATATTGGGTCACACTCTCACACTGGGTCACAGCCTCACATTCTCACACTGGGTCACATTCTCACGCTGGATCACAGTCTCACGTTGAGTCACATTCTCACTCTGGGTCACAGCCTCACACTGGATCACAGCCTCACATTCTCACGCTGGGTCACATTCTCACGCTGGATCACAGTCTCACGTTGAGTCACAGTCTCACACTGGGTCACAGCCTCACACTGGGTCACAGCCTCACATTCTCACACTGGGTTACAGCCTCACACTGGGTCACAAACTCACAGCTTCACACTGGGTCACAGCCTCACATTCTCACACTGGGTCACAGCCTCACATTCTCACACTGGGTCACAGCCTCACATTCTCACTCTGGGTCACAGCCTCACATTCTCACACTGGGTCACAGCCTCACATTCTCACTCTGGGTCACAGCCTCACATTCTCACTCTGGGTCACAGCCTCACACTGGATCACAGTCTCACGTTGAGTCACATTCTCACACTGGGTCACAGCCTCACACTGGGTCACAAACTCACAGCCTCACACTGGGTCACAGTCTCACATTCTCACACTGGGTCACAGCCTCACACTGGGTCACAAACTCACAGCCTCACACTGGGTCACAGTCTCACATTCTCACAATGGGTCACAGTCTCACATTCTCACACTGGGTCACAGCCTCACACTGGGTCACAAACTCACAGCCTCACACTGGGTCACAGTCTCACATTCTCACAATGGGTCACAGTCTCACAGTCTCACGCTGGGTCACATTCTCATGCTGGGTCACAGCCTCACAGTCTCACACTACATCACTGCCTCACATTCTCACGCTGGGTCACAGCCTCACATTCTCACACTGGGTCACAGTCTCACATTGGTAAACAGCCTCACAGTCTCACGCTGGGTCACAGCCTCACATTCTCACGCTGGGTCACAGCCTCACACTGGGTCACAGCCTCACATTCTCACGTTGGATCACAGCCTCACAGTCTCACGCTGGGTCACAGTCTCACATTCTCACGCTCGGTCACAGCCTCACACTGGGTCACAGCCTCACATTCTCACGCTTGGTCACAGCCTCACAGTCTCACGCTGGGTCACAGCCTCACAGTCTCACGCTTGGTCACAGCCTCACAGTCTCACGCTGGGTCACAGCCTCACAGCCTCACACTGGGTCACAGCCTCACAGTCTCACGCTGGGTCACAGTCTCACAGTCACACACTGGGTCACAGCCTCACATTCTCACACTGGGTCACTGACTCACACTGGCTCACAGCCTCACACTGGGTCACAGTCTCACATTCTCACACTGGGTCACAGTCTCACCTTCTCACACTGGGTGACAGCCTCACAGCCTCACACTGGGTCACAGCCTCACATTCTCATGCTGGGTCACAGTCTCACATTCTCACACTGGGTCACAGTCTCACGCTGGGTCACAGTCTCACGCTGGGTCACAGCCTCAGACTGGGTCACAGCCTCACATTCTCACGCTGGGTCACAGCCTCACATTCTCACGCTGGGTCACAGCCCCACATTCTCACGCTGGGTCACAGCCTCACATTCTCACACTGGGTCACAGCCACACATTCTCACACTGGGTCACAGCCTCACATTCTCACACTGGGTCACAGCCTCACATTCTCACGCTGGGTCACAGCCCCACATTCTCACGCTGGGTCACAGCCACACATTCTCACACTGGGTCACAGCCACACATTCTCACACTGGGTCACAGCCTCACGTTCTCACGCTGGGTCACAGCCTCACACTGAGTCACAGCCTCACGTTCTCACACTGGGTCACAGCCTCAGTCTCACACTGGGTCACAGCCTCACATTCTCACACTGGGTCACATCTCACAGCCTCACACTGGGTCACAGCCTCACATTCTCACTCTGGGTCACAGTCTCACATTCTCACACTGGGTCACATTCTCACACTGTGTCATATTCTCGCACTGGGTCACAGCCTCACATTCTCACACGTCACAGCCTCACATTCTCACACTGGGTCACATTCTCACACTGGGTCACAGCCTCACATTCTCACACTGGGTCACATTCTCACACTGGGTCATATTCTCGCACTGGGTCACAGCCTCACACTCTCACACTGGGTCACAGCCTCACATTCTCACACTGGGTCACATTCTCACACTGGGTCACAGTCTCCCACTGGGTCACATTCTCACACTGGGTCACATTCTCACATGGGTCACAGCCTCACAGTCTCACACTGGGTCACAGCCTCACATTCTCACGCTAGATGACAGCCTCACATTCTCACACTGGGTCACAGCCTCACATTCTCACGCTAGATAACAGCCTCACATTCTCACACTGGGTCACAGCCTCACATTGGTAAACAGCCTCACATTCTCACGCTGGGTCACAGTCTCACATTCTCACGCTGGGTCACAGCCTCATATTCTCACGCTGGGTCACAGCCTCACAGTCTCACACTGGGTCACATTCTCACACTGGGTCACAGCCTCACATTCTCACGTTGGATCACAGACTCACATTCTCACGCTCGGTCACAGCCTCACACTGGGTCACAGCCTCACATTCTCACGCTTGGTCACAGCCTCACATTCTCATGCTTGGTCACAGCCTCACATTCTCACGCTGGGTCACTGACTCACGCTGGCTCACAGCCTCACACTGGGTCACAGCCTCACATTCTCACACTGGGTCACAGCCTCACAGTCTCACACTGGGTCACAGCCTCACATTCTCACGCTTGGTCACAGCCTCACATTCTCACGCTGGGTCACAGCCCCACATTCTCACGCTGGGTCACAGCCTCACATTCTCACGCTGGGTCACAGCCTCACATTCTCACGCTGGGTCACAGTCTCACGCTGGGTCACAGTCTCACAGCCTCACATTAGGTCACAGCCTCACATTCTCACGCTGGGTCACAGCCTCACATTCACACATTGGGTCACAGCCCCACATTCTCACACTGGGTCGCAGCCTCACATTCTCACCCTGGGTCACAGCCTCACATTCTCACGCTGGGTCACAGCCTCACATTCTCACGCTGGGTCACAGTCTCACAGCCTCACACTGGGTCACAGCCTCACAGCCTCACACTGAGTCACAGCCTCACGTTCTCACGCTGGGTCACAGCCTCACACTGGGTCACAGCCTCACATTCTCACACTGGGTCACAGCCTCACATTCTCACACTGGGTCACATCTCACAGCCTCACACTGGGTCACAGCCTCACATTCTCACCCTGGGTCACAGTCTCACACTGGATCATATTCTCACACTGGGTCACAGCCTCACAGCCTCACGCTGGGTCACATTCTCACACTGGGTCACATTCTCACACTGGGTCACAGCCTCACAGTCTCACACTGGGTCATAATCTCACGCTGGGTTACATTCTCACACTGGGTCACAGCCTCACAGTCTCACACCTGGTCATATTCTCACACTGGGTCACAGCCTCATAGTCTGATACTGGGTCAGTCTCACATAGGGTCACATTCTCACACTGGGTTACATTCTCACACTGGATCACAGCCTCACAGTCTCACACTGGGTCATATTCTCACACTGGGTCACAGCCTCACAGTCTGATACTGGGTCACACATTGGGTCACTTTCTCACACTGGGTCACATCTCACAGCCTCACACTGGGTCACAGCCTCACATTCTCACTCTGGGTCACAGCCTCACATTCTCACACTGGGTCACATTCTCACACTGGGTCACATTCTCACACTGGGTCATATTCTCACACTGGGTCACAGCCTCACATTCTCACACTGGGTCACAGCCTCACATTCTCACACTGGGTCACATTCTCACACTGGGTCACAGTCTCACACTGGGTCACATTCTCACACTGGGTCACAGCCTCACATTCTCACACTGGGTCACAGCCTCACATTCTCACACTGGGTCACAGCCTCACATTCTCATGCTGGGTCACAGCCTCACATTCTCACACTGGGTCACAGTCTCACACTGGGTCACATTCTCACACTGGGTCACATTCTCACATGGGTCACAGCCTCACATTCTCACGCCGAGTCACTGCCTCATAGCCTCACACTGGGTCACAGTCTCACACTGGGTCACATTCTCACATGGGTCACAGCCTCACATTCTCACACTGGGTCACAGCCTCACAGTCTCACGCTAGGTCACAGCCTCACATTCTCACGCTGGGTCACAGTCTCACATTCTCACACTGGGTCACAGTCTCACATTCTCACGCTGGGTCACAGCCTCACATTCTCACACTGGGTCACAGCCTCACATTCTCACACTGGGTCGCAGCCTCACAGTCTCACACTGGGTCAAAGCCTCACAGTCTCACACTGGGTCACAGCCTCACAGTCTCACACTGGGTCACAGCCTCACATTCTCACGCTGGGTCACAGTCTCACATTCTCACGCTGGGTCACAGTCTCAAGCTGGGTCACAGCCTCACATTCTCACTCTGGGTCACAGTCTCACGCTAGATCACAGCCTCACATTCTCATGCTGGGACACAGCCTCACATTCTCACACTGGGTCACCCTCTCACATTGGTAAACAGCCTCACAGTCTCACGCTGGGTCACAGCCTCACATTCTCACGCTGGGTCACAGCCTCACACTGGGTCACAGCCTCACATTCTCACGCTGGGTCACACCCTCACATTCTCACGCTGGGTCACAGTCTCACAGCCTCACACTGGGTCACAGCCTCACAATGGGTCACAGCCTCACGTTCTCACACTGGGTCACAGCCTCACACTGGGTCACAGCCTCACATTCTCACACTGGGTCACAGTCTCACAGCCTCACACTGGGTCACAGCCTCACATTCTCACTCTGGGTCACAGTCTCATGCTGGATCACAGCCTCACATTCTCACACTGGGTCACATTCTCACACTGGGTTACAGTCTCATGCTGGGTCACAGCCTCACATTCTCACACTGGGTCACATTCTCACACTGGGTCACAGCCTCACAGTCTCACACTGGGTCATATTCTCACACTGGGTCACAGCCTCACACTGGGTCATATTCTCACACTGGGTCACAGCCTCACAGCCTCACGCTGGGTCACATTCTCACACTGGGTCACATTCTCACACTGGGTCACAGCCTCACACTGGGTCATATTCTCACGCTGGGTTACATTCTCACACTGGGTCACAGCCTCACAGTCTCACACTGGGTCATATTCTCACACTGGGTCACAGCCTCACAGTCTGATACTGGGTCAGTCTCACATAGGGTCACATTCTCACACTGGGTTACATTCTCACACTGGGTCACAGCCTCACAGTCTCACACTGGGTCATATTCTCACACTGGGTCACAGCCTCACATTCTCACACTGGGTCACAGCCTCACATTCTCACACTGGGTTACATTCTCACGCTGGGTCACATTCTCACACTGAGGCACAGTCTCACTTTGAGTCACAGTCTCACACTGGGACACAGTTTCATGGGTTCAGAGAACTCTGCCATTCCCTCTTAAAGTAGCCAGTTGAGCCTCCGCAGAGATATCGGTCGTGTATCTCACCATGACTGGGGGCTTCACAATTGATGCCCTTCCATGACATCCATGCACACTTTCTAACAGGGGTCACTAGAGAGCACTCAGAAACAGGAAACCTCATGTGCTGGCATTGATTGCATAATTTCAACCTCTGCTTGACTGAGATCAGCTGATCAGATTATAAGGACTTCAGCACATCTTCCAGGTTTACTCACCTGTGCAGTACTGAGGGGGTGCTGCACTGTTGGAGGTCCTGTCTTTCGGGTGACACTTTAAACTAAGTTCCCTACTGCCCTCTCAGGATCCCGGGATGCTGTTTCAGAGAAGGGCAGGCAAGTTTTCCCTGGTTTCCTGGCCAATATTTACCCCTCAAGCAACATTTATAAAAACAGATAATCTGGCCATCATGGGGTTGCTGTGAGTGGCATCTTTTAGTGTGCACTGGTGGTTATGTTCCCTACATTACACCAGTGTTTATACTTCACCTAATGTAAAGCGCTTTTTGAGACATCCTGAAGTCATGAAAGGCACTCTATTAATGCAAGCTCTTTCCTGAATATAAGGCAGATTTGAACCCATTTAATGAAATGAAAATAAATCAAAGATTAAGTAAACAAATTGTCTTGTGTTAAAGGCATAACAGGGATAAGGAAATCAAATGTCAAACTTCTCAGGAAAAGGCAGTTTTTTATTTTAGATTTTGTCAGAGCCAATGAGCTATCAGCCGATGGCTAAGCGTGTGTATGCAATTGTCATTGTGGGTGTGACACACACAGGTGAAGCAGGTAATCAATTGGCCAACAATATTGCAATGTTACAAAGGAAGATGTCCCTCTGATGTCTTTCAGTCACTCTTATTACCAGATTGAATGGGTAGAGAAATAATATAGGACAGCCATTTTGTGCATTATTCCTTCTTACATGAATAGTGGAGTGCTGTTCTCAGTCCTTTTTGCTGCTGGTGATATTTAGCCTTGTGATTGATAGTGTCACATTGGTCAGAAGGGGTGTGGGAGGAATTCGTACCAAGATCAGCTACAGATCACTGGTTGCAGTCCAAAAGTCAAAAACATTGTAAAAGGGGATAAATAAAAAACAGCAGTAACAGTATTGATATAAGACACAAGTAACGGTACAAATTTCACTTAGAGACACCAGTAATATTAAAAATGTGTCACTAAGAGATCATTCAGAAACAAAAGTAACCAAATGGAAATCACCAAAAGATACCAATCTATTGTTACTTCCAGACGTAACTGTGGTCCCCTGGCTGTAAACTTCAGACCATCCAACTCTGCTACTAGTATCCTCGCCTGTATCAAGTCCCAGTCACTTATCATTTCTGTGCTCGCTAGCCTACATTGGCACTTGGTCCAGCAATACCTCAAATTTAAATGTTTTATTAGCCTGATGTTCAAATCTCTCCATGGCTTCGCTTTGCCCTACCTCTGTAACTTTCTCCAGCCTGACAAAACCTCCAAGTTCAATGTGTTCCTTCAATCTGACTTCTTGTGCACCCCCCCGATTTCCATCACTCCACCGTTGAGCATGTTGCCTTTAGCCAACTGGGCCCTAAGCTCTGGAAAGTTCCCTCACTAAACTTCCCACCCCTCTACTTCTTTCTCCTCCTTTATGACCCCCTTTAAAGCATACCTCTTTGACAAAGCTTTTGATCACCTATGTGGTTTATTGTAAAAGTTTGACAGATTACACTCCTGAGAAGTACCTTGGGATATTTTGCTATGTTAAGGATGCTATATAGGTGCAGGTTGTTGTTGTTGAGTGATATATACAGATATATACAGGTAGAGTGGAGCAAGGCTCTAAAAGGATTCATAAATCAGGAGGGCAAAAATCTCTTGAGACAAAATAATAGAGAATTAGGAAATGGGGGCTTTGATGGAAGCCAATAAAATAAAATTAAAAGAAACAAGGGATGTAGATCCAAGGCTGTAATCTCCAGGTTTTGAAAATGTTACTTTCTCCCCACATTTTTCTTTTCTCTCCTGAAGGTACTGACTCGAATTGAGGAATGGGGCACGAATGTGCTGGACTATAGGGAGCTAGTGCCTGCTGGATTATAGGGTATTGACTCATGTTGGAATATTGGTACTAGCTCGTGCTGGGCTACAGGGACCTGATTTGTGCTGGGCTATTGACACTGAATCCGAAGCAGAACTCATAACAAAAAATAATTAAACTCAGCTGAAATTTTACTTCAGGCTGATTCTGGGAGGTCTGCACAGCATCTGCAGGATCAGCCCTTCAAGGGAACATCTCCACAACCACTGACAGTTTTGGAAGGAAAAAATCCCCAAGTTACACTTCAATTACCAGTTCTACAAAAGGGAAACCTTTCATCTTTACTATCCAGGTTCAGAGGTCAAAGGTGAAAGGACAAGATAAAGACACCTGTGCATTTGATGTCCTCTTTGTCAGACTACATATTGGTATTTTTCTTTTTAGCAAGGGTAGGCCTAATGGTGGGTCTATGATTGTGTTGCATTGGCAGCTCTCCCTATTGTTGTTTTTCCATTGTATATAGTTAAAAGGACAATGAATTACAAGACATATAAAAAAAACACATTCACATTACATTAACTAATCTAGCTTCCTGATGACGCAAACAGGCAGCTGAAGAAACAAATTATAACCTGAATTTATGGCCAAGAAACCTTGATAGAAGTTGGGCCCCTTACTCCACGTCTCTTCTTCTTTAAACCTTTGGGCACATTTAGTGCGCTTCACCGAACCCTGGATAAAGATTACCCCCTTTCATCCATTTAAAATGCGCCTCTAAAAGTTCCTGACTGGTTCATTGTTATACACCATCCTTGATGTATTCCTACTCCATGCATGCACTATGCTAGAACCATTGCCCTATCGCTTACTCTGAAATCTTTTTTTTTCACACAGGATCTCAAAACTGTAACTCCTTACTTCTTATATTCTCCTTTTTTCCCGACAATCTAAAACTTTAAGTCCATCATCAGTTATTTACTACTTTAGGTTGTTAGCTTGGATCAGTTGGTAACACTTTAATTTCTGAGTCAAATGATTGTGGATTGAAGCCCCAAGCAAGGGACTGACTTTTATGCTCCCTTGCAGGTGGGTTTGCAGGTGGGAGGCCCGTAAGATTCTGTGTATGCCTTTCCTGCCACCTTCCCACCCAGCCCCAACCTGGCCGCAATTTAATCATAGAATGGGGGAGGCATCAGGCAATTAATGGCCACTTAAGGGCAACCTCCTGCCCGGCTGCAATTTTTTGGCCATGGAAGGAAGTTGGCAATGGGTGAAGCCTATCAGGCAAGCCTGCTTGGGTCTCTGGTGGGAAAGGAGACTGCTCCCTTTTCCGATTGGAGAAACGCCCCAAGGTATGCCTCCTCCCCTCCCGCTGCCCTCACCAGGAGTCGCCCCCCACCCTCCACCACCACTCCTCCACAGCCTGTGCACCCTTGCCCATACACCCATCCCCAGGGCTTCCTTTCCCGGCCCTGTAGAAACCCCGCCCCATCCCCCAAACTTACCTGTCATCTGGCTCCTGGCTCCCCTTCGCTGTGATTGGATAAAGATAATGCATTTCTAAGTCAGGATGGAGTGTGACTTGGCGGTTGAAGGTTGTGGTGTTCCTATGTGCCTGCTGCACCTATCCTTCTCAGCAGTAGAGGGTGTGGGTTTGAGGAATATTACTGAAGAAGTCTTATTAAAAAGTGCATTTCAGATGTAACATCAAACCAAGGCCTCTGTCTGTCTATTTAGATGGATCTTATGATAGAATTCAAAGAGGCGGAGGGAGTTCCTCAGTATCCTAGCCACTATTACTCCTTGAACCAATACCTCCTGTGTGCAAATTGCCTGCTGTACTTCCTGATAAAACAACATGTGACTAGAATTCAAAAAAAGCTCATTGGCAGTGAAGCACTTTGAGATGCCCTGAGAAGATTAAAGTCCTTCTTTACCTCATTTTCTGTCCTATCCTTTTCAATGGGTGATGACAGACCTTTAGTCTTCATCTAGGTCCCTCAATTTAAAGAAAGAGTGAAAGTGTAAACATTATCATCAGCAGTCCCTCCTGTTGAGGTTGGTTCTTCCTGGCGGATGGCTGGGTCGAAGTGAGAGGTCAGTGTTGGCCGTGGTTCATAGATGGCTATTGAGGCGTAGCTTAGCCTTACAGGTTTTCCCACAGTGAGGACATCGGTTCTTGGCTGGTAGAGCAGCTGGTAGAGTTGGTAGCGGATTGTAGGCCTGAGCCCTTTATTTCCATCCCTCCCACCATTCTCTCTCAGTGGCTGGTCTTGTTGATCTGCAAGTCATGACCCTATTTTTGGTGGTGGATTGCCATCTTTGCCATGATTGGTCATCTGTTTTCTATGTGTTGATGTTAATAGACCAGACCTTGCTGGAGGCTTTGAGATTGATTTTGAAATGTTTCCTTTAGTCCCTGTATGAACAGGCTGCATGGCGTAGCTCTGAGTAGAGCACCTGTTTGGGCTATCTTGAATTGAGCAATCTGACAACATGTCCCGTCTGTTATTAGGGTTGTTTGGTATCTCACTGCAAAGCCTGGAGGCTTGTCTGGCTAAACATTAAGTGTTTATTAACACTTAAGTCATAATTATATACATCTCCAAGGTACAGCCCTGCATGGATGCTGCCCACATGCTGGCTTCTTCCAGACTCTTCTATCCATAGTCCACTATCATGTGACTCTCTTTACATCACATGGCACATGAGTCGTATTGTTTCCCTGTCCCACTTTAACCCTTGCTATGCAAAACACCCTTATACTACACCTCCCCCAAGTCTTTACCCAACATTATTTACAATACAATCTTAACTTACATGCTACTTCCTTCTTCCCCCAAATCTCTGACTTTACAAATCCAGACAGCCTGGAGGATTTATGATTCTTCCAGATCTTGTTCTTGTCATGTTTGGAGTAGTGGTAGGCATATTTGCTTTGAGCAGGTTTTGTTGTTTTAGAGTTGAAATCGTAGCATTCTAGTGTTTCCAGCACTTGGGTGTTTCCATTTGATTCACTTCTTGTACTCCTTTGAGTTGCATTCCTCTTTATGGGCAATCCATCTTCTTTGATCAGATACCATGGGCTTATCCCATTCCTTCCCAAGAGAACATTCACACGGTTTATTCTTAGAGTGGACTCGGGTTTTCTTTTTTTGTGGGTCCACCATGTTCTTCTTGGAAGTTTACATTTCAAGAATGGAATCTTCATTTCCACTTGTTTCATAATTTCACCAAATATTTATTTACTCTCTTATTTTCCAATTCCTTTTCCAGCTTATGAATCTTTCCATTTGGCTCAGCAACTACTCTGATGAGTTCAGTGGTCTTTGTTTCAGAGTTATCTGTGGACACTTACATAAGCTTAACAACTTCACGTGGATATTCAGTTCCTTTCGGAGTCTTTCTTCCATGGCTACTGTTTCTTAGACTCTTTGGGCAGAATTTTTCCGTCGGCGAGCTGGGGTCAGGGCCCGCTTGCTGATGCAAAAATGTCGCAGGATGACTTTGGGGGGAACCCCCGATGTCATCCCGCCCCATTTAAATATTCAGGAAGGCAGGGGCACAGCGCGATCAGCTGTCCGCCCGCCGACCTGTCAATGGCCAATTGGGGCCATTGACAGGATAATTAAGCCAGTTAAAGGCCCTGCCCGTTCAACTTTAAGGTTGGCGGGTCAGCCAGGAGCCCCGGCGGGCTTCTGAAAAAACATGAAACCTCATCCACTGGCGGGACGAGGTTTCATGTCGGTTTTTAAAAACTTTAATAAAGTTTCTGTGATATTTATTAACATGTCCCATCTCGTGTGACATTGTCACATGAAGGGGACATGTTAATACATTTTTTATTTTTCTATTTTTAAATTTTCAAACACTTTCAGCGATCTCCCTGAGGCAGCACTTAGTCTCAGGGAGATGTGCACTCTTTCGTGCGCATGCGTGAAAGAGCGCACTCTTGCAGTTGGGGAATCCCCCTCCCCCCACCGCCTGTACAGGAAGCACATAGCGCTTCCCGTCGGGTGGCCCGCTGGGCGGCCTTAATTGGCCCACCCACTCAAAATGGTGGCAGGGCCCGTTTTGGCAGCAGCGATCGGCTGCCCGCCCATCAAGGGCAAAATTCTGCCCTTTCAATTCACTCATTAGATCCTCAATCTATTCTTTAGAATTTTCCCTTTCTACTGTTAAAATCTGGATTTGCTCTTCCATACTGCAATTTCACCTTGCATGTTTTTTTAGATTGGATTGAAGTTCAAGAATTTCATCAGTTTTAGTTGTTAGTTCTTCCTTCAATCAACTGTTCTCATTCATCGGCGTTTCCTTCTCCTATTCCGGCATTGACTTCATGCTGTTCGTCTTGGCTTGAAGCTTGTCAAAACTGAGATTTGCTTTGGCTAATTGTTTCTGAGACTCTTCACACTCCTTTGTGAGAATTTCTACTTTCTTTTGCAACTGTTCATCTTTTTCTTGACATTCCAGGTTCTTGATTTTCATTTCAGCCATTTCAATTGTTCACAGTACATTTGAGGCATTTCCTTCTAGTTCCTAGATCTTCAGCATCAGATTTACATTTTCTGATTTTATTTGTGTTTTTCCTTTCAAGTAGAGATTTGTCCTCGTCCTTAATTTTGTTTTAATTGTTGGCCAGGTCTGTCTCCAGCAAAGTATTAACTTGTTTCTGTTCTGTAATCGTGCTACTCACTGCTTCAGTTTCCGCTCACAGCTTGGAAAGCTCTACAGCTTTTCCCTTCAATGCCTCCTCTTTTCCATTCAGCTGGTTCTTCAGCTCTTCAGTTTCTTTCTTGTACCTCTTGGCTTCCTCCTGAAATATTGAACATTGCTGAGTCTTCTCTGCCAACAGGTTCTTCAGTTCGTTCAGAGTGACATTAAATTAATTTTGCTTCTCTTCATAATTTTCCAGAGGAAGAACCTTTGACCTGAGGGATTCTTGTAGCATCTGAAGGTCCTTTGACAGGTTTTCCTTTTCTTTGCAAAGTTCAATTGCTTCATCTTAGGTCTTCTTGTAATCCAACAGAGACTCCTTGACATTGTTCTGCTGTTCTTCCATTCTGCTATTCAAGGCAGCCTTCATTTTGCCAAGCTTTTGAAGGATTGTGTACTTCTTTTGCATTTGATCTTGAAAGACAATTATCTGTTCTTTCAACTGTTTATTTTCTTGTTGACATCTTGCCAACTCATGTTGCACTTCAGTGCATTGCTTTGTTGCTACTGATAGTTCCAATGCAGCTTTTTCTGAAGTAGAATTTAACATCTTTTTTAACTCCTCATGTTTTTCCAGGGCCATGTATTGATTCTTCAAAGAGTCTTTCAGGGCAGTGACTTCTTTCAGCACCTGTTTTGCCTGCTGTTGTGCCTGGCTGTATTTCTGGTTGAGTTCATCCAACTCAGCTTTGATATGAACAGTTTCCTGTAGAATAGTTTGATTTTCTTTTTGCAGGCTTTGTTTCTTTTGGGTTACATCAGATAGTTTTCCTGCGTTCAGAGCCATCTGCTCGCTCTGCACTGCCACCTGCTATTGTAGTTTGGGTAATATTTTCAAAAAGCTCTATTTTTAAGACTTTTGGCTGCTTCACAACCTCTTTTTTCCTCTGCACTAAACTCGTTGGCTTATGTACTTCATTGTTCTGACATGGTCTGCGACCATCTTGTGTTTTGCTTAAGTATTGTCTCCTTCTCCTGGGGTCTCCTGTCTCCTTCAGCCTGTTGTCTCCTGTCTCCCTCGCCCTGGGGTCTCCTTGCCCCTTCGGTGTTTTATTAGGGGTGCTATAGGCCATTTTTTAAGGTCTGCACTCTCCACAACTTGGAGTTCAAAATATTTATGAAAGGCTTTTAATATCTCATCAAATGTGGTTGAGGATTCATCCATATCTTGTGATAGGATTACATCATTAACAAATACAACAAACAGGTATAAAATTGTATTAGCTTGTACTTCTTATGATTTCTTGCTTAAAGTCTGATGCACTCCTCTAATCTAAAAAATTTCTTTCCATGATGCCTAATTCTGGTCCAGTTTGGCCCCTTACTTAGCCTAAATTGCTCTGGTAATGTTACTTTGCTATCCATGGCTGTTTAGCTTTATTTTCTTTTTCTATTCAAGGTGGCTCTGCAGTAGCCAGTTTTCTCCCCCTCCCCTTGTTCTTCCCGTGCTTGTCATGTTTCGGTGGTCTCCTGCTGCACTGACAGGGCCTTTTATTTTACTTATTAACTCTGCAGAAAATCATTAAAACAAGATGTTTTGGTCATCTGGTGGGTTTAAAAATTGGAAAATATGTACTAGAAGGCGATTTTTCAGCCCTGCCTTCAATTTTAAAACTTTCTTTTCTCATTCGGTCGAGCTCGGCCACCACGTGTTATGGCACCGGCTGTGGATCCGTGCTGCAGTTTTCTTCCAGCTGCGCTCTGGAACGCTAGCACTGATCCTGATTCCTGCCAGCTTTGAGAGGTAATTTATGTCTTTTTACTGTATTTTGCTCACCCCTGCCAGGCCCTTTGACTCTGCAATCTGTGGGTATTCACAATGGGCCTCCGCGGAGTGCTCAGCTACACAGTGGATTTTTCTTCTGCCCTTCAGCCTTTTTGCTTCTTTTCTGAATTCTGCTCAGCCTTTTGTGATCTGGCTACACACTTGACTCTGCCTCTATGTTCAATCAGGTCTGGCAATGGAACTTTTGTGGGCAAACCCCAGCTGTGTCTTCGATTTAGGTGCACTTCTCACAGGTCAGACTGTAGTTTCTTTACTTATTCATGCTTTTGGGATTTCGAGGCCCATCCTTCACTGCCATCATGTTGTAAGTGTTGTTTGGTGTCTCACTGAGAGGTCTGGAGGCTTGTATGGTTGAACATTAAGTGTTTATTAACAACTCATAACTATATACATCTCCATAGTACAGCCCTGCACAGGTGCCGTCTCCATGTTGGCTTCTTTCAGGCTCTTCTATCCACAGTCCACCATCATGTGACTCTCTTTACATCACACTGTGGGCAGTGTAAGGTTGTTTCCTCAGATCCTTGCTACGCCAAACACCCTTATACTACACCGTCCATCTCAGCTGATGTGAGATTATCATGGCCTCTATACTTGACATGTTTGTATCTTGGAGGATGCTCATGTTTGTTCTTTTGTTCTCCCAGTTCGTTCACAAGATCCTTCTCAGGCAGCATTGATGATGTTTTTCTGGGATCTTGATTTGGCATCTATAAGTTGTCCAAGCTTCAGCGCCGCAAAAAAGTCTGTGGAGAGCGACTGCCTGTTAGACTTGAGCTTAGTGTTGGGTCTGATATCACAATTCTTGAAAACTTCAGTACGTATTTTACCATAGGCTAAGCTGGCACATTGTATTCAGCGGTGTTCCTCTTCATCACTGTCAACTCTTTGGGATAGATAGCTTCCAAGACGGATGGAGAAGTAAGAGACATTTTCCAATGCTTTGCCATGAATCTCAGTTGAAGGCATTGAACTTGGTGTGGGATGGTAGAGGACTTTGATCTTCCTGGTGTTCAGGGCAAGTTACATGCTCTCATAGGCTATAGTGAATACGTCAACTATCTGTATAGTATTGTATAACGTAATCATAGTATCCATCCCAATAAAATCACACTGAGTGCTGCAAAACTGAAACAATAAGAATCTGATGTCAAACTGAAATAGTGAACTACAAAATGTTGATAAATTCCAAAGTGCGAAAGACTCAGGATTAGAAGCAATGAAAACAGGTTGGTCTGAATCAATTACTATCTAATCACATGACGAGCAGAGAAATAGCCATCGCCAATTTCAGAACCAAAAGGTAGAAGGGTGTCAGGGCCAGCCAAGGCCAACACTGAGCACCCAAAAGCAGACAAAGAGGATCAGCTGATTAATTTCTGTTTCCTATTCTTTAATGAAATTTCACTGTGCCACGCCCCTACACATGCAGAATGTGGTGACTTACTATTTTTGTTTGCTCTGGGCCTGCCAAATCAGACATATCTCTGCCACCTGCCATTTTGTTTGACTGAAGGACTGACACCAGCATTTGGAAGGAAGTGTTGGAAGAAATTTGTGGATGATACCACATTTAGGTTGCTCTCCTTGGGCAGAATCAACTCCATTTTTAACATTTTCAGGTGCCAGAATCAATTGGGGGGTCCCAACCCCGCTTGTGCCAGAGGTGGGCCCTGTGGCATGATACTACGGGAAGCAGCCAATTAACAGACCACCTCCATGTTCACCATCCAATTAAAAGCAGCAGGCAGGACATGGGAAGCCCAATGTGAGGGCCTGCAGGAATGGCCAGCCAACAGTACCACAGAGAGAAGTGGCCACTGTTGAGGCAGATGGAAAGCACGAGGGTGCCTCAAAATGGGGGTGAAAAGCTTCAGAGGAGTTATTAGAAAAGAAGGCCCAGAGCTGGTAGTGCCATCCGCGTAGAAGAGGAACCCCACCACAAGAGCGGCTTTACCGTGGTTGTGCTGGTTTCAGCCTTGCAGCTCCCTGACAGAGGGACATACAGTAGCATCCAGTGTCACTCTGATCTCCCGCAGTGAGGACAACTCTGATGCACTGCCGGGCTCCCAACACAGCACGGGGGATGTGCACTCATCTAAGATTACATTGCTTTGCACAATTAAAGGCTAAATGCCCATGCTGGGGTAACTGCTGTGGACAGACAGGAAGCCCAATGCCAGGAAGTCTCCTAGATGTGGGAACACCTGGTGGAGCAGCCCCCACCAACCTCAATCCGATTTTCCCAATCCTTCCCCAAAGCTTTGTCTTTGGAGCAGAGAAGATTTTTTGGGGAGAGAAGATTTTTCCCCTTGTTACCCTTTCAGGAGGGAATAGTATTCTTTTCATGATTAAGTGACAAAGCTACACACCGTTTTATTGGGTCTGTACTCACTTTTGTGCTGATGTTCATCAGGTTTGTTTTCCCTGGTGTGGAATTGGATCTTCCAGGTGGTCCGGTTAACTTGTGTACCCATAATATACATCTCCATTGTGGGGCTGATCTATGCACCTCTGGTGTTAAATTTCCCTGTTTGTGGTCAAGTTGGTTTATTCGGCTATGTTATCTAATTATCCAGGCATGCAGGTAGCTATCCATTCATCTTATTCTCATTGTAGAATCTAAACCTCCGGTGGTCCAGGAGGCTGTCCATCTCTGGTATCTGACCTGAGTAACACATTAGCTCCACTCATTGCACACCACAATTTGTGCTTTCAGATTACAATGTTAAATCATATGAATTTTAGGACTGACAGTGGGGTCAGGGACAGAGAGTCTGAACCTAAATCGGAATCAAAAATCCAAGTTTGTTAGATCAAATGATTGACATGCTTAGCTAATAGAAGGCACAGTCAGGTTAAAACCCACCATATCCCTTTTCTCTGGCTTGGTTTATAACTGTTGAAATGCCTCCCAATTATGGCTTGTGAATGGGAAAACTACACGGTCTCAGAGAATTGTCGCTGAAGTGACAACAGAATGTTCGACAGCCACCATCTCCCCAAAGCACACTGTAAAGGTTCCCAATGATTAGCTTGTGCAATTAAACATTAGTGAATATACTCCTGACTTTATGCAGCATTAACTCTCAAAGTATGCCAGACATGGACAGTGCAAATTAGAAACCAGGAGAAAATAGGGAAAGAGGGTTTTCTTTTAACTGATTAGTGTTTGCTAGTTTTAAACACTGTATAATTGTTTCCCACCCTGTCTGCTTCTGAATGGGATTTCAAAAGAAGAGACTAGCACCAGGTAAATTCCTCGTAGGCCAGGAATTCCGCCTGATAAATTATAAAAATTCCTTTTGGCTGAGGCTTGTTTTGGAGCCGTAGGGCAGCTGCCAAGTATACCTGATTGATTTAGCTTGAAGAGACTTCAAAGTGCACCACCCGACTCATCACGTAGACAGAACACTTGGCTTTTAACCACAGGACCCCTCTAACCCAAGACCCTGAGAGGATTTGTCTGCCTGTATGGTCTGCAGCTTACCGTGTGCTCAAAGCACAATGGGTGCTATTCTACCTCTGAGCTCAGCAGGAAACACTGTAAACAAACTCAAAAGGTTCAGTTAACATCTGATTCATATGTGGAGTTCTTCTTGTGAATTAGAATGATAGCACAAAAGTCAGCACCATTTGACTAAACTAATGATTTCAACATAGCCCATTGACTGAATTAGCTGTGGCCAATAGATTAACAATGATTACTTGATTTTGTTTTTAGTGGCGGGGAGGGGGCACTGAGTAGTTCTGGTTTCTTTTTTTTAAATACGATCTGAAGTTCTCTCTCTTCTACCAGCTGCTACCTTTGTAAATGTGACACTATCCTGTCACTTTTCTACTTTGGTGCTTCTATCACAGAGCATCACTTGAAACAGAGCACATTAGAAAAAACAGGCTCCATCTTCCAATACACATACTTAGTGGGCAACTCTTGTCTGAGTTTTCCCGCAGGCATCTAGGCCCCAATATTGAAACCATATGTTGGTCCTGACCTTGATGGTATCTGAGTCCCGCCCGCCAGTGCGATCATCCAGGAGTCAGCTAATTAACAGACCCTCTCTGGAAGCTCCGTCCAATTAGGGATGTCAGGCAGGCTGCACTGGCGGGAGAGCTAATCAGAGAGCCTGAAGCTGTGAGCGGTCTGGCAGTCCCACCAGCAGCGGTGGGTGTCGTGTTGTTACACTGATATAAAGGCACCAATAGCTCATAAGGGATTGGGTAATCATGTTGTGGAACTAGGCACATGGGAACCTTTATACATAGGTAGAAATCTTGAAGATATCAACAGCAGAGCTCTGTGTGTGTGTGTGTGTGTGTGTGTGCTCTGCCCAAAAGTAAAAGTGAAACTAAGACTGGATCGCATGACACACTTCCACACTTCCCTTCTAGTGATGTCACACTGCTATCTCTTAAAGACGTGTTTCAACAGTGGGCGTCCGCTATGTAGGTGGGGGACCATGAGGATGCCTCAAGAAGGAGACGCCTCTGATGAGTTCTAAAATTGTTAAAAAAATAAGTGTGGCCACAGGTGCCAGGCCACCATTGTGTAAGGGGAAAACCCCAAAGGATAGCCTGTGGCTACAGCTGTTGCCCAATGATCACTGCAGCTCCGAGTGGAGGGACATAAAGGAGGCATCAATGACACATGATCTGCTGCCAGGAGGCTGCCTTAGGAGGGCTGGTGGGCACTACACACAGCCAGGGACTGCTCTGAAAGTGGGGAGATCCCATCTCCATTGAAAATGGCCACTAATTGGGCCTTTAAATTATGTAATTTGCTGCCTTCTTCATTGAAGCAGGCTTTATTCCCTGCTCACTCCAGAAAGTTCCCTTGGGGGCAGCAATGTATTGGGACATTGTCCCGACCCAGCTCCCTGTTATTTTCCTGGCCACCCCTCAGACCTCCAACCCCATCTCCATGGGGCCAGGAAAATTTAGCCCTCTGAGTCAGATCACAGAAACAGAGCATTTGCTTTCATGGCTGTTTACAATAGTCGTATATGGATGAGCTCATTCCCAATCTGAGCGTTACTTTGTAGGTGAACTCTAACCTCCAAATATCAGGATCCTGGCTTATTTATCACTTTAGTTGCTTGATAGTGTTGAACTTGAGTAGTTCTGAAAAAAGACATGCTGTCAAAGCTTTTCATCTTACACTCAGCAGGATAGATGCAAGAATACCAAATCTAAAGGGAACAACAATTTATATTGCATGAGAAAAGGTTGCTGATTGGTTAGCTAGTAAGCTCTGATTGGTCAAGGCATTGTCATGGAGAATGCAGCAGGGAGCAAGCAGTATAAATAGTTGCTTCCTTTGAAATTTGGTATTCTTGCATCTGTCCTGATGAGTGCAAGATAAAAAGTTTCAACAGCATGCCTCTTTTTTCAGAAATATCACTTTCTAGCTTTGTCACAATGGCCCAGCAACCTCGGCCTTGTTACAAGTTTATACAGTACTGAAATTAACTGCTACTTGCATTCATGTGCAGTACTTGTGTTGAATGAGGTTGGTTGACTATCAGCCAGCACTTCAGATGGTATTTGGTTGATCTTGCTTTAAATGTATCTCCATCCAATATCGAGTACAGTCTAGGCTGGCCGCCACAGTGTGGCACACATCTTCCAGCCAAAGAGGAATGGGCATTTACTGCTTGTCATTTTGCCAATTATAATCAGCTTTTTTTTCAGGGAGCTCCACCTGAAGAGTCAATTTGGTGAATACATTCATCATTGTAATCCGAAGCCAAATGGACATGGTTTCATTGTCTCACTGGAGTTAGTTGAGCTCAACTGCATAACTGTAGGATACAATAATTGGCCTCATCACGCTAAGGAAAAATAAGCCAGGATCCTGATCACCATCTTGCGATTTTTCTTCGGGGAAAGACAAGCTGAGGCTCAGCTATAAAGCACCCAAAACAACTTGCAATTTTATGGGGCCCTGCATTGCCAGATCGGGTCTCACATGCAGTTGGTGCAGTTCAGAAAAATGTAGGCAATAAAATAGTGCCTCACAAAATTAACTCCACTTTCTAAGCTTACATGTAAAGAATGGGTGGCAAGAGCCATAGATCTGTAATTTGGAATGAGAAATGAGAGATAGACATTTAAATCATGGCTCATAATTCTATTCAACAAACATCTTTATGGGCACAACAATGGCACCACCAAATAAGCAGGTCAAATGAGTTAACTTGCTGTTGTAATAAAAAATAAAAGCAAAATACTGCGGATGCTGGAAATCTGAAACAAAAACAAAAATTGCTGGAAAAACTCAGCAGGTCTGACAGCATCTGTGGAGAGAAAGACAGAGTTAATGTTTCGAGTCCATATGACTCTTCTTCAGAACTTGTTGCTGCAGCAGGCTTCTGCCTTGCAGGATGATGGTTTGTGCCAAGATCGTCAATTCTGTGTTGAGCATCAGCTGATGTGGCTCAGGACCCCCATCTCGCATGGCGGTCTCTGCCATATTTGTTGCAGAGGGAGACAGTGGCCTGAGAAGTTGCACAATTCATTGGCCTTTGTTTTCTCTGGGCCCTCGTCTCGGCTAGCTGAGGTTTTCATTTCTGCTTTTCTCTTCCAATGTCCTTCCAAACAGTCAGCCTCCAGAGACCACTGTCGTCAGCGACTGTCTCCCAGTTGTCAGTGTCAATGTCCGCCATCTTCATACTGCACTTGCTGGTGTCCTTGTAGCAGAGGTATGGACCCCAGGAGGTGCTGACCCAGTGGGCAATTCACCGTATATAAGGTACTTGGGGATACGGCTGTCATTCATCCGATGAGTGTGACCGAGCCAGCACAGATGTTGTTGGCTTAGCAACGGGTGTATGCTGATGTAATTAGCATTCTCAGGGCCTCTGAGTGGTGAGCTTGTCCTGCCAAGAGATGCCAAGGATACGTCTGAGACAGCGATGGTGGAAACTGTTCAGCATTTTCTCCTGCCTAGCGCATGTTATCCAGGTCTCATCACTGCAGAGGAGTGCACTGAGAATGCAAGCTTGGTAGACTCACAGTTTGGTGTTCTCAGTCAGGTTGCTGTTGTTCCACACTCCCTTACTCAGCTTGGACAGAACAGCTGCAGCTCCTGTGATGCGTGTGTTGATTTCAGCATTGTGACGGATTGCTGGCAATTGTGGAGCCTAGGCGTGTGAAGCTATCAACATTGTCAATGCTGATATGGCAACATCCTGGACCATTACATTTGTCTTCCTGATGCTGATGGTCAGACCAAACTCTTTACAGATGTGAGAGAGTCTATCCATTTGCTGCTGCAGACGTTCCTCAGTATAGGCTGTTAGCACGGCATCGTCAGCGTAGAACAACTCTCTGATGAGGACTTGGCACACCTTTGCCTTGGATTCTTGGATCTCAGGTGAGCAAGGCTGAACAGCTTTCCGTCAGTACTGGTTTATAAGTAGACACCCTCTGTAGATAACCTGAAAGAATATGCCAAAAAGCATTGATGCCAGAACACAAGCCTGTTTAACCCCACTGCAGATCTCAAAGTGTTCCAATATTGCTTCGTCATAGCTGACCTCACCCCTCAAGTTGTCTTGGAGGGAAGAGATCACATTGAACAGTTTCGTGGGCAGCCAACTTTCTCCAGCAGCTTAAATAGACCACCTCTGCTCACGTGGTTGAATGCCTTGGTGGGATCGACGAAGGCAATATTTAGTGTTCTCCTTGGTTCACAGATTTCTCTTGTAGCTGTCGGACTGAGAGGATTGTGTCAATTGTAGATCTTCCAGTTCTGAAACCAAACTGGGATTCGGGCTAGATGCGTTCAGCCAAGATCTGTGGCCTGACAAGGGCAGCACGGGCAAATACTTTTCCCATATTCCTCAACAGTTGGCTTGGCATAAAGGTCAAGAATGACAGCGACACTCATGCACTGTGAAAACCTGGAAAGCACCATTCCACATGGCTGGTGACGCCAGCACAGATGGGTTGAATGATGAGGGTGAGGGGGCAGAAACCATGTTGATTTATGCCATCTGTCAAAAGCAACTTCCAAACCTGGTCAACAACTTTAATGCAATCATAATTTTAATGAAAATGTACAGGTCTCAAAATTGCGGTGGAGTCTGAGGGCAGCAGTCAGGTGAATTGCCCTCATTATGCCAGGAATTTGGGGAGGTGCCCAAATATGCTGGGCATAGGTCGAATTTCCCTCCGTGGAATGAAATGCTACGATGCTGCTCCTATTTAAATAGCTTACCTCTGATGTTTAGAATGGAATCAACCTCCTTCAGGTCTTCCACTGCACCTCTGGACATGGATAGGAATACAGGAATTCTGGCCCTATTGTGTGTATGCCTGGTGCTTCTTGCTGCTATGGTAGCAGAGTAGGTGAGCTCCACACCTAGCATTATGCTTTTCCTTGGGTCTATCAAAGTGGCTAGAGTATGGGGGGTGACTGGCTGCTGCATTCCAATGGGAAGCTGATAGGACTGAGTTGGCTCTTGTCTCAGTGCCTGTCTGGTCCTTAGGGGACCCTCACCAGCTTGTACCTCTTGCAGGCATTGTGGCTTGTCAGGGTTCCAACAGCTGCCAACCAGCGTGGCAATACCAACATGCATGCCTTTCCTCCTGTGCCACTAGTACTGGGCACTGTGTCTGCTTTGATCTGAGGGAAAGAAGGTCTAGCAATTCTAATTAGATCAAGGAAGCATGATACTTGGTTGCAATGCAGTGCCAATCCATTCAAGGCCAGAAAAGATAGCCCTCTCTAATCTGACACCCTAGATACCTAAGACCTTTAACATGCATGAAAGAAGCACAGGTTAGTCTTATGGCATCTGTCATTAGGACCTCCACTTTAGATGTCTAAGGAGCATCCCACATGCTCCAGAGTGCACTATGGTGCCACAGGACCATCTAGTATGGCACAGCTCTCAACCCGCCATCTAAGCACACTGTCTTACACAACCACCAGTGCCCATACTTATGATGCTCGGCAAGCAGCCTATTTTTAAAAGCAGGACCGGTGGGTTCTGGATCCCCAGGCTCTCCCAAGTGTGATGTATCGTGATCCTCCAGTCAGCAAAGTCATCATCCTTATGTTCCACCAGCAGGGATTCTGCTCACTCATGCTTTGTGACTCCCTCACTAATTTTTTTTAAAAATTCACTCATGGGATGTGGCTGTCACTGGCTGGGCCAGCATTTATTACCCATCCTCAATTGCCCTTCAGAAGGTGGTGGTGAGCTGCCTTCTTCAACCACTGCAGTCCATGTGGTGTAGGTACACCCACAGTGCTGTTGAGGTGAATGTCTGAGCACTGGACAGACTGATTTTATGTGCATACTCTGTCAGGGATAACAAATATTGTCTGCTTCTGCTTGGCACATCCAGAGGAAAGGGAAGGGGCTGCTAAAGGATAAAATTCGCCTGCCACTTTGTGAAAGGAGGGGTTCATGACATAGTTTGCTGACAGGTTGAGATGAAGTAGTGGAATGTCATCACAAACCTGCTGCTAAAACTTGTGCTCCTACTTTCCAACCTCAAACATCCTCTATGGCTGCTTACCCCACAGTTTTCCCCTCCTGGGAGATGAAAGGGTGAAGGATTAGAGGTCCACCACTTGCTACTAATCTGTCTCTATTATAAGCTGTGTTCTCTAACAAAAGAAAATGTAACAAGAGAAAACTACTTTTGGTTACCATGCCTGAATTGTCTCTGGCCTGGGGTGCAATGCATGGGCAAAAAGATGAAAGAAGCCTAAATTTTGTGGGAGCCGGAAACACAGGTTCTCTGTTCTGAAGAAGGGACAATCCCAATTCCAATTGGAACCTAGGATGAATGGAAAATTCATCCAACCCATGGAAGATCTATGATGTCGGAAGGAGGCAGGTCTGGTAGAATGGCTTCCCATGCAAGATTTTACACACTTCGTGGCCAGAATTTTACATTCAATGTGCGGGCGCACGCCCGACATGCTGGAACGTAAAATGATGCACAATGACGTTGGGCATGCATCCCTACGTCATTGCGAACTCACGCAATATTTCGCTCAGCGGACACACACCAGAGTCAGCTGCGCGCCCGCCGATTATTGAAAGGCCTATTAAAGCTGTTAACAAGGTAATTAAGTTGAATTTTATGCTGCCCGTCCAGCCTTTACGTTTTTTAGGAAACCTCATCCACGAGCGGGATGAGATTTCCTAAAGCAAATAAACATTAAATAAAACCTTTATTTTGAAAATAAAAACATGTCCCATCTCATGTGACACAGTCACATGAGGGGACATGTTTCATTAAATTTTTAATGTCTTCATTTATTTTTTTTAAAAGCGCTTCAATCTCCCTGAGGCAGCTCCGTGCCTCAAAAAAACTCTTTCGCTCGCATGCGTGAACTACATGCAAGATGCAACTCTCCCTCCTCCACCCGCCCGCACAGGTAGCGCTACCACTCGCAATCCACATAGGGCGGGCCTTAATTGGTGCAAGGTTGATCGCCGGCGGCAGTCAGCTCCTCGATTGCTCCTGCCCGCTCCCGCCAAGCCCATCCGACGAATGGAAAATTCTGGCCCATATTTCCTCTGCACCCAGCAATCTGGAGACTGGAAGAAAATCAGCATTGAAACCCTTGGAAGGACGCAGCTAGTGGAGTAGTTGACCCCACCCCTGATCCTGAATGCTCTAGTGGGGCCATTATTAAGGGACAGAAGGACAGCAAGTTAAAGGATATTCAGCTCCCATGACATGCAGTAAAGTACTGAATGAGTTTGGTGACAGGCACATGCATGCACTACTACCTTCTCAAGGGCAATTAGGGATGGGCAATAAATGCTGGCCTAGCCAGCAACGCCCACATCCTGTAAATGAATAATTTTTAAAAACAAGCAATTAGATGCTATGTGAGGCCATTAGTAGGTAATTGCCTGTAAGATTGAGTGAAGGAATGCTTCTAAATGAAGGCTGGATTATGTAGAGTGCTTTGCACTTCTTCCTAAGCATTGATAATAAGGACTTTGTTAACAGAATGTAAGAGGGGGGCATTTTAAAAGGTGGCCATGCTTAGTACAGAGCATTCATGGAAGATTTTTTTTTCCTTTATTCTTTTGAAATGTGGGCATCTCCGGCAAAGCCAACATCTGTTGCCTATTCCTAATAGCCCTTGAACTGAGTGGCCGACTAGACCATTTCAGAGGACAATTAAGAGTTAACCACATTGCTGTGGGTCTGGTGTCACATGTAGGCCTAAAGGGCATAGCAAACCAGGTGGGTTTTTACAACAATCACCAATAGCTATCATGGTCACTATTACTGAGGCTAGCTTTATATTTTTATTAATTGAATTTTCACAAGTTGTCATTTGAACCCACATCAGCAGCGAATTAGCTTGGGCCACTGGATTTCTAATCCAGTGACATTACCACTACACTACCATTTCCCCATATGTGTTAGGGTCTTCTTAACTTGACCTGATGAGGTTCATAATACTTTTTCTGGCACCTAGCTGTTGTGCGTGGGTGTTGACATTGGCCCTAAGTGCCCTGGCCTACTCCTTCCACACTCCCTAATGAAAATTCTCCTTGGCGTTGTGGTAGGGTGGGAGAGAGGGAAGTGGGGAGGAAGGGAGTAGGAGTCATAGGGGAGTGACCATGTCATTCTTTTCCAAACAGATCCTTCCTCCTCTGCATGACTTGATCCAGCCTCATTTCCACAGTTGCATCATTGAACCAAGGAGCTCTCTTTCTTCCTGCAGACTCCAATATAATTGTCAATAAACCTTACTGCTCTTCTGCTAATCAGTTATCCTAGATACTCTCGCCTTTAAGCCGCTGCAAACCTTTAAATCTTGTAGCAGCATTCTAGATCCAGTCACCCCCCCCGCCATTACTGATATCCCTGAAGACCATTGAATATTAAATTAGGATGATCCCGCCTCACATTGGATGAAAATTATAAGCTTGTCCGTCCAAACCATATTCAACTACCTCCCCTGGAAGAACATGCAACTCATAAACTAAAAGCTTATTGAAAATCTGACTGAACTGTAATTCAGTGATGAAGACAGGCATCTCCTTAAAATACAGAAAGGAGACTGCTGTCATGCACTGATACCATGGTTCAGGTCTATTTATATTCATTATAACACTCAGGGGGTTTCCAACAGGATTGAAGGTTATAAAGAGACTTAGGTGATCAAACAGTCGAGAGAACACTCTGGTTCCAGTCCCATTGGAACCATGGAAACATCATCGTAGAAGAAGCTGTGGAATGTAACTGGTCAGGGCTAAATAATGTGAGCTAGAGCTACCTTAATTACCTCTGAGGGTCAAAGAGAAACTTCATAAAGCTTTCTCTCCTTACAGTCCTTGCCATGCCTAATAGATTACATAAGCTAGGAGAAGCACATGGGGTTTGATCTGCTTAATGGCCTTTTCTTACTCCTTTTATATCATGCAACAGAAATCATGTCTTGGGGTGTGTCAGGAATGAGGGGTGCGGTGTCAGTCCTATTGTAGAGTTCCCATTTCTGGTCTGCTTTCCACACCTGACAGGTGGTACATGTGCTCAAGTGGTACATGTGCTTTGGTAGGGGGGTTGTGGGCGGGGGGGCTGCTGTGGACGGGGGGCGGGGTGAGGGTCGGGGGGTGGGGGGTGCAGTGGTGTGGGGTTTGCTAAAAACAGGCGGCAAACTGCTATGGTACATCTTTCATTTCAGGTGGAGTCTCAAATCACTAACTTCTTACATCTATATTGAACTCAGGGCAAGCACGAAGAAATGTGAATGTATCAATGTATTCCTCCCAAAAGTGATCATGAAATAAAAGTGTCTACCACACCCTACTCTGTAATATGTTCTTACTATGTCTTGAGGGAATTTAACAATGGCACTAGAAATGTAACATTGATTTGTTTTGTGAGGAAATTACCTTAGCACACCCTACTTTGGTTGGAAAATGGACAACATCAGGAACAGGTATGGAGAACTGCAGTTTACCACAGATGACTTGGACAAGCAATGGGGTGGGGGAGGGCAGAATCAGAAATGAAAACATAAAATGCTGGAATATAACTTCTTTGAGTGAAGGAGGTTTCTAACCCTTTATATGCTGTATGACAAAAGTGGGGAAGAAAAAGCCATAGCTGATGTCTGATCTATAAAGCTAGGTAGTGCAGAACTTGGACACAGGGGTGGATCTCAGGAACACAGAGATGCACAATCTGGCTTTTGGGTACCACAGGTAGCAACAGTGCTGTGGGGAGTCACAGAGCCAGGAGAGGAGGAGATACAAGGTGCTTTTATGTTGAGAGTAAGGAGATGCAGAGCGGTAGTTACATCCTAGTGCCTTTTTTTATATTCCAAGCCTGCCTTCAGCGACTGATCTTGGGACCAAAGGAAGTGCAGGTCCTAGGTGTGGTTGGAATGCAGAGTTTACCTTCAATAAATCACCGAGTACCAATGGTGGCAGGTATTCATGTAACCGCAGCTGATGTCATGCGATCAAGATAATAATGCCATTTATGTAAGAGTTCTAACTCATCTAAGTGGCCATTGTGTATGATAAAGGGTTGGGCAATTTATGTTGAAATGCTCCCAGTCACGGATATTGAGACTTTGCTTTTTGAGTTGCAGGTTCCTTGTCACATTGGCACATGATTTATGTTGGCTCACTTCCTTTTTTCTCCTTTGCTCCTTGCTGAAGCTTTGTGGGACTGAGTGCCTCAGATTTCCTTTAACACACTCCGTTATTGGTTTAATTCCCTGTGGCTGAAATTCTACTCAGCCAGGGAACAAGAGAGTATCGAAGAACCCGCCATGAATTAATTGACAGGAGAAAGTATATAATACCATGTAGCACAGTTTAATAGGGCAATGTTTTTTTTCCCTCAGTTAATGTGATAAAACTTCAACAAGACTAACAGGGAAGCAGCTTTTTCAGGACCCCACATAATGTGTTTATGGTGTAAACAAACATGGAAGGTTGGTGACCTAGAGAATCGTTTTTTATTTCACTCTACAATATGCAGTTGGCTTTTATCACCCTCTTCCTCTGCCATTTCCTCCCGCCTCTTAACTCTTGATCTTAGCAGTTTCTGCAAGCTATCAACATAAAGTGATCCCTCATCAAGCCCTCCACCTCCCCCCCCACCCCTCACAACTTCTACCTTTTAACGTGTTCATCGGAATGCAAGACTGTTTAGTTGCTTAAGAGTTAAGATCAGTTTGCTGTGAAATCTTATAGATTTTGGATAGAGGACAGCTTACTTCTTTCATATCCCCCAGGCTAAATCCTCTGCTAATGGTTTGGTGTATTTTGTGTTGTGCAGCATTTTCTGACAAAGATAGAAAGAGTCGGAAAGCCTTCTCATAGAGAGGGTGTTGCATCTTAGAGTGTACAGTGATGGTAAGGCATAGCAGAGGGAGTGTTGTAACAGAGTCTTAGGATGAGACTCTCAGGGTATAACCCTGTGTTACGTAGCCTACCTTCATTAGAAGACTGTCAATTCCAACACCCTCTGTTATACCCCACCCTCATTGTAAGGCTCTCAGTTATCTTATTATATTAGCTCCTTAGAGTTTTGCATGGTAAATTGGGACAGCTGGTTGGCACACAAGCTGGTTGAAGCCAAAGATTGTACTATAGTGAGGACAGAATGCACATTTCAGAAAGGTTGAATTTTAAAATATCACCAACATATATTTAGATTTGATGGAGATTAGTTACAAGCAGGAAACAACACTCTTGGCTTTTGCTACCCCACATTTCCTCAGGCTAGTGAACAGCCACAGGTCTTTACCAATGATTTATCAAGCGTTGAGTGTAAACTGTAAGGTACTAATTTGCTGTGTTTGTCGGTGCGGTGTTCAAATGTAAACCCAGAGTGCTAAGCATTGCCTGCCAGTGTCAACATTCAAAACGTTGCTTGGCTAAAATAGCTTACATAAGAAGGCACCTTCATAACTGACTCACAAGGGCAGTAATTAAGGAAACTGGAGACCAATGAGACAGGGTTATACACAGATTTGTCAACACTGCAGCAAATGAGCACTTAAAAGCAGTTTTTTTAAAGCAAACAGCAAATAAAAAATAGAAACAGAAGATGCTGGAAACACTCAGCAGGTTAGGCAGCATCTGCAGAGAGACTAATGTTTCAGGTCGATGAAAAATAGATTCCACATAATTTGGTTGGTGAAATGCCCTACACAATGTGGGCTAGGATTTCCTTTTACGGGTAAAACATATTGTTTGCATCCAGATCTTAACAATGGGACATATCTCGGTGGGCGTATTCAAATTATATATCATCTGATATATTTTCTGTCATTAATGTATTAGCAATGCTCTGTGCAATCTTCCCGAAATCCAGCATTAGCAAGGCTATAATGGGCCATTTTAAACTTAAAGGGCTGTATTTCAGAGTACAATGTATCATCAGGCCCTGCAAAATCTTTTTTAAACAATGAAGAGGAAAATAAGATATGTTGGCCATGACCAGTACTATGACCTACGCTATTCTGCAGTAAGTGCCACATTTCCTTATTTCCTTCCCCCTGTCCACTTCCCCCCCATCCGCCCCAACACCACCAGCACCAGCCAAGACAGTCAGCATGGTGGAACCTGGGAACCAATCACAATTTTATAATTAGCCTGAGCCCTGAAAGATCTGCTGGGTTCAGAGCGGTGAGACAAGCATAAGTAAAATCTTTCCCAACATCCATCCAGCAGGATTTCCCTCTGAACATCCAAGCCTCTGTGGAAAGAAACATTCCCAGACCTCATTCATTAACTTAATCGTTTGCCAGTTTGTACCTGTACTCCCTGGTCCTACTGTCATAAATTAATGTGAAATAGTGCTCAAGAATTCAAAAATCCCTAAAAGTTCTTTTTCCCATTTGCCTCCTTTCAAAGCTTACCAGTTTTTTCGATTCTTTTCTTAAAAATTACAACTTACATTTATATAAGACTTTAATATATTAAAACATTCCTAGGAGCTTCACAATAACATTATCACTCAGAACTTGATACTGAGCTGTGTCAAGAAATATTAGGAGCAGCTTGCTCAAAGAGATACGTTTTTAAGGAACGACTTAAAAGAGGAGAGTAAGGAGAGGATCAGGGAGGGAATTCCAGAATTTAGGGCCTAGGAAGCTGAAGCCACAGCTGCCGGTGGTGGAGTGAAGGAAATTGGGGATGTGCAAGAGGCAAGAATTGGAGGAGTGTAGAGATCCCAGAAGGTTGTAGGGTTGGAGGAGGCTATCATTCAGAATCAGCCTCGTAGCTCACCACTGTGCCACTTCCAGCATTTGCTTTGCTTCACTTAGGTGAACAAAATGAGAACTATATCTAAAGATGAGTGGAGAAACAAGAAGGAAAAATCTAAGTAGTGTTGCTCACATAGAGCGTCTACTGCACTCCAAAAGATTATTCATTGTGTGAAAGGTTTTGAAACATCTTTAGGTAATTAGGCACTATGAGGGTCAGTTTTACAGTTTAGCACTGCTGGGGCACACATCAAATGAAGAGAAAACTGTCTCAGCTGTAGCATCTTCTTGTTATTTGCAATGCAAGACACCAAATAGCATTTTCTGCCTACTTGAGACCAACCTCTGTGGCTGAAGTCCCTTTCATATACATATGTATCAGAATAAGCCATTCTGCTGTAAGATCACAAAGTACTGGTGTGTATAAATCTTTTACATATCTGGAGAGATATGGCATACTCAAGATCATTCACATTCCCAAATACATGGAGACAAAGATAAGAAGTATCATGTACCCTTTAGCAGGACATTATTGCTCAAGTCCACTCTGTCTAGCAGGAGTCACTGGACATTTAACAAGAGTGAGAACAGCTCAGCTGATCCTATTCCTCTCAGAGGCTAAAGTAATCACCCCCGCCCCACCATTAACTCTGTTGACATCAAATAAATCAACAAAGATTAGGGCTGGAACTGGAATGTTTCTGATCTTAATGTCCAAGTTCATAGAATTACAGAGAATTTACAGTACAGGAACAGGCCATTTGGCCCATCTGGTCTATGCTGGTGTTTATGCTTAGTACGAACTTCCTCCCACCCTTCTTAATCTAATCCTATCAGCATATATTTCTATTCCTTTCTCCCTCATGTACTTATCTAGCTTCACCTTAAATATATCTATGTCTCAACCACTTCATGTGGTAGCAATATGGAGTAGCCAGATATTTCTTCTGAATTCCATATTGGTTTTAGTAGTGGCTACCTTATATTTATGTCCCCTAGTTGTGAACTGCCCCACAACTGGAGACATCTTCCTACATCTACCCTGTCAAATCCTTTCAAGATTTTAAAGACCACCCTAGGGTCACCCCTCAGCATTCCCTTTTCTAGAGAAAAGAGCCCAAGCCTGCTCGATCTTTGATGGTAGTTACAACTTTTCAGTTCTGGTATCATCCTTGGAAAGTGGGCAGTGTATTTACTAAATGAGCTATGATGAAGAATTTCTAGCTGATGTCCAAGATGGCACTGGGAATATCTTAACAAAATGATTGACAATTAGTCACTGGAAACGACATTCACAAACTTACACTCCGAGTGCAAACATTTGCCCACGAGTGGATATTTTATTCCTTAAAAATTACTAGATAGGAAACTATAGCAAGCATGAACTCAAATTTGTAATGTGTACATCCAGGAGGAACATTTCTGCTGTGGGAGCACAAATTAATGAAACTGCTCCTTATAAACAAAGGATGAGTTCTTTAATCCATTGGACAACACAGGTTTATTCATACTTTCAGCTGGGCCCAATTTTCTGATGTCATGGAGCCAATTCCCAATAAAAACGAAATCGACAGTGAAGAGTGTAGCCAGTTTCTGTGTCTGAGTACTTGGCTCTTGGTGTGTGGTGGGGAGGGGGATGGGGAAGGGACAGTTAGAGTGTCCTGTTGTGGGGTCGTAGCAGTGATTTAGTTTCTGCTAACTTGTACCTAATGATCAAATCTGTCCTGAGGCAAGGCTTCAGAGCAAGCTGGGTGCGGTCCATTAGGAGATCACTGGTATGTAGTGTTTCATTGTTGATATGCAGCTTGGACTGGCGATGGAGTACCTTTGTTGTGGTTTTACATTGTTTAGGCACCTGGATACTCCAATTTATTAACCTGCTATTGAGGCTGGAAGATGGAGAACTGTGCTGTGTTGGTGCTTTCATCAGATCTGATTACTGTTGTCAGAATAAAAAAGCTATCAGCAAAATCGAGCATCTACCTCTGTAGTAAGGTAGGATAGCTCTGCAATAAAGCATTTAACAACCAGTCCCCATCCGACACCACCCTCCCTCCTCTACCTGGCTGAACTTGTTCTCTCATTGAACAATTTCTCCTTTAACTTGTCTCACTTGCTTCAAATAAAAGATGTCACTATGGGTGTCTGCATGGGCCCTAGTTTGGCCTGTCTTTTTGTGGGGTATATGGAACATTCCTTGTTCCAGTCCTACTCAGGCCCCGTCCCCCACTCTTTTTCTGGTCCAACGATGACTGTACCGGTGCTGCTTCCTGCTTTCGCCTGGAACTGGAAAATGAAATCAATTTTGCTTCCAATTTTCAACTTTCTCTCACCTCCACATGGTCCATCTTCGACACTTCTTCCCTTCCTTGACTTTTCTGTCTCTATTTCTGGGGATATGCTGTCTACCAATATTCATTACAAGCCCAACAACACCCACAGCTAAATCGACTGCACTTCCTCACACTCTGCTCCCTGTAAGGACTCCATCCGTTTTTCCAGTTTCTCCGTCTCCGTAACATCTGTTCCAATGATGCTACCTTCTACAATGGCGTTTCCAACATGTCTTCTTTTTTCCTCAACCCAGGATACCACCCCACCCCAACTCCGGTTGACAGGGCCGTCAACTGTGTCTGACCCATTTCCTCCACTTCCGCCTTCACCCTTTCCCCTCCCTCCCAGAACCACAATAGGGTTCCCCTTGTCCTCACTTTCACCACACTCCCCCAGCCTCCACATTCAAAGGATCATCCTCAGCAATTTCTGCCACCTCCAATGTGATGCCACTACCAAACACATCTTCCCATCCCCTCCCCAGTGTTCCAAAGGGACCTTTACCTCCGCAACACCCTGGTCAACTCTCCCAACATGTCCTTCCCATGGCACCATCTCATGCAATCACAGGAGGTGTAACACCTGCCCTTTTACTTCCTCTCTCCTCGGTGTCCAAGGCCCCAAACGCTACTTCTAAGTGAAGCAGTGATTTACTTGTACTTCTTTCAATTTAAGATACTGTATTTGTTGCTCACAATGTGGTCTCCTCAACATTGGGAAAGCCAAATAAAGACTGGGTGACTGCTTTGCAGAACACCTCCGTCAGTCCACAAACATGACCCCAACCTTCTGGTTGCTTGCCATTTTAATTCGCCACCTTAATTGCTCTCATGCTTATAATTCTGTCCTTGGCCTGCTGTAATGTTCCAGTGAAGCCCAATGCAAGAGAAAGGAACAGCACCTCATCTTCCGATTAGACATTTTACAGCCTTCTGGACTCAAAATTGAGTTCAACAACTTCCAACCATGCACTCTGTCCTCCATTTGGATTATTTTTACTAAGTTCCAGTCTGTATCTTGTTTTTATGTTTTGCTTTCAGAGACAGCTGTCCTTTATTCTTCCATTAACACTTGCTCTGGACCAAGGCTTGTTTTCCTTACAGCAACAATCCCTTTGTCTGTTGTTCCAGTGACATCTTTGTAATTTAATCTCTGTCAGAAAGGTATAATAATTTTCATAAAGTTATTGGAATTTATTGTAGAGTAATAGCGGGGTCTATGTCTATGTGTGTGTGTGTGTGTATTGTACTTAATTGAATTAAAGGCAGCTGACCTGAAGGCTTTGATGTAACAGAAGATAAGCTAGGTTTGAAATGTTAAGTAGATAAACATAGATGTAAAGGGAACATTTGCATTTTTAAATAAACCAAACTAGAGTGAATTCAAAAGGAGTGAAATATTACACCTAGCCAGGAGCAATTAAGAAACAGTGTGTTTATTTTTCCTAAAGATTATTGGTAAAATTGGTACTTTGATAAATTTTATTATCAGAAAGGTAAAAGTCCAAAGACAGTGAAACAATGGGAATTTGCATTCAGAGGGGAAAATATGTATAAAGGAGAGAAGGCTGTATGTAAGGGCAGACATTTTAAGAACTAACAAGTGTGAAAAACCTTCAGCATCTAAGCCTCAAGCTGCTGTTTTCAAAGAACTGAAGTTAAGAGAACTCACTTTGAATTCAACTGTTTCGGGGTATTGTGTGTTACTTTGCCTAGGTCTTTTAAAATCTATATGTTTTCCTGTTGCCTTAACGAAGGTGTAACCAGGGGTTTAGATTAATTAGGGGATTTAGAAGTTATCATAGTAGTAATTTGTAGAACTATGCATGTACTTAAAATCATTTATTCTATTAGTAAAGGCTTAATTTAGTTTTGTAAGAAACCTATAAGACTTGGTGGCCTTCTTTTTACTGAATTCAAAGCCTGCATCTCGAAATAAGTACAAATTCCAAAATAATAGTTATGGCAGCTGCTTCAAGTTTCCCTCTGGCACTTAGACAACTTGGCATTTACCATCTGCCTGCCATAACATCTCTCCTACCATCCAACCTATCTCTGGCCTTCTTTGTTGTACTATCTGACTCATCTATCCCACCGCCCTGCCTTTTCGCAACAGCATTAAACTGATCACATTTCTTCCTCTCTACCTATATGGGGAAATGATGGTGTAGTGGTAATATCACTGCATTAGTAATCTAGGGACTCCGCCTAATACTCTGAGGACATGGGTTCAAATCCCACCATGGCACCTGGTGGAATTTAAATTCAATTAAAAAATCTGGGATTGAAAGCCAGTCTCAGTAATGGTGACCATGAAATTATCATTGATTGTTGTCTGTTTCATTAATGTCCTTTAGGAAAGGAAATCTGCTGTCCTTACCCAGTCCTATGACTCCAGATCCACAGCAATATGGTTGACTCTTAACTGCCCTCTGAAAAGGATGGGCAACAAATGCTGGCCTTACCAGCAATGCTTACATCCCATGAAAGAATGAAGAAAAAAAGGCTTTGAACAAGAATGTTGGACTTGAAATGTTAACTCTGCTTCTCTCTGCCAGCCCTACAGAGTTAACATTTGGCCAATCTAAGTAGTCAATTGAATTTATTAGAAATGAATGGTCATATATGAACTCACACAGTGGCTCTGTTGGTAAGTGCAGCACCCAGTGTTATACAGATCAGAAAGGTCCAAAATTCAATCTGTGCTCTCTGCTCAGTCAGCTGTTCCCAGCTAGGATAGCAATAGGGGTACTACACTAAGTCAAAAACATCAAGAACTAAAGCCCCATTCCTAATACTTGAGCGCATACTCCAGGCTTGATACTCCAGCACAGTACTGAAGGAGTGCTCCACTGTCAGAAGTGCTATCTTCCAGACGGGACGTTAAACTCAGTCCCTGTGTGTCCACTCAGGTGGACATAAAAGATTCCATGACACTATACAAAGAAAAACAGGAGAGTTATCCTAACCAATGGCCCTGCCCTTGACCAACATGACTGAAAAGCAGATTATCTGATCATTTATCTCGTTGTGTTTGTGGGACCTTTCTGTGTACAAATTGGCTGCCACATTTCACTACAATGCAACAATGAGGACACTTCAAAAGGCATTTCATTGGCTGCAGAGTGCTTTGCAATGTTCTGAGGTTATAAGAGGCGCTGTAATGAATGCAAGCTCTTTTTTCACACCAAGTAGAGGGAAAATCCAGTGAGTCCTGTTAGTGTGTGCATGTGTGGCTATCAGACCATATGAGGATGAGACCAAATTAGCACCCAACACAGGCAAGTAGCCTGCCAATAATTAGATCGGAAAAATTGGTACTTGGATGAAACGGCTGGCTAGGGGGTCTGTAAAACTAAACCCACCATGAATCTTCAAGAGATAATAGGGAAGAAAATAAGGAGAAAATAAATAAATAATTGGTGGTACACATTTCAGTGAGCAAGTGGTAAGACTCACTAGAAAGATTGTGGAAACAGTTAGTATTGATCTATTCAAATGCAAATTTGATAGATTTCTTTAAAATACATATATATATTGGAATGCAGTATATGAGGAGTTTGAGTAATGACATGTGGAAAATGTAACATGCTTGGGAAGAACAGGTCATTTTGGATCTGTGGTTCCCGAAGCTCTCCACCATCGGGGTTTTTCTTGTGTCATTTGTAAATTAATTGATAAAGATTGATTACTATGAATGGTGACCAAATCCATTCTTGTTGTATCAGGTGGAGATTGGGATTTTGAAGATGAACTAGATGCATTTTGGTCCTTTTTTGGCTAGCAATTCTGATGCTTCTATATACAAAGAGGTCATACTATATTAACAATTTGGATTTTCAAAGTCTGATTATTTTGGTGTAATACTGTGAAACTGAAAAACCGAAGAAGTTGAATTCATGAGCATGTCTGGTGATTCTTCTGTTATCATTGGGTTGTCTGGGAAGACATTGGGTGTCTTAGACCTGGCTGGAGGCAAAGATCTTTCTGTAAAAGTACTTTTTTGAAATTAACTATATACAAGACTACAGAACATCAGGACAGAGTTACTGCTTCTGTCTTAGGTTCTTCTCACTCATCTCTCTGAGTGGCATCATTGTTACATGACTCCTTAAGCACATGCTCAGTAGCTATTATTGGAGTAATGTTAGAGTTAGCCCTTTACTCTACATCTCGCCACAAGTCTTTATCCTGATGTACAATATGCATGTCCTCCTACACCTCCCCCCCAAAATGTCTAATTTTAAAGGGATAGTCTCCTTGGTGGTTCAACAATCTTCCTGAATGTGCATTGAGTTCTTTTAGAGGTTGTTGAGGATCTGTTCACTGCAAAATCATTTCCTGAGGGTTGTCACTCCTTGTTCCCCTTATTAATGGTTCTGCGGGCGTGACATCTTCTTGAGGATCCAGGTTTGCAGCCCATCCTGCTAATTTCCTGTTCATTGAAATCAAGGCACTCCTTTTTCTTCGGATGTTTCTGCCTGGAACAAATACCATCTCGGTTGTTGTAACTTCTCCGTTACGGGGCATTCTCAATGCTGGTTTCTAATCCACATGATCTCTCCTTTTTCAAGAGTGGGAAGGTTGTGAGTCCTGTGTCGTTGGTTGAAAATGCAGGCTTGACCTGCTCTGTAACTTCCTTCCATTTGCCTGGTATGTCCATGGTCTTCTACCATGATGTTTGGTATCAATGTGTGAGGAAGGAAAGGAAGTTAGGTTCTCAACCTGCAGTCCATCAAAAGCTCACAAGGGGCGAAACCGTTCTGCAACAGAGTCGAGTGAGAGATGAGCAGGCCTAGCTCAAAGTCTTCATTTTTTCTGAGAAGGTCTTTTATAGTTATGTACTCCTCTCTCAGTCTCTTCATTGGACTGAGGGTACTTCTGCTAACTCGTGATGTGGATAAATCCATAAGATGCTGCAAAGGGTTGGAAACACTCAATTGTGTCCCATTGTCAGAGACCACAATGTCCAGAATGCCATGTGTGGAAAACATCTTCTTCAGGGAAGTATTAATGGCTTCAGAGATGACGCCATGTAGCTTTTGCACCTCTATCCAGCGGGAATAATAATCCATAATGATGAGAAACACTTTCCCTTTGAATTTGAATAGGCCCGTACCAAGGAGGAGGGCAGGAGTGGCTCTTTCTTCTCCTGCCTGTGACAGGCACGGGTGACACAGTTGAAGACCACGAGCTGTAACTTCCGAGCTCCAAGACATCATATTTGCGGGGGGGTAGCTGGGGTACTTCCCCACCGGCGGTTCCCAGGTAAGGATTGCACAGCAATTGCCCAGGAAATGCAAACTTCCCATGGGCAATTGCCCTGTACTGGGAACCATCCAAGAATTGCAATTTAAATCGGAAACTTTGGAAGGTTCCAACAATCATACAGCAATAATTACCCAGAAAAAGTTAAAAGAATTAAAATCACTTCTATTGTATTGATCGACCCCAAACCCCCCATGGGGGTCTCCATCCTGGAGGGACCGCACCCCCCCCACCCCCCCCCACCCCACCCCCGAACTACTCCCCACCCCATAGGACTACTCCCCCACAGGACTTACCCCCACTATGGGACTTCCCCCAATCCCGACTACAACCCCCCAGCCTGACCTGACCTGAATCAACCCCCCCTCCCTGACTGCCTGACCATCCCCACTCCGACTAACCAACACCACCTCACCCACTCAACTGGCCGACACCCCCTCACTCTCTGACTGGCTGAGACCCTCTCACCCACCTGACTGGCCGACTGCACCCGATCCCCCGACTGGCCGATACCCCCTCCACAACCCCTGAGCAGCCGATACCCCCCACCCTCCCTCCGACTAGCTGACACCCCTCAACCCGCTGGCCAACGACCCCCACTCCCCAAGTGCCCAACACCACCCCACCACGCACCCCCCACCCCCCGCCCCCCCACCTCCCCCCAATCCCTGGCTGACCCAACACTCCCCACCGTTTAGTGAAGCCTCTGAAGCGTTTTGGAAATTCTCTTCTAAATTCATTGCCTTGTTCTTGTTCATTGACTTCACCGACTTTAGGATTACCTTCAGACGTATACAGGCTTTTCTGCTCAACAAAGAACATTCTTGGTTCTGAATGACATAGGGCAGGATTGTCCTAAAAATCGGACAAAGTCCGATATTGGGCGGAAAAATCGGCATGTGACCCACCGACGGCAATAGCAGCTTTTTCCGCTGTATCGTACGCCACTTTATTAAAAATATTGAGAGGCACGGGTTTTACGTCGGATCGCTGGCAGGCGGCCTCTGATTCATCTGCCCCACCATCACCTCAGGCCTTCAGTAAACCAAGGGCCATATTTAAAGGCTACCCCCCGCACAGAGTTAGCACTCTTCAAGGGGTAGGAATTTGTTGGGAACTGATGGCTGCCAAAGGGTGGAAACATGCTACCCCCAGGTTTAGCAACTCCTCTCTCGAGTGCCTACTGGATGAAGTTGAAGTCCGCCACGATGTCCTCTACCCCCACTCTGGGCAAAGACCAGCAAGCAAGGTCACCAATCCAATATGGGAGGCAGTGGCAGCGGTGGTCAGTGCCAATGCCCTGCAAAAGAGGACACCCACCCAGTGCAGGAAGAGGGTGAATGATCTCGTCCATTCCGCCAGGGTAAGTCGCTCTTCTCATCACTCTCAACTCACACACTCACAAACCCATCACACATCCACAGGGAACTCACTCACTGCCAGCTCAAGGGACATCACCATTCACTCTCTCATACTCACCTTCATCTGCCCTGAAGATCGTGTCCTCTTCCTGTAGATGTCACCACCACTCACCACCCAAACATGCCAGGTATCCTTCTTATCTGGATGGCAAGCATCCTGCTTACACTCTCTTCATCTGTATTCATGCAGGACAAGCTGGCACACAACAAAAAGGAGAGGCTGCAGACTGGTGGAGGAATGCCTCACAGACTTTGAAAATAGAGTCATTCAGCTGGCCGGCAAAGATCTGGCCGTCCCTGTGCTGACGGTGAGGTCAGTGGTGCTCAACCACGTGAGGATCCAGCAGTGCAACATCCATCAGACAGCCATGCCGTATGTGAGTTCCCATGTTCTGCAGTCCCCTGCCATGCACTAATTGTCTCTCTTTGCTTTTACAGGCACATCTGGAAAGCAGCCGAGGGGGTCCATGAGCCAGGTCCTTGACTCCAGCCCCTTGACTCCAGCCCCAAGGACACTACGGAAGAGGAATCCACAGACACCAATATTGAAGACCTGTCACAGCGCTCACCCACACCCTCCACCAGCTCAGAGACACACACCTCAGTGGCACCTAGTTCTGGAGTAGCCTCCGGGTCACAATCTGGTGAGCACATCGCACTGTCTAATCCACAGCAGGCAGAGGCAGGGACTTCCCAGGATTCCAGCATTTGGAAGACTGCTGTAGACCAGAAATCTGCTGAGTCCAAGTCAGGTGAGGAGCCTCTGGACTCAGTCATACCTCTGTTGCTGGAGCTGCAAAGGCAAGCTCAGGAACATCAGGAAGGGATGTCCACTGCACTCCTTATATTGCAAAGCACGATGGAGGATTCCGTACACCTTCAGTCTGAGGCGATAGCATCAACATGTCAATACACCGAGGTCAACACTGGTAAGATGACGGCCGCCATGGAGACCTTGGTCCAGGACATCGGTCCTGCACTGCTGCAGGTGCTGCACTCCATCACTGAGGCACTTGCTGGCATCCACCAGTGTCAACATGAAAGGAGAGGCAGAGCATCTCGAGCTCACTCCAGATGCTCCTTCCTCTCAAAGAGTCAGCCAGGGGCCCTTGGGCACCCATAGGGAGGATGATCAGCAGGTGCACACCCTGGGGCCATCCACCCAGGTGACTCTGGGAATATCCAGCCCATCCAAATCCCCTCTTCCTGTGACCCCAGCAACTCCAGATCCACAGGCCAAGGAGGGTGCTAGTGCCACAGAACAGGACCCCGACAGCAGTCCAGGGCCCTTAAAGTCTAGGCCCTCCAGGAGAAGCCCACCAAAGTCATCACAGACACAGGGTGTAGCAGTCAGCAGGCTGCCTCCACTCTGCTGGGGATGTTGGGGGAGCACCAAGACGTAGTGGCAGCATTAGAAAGGTCAAGAAGATGTAGTTGCATAACATAGGCATGGGTGTTAATCAATTGTACTTAATGTTGGCCATTGTAAATACACTCCCAAGATTGTCTCCTTGTCTTTGGCTCCTTTTTATGATGAGCAGTGTTCGTGCCAATCAGATGTGAAACCTTGCTTCCTGCACAAAATTAACACAAGTGTCGCAGTCCAGGGCCTCTCCCCTGTGCAGTGTGTAATCTTCTGAGCACAGTGATTGTCTGGCTTCAAAGTCACTCTCCAGATCAGTGATGTGTGTAGCTCGATGTGGCTTGTGTTTGCTGCTAGAATCTCGTAACCAAGTGCCTGCTGTATCTCAGCAGCGTTTCCATGATATGAGCCTCTTCACAGAGTGTCCGTGCATTGCCCTCAGCCAGACAGGTGTCAGACATTCCCAGATGCAATGTGAAGATCTCAGGAGTGTCCTCATTGCATCTCGTTATCATCCTCCTGGAATATTGTGGCAATGAGGGCCTCACAAGTATGCCTGCCTTGTCTGGCCAGTGCAATGGCCTAACCCCCTCTGCCCTCAACGTGCAGGACCTCATAACACTCATCCCCTTCGACTACCTCCTCTTCGGAGGAGACATGCAGGTCTTGCATCTCTTCATCATCCAAGTCCTCCCTACCTTTGCCTCGCCAGGTTGTGTAATGCACAGCAAACCACGATGATGTGTGACACCCTCTGGGGAGTGTACTGCAGGGCTCCGCCAGATCTGTCCAGGCACTGGAACCTTATTTTCAGGATGCCAGTGGTGTGCTTCACCAAACTTCAGATTGTGCCATGAGCCTCATTGTACCTTCTCTCACCAGCAGTCTGAGGCCACCGCACAGGCGTCATCAGCCACATCCTTTGCGGGTAGCCCTTGTCCCCAAGGAGCCAACCCTGCAGCCTCTGTTGTCCCTGGAAGATGTCAGGGATCTGAGACCTGCTGATGATGTACCAGTCGTAGATGTTTCCGGGGTATCTTGCACACACCTGCATGACCTGTTTGCTATGGTCACAGACCAGATGAACATTGAGAGGGTGGAAGCCTTAGAGGTTCACATATTGAACTGCTCATTGCCAAGGAGATTTAAGAGCCATGTGAGTGCAGTCGATGGCACCCAGCACCTGTGGAAATCAGTAAATCTCGGCAAATCCTATCGCTCTTGCTTCCTGGCTTGCCAGATATCTGTTGAAGTTGAGAAAGTTGTGTGCCTTGGAAAAAAAGGTGTTTGTGACCTCCTGGATACATCTGTGGGTTGAGGCTTGCGAGATCCCGCAAGTGTTTTAAGTGCAGCCCTGGAAGGAGCTGCTGCCATATAAATTGAGCACGGCAGTAACTTAACTGCCGCTGGCAGTGAATGCTGTCCAAGTCCCTGTGGTGCCAAATCCTGCAGAAGGTGGCATAAGTGTATGACCAGTTCCCTTGACATGCACAGGTGTCAGTGACACTAGTTCTTACTCATCTGCAGGTAGCACTTGCACAGTCTATAGACCCTGGGTCTAGTGATGCGCCTACAAACGATGGCTCTCTGGGGTTCATCCTCTGTGTGCGGAGGAGGCTGTGCCGCCCCTTGGTCTTCAGGGTCCTGCTCCTCCCTTTGGCGAGCCAGGCGCCTCCATCGCATTCTTCTCCGTCTTCTCTCCTGCCTATAAGCAATCAGGCAGACAGCGAGGTCACCAGGCTCCATGTTCCTGATGGTCTCCTCACTGCAGTCTCAAAGAATGAGATGCAAGAGTCAGTATTGTCTCCTAAGGGCCACTATTGGTCAAGTTATCGCCTGCAGCTGCCTCTCAAGACCCCTTAACACATGCCGGAGAGTCCAGGACGCCACATGGATGCCCAGTGTTTAGTGTGCATGATAATTCGCCATCCCCACACCCAGCGCCACCTCACACCACATGACCGAGTGCCGACTGCTTCAGGTCACTAGACTGCATCCAGACCTCTCCTCTCAGGCACAGGCATTGTTCTAGCCTGTACTCCAAGGCTTTGCGATTTGCTTGTACCATGAGGGTGACTTTTCAATGTTTACCGAAACATAATGCAAGGGATTAGGAGCGCACCCCTTCATGGCCACCATTCTTAAGGAGATCCTCAAGCTTGCCCAGTAACCTAATGTTTCTACAGCACCATAGCACTCATTCGAGTTGGAAGTGTGCGTGCGAGAGGTTAAAAGTAGAGGAGCAATCACTGGCACTGTCAGGAATTAGTACTGCTTGAGTGGGAACAATTGCTTGACTAGCCTGACTCCAAGCATGTCAGTTGAGCTCAAATTAAATTCTCTCAGCTGCAGAAGAGTGCTCACCTTTGACATGTTTTGGCACTTGCCCGGCCGTTTTCTTCCCCTCCACCCCAACCCTGGTGTGTGTTTGCGTTCAAACTACAGTCTGTGCTGTCATGACCCCCCCTTGCACTGTCACTCTTGCCCCAAGGTTCCATTGCCCCGGCACTGTTGCCCTTGCCCCGGCACCACAAGCCAACCACGAAGGAGCCGCGGTGGAGACTTGCCCCCGACTCCCCTGAATCCGTGGAGCCGCTTCCTTGCATTGGGATCATCGTGAGCGCTGCGCTAAGCTGTGTGCACTCATCTCTGAGTTCCCCTCAAAGTTCAGGTCACCAGGTGCACACCTTTTAAGGTAGTTGTAAATCACGCTATCATAAAATCATGCTGACATGGGCTTTAAATTTGATGTTGTGGAGGGGGGGGATGATTCAGGTGTGTCACCGCAATAATGAGATGCAAATTCATTCAAATTAAGTTCCCAATGTTTGATGGCAGGAAATGCAGCCCGACATTGATGGGAGGAGGGGTCAATGGCTTCCTGGATTCGCGTCGCCGGGAAATGCACGTAAGACCTTCTTGAGAGACTCTCCGATCTCGCCACTGAACACGCCCGTCACAATCTGGCACGGAAAATCCCGGCCAAGGTGTCCCAGAGATTTGTCTATCTTTGTATTTTAATGGTGCATCAAGCTGACCTTGGACATTTAGCTTGATTCCTCCTGGACCTTGGTGTTGATGAAGGCCACAGAGCAATTTTTTGCAGTCGCTGAACTTTATCAGATAAAACTGAGACTCCAGCTCCTGATTCTAATTTAAATTCTGTATGATGTCCATTGTGCTCCAGTATTGGAGAGGCCAAGGATTTTGGATCAACCATCCTTGGGCAAAAAGATTAAGATAAATGCCAAATAGTGCAGATGCTGGAAATCTGAAATAAAAACAGGAAATGCTGGAAAAACTCAGCAGGTCTGACAGCATCTGTGGAGAGAGAAACAGAGTTAACATTTCGAGTCTGTATGACTCTTCTTCAGTTTTTTCAGCATTTTCTGTTTTATTTATTACATTGAAAAGGTTGATTGCTGCGTTCGCTTTGCCCCACCCTCGACAGAGGGCCTAGGGGCTGAAGACACAATTTTCTATGATGGGTCAAAGGGAGGTACGATATGCCAGAGGCCAGGGTCAGAGGAATGAAGAGTTCAGAGGAGTTGTAGGGTTGGAGGACTTGTGCTATGTGAATTCTGCCCAACATCCAAGGTCATAGAAATCCTGGAACTTTGTCACAACACAGTTCTATTGTCAAGAGTTTTTCCTTCCAGGGCATTTAGATAGGAAGTGTTTTCCCGTTGCTATCCCCATGGCCCAATTTAACAGCTGGAGCTCCAGTAGATTTTATTATGCAATAAGGGAAAACGCAAGAAATAGTATTTCCTTTTAGGTTGATGGGGTGGGGGGTTGGAGTGGTATTTTTTCCCCTTTCATTAAGGCACTGCCTCCATTCTGGCATATTAGTGGTGACATTCCACCTCAGCATGTGCTGAAAGTACGCTTCAGGAAATTGTACACCCCCCAGCCCCCTGTTTTCTGCTCATTAATTTAATAGACAGCAAATCACAGATAGGAGGTGCACAATTTCTCTCTAGATCCACAGGCACCAGCAAGAAGTCCAACTGTCCAATTGACCCATTTCAAGCTTGAGTAATGAAGTCAGAAACAACTATAACTTGCATTTATACAGCACGTTTAATAAAAATGCCTCAAAGAGCTTCACAGAGGTTTAAGGAAAAAATGGCTGAGGAGTCAAAGAAGGAGACATTAGAAGCATTAACCTAAAACTTGGCCAGAGATAGGTGCCAAGGAGAGTCTTAAAGGAGAGGGAGAGGTGGAAAAGAATTGGACTTTAGGAAGAGAACTCCAGAATTTAAGGGCCGGATAGCTGAAAGCACAATAGACAATGGTGGGGCAAAGGGAGGAGGGATGCACAAGACTCAAAGGAACAGAATGTTGAAAGGGTTTGTGGAAATGGGAGAAGTTAGAAAGTAGTGAAGGACAAAGCCATGAAGGGTTTTAAGCACAAGGATGAGAATTTTAAAGATGAGAATTTGAGGCGTTGTGGATCTGGGAACCAATGTAGGTCAATGAGGACAACGGTGATGGATGAAGGGAACTTTTTGCAGGATAAAACATGGGCAGCAGAGTTTTGGATGAGCTAGCATTTACACAGAGTGGAAGATATGAGGCCAGTCTGGGGAGCATTGGAATAGTCAAGTCTAAGGGTGACAAAAGCATGAATGAGGTTTCAGAAGATGGACTGAGGTGGGTGATATTCTGGTAATGGGAGTTATGTGTTATTTATGATGGAGAGGATATAGGGTTGGAAATTGAGCTCAGGGTCAAAAAGGACACTGAGGTAGTAAATAGTCTTGTTCAATCTTGAGACAGTGGTTAGGGAGGTGATGAATTTGGTGTGGGAGGAATGGAGTTAGTGTTGGCAACTAAAGAAAAAAGCACTGGTGCTCCCAAAGCTTAGGTGTAAGAACTTCCAGCTCTTCCACGGATGGTGTTACAACAAGAAGCTGGACAACACATAGGCAATGGAGAGACCAAAAGCAATGATGGAGAGGTAGAGCTGGCTGTGATAGGCACCCATGGAAGCTGACTCTCTGCAGACAAGGAAGAAAAGGTTGTCAAGGATAGATCATTGTGGGGGGGGCAGGGGCGGGCTTCTGAGTTAATGGTGGGGGGAAGAAAGCAAATTCTTTACAGGAGCTGCACTGAGTATGGTTGGATAGTTAAGAATAAAACCAAACAAGGATAGTCTCGCCAAGCTAATTAACAGAAGAGAGGTATTAAAGGAAGATGGCCAACCATGTCAAAGACGTGTGCCATAATGACAGACCTATACCTACCAATACTGCAGTGTTATACAGACAAGGTCAATTTAGTGGAAATGGGATCAAGGGAACAGAAGATGCGTCTCATGGATGGGATAAGCTATAAAGAACATGAAGGGAAATGGGACCCAAGAGGGGGAGAGAGAGAGAGAGAGAGAGAGAGAGGTTCAGGACTAGTGTGAAGTGGGCAGATTTGTTTATGTGGTAAATGAGAAGGGGATGTGAGAATTGGCAGTGCATTTAGACACACCAGTGTCAACTCACTACACATAATGTTTTTCAACAGGAAAGGAAGAAAGACTTGCATTTATACAGCTCCTTTCACAACCTCAGGATGTCCTAAAGTATTTTAGAGTCAGTTAAATATATTTGTATGTGTCTTGGATATTACAATTGTTATGATATGGCAGGTGGTATGTGCCATTTTTGATCTGTAAATCCTATTGTCTTTGGAATTTACTTTTCCTAGAATATAAAAATCTTTTATGTTGTCATTATGGCCAGCATTTTGGGAAAAATAAACGTAATAACTTTGCCTTATTTACCATACCAGTTGTAAACATCTTATCATGTCCCTTTGAAAAGCCAACAACCTCTCCCCTTATCTAAAAATGCAAATTCCAATTAAGCTCATCCTTAGCATTTCAAATACCTATTTTTACACTTAACCCCTTTGATGATCCAAACTTGCTGTCTAACAGTCTGCAGTTTACTTAAATTATTCACACACACAGAAACATACACACACAAACATAATCCTGCTTTAAAGTATCCTACATTAATATCAGGAAAAATATGATAGTTCCTTTAGAGAATACAGAGTTAAATTTTCAAAATTTGCCGATGATACCAAACTTGGAACTGTGACAAATAGTGAGGATGATACCATCGATTGCAACAGATAGGTAGATAGGCTATCAGAATGGGCAGACAAGTAGCAGATGGAATTTAATACAGAGAAGTGTAAGGTGATGCATTTTGACAAAAAGGAGAGAGGCAATATATAGACTTAGTGACACAATTCAAAAGAGTGTGCAGGGCCAGGCGGACCTAAGGGTTCATGTGTATAAATCTTTGAAGGTGGCAGGACATACAGGATCTTGGGTTTCATAAATAGAAAGCAGAGATGTTATGCTGAACCTTTATAAAGTTCTGGCTAAGCCACAACTGGAGTATTACATCCTAAATTAGTCACTGCAATTTAGGAAGGCTCTGAGGCTTGTTGAAAGGGTGCAGAGGAGATTTGCCAGAATGGTTCCAGGGATGAGGGATTTTAGTTACAAGGTTAGGCTGGAGAAGCTGGGTTTGCAAAGGAGATTGGGGAGGAGATCTGATAGAAGTGCACAAGATTATGATAAATTCAGATAAGATAGACAAAGAAAAGCTGTTTCCATTATCTGATGGTACAAGGATGAGGGGACACAATTGTAAGATTTTGGACAAGGGATACAGGGGGGATATGAGGAAAATTTTTTTATGCAGTGAGTGGCAATGACCTGGAACTCACTGCCCATGAAGGTGGTGGAAGCTGAGATGATCAATGATTTTAAGAAGCTGGATGGGCACTTGAGGAAATTACAATTACAGAATTATGGGGATAGATCAGGGGAATGGGACTGATTGGATTGCTCTATAGAGAACTGGCATGGGCCTATGGGCTAAATGGCTTCCTTCTTTGCCGTAATGACTCTATGACTCAGACTCTATAAGTACTTTTGAAGTGTAATCACTATTGTAATGTAGGAAACGCGGTAGTTATTTTACACACAGCAAAAAGTCCCACAAACTGCAAAGTGATAATGACCAGATAACCTGTTTTGCTTAGTGATGTTGGTTGACAGATAAATATTGGCCAGGAAACTGAGAATAAATCCCCGGATCTTCTTTGAAATAGTGCAATGGGACATTTACGTCTATCTGAGAGGGCAGACTTATCCAAAAGGTGGCAAATCCAACAATGCAGCAGTCATTCAGTCCTTCACTGATGGGTCAGCTTAGATTTTGTGCTCAAGCTTCAGGGATGCGCCTTGAGCAGAAAAACCAACAACAAGAGGAATGACAGCAATTCATGTAGCACCATCAATGTAGTAATAATGTCCCAAGGTGCTTCACAGCAGCATCACCAGAGAGAATTTGACACTGAAAACCAGAAAGATTTTAGGGCAGATGACCAAAAGGTTGGTCGAAGTGGTAAGCTTAAAGGAGAGAGGGGTAAATGGGTGAGGAGATTTAGCGATGAGATTCCAGATCTCAGGGGCTAGGCAGCTGAAGGTATGGCTGGTGATGGTGCAACACTGAAAATCTGTGAAAAGTCAGAATTGGAGGAGCTAGTGCAGCGATCTCAAAATATTGTAGGGCTGGGGGAGGTTACAGAGAACACTTTGCCAGCACTATCCAAACCTGCAACTTCTACAGCCTAAAAGGACAAGGGCAGCAGATGCATGGGAACACCACCATCTGCAAGTTCCCCTCCAAGCCACTCACCATCCTGACTTGGAACTATGTTACCATTCCTTCACTGTCACTGGTTCCAAATCCTGGAACTCCCTCCCTAACAGCACTGTGGGTATACCTACACCACATGGACTGCAGCCGTTCAAGAAGGCAGCTCACCACCACCTTCCCAAGGGCAATTAAGGATGGGTAATAAATGGTGACCTAGCCTGCAACACCTGTATCCCATGAATAAATAAAAACGAGATAGGGAGAGGCAAGGCCATGGAATGGTTTGAACACAAAGAGGTCAGTGAGAGCAGGGGTGATGGGTGCACGGTACTTGGTGCAAGTGAAGATGCAGCCAGCAGGGATTTGGATGAACTCAAGTATACAGAGGATGTAAGGTAAGAGGTCTACCAGGAGAGCATTGGAATAGTTATGTTTGCAGGTAACAAAAGCATGCATGAGGGTTTCTGCACCAGATGAGTTGAGACAGAAGAATAGAGAGGCCATATTATGGAGGTGCAAGTAGGAAGTTTTGGGAATCAAGGGGACACAGTGGTTCAACTTGGGGTAAGTAGGATCTGGAGAATGCGAACAATCCAGACCACCTTCAGAGAGTGGCCTGGGAGGGGGAGATGGAGTCAATGGCTGGTAAACAGGCTTTGTGGTGGGGAGCGATCACGACGGCCCAGATGTTCACTCCCACGGCGGGTAGTGTGAGTCAGGAAATTTCCCAGCTGGCCACACTAGCCTTGGAAGAATCTCCTCCCGATTGGTGGGATCTTTGTTCCCGGGGTGGGGGCGGTGGGTTTGCGGGAAGGAGTTAGGCTCACCACCCGACACAGATCAGAAGAAGCCATGGGGCAGCCGATTACTGAGGTAGGCTATATAAAAGGACCGCTCCAGTTCCCTGGGACTTTGTCTCAGTTGTTTGCTCATATTTTAGGCCCTTTAGCCTTCATCTCTCACTTCCCCTCACCCCCCTCCAAACCACTCCTCATGCCCCATCCATTCTAACTCATACCAACTCATGAACCCACCCACCACAAGGCTCCTCATATCCTTCATGCCAACTAAATGCCAACTCATCCCAACCCACCATCTTAAGGCTTCACACCCTCCAAGCCAACTCACCTAGTATCCACCATGGGCAGATCTCAGGTGCCAAGTTGAGATGAAATGAAAAAAAAGGTCTTAATGCCTATTACAGCCTTCACAATAATAAAAAAACACTCCTATTCATTAAAGCCCATCAAAAACTTTCACATCTCTTCAAGTGCTTAATCCCTTATAAAAATAAACTCCTATTTATAACCCCACATCAAAGACAGCTAATCCTTTAATAACCTCTTTGAGCTGTCAATAAAACTTAGAATCCCTCTACTGAGATAATTGTAGGTTATGTAAAGCAGCCAAGCATTTATAAAGAGCCTTTAGGATAATGTCAACAAACAGTTATTATAACTGCTATAACAGAGTCTTTTTTAATCTCTTGCTGATCCGGGCAGGCTGTTTTTTTTATTTTTAAAGGGCTGAGTATTTAAATAACAACTGCTTGACAAATCTACAGACCTTATCCGCTCTTCAAGAGCATTTACATCTACTCTAAAAATTCGTAACTCCCACACTGTGGAATTAGGCCCTTGCAACAGTGAAAGTGGGGTTTGTTTGAACTCAGCACTAAGTTAAAATGGCCCATCTGAGTTTGGGTTTCCCTCATGTGTGATTCATGCCCCTCCCCCTTTCCTCTGCTGGCAAAAATGGGATCTGTCAGAAATGGGGTTGGAATTTCCAAATCTGGGTCCAGCCCATCATCTGAACGGTCTGTGGAGTCTCGACAGGTCTAAAAAAATCCAGACTAATGACTTTGGTCTTCCGGTTATTGGAAGAAATTTCTGCCCATCCAATACTGGACATTGGACAAGTAGGGTGAGGCAGTGGAGGGATTGAAAGAGGCAGGGCTGCAGTAAAACTAGATGCAAACAGCATTGATGTTGCTTGTGATGTTATGTTTTTAGATGATCTCACTGTGGGGCAGCATATAGATGAGAAAACTCTGACTCAGAGGTGAAATGGCTACTACTGAATCACAGTTAACACTTAAGCCTCTGGAGTCACTGGGCAACAATCAGAACCATATTCCTCATCCTTACTTAGCAACATTGAGGCTAATGATATTGCTCCCAGTTACCCAGCTGAGATCAGCTGACTAGAGCGGAACAGCACCTGGAGAAAAATGAGATGCTATAGGCATGCTTCAATTCAGGACTACATGCATGCTAAACAGCAGAAACAGTATCTAATAGAAAAAACTAAGTGATCCCACAATAAATGGATTAGATCAATGCCCTGCAGTCCTGCCACATCCAATTGTGAATGCTGTGGACAATTAAACAACTAATGGGAGGAGGAGGCTCCATGAATATCCCAGCCTCAATGATGGTGGAGCCCAGCCCATGTGATTGCAAAAGACAAGGTTGAAACACTTGCAACCATTTTCAGCCAGAAATGTCATATGCCTCCTCCTGAGGTCCCCAGCATCACAAAATCCAGTCTTCAGCCTATTCAATTCATTTCACAAGATATCAAGAAATAGTTCATTGCACTGGATGCAGCAAAGGCTATGGACCCCAACAACATCTTGGCTGTAGTGCTAAAGACTTGTGTCCTTGAATTAGCTGTGTCTCTAGCCAAGCTATTCAACTGGAAAAAGTGGAAAATTGCCCAAGTATGCCTAGTCCGCAAAACACAGGACAAATACATTTTGGACAATTGTTGCCCCATCAGTCTATTTCAATCATCAGCAAAGTGATGGAAGGTGTCGTCAACAGTGTTATCAAGCAGAATTTATTCACCAATAACCTGCTCAGTTTGAGTTTTGCCAGAATCGCTCAGCTTCAGATCTTATTCTATCCCTGATCCAAACAAGAAGAAAAGAGCTGAATTCCAGAGGTGATGTGAGAGTGCCCTTTGACCGTATGTGGTATCAAGAAGCCCTAGTAAAATTAAAGCCAGTGGAAATAATGGGGAAAACTCTTCACTGGTTGGAGTCATACCTAACACAAAAGGAGATGGTTGTGGTTGCTGGAAATCAATTATCTCAACCCCAGGACATCACTGGATGTTCCAGAGGGCAATGTCCTAGACCCAACCATCTTCAGCTACTTCATCAATGGCATTCCCTTTATCATAAGGTTAGAAGCGGAGATGTTCACTGATGATTGCACAGTCTTCAGTTCCATTCGCAACTCCTCAGATACTAAAGCAGTCCATGCCTTCATGCAGCAAGATCTGGATGACATTCAGACTTGGGCTAAGAAGTGGAAAGTAACATTCGCGCCATGCAAGTGCCAGACAACAAGACAGCAAGTAACCATCTCTCCTTGACATTCAATGGCATTGCCATCATTGAATCCTCCACCACCAACATCCTAAAGTCATAAATGAGCAGAAATTTAACTGGACCAGCCACATAAATATTCTGGCTACAAAAGCAGGTGAGAGACTGGGTATTCTGTGGTAAGTGACTCATTTCCTGACTCCCTAAGGCCCTTCCATCACAAGTCAAGAGCGTGATAGGATACTCTTCACTTGGCTGGATAAGCACAGCTCTAGCAACATTCAAGAAGCTCTACACTATCCAGGACAAAATAGCCCATTTGATTGGTACCCCTTCCACCACCTTAAACATTCACTCCCTCCACCATTGCTGCAACGTGGCTGCAGTGTGTATTATCTACAACATGCATTGCAGTAACTCATTAAGGCTCCTCCAACAGCAACTTGCAAATCTGGGACATCTACCCCTAAAGGAATAAGGGCAGCAGGTGCATGGGAACAGCATCATCTGCAAGTTCCCCTCCAAGTCACACGTCATTCCGACTTGGACACATCTTCACTGGGTCAAAAATTTGAAACTCTCTATCTAACAGCACTGTGGGAGTAACTTCACCACATGGTCTGCAGTGGTTCAAAAAGGCTACCTTTTCAAGGACAAGGACCAATAACTTTTAAAAAGATATCTGAATAATAAGTGGCTGGCTGGAAGGATCACATGACAAGATTTAAAGTTTTAAGACTTTTACTGTAACAAACAAGCTAAAAGAAACATAGCCTAAACACAATTCAGTAGGCAACGTACACTCTAAACTACATGAAAGTTTCTCCCATTAAATTTTTAAATGGCTGCAAATCCCCTACCACAATTACACTCCACTCTGTCCCTTAAGTAAGACACTTCATTCTCCGGGAACCAGTCCAAATTTCTTCTCAGCTCCCAATGGCTTACTTCCTTTTTCCTTTTCCAGCTGGATAACTTCTAATCCCTGAACTGACTTTTGCGGTGAAGATTACCCTGGAGATTCCTCCCTCTAGCCAAAACTAGGCTAATCCTTCCACTTCATTTAAATCCACATGAACTTGGTCACTTCAATCTGAGCATGAGCTCCTACCTGCACTCTGCATGGTAAACTTGAGCCTGGCTGCCTCTATCTCTCTGCTCTCCCTCTCTTTCTCAGAGTCTTACAGACTGTGTCTGTGACATTCAGGGATATCTTAGGAAAACCTAAAACCCAATCTTACAATTGCTTCTTATAGACTATTCCCTCCTAAAGCCCATTCCCATGAGAACATGTATCACATGGGCCTTGTATCCAGCTAGAGATGCTAATTATCTATCCTCTAGATCCCAACTCCATTCTAGCTGAGCAACTTACACGTCCTTCTCAGTAAAACAACCTGGGCCCCCTTTTAACAACCAAGCCACCCAAGCTTGTTATAGTCAGAATGTGGAATAGGTTACATGACCCCCTCCATTTTATCCTAAATTAAAGAGACAGTCCCCAATCTTATAAATGTTGGTTAGGTAACATAGGCAATAAATATTGACTTTGCCAGCAACACCCATGTCTCATGAATGAATTAAAAAACACCTTCTATCAGTTCCAATCTTGCTTGTTTCCTCTGGGGCTTGAATTTCTTCAGGGTTTATCCTATTACATCCATCATAACCTTCATGAAAGAGCTGCAGAAACCCTGGAAAAAAGGCACAACTAATATTTACGCTATTTTTCTTAGATTTTGGCACCATCTCCGCCAAGCTACAAGGGACAAGCAGGAAAACCCTAACAGGAATTCACTATCTCTATATTTTAGTGATACTGCTACAACCATTGTTCCTTTGAATTCTTCTCTTGCTTTACCTCAGCTCCATGTGTGCCACCCATACCAGTTCTTCCTTCTCCAACTATCTCCAATGTGTTCACATCAAAACTCATTGCACCAGCTTGGACTCTAACTCATTCTTTCCCACAGGACTATGAAACTCAGCCGGTATCTCTGATTCTGATCCCTATCCAATGGCGCCCCTGCTGGAGAGTGATGTCAATTAAACACAGCATCAGGTTCATTTATGATGTCCAGAATGCTAACATTCATGTGTTCTCACACGTGAAGATTGAGTATTTTGGGTCAGGTACCAGAGGGTTGCTCTCCATGAAAGCCAATCCCGTGTAGGAATGAATCACCAAGAAAGATGCAAAGGAACTGGAGGGGGAGAATAAGGGAAGAGAAATAAGCAATTGAAGAGGAAAGAAAATACAAGGTGACAATACAAGGCATCATTCTCAAACTTTTCAAGTAACTGAGAAATTTTGAATTTTGATCAAATACTGATTGAATGTAGCTCAAAGCCTCCAGTTCTTTCTGAAAAGATGCTTTTACTGGTTTAGTCAGAAGCATCCAGCAACAGGTAGAAAAAGCTTCAATTCTGGCTACTGTGTAAAATGCCTTCTTCTTTTCCCTTACAGTGGAACCAACTGTTTTGTAGGATGTTTAATGAGGGATCAGGCTGTTAATTGAAAAATAAAATCCTCCTGAAAAGGTTTTACAAGTGCCTAGGGAGACTCAAGTGCAGCTTTCTTCAGCAAGAAGGGCTTAGAAAGAACCACAGAGCTTCAGTTTACCAGAATAAACCAACACCAAATGCAAGCAGAAAGCTAGGAGCCAAATTTGTGTCACAAAATTAAAACGCTTTTCTTTCAGATATATTTATATATATTATTTAGAAGCTCTTGAGTAGGGGCACCACCTGGTGTGTTAAACTATATGAGGTGACAAGGCCTGAGTTTCAATTTGGGGCCTATGTTAAGTCAGCTGATCTCAGACAGGGTAGCAGGAGAGGCGTTAGACGGGCAGCGATAGGAAAGCAGCCAGGGGCCCTGCTTCTGATCATTATCAGTGAACTCTGCTAGAATTTCTGGATAGTAGGTAAGGTCAAGAGCGGTTGAGATACCCTATTGGTCCACTCATTGTCCAGGCCACAGAGGGCAATTGGGGTGCCAGAAACTATACCTATGCCAGTTCCAGTTGGGAGATAGGAGGCAGGGATCAGGAGGTTAAAGGCTGTGGATCAGGAGATAAGAGACTATGGATCGGGTGAGAGGAGACTTTGGATCAGGAGGAAGGAAGCCAGAGAGGAGACTTGGAAGCCAGCGTGGGGTCCGCAAGATGCATCAGGTTCTTTAAATTTGAGGTCAGCAGCAGCACTCCTGTATGTTCAGGTAATTTTCAAAATTTCTTTGGGAGCAGGCAGTCTAACGGTCTGGTTTTACTGAGTGCAGCCAATGCAGGTTGCGGCCTGCCTCATGCCTTAGCCAATCTTGCAGTTGGAGCCCCAAAGAGCTGAATGACAGTTTTAGGCATGGGTAATGTGTCAGGATATTTTTCTTCACCAATATGGCGGGTGGCATAACTCAGGCCAGAAATGCGCACACCCGCTCCCTGCACTCCATACTGGAGTCTTAGTAGGCTCAATTTATAGACTTCAGTCCCTCTGGGGGAAAACAAGCCTCTGTTTGTCAACATAGTTAACAAGTGCTTCTTGAATGTGTTTACGGTGCCACAACACATCCTGAGTAGAACAGCTCTTGCCTCACTGGAGCCTGATAATGAGACCTCAGTTTGGAATAACTGAAACACTAAGAGCTGTGGAGAGTTTCAAACTACTTGAAGTGTGCAGCACCCTACACTGAGGAGTGTTTTGTCATGTGGCACAATCCTCACTTACACACATACACACACACACACCTCCCTACTACTTTTGAAAAGAAATTCAAGATTAGATTCGATGAATGAGCAGAAATTTCATATAATTAAATAGTGGAAAAACCATGGCCATTGTCTTAGAGCCGCATTACAAACTCCCTTCCCTCACCACCCACTCCATCCCTCTCCCTGGCAACTGTCTTAGGCTGAGCCTTCTTCACTCTGCAATGCACTACCAACTCATATCTGCACCATCACTAAGACCGTCTGTTTCCATAACATCACTCAACTCTGCCCCTGCAGCAGCCCATTTGATGTTGAAACCCTCATCCACGCCTTTGTTACTCGACTCTTGGCTGGCGTCCCATGTCCTACCCTCCATAAACCTGACATCATGCAAAAATATGCTGCCCTAACTCTCACCGAGCTCCATTCACCCATCACCCCTCTGCTCATTGACCTACTTTGGCTACTGGTTAAGCAACACATCTATTTGCAAATTTTCACCTTTTTCTCAAATCCCTCCCTGTCTTTGGAATCTCTTGCTAATCAACAAACAAAGAAGGACAAAGAAGAACAAAGAAAAGTATAGCACAGGAACAGGCCCTTCGGCCCTCCAAGCCTGCGCCAATCATATTGCCTGTCAAACTTAAACACTTTGCACTTTCGGGGTCTGTATCCCTCTATTCCCATCCAATTCATGTATATGTCAAGCTGCCTCTTAAACACCACTATCGTACCTGCTTCCATCACCTCCTCTGGCAGTGAATTCCAGACACTCACTACCCTCTGCGTAAAAAACTTGCCCCGCACATCTCCTCTAAAGTTTTCTCCTCTCACCTTAAATCTATGTCCCCTAGTAAGTGACTCTTCCACCTTGGGAAAAAGCTTCTGTCTATCTACTCTGTCCATGCCACTCATAATTTTGTAAACTTCTACACAACGCAATATTCCAAGTGTGGCCTAACCAAGGTTCTATACAGCTGCAGCATGACTTCCCAGCTTTTATACTCAATACCCCTGCCGATGAAGGCAAGCATGCCATATGCCTTCCTGACTACCTTATCCATCTGCGTTGCCACTTTCAGTGACCTGTGGGCCTGTACACCCAGATCCCTCTGCCCGTCGATGAACGTAAGGGTTCTGCCATTTACTGTATAATTCCTACCTGTATTAGACCTTCCAAAATGCATTACCTCGCATGTGTCCGGATTAAACTCCATCTGCCATTTCTCGCCCAAGTCTCCAACCGATCTATATCCCGTTGTATCCTTTGACAATCCTCTTCACTATCTGCAACTCCTCCAGCCTTAGTGTCACCTGCAAACTTACTAATTAGCCCAGTCACATTTCCCTCCAAATCATTTACATATACTACAAACAGCAAAAGTCCCAGCACTGATCCCTGCGGAACACCACTATTCACAGCTCTCCATTCAGAAAAGCACCCTTCCACTGCTACCCTCTGTCTTCTATGACCAAGCCAATTCTGTATCCATCTTGCCAGCTCACCTCTGATCCTGTGCGGCTTTACCTTCTGTACCAGTCTGCCATGAGGGACCTTGTCAAAGGCCTTACTGAAATCTATGTAGATAACATTCACTGCCCTTCCATCATCGATCATCTTTGTCACTTCCTCGAAAAACTCGATCAAGTTAGTGAGACACAACCTCCCTTTCACAAAACCATGCTGCCTCTCATTAATACGCCCATTTGCTTCCAAATCCTGTCACGAAGAATCTTCTCCAAAAATTTCCCTACCACTGACGTAAGGCTCACCGGCCTGTAATTTCCTGGATTATCCCTGCTACCCTTCTTAAACAATGGAATAACATTGGCCATTCTTCAGTCCTCTGGGACCTCAGCTGTAGCCAGTGAGGATACAAAGATTTCTGTCAAGGCCCCAGCAATCTCCTCCCTTGCCTCCCTCAGTACTCTGGGGTAGATCCCATCTGGCCCTGGGGACTTATCCACCTTAATATTCTTCAAGACGCCTAACACCTCCTCTTTTTTGATCTCAACATGATCCAGGCTATCTACACACTCTTCCCTAGACAAATCGACCGCTAAGTCCTTCTCTTTGGTGAATACTGATGAGAAGTAGTCATTTAGTATCTCTCCCATTTCTTCTGGCTCCACACACAGATTCCCACCTCTGTCCCTGAGTGGGCCTACCCTTTCCCTGGCTACCCTCTTGCGTTTTACATATGTATAAAAGGCCTTGGGATTTTCCTTAATCCTGGTTGCCAATGACTTTTCATGACCCCTTTTAGCCCTCCTGACTCCTTGCTTAAGCTTCTTCGTACTTTCTTTATATTCTCCACGGGCTTCATCTGTTCCCAGCCTTCTAGCCCTTACGAATGCTTCCCTTTTCTTTTTGACTAATCTCACAATATCCTTCATTATCCAAGGTTCCTGAAACTTGCCATACTTATCCTTCATCCTAGCAGGAACATGCCGGTCCTGAATTCTTATCAACTGACGTTTGAAAGCCCCCCACATGTCAGTTGTTGATTTGCCCTCAAATATCCCACTCCAGTCTAGATTCCTCAGTTCCTGCCTAATATTGTTATAATTAGCCTTCCCCCAATTAAACACCTTAACCCGAGGACTCTTGTTATCCTTATCCACCAGTACCTTGAAACTTACTGAATTATGGTCACTTTTCCCGAAATGCTCCCCTACTGAAATTTCGACCACCTGGCCGGGTTCATTCCCTAATACCAGGTCCAGTATTGCCCCTTCCCCAGTTGGACTATCTACATATTGTCTCAGGAAGCCCTCCTGGATGCACCTTACAAATTCTGCACCATCCAAACCCCTAGCACTAAGTGATTCCCAGCCAATATAGGGAAAGTTAAAATCACCCACCACAACAACCCTATTGCTTTTACATCTTTCCAAAATCTTCACTCTTCCTACCTATGTCGTTAGTACCAATGTGTACCACAACCACTGGCTGTTCTCCCTCCCCCTTCAGAATGCCCCATACCCTATCAGAGACATCCTGGACCCTGGCACCAGGGAGGCAACATCCCATCCTGGTGTCTCTTTCACGACCACAGAAGCACCTATCTGAGCCCCTGACTATAGACTCCCCTATGACAATTGCTTTTCTGTGCTTTGACCCCCCCCCTGCTGAACAACAGAGCCAGCCGTGGTGCCACTGGTCTGGCTACTGCTGTTTTTTTCCCCTGATAAGTCATCCCCCCCAACAGTATCCAAAACGGTATACCTGTTAGAGAGGGGGACAGCCATAGGGGATTTCTGCACTGACTGCCTGCCTCTTCTAGCAGTCACCCATCTATCTAGCTGAGATATCTATGCTCCTACAATTCTGGCCTTTTGAGCATCCCCAATTTTGATAATTCTACCACTGGTGCCTTGGCCCTCAGCTCTGGAATACCCTCTATCTACATTTCTGCCTCTCTACTTCACTTTCCTCCTTTGAGATATTCCTTAAAACCTACCTCTTTGACCAAGCTTTTGGTCACCTGCCCTAATATCTCCTGATGTGACTTGCTAGCATCTTTTGATTTATAACGCTCCTATGAAGGATGTTCTATTACGTTAAAGCAAGTTGTTGCTGTTACATATACCTCTGCTATCTTGAACGGAGACTCAGCTACTCTGACAGGATGAATTACATCCTGGAGAAGTGAACTGCCTTGATGTGAGCCATATTACCCCAGCAAGTCCAATAAAATGAATCAGATTCACAAAGTACAAAACTATAATTGAAGGGGATTCTCAAACTCCCTGATCTGTAGGATCAGCCAGGCTCTAACTGTTCAGAGACTGAATCCAATTACCTAACAATGAAACTAAGGCTGGCTAAAGGATCACAGTAAGCAAAATGTAACTGAGCTAGCACTTAATCAGATTAGGAGCCTGTAACACAGGGCTGGAATTAACGTCTTAGTGGAGATGTCCAGTTCCTGTCAAAGGCCAGAGGAAGTAGAAACCTCATGAAAACTATCCCAGTGCTACAAGGGCTGAGGAACAAGGGGAGTTAATCCTGTTGCTATTCCAGAGGTACTTTGTATGCCGAGATAGGTAGCTGTAGAATGTGATGAGCAGGAAGCAGCCCCGAGCTATAAGGACAGAGTCAGTAAGGACTGCAGGTGTAAAAGGGCAACAGTGATTTGGAGAATCAGGAGAGTGGGCTTGGTACCCATTTCTTACGGGGCTGTAATTCATCAGCCTATGAGCTGAAGCATGTGCACCCATTTCTTGCTGCAGCTTCATTATGGTATTAGATCTGATACAAAGATGTTAAGGTGAACATCTTGCACTTTTCTACACCAGGGCTAGAATTTTTCACTCATCAAGCGGGCGTGCGCCCGACGTGAATGAGCGTAAAATGACGCGCGATGACGTCAGGCGAGCGTCCCGACATCATCACGCACTCACGAGATATTTCGGTCAGCGGGCGTGTGCAGGAGTCAACAGCACACCCGCCAACAATTAACAGGCCTATTAAGGCCATTAAAGTACCAATTAAATGAAATTTTTCACTACCCATCCAGCCTTACGGTTGGCGGACAGGTGAAAAGGCCAAACGGCGGGATGGGGTTTCCAATAGCAATTAAAAATAAAATAAAAATTTTAACTTTTCATTAATAACATGTCCCTGCTCATGTGACAGAGTCACATGAGGGGATTTTTTAAACATTTTAAAATTCTTTCCTTTTTACTTTTCAAAATCTTCATCTCCCTGAGGCAGCTCTGCGCTCTTCTTGCACGCACCTGCATGCACGCGCGAAGTTCCCCACTCGCCCTCCTCCCCCACCCCCCCCCCACTTTTCCTGCACACACCTGCACACATGCGTGAAGTTACCCACTTGCCCTCCTCCCTACCCCCCCACACACAGGCAGCACTGAGCACTGCAGCTCGCGTTTCACGATGGGCGGGCCTTAATTGGCCCGCCAGCATGAAATCGCAATCGCAGCCCGATCACAGGCGGGGGTTGGCTTCCTGATCACCCCTGCTCGCCCCTGCTGAGCCCACCCAACAAGGGCAAAATACTGGCCCAGGTTTTCTTTTGTATGTTGATTTAGCGCAGGAGCAACAGAAACTCTGTGGTGAGTGCCACAGATGGAATATGTACTTTTTGGATTACACAGCTTGCAGTACTTCTTTAGTACTTTGCTGTTTCTATAAGTGATGTTTCCTGGCATTTCTATTAATAACATATTAATAGAAAGGAAAGAAAGAACTTTGGTCTGCCCACCATGTTGTCAAGATGTTGTATGAGAATCATATGTTAAAAAGAAAGACTTCATTTATATAGTGCCTTTCATGACTTCAGGAGGCCCCAAATGCTTTAGAGTCAATGAAGTACCTTTGAAATGTAGTCACTGTTGGAGTGCAGAAAGTGAGGTAGCCGCTTGTGCACAAACAGCAAAGGCATAACAACCAGCTCATCTGCTTTTAGAGATGTTGGTTGAGGAATAAATATTGGCTAGGACATCAGGGAGAACTTCCCTGCTTTTTACGGTCCCATGGGAATCTGGAAACTGAAAGAATCAAGTTTACCAAACTACCCCAAATAAAGAAATTTACCAAACAAAATTTCACTTTATGTGATCAAGATCAACATAAATTAAATATAAATTAACAGATGCAACAAAAATACACGTCATGAAATTGCAAGCACTCATATCACTCTCTGCACAAATATGGCACCATATGCAATCTCTGCCTTCAGTACATAAGATCTCACACTTTTCCCATTCAATGGGTTTAGTCATCAAGTCACGTGCAACAGCAGCTTTACTCTATTGAGTTCACCGGAGAGGGTCATCACCCAAAGGGCACACTCCCACAGAACTTCCTTAGCTAGGTTCATGACAGTCTTGGTGGCATAGATTGTGCAGGGACCTTCTTTATCCAACTACTTTAATAAAGCCCATTAAATATTCTGGGAAGCTCTGGCAAAACTGAAGCAGTAGCAGGAGAATTGTCCAATTCTAACCCTGTTTTCAGCTTTTGATCCTTTTTGACTGTGCTACACACATACAGCTCCTTGTAAATATACGTTCTCTGTTCTCCCCCCCTGCTGCAGAGCTGCCCTCCCTATTATCAAATTCCAATGGAATCTGAAATAAGGGCCAAATGCTTGCAGGACTTCTTCATAAGAATTCAAAGTCTCATCAACCCTCTGCCTTGCTATCACGTTGTCAGTGATAGATCATACTACATAAAGTAGTGTGCTGACGTGGGCTTTTTTGTTTTTTTGTGTAATCCTGAAGCAGTTCTGTACCTTGCGAACCTTTTTCTCCAGCTTTGGGCCTATTGCGAGGCTTCTGTGCTCCAGTTCTTGGAGTGGTGGAGTGGATCCCGTGCCTCTGCTGAGCCCTGGAATTATTCCTGCTTCTGTGCTGCTGCTTGCTGCTTTGGATCTATGCTCTCTGCTGTCCAATCTCTGGGTCTATGTCTCAGCTTGCATCTGTTGATTCTGCAATGTTCCAACATCTTGGCAAGTCTTAATTTTTTTTCTTTTGTTCTTCCTTCAAGCAACTCTTTTTTTGCCAGCCCTGTATCTTTTTAATGTTTACTGGGTCTTTTACTCACTGCCACTGTGTTTTATTTTGTAGTCAGTGTATAGACGGGGGCTTTGGTGAATTTTTTATTCTCCCAAAGCACGCTGCTCGAGCCTGTAGTTTCTCAAAACCATTGCTCTTTATTTACAGCAGGCATTTATACATTTGGACCTCCACACAAGGTTGGAGCTTCTCTTCCTTTCCGATCTCTCTTGCTTCTTGAGATCTGACATCATTATTTCCTCAACATCACGTATGCTTCTGATGTTAATCCTTTACTCTACAGTTAACCTGGAGTGTCAGAAAAGGCAGTGTTTCTTATAACCACCTCATGCTGCAACAAAACCACTTCACCAGCACATCTCTCTGCTACAGCAGCCCCAGGAGCTTATACCCTCCCTATAACCATCCTCTCTGGACAAGGGTCAGTTGTTGTTGTGATAACTACTAGTACTACTTCTCCAACAACTCAGGATCATTGAAGAAGCCCTTTACTTCTGCCTTCACATTACATTTATCCGAGCAAAGAAAGAGCTCACCATCAATCAATTCATGTTAAGAAAACATGGGCAGGCATGTCCACTTCCTCTTTAACGATAAAAAAAACTTTACATCAAATTTGATATGCTCTCAGGCTGTCCATTGGATCACCTGAGATGGTTTAAACATGACTATGCACCAGGCTGCAGCTATGCTGTATGTGCTACAAAGCCAAAGCACTGTGAAGAGACCTACCAGAGAGGGTGTTGTGCCTGTTGGTGACCCACCAGGTGCCTGTTGGCTTCAGTAAGTCTTAATTTACACTGCTGTGTCCACATTTCTGCACATCCCATACTGCATACCATTGGTCTAAATGTGGTGGCACAATGACACGATGAGCATGTAGAAGAATGTCCATCTTATATTTAAGCAAGCACTGGAACTAGCTTTGAAATGAATAGCAATTAATTGGTTACTTAAATTGCAAGGACTTAATAACACAAATAAACCTCGCCAAGAGAGTTGTTATGATAGGCATTTTTTAAATTGTTGAGGAATCTAGATGAAGGTCTGGAGTGCAGGGCATCACCAAGAAAGAAAAGCTTAGGAAAGCAAACAAGGTAAATCAAGAAGTACTTTCATGATGCCAAGTTTGGCTTTTATAAGTCCATAGATATTAGGGGGAAGCAGTTGTGGGAAAGAATGAATTAGAAAATGAGACTGGAACACAAATCTCATTAAGCTTATCCTTAACAACATGTTGGGACTGTGCACATCTATTGAGTCAGTACTTTGAAAAATATCTGGGTTAATGCATCATAAGCTGTGGGTTATATACCGAAACATATTAAAGGATTGAGATGGTGGAAACCTCAAAAGCAAAGTCCTATGGGTTTTCACACAAGTATCTGGACAGCAATAAACAGCTCTCATAACTGAGATAAAAGCAGAATACTGCGGATGTTGGAAATCTGAAACAAAAACAAAAATTGCTGGAAAAACTCAGCGGGACTGACAGCATCTGTGGAGAGGAAGACAGAGTTAACATTTCAAGTCCATATGACTCTTCATCAGAACTAAAGAGAAATAGAAATGTGGTGAAATATAAGCTGTTTAAGGTGGGTTGGACAGGTGAAGCTGGATAGAGGGCCAGTGATAGGTGGAGGCAAAGGAGAGATTGCCAAAGATGTCATAAACAAAAGGTCAAAGGGGTCTTCCTTCTTCCTTAACCGAGGTTTTCCACCCACAGTGGTTGACAGGGCCCTCAACCGTGTCCGGCCCATCTCCCACGCATCTGCCCTCACACCTTCCTCTCCCTCCCAGAACCATGATAGTGTCCCCCTTGTCCTCACTTATCACCCCTCCAGCCTCCGCATTCAAAGGAGCATCCTCCACCATTTCCGCCAACTCCAGCATGATGCCACCACCAAACACATCTTCCCTTCACCTCCCCCTGTCGGCATTCCATGGGGACCGTCCCCTCCGGGACACCCTGGTCCACTCCTCCATCATCCCCAACACCTCAACCCCCTCCCACAGCACCTTCCCATGCAACCGCAGAAGGTGCTACACCTGCCCCTTTACTTCCCCCCTCCTCACCGTCCACGGGCCCAAACACTCCTTTCAAATGAAGCAGCACTTCACTTGCACTTCCCTCAATTTATTCTACTGCATTCACTGCTCCCAATGCAGTCTCCTCTATATTGGAGAGACCAAAAGCAGACTGGGTGACTGCGTTGCGGAACACCTTCGGTCTGTCCGCACGCATGACCCAGAACTTCCTGTCACTTGCCACTTCAACACACCACCCTGCTCTCATGCCCACATGTCCGTCCTTGGCCTGCTGCAATGTTCCAGTGAAGCTCAACGCAAACTGGAGGAACAGCACCTCACCTTCCGATTAGGCACTTTACAGCCTTCCGGACTTAACATTGAGTTCAACAACTTCAGATCATGAACTCTCTCCTCCGTCCTCACCCCCTCTTTATCCCCTTTTTTCCAATAATTATTATATTTTTTTATATATTTTTTTCTTTTCCCACCTATTTTTATTATTATTTTTACAATTTATTTACATATTGTTTTATCCCCATCTTTTAGCCTATTTCAATCCCCTCCCCCCACCCCACCCCCACTAGTGCCATCTGTCACTTGCTCATCCTGCTTTCTACCCTTAATGTCACCATTAGCACATCCTTTGGCTAATATCACCACCGTTAACATCCCTTTGACCTTTTGTTTATGACATCTTTGGCAATCTCTCCTTTGCCTCCACCTATCACTGGCCCTCTATCCAGCTTCACCTGTCCAACCCACCTTAAACAGCTTATATTTCACCACATTTCTATTTCTCTTTAGATCTGATGAAGAGTCATACGGACTCGAAACGTTAACTCTGTCTTCCTTTCCACAGATGCTGTCAGACCTGCTGAGTTTTTCCAGCAATTTTTGTTTTTGTTTCAGATCTCATAACTGAATCGTTTTGCAAGGAAGTGGCATTGTGCCATATAACCAGCAATATAAGAACCTATTTCAATTAAAGCGGCTATTATTGCTTGTATGTATTGTAAGGTAAAGTACTAAACTCCAATGTTCTTTATGCTGCCATATTTAGAGAGCTAGTCTTCTGGATTATGATGATATCAGATATCATGCTTTAAAACATAAGAGTATAAGAAATAGGAGCAGGAGTAGGCCATTCACCCCTTTAAACCTGCTCGATTATTCAGTAAGTTCATGGCTGATCTTCTTCCTAACTCCACCTTCTTGCACTATCTCCCTATCCCTTAATTCACTTAATATTCAAAAATCTATTGAGCTCTATCTTGAATACACTCCATAGCTGAGCATCCACAGCTCTTTGTGATGGAGAATTCCAAAGATTCACAAGCCTTTAAATGTAGAAATTTCTCATCATCTTAGTCGTAAAATGGCCAACCCCTTATCTTGAGACTGTGATCACTAGCACTAGCCACCCGAGCTGGGGGAAGCATCCACTCAGTATGTTAAGACCCTTAAGAATTTTCTATGTTTCAGTTAGATCACTTCTCATTCTTCTCATTTTTTAAAATACAATTGGCCTTCTTGTTCCAGGGCTAAAGAAAAAAATAATAATCTGGCTTCCCACTCCTTTTCACTTGTTGGAATGTGCGTATGCATGTCCAGGAATGTATCACTTATCCTGTAAGGATGGGATCAGGTCTGATGCTCTTCATGCTGAACAGCCCTTTAGCCACACATTGGAAATGCTCATATGTGTAGAATGAGCACTGGGGTGAGGTATCAGAGGGCTTTGGAGCCATTTCCACCATGAGTTAATGCCTTCAGCAGTTAATTTTCCTTAGATTATATAACTTGGCACATGTCATATAATAAGTAGACAACCATAATAAAAATATTTCTTCCATTAGAGTCATAGCCACTAATTCTGGGGATATTTCTGAGTCAATCAGACAACATCCTGAATATAATTTAATTTTGCCAATTGAAGAAGAAGCAATTAAATGTTGAATAGTGGGAAAAAATAAAATTAATATGATTAATATGTTCTTTTAAATTATTTCACAAGATTTCATACTGGTCAAATACTTGTACGCTTTACCCACAAGTAACTTTTTTTTAAAATTATTCTTTCATGGGATGTGGGCATCACTGACATGACCAGCATTTATTGCCCATCCCTAATTGCCCTTGAACTGACTTGCTTGCTAGGTCATGTCATTTCAGGGGGAAGTTAAGAGTCAACCACATTGCTGTGGGTCTGGAGTCACGTGTAGGCAAAACCAGGTAAGGATGACAGATTTCCTTCACTGAAGGACATTAGTGAACCAGATGGGTTTTTACACAATCAATGATAGCTTCAGAGTCACCATTACTAAGACTAGCTTTCAATTCCAGATTTATTAATTGAACTTAAATTGAATTAACCAGCTGCTGCAGTGGGATTTGAGCCCATGTCTTCAGAATATTAGCCTGGGAATTCCAGTGACATGAACACTATGCCATCATCTCCCTTGACTTACAGGAGTACCCAAATATAATATGTGTAATGTATAAACATGCACATTGATTAAGTATAACTACATGTTTCTAGGAGCACCCAAAGGACAGGGGTGGCTAGCATTGGCACATAGAAACTTTCCTACCTTATCTAAAGGTGTCATTGGGTTGAGTCACTACTCCTGTGGTGCCTGGGCAAAGTGGTAGTGGGTGTGATCCAAAATTCCTCTTGTAATTTTGAACAACTTTCACAATTGTCATGGTCTACATTTCCACTCCCTCAGCCATACTCTTTTTACTTGATAGGCTGGCTCCCAAGACAAGTAACAGCTTCCCCCTTGCTCCCTGCAGCTCAGGGTCCTTGGCCCATAAGCACTTCATGTTCTGATGAGTCCAATTAATCCTTCCAGGAGTTTTGAATTTGTAGAGCCAACACAGTGATGGCTTTAAACAAACTACACCATAGTGTTCCTTGATCCAGTGAACAAGCCCTTTTATAAGAAGCAGAGCCACTGGGGTCTTATTCAAAGATGGGGCCCATTCAAGAAACAGGACATCAGTCAGATGTCTTCAGAAAACTGGAGAAGTGTTTCTTTTCAATTCAGTCAGTTGGCTCTTTGTGCCAGACGATGACAGTATATTTTATCTGTGTCCTTAGATCTGTGTCTCTGCATCAAAATATCCATTTGTGGAATTGGCTTGGAACAGCATCAATCGGTAGGGTTTTGGCGTGCATTTGACACTGGTAATTTTCTTCAAGACAGTTTTGGAGTATTTATGTTGTTGCTCTTGTGTCTTTGATACAGCAGTACCTGCATCTCAAAGAGTTCTGAACCAGCAAAGGAAACCATGTATCATCTGGGAGTACACTGGATCAAAGATCACTAAGAGTAGAATATGTTCATCCAGAATGTTTACCAGGATGACTGTCAGAATTTATTTTTTGAAGTTTCCTCAAAGCAGTTAGCACCAGCCTTGTATTATCAAAAGAAGCTACAGACAAAATGATTAACTGGTCAACCATTTTGGGACATAAAAGAAATTATTGTAAATCATGAAGTTCATAATGTACTGGCTTTGCTTGTCCATTTCAGCAAATGTTACATGTACAAGATGGGGTGAGGAAATATTCAGATAAAAATTCTATAAGATTGTACTTGTAAAAGCCTCCTTTCAAATACATTTAGTGCATCCATTAATCAAACAGATCACAACAATATCCTGCATTTATATAGCATCTTTAATGTAGGGAAACATCCCAAGGTGCTTCACAGACAAAATCTGACAACAAGCCATATAAGGAGATATTAGGCCAGGTGACCAAAATTTTGATCCATCCTTAAACCTCTCCAATTCCGTTCAAATTCACCTTTGAAATGGAGCAGTCTAACAGGCTCTATTTCTCGAGGTGCTGGTTGAAAAATATGCTAATGGGACCTCTACTGCTGTCTACCGCAAGCCTACCTTCACTGGTTAATATACACATTGGGATTCCAACAGTTCCATGTGTTACAACAATGGCCTTATCAGCAATCTCGTAAGTCGGACCTGAGACCTGAACAAGCTTGACGGCAAAATAGGACACGTCAAAGTTACCCTGCGGGATAATGGCTATCCTGATCAGATCATTGCTCACTATGTATAGCATATACTTATGAATGGGCCTAAGGCCGCCACTTTCGGACCTAAAAAGTGCCCTGCCTACCTCAAACTGGAAGGGTAAGGTATCTCAAAAATTTGAGCAACAGGTGAAGCTAGCCCTTTCATGTTGCTCCCATGCAGTGGCATTCTGTCTACCACACAAATGAGTAACGTGGTATATGATTTTCAGTGCAGGTGCAATCCAAAAGGCTACCCTACCTCTCCAATTAACTCTGCTAATTTTAGACTTTCTCCTACCAGGTCTAAAGTGCGCAAATCATGTTTTGAGCATCCCACTAGCCAAAATCAGATCAGCCTGAAGGCAGCTGCACATTTAACATGTTCAGTTGACCCCATGAACCACGAATGTGTAAAGTACTGCCCTCCCGCACGCACACACCCCCACCCCCTAAGGAAAAGTGGTGGGGGCTGGGTTCGGGGCGGGACTTCCAGATCTGGGCCTTCACAGCTATTTGTGCTAAGACAGAGCGCCTCTCTATCTGCATGAAAATTCAGACCATAATGTCTAGCATCAGATGTGATTCCACTATTGGCAGCATTTGCTGAACAATGCTGAATGTGTTAGGAGTTATACTAACAAACAATTTAGGATTATCAGTCAGGCTCACAGCGTAGCTCACAGTAAGTACGCTTGCTAGAAGCTCCGTATATTCATATACAGGGACATGTCCTCTGGAGGCAAAAGGAATATGTCCAGACGTTGCACCCTTCTTGAATAAACAAAAGCACAGGGGATAATAGCTCCCTGGTGCATTTGCCATGGTAACATCTCAACCAATCAGAGTCAACTTGCCAACCAATTAACATCCCTTTTCTCGTGTAGTATAAATTGCTCTTTTTGAAATTTGGTATTCTTGCATTTGTTCTGATGAATACAAGATGAAAAGCTTCAACAGCATGCCTCTTTTTTCAGCAGTACTCTGGAAAAGGAATTCAAGAGTTTAGGGCCTCAATAGCTGAAAGCATGACTGCCAATGTTGGAGCAAAGGAAATCAGAAATGTACAAGAGGCCAGAATCGGCAGAACACAGGGTTTTTGGTGGGTTGTGGCGCTAGAGGAGATTGCAGAGATAGAGAGAGAGGCAAGGCCATGAAAGCATTAAGTATAGACAAGAGAGGTCATTTTGCCTTTCCAGTCCACCTTTCAATAGAAGCCTAGGGTAAAATTTTTAGCTCGGTGGGTGGGCACACGCCCAACTAGCTCGAATGTAAAATGACGCGCATTGACATCGGGCGAGAATCCCGACGTCAACGCCCAGTCGCACGATATTTCGTTCAGTGGGCATGCGCCGAAGTCAGCAGCGCACCCGCTGACAATTAAAAGGCCTATTAGGGCCATTAAACGATCAATTAACTTGAATTTTACACTGCCCGCCCAACCTTACGGTTGTCAGGCAGGTGAAAAGGCCAAGCGGCCTTTGCTCTTTTTGGGAAACCTCATCCACGGGCGGGATGAGGTTTCCTAAAACAAATAAAAATAAAATAAAAATGTTAAAACTTAATTAATAACATGAGGGGACATGTTTCATTGTAGTTTATTTATTTTTAACACTTCATCTCCATGAGGCAGCTCTGTGCCTCAGAGAGATTATGAAGCGTGCGTTCGTGTGCTTGCGCGAAGGTCGTGCTCGCCCAGCTCACACACGGCCCCCCCTGCTCCCCCCACCCCCCACCCATACAGGCAGCGCTAATTGCTGCCGCTCGCGTTTCACGCGGGTCAGGCCTCAATTGGACCACCAGCGTGAAATCGCCTTCCGGCCCTGATTACGGGCAGCGGCTGGCTTCCCAACTGCCCCCTCCTGCCCCAGCCGAGCCCACCCGACATGGGTGAAACTCTGCCCCTATAATCTTCCATCCTCTACTTGAATGAGTCAAGAAAGTTTTTTTCTCCACTGCTATTCCAGTTATTGATCACTCTTTGCATGAAGAATTGTTTCCTGAAATGAATACCAAGTTGATGTTTCCAAATTTCTACTGAGTCTAACTTCCTGTTACCATAGCGAACTAAACATTCACAACAAAGGATTCCCTGCAGAAAGAGATAATTCCATGCCTTTATCTTCACTTAAAATAGAACTAAATATGCATATTCTAAAAATATGAGAAAGTTCCAGAGTGGACTAGGATGATAAAGCACAGTATGACATTTCAGCTGTCTTTGACAAATTACTGGAGATTATCTCCAATGATTTATCTTTTGTTAATGGATCCGTATTTTGTTGTGCATTTTTCTATTTAGGATTTTGGTGTCAAGAAATTGAAAACTATCCATGTGGCATCAACCCTCAGCTCAGTTAAAGTTCTGATTAGATGCAGAGTAAAGTTTTCTGTACTTTAAACCAGCAGGCATTCTCAGCTCAGCTGTTGGCACAAAGCATGTACAGATCTTACAAATAAAGAAATTAGGAGCTGGAGTAGGCCACTCGGCCCCTTGAGCCTGCTCCGCCATTCAATAAGATCATGGCTGATCTGATTGTAACTCAACTCCACATCCCAACCTCAACTCCACATTCCCAGCTACCTCCAATAACCTTTCACTCCCTTGGTTATCAAGAATCTGTCGACCTCTGCCTTAAAAATATTCACTCTGTGCTTCCACCATCTTTTGAGGACTCACTCCCCTCTGAGAGAAAAAAATTCTCCTCATCTCTGTCTTAAATGAGTGACCCCTTACTTTTGAACAGTGAACCCTCGTTCTAGATACTCCATAAGAGAAAATATCCTCTCCACATGCACCCTGTCAAGACCCCTCAGGACCTTATGTTTCAATAAAGTTGCCTCTAACTCTTCTAAACAAAGCTTCCTCAATTCTGCCTCAACGCTCTACCTTAACTTCAACTTCAGAAGAGTATATTTGCAATGTATATCACCAAGCTGCAGCCAGGTTACAACACTTCAAGTGCATTTCCAATTACTTTTTTAAATGCAGTGAGGGTTCTGCCTCCACCATCCTCTTAGGCAATGAGATCCAGACCCCCACCACCCTTTGGGTGAAAATATTTCTCCTCAACCCTACTCTAATCCTTCTACCATTTATTTTAAATCTATTCCCCAAGGTTATTGACCTCTCTGCTAAGGGAAATCGATGCTTCCATTCTGCTCTGTCCGGGCTCTTCATAATTTTACACAACTCAATTAAATCTCCTCTCGGCCACCTCTATTCCAGGAAGAAGACAACTTATCCAATCTTTCCTCATAGATAAAATTTTCCAGTCCCGGCAACGTTCACGTTAATCTTCTCGGTATCATCTCTAGTGTGATCGTACCCTTCCTGTAAGGCAGTGAGCACAGCTGTGTGCAGTACAGCAACTTTGGACTAAATAACATTTCATACAGTTCTAGCGTAACATCCCTGCTTTTACATTCTATGCCTCAGCTAATAAAAGGAGAATGTCTCATATGGACCTGACCCTTGTGAAGCTGGGCCTTAAAGTCCAGAAATCTCAGTACTCTTTGCCCTTATGTTTCTTCTCTGTAGATTTGTCTTATTTAAATTTAGGGGCTTGAAGATTGGAAAGGACTCTTAATGCCATTACTTCATGAGTAGATAAGTCCTAATTCACAACATTTGTTAGTATAATGAGTCTGAGATACTGTATATGAAAATTAATGGGATCATGGATTTAAGCTTTATATGTGGCCCATAACTTCATTGTATACATCCACTGTATGTGTCACATGAATATAAAAGCTTGGATGCCCCTTACCTAAAGCAACAGTGTGATTCTTTCTCTTTCTTAATCCATAAATCATTTTAGCCTCAGTGTCAAGCTGCGGGCAATTTTCTGATAAAGGCAAAATATTGTGGATGCTGGAAATCTGAAACAAAAACAAAAAATCCTGGAAAAACTCAGCAGGTCTGACAGCATCTGTGGAGAGAAAGACAGAGTTAATGTTTCGAGTCTTCTTCAGAGCAGCTTTCTGATATATATTAATACCCATTAAGAATTAGTTGACACTCAGCAAATTCACGTCGAATCCTTGAAACCAAATGAGAGATATTCATGACATCTGCCTTGACTGTATTGAACACATGTTCCAATGGTTTAAGGGCACCATTCTACCCGTTGCATCAACATGTGTTTCCCTATTGCAGTTTCTGCTGCAATTTGAATGTCTCACTTATGTTTAGTCGCATTACCAGAGTTGAGAAGAAATTTATAAACTAATCAAGCTTCACTCTTCTGGTTCATCATATGGGCTAGAACCTCCATTATAACTCAGCCTGCTTTTTAGATATAATACATTCGCTGAAGGTGCCATCTGAATAATGTCCTCTTTATTAAGAAGCTTGTGTGAAGGGACACGTTCCACAATGCAGCACACTATTATGGCTGTAAAGAGAGAGATGAGCTAACATGTAACCCACACCTCCAAACATGGATTGGTTGAGCATAAGACCCAGAACATAGACAGTTCTGGGTTTGAATCCTTAATCATTAAGACTTTCATCCTTCCTGAGTAGATACCATGAATGTCTTAGAATATAGCAAAGAAAGAAGAGACTGCAGAAACTGAGCAGTGTTTGCTGAACAGTTACAGCATCTCGTATTGTTTTCTTGTCATTAACATATGATGTGAATATACCCAACCATATTAGGGTTGGCATGTTTAAAGCCCTCTGTCACTTCTAGCAGAAAATCCTGGAAGTGGCATCAAGCGGAGTCCACAGAATAAGCTCCCTGCACACTCCTCCATCCCTGTCTAGCAAAGTTATTGCAGGAAATTGCATAACTCCAATAGAAAATTGCCTCTCATACTCTCTAGTAGCCTAGAGGTTAGCAGCCCAGAGGTTAAGGGTATCAGATGCCATGATAAATTCTGAAATTTAATTCAATAAATCACTTGTAAGATGGCACCAGAAGATGCCCATAAAATCCGACAGATTGTCGTGAAAAGCCTAACTGGTTCAGCCATGTCCTTCATGGAGGCTTCTTACCTCCTCCAGCCCACTTATGACTGCTGTCCTTGCAATGTGTGGTTAATCTTTAGAATGTACAGGAAAAATAGGTGTGGGCAATATATACCACCTTGCTTGCCTGTGTTGTTCACATATCAAGAACAAATTTCAAAAATCTCAATCAAAGGATTGCAATTTCAATTATTTCCTCTTATGTTGTTTGATGAGAAGCTATATGGGGTGCAACGCCTTAAAGCAGAGTGTAAAAAGATCAAAGAAAGAATTTGTTATACATGATCTTATATCCACAGGAAGTCTCAAAGTGCGTCACATCCAATGATACATAGGCAACAATCAATGTTCACACAGCAAGAGCCCACACTGGCAAATTAAATAAATGACCAGTTAATGTGTTTTTGATTGAGGGAGGAATCACAACCAGGACCTCCTGCTCTTCTTCCAGTAGGTCCAATGGAACTTTTTTGTTCTCTTTAACAATTAAATGAGGCTTCAATTTAATGCTGAATCCTAAAGATGACTTCATCAATAATCCAACATTCCCTTAGTACTACATTGAAATTCTAGCCCAGGTTATGTTCTCAACATCTGGAATTGAGTATTGGTGAAAAAAAGGACATGTTGTCGAAGCTTTTTGTTTTGCACTCATCAGGACAGATTCACAAGAATACCAAATCTCAAAGGGAACAACAATTTGTACTGCATGAAAAGTGGTGCTGATTGGTTAGCAAGTGGACTCTGATAGGTAGGGGTGTTGCCATGGAGCATACACCAGGGAGCAGTTAGCTGCCAAGTGTTTGTTTAAATTCAAATCAGGCAGAACCACTCTGTTGGTCAAGGCATTGCCATGGCGAATGAACCAGGGAATAGCTGTCCCCCAGCCTTTATTTAGTTGAAAAATGTGTAATGTGTGAACATGTTCTTCCTGTTTGCAAAGGAAAGGGCCCTGTGTGAATATATGCAGCTACTAGCACGTGTAAATGCTAAGAATTATACTGACAATCAATTTGAAGATTATCAGTCAGGCTCACAGTGTGGCCCACTTATGCGTGCTAGTAGCTACATATATTCACACACAGACACATTCTTTGTAAACAGAAAGAACATGTCCATGCATTGTGCCTTTTTCAACTAAACAAAAGCTTGAGGGGCAGCCATTCCTTGGCTCATTCCCGATAGCAATGTCTTGACCAATCAGAGTTGACCTGCCTGGTTTGAATTTAAACAAAAGCTTGGCAATTTACTGCTCCCTGGTGCATTCTTCATGACAATGCCTCTACCAATCAGAGTCCACTTGCCAGACAATCAGCATCCCCTTCTCATGCAGTATAAATTTTGCTCCCTTTGATATTTGGTAATCTTATGAATCTGTCCTGATGAGTGCAAGATGAAAAGCTTTGACAGCATGTCTCTTTTTTTCAGCAATACTCAAGTTCTGTACTACCAAGCATTATCTGGAATCTCAAACCCAAATACATTTCACAAACTAGTGGATATGTTGAACAAACTAACAGCAAAATTAATTGATACTCATGTTAACTTCCGCGGGAGGGAACTAGATAAATACCTGCTATATCTCAAATTTTTTCCAGCTTTGATGTTAAGTCATCAACCTGAAACATTAACTCTGTTTTGCTCACCATAGATACTGCCTGGCCTACTGAGTATTTTTAGAAATTTCAGCTTTTACTTCAGATTTCCAGCATCTGCAGTATTCTGCTTTTGTAGAAAGATATCTGATTGAGTAAAGGACTGGAGGTTGTGTGGATCAGGATAAGCAGATCGTGAGACGTTCAGCAAGAAACAATGCTTACTGTGCTGCCAACTGGTATGCAGCATTGTGATCTGGAAGGCAGCAGACCTGGGTTTACATGGGGAGATATAAAGGTGGTTGACTATTCTGTTATTTTGACATTTTGCAATTGAAATGGTGTTTATGTAAAATGCCTCCTGAGGAGATTAAATGGGCAGGATGGAAACCATGATAGATAAATTGCATATGTTCTGAAAACTGCGTGGGCTTGTTCAGCTGAATGACCTTTTCTCAGTCCACACTTTCCTATGTTCTGATTTACACCACATCACTGCCATCTATGTTAAGTCTGCCTCAGTTCTGTTTCTCTTTGCTGACTTACACAAAATCATAAGTCACGTGTGACTTTGTATCCAACATGTCGCTGGTGTATTCCATATCGATCTCTGCAACTGCTAAAAGACATTTAGCTACAAAAAATCCATAACGTGACCACCAGTGACCATGTTATATACCTACTGAAATCCGCCCTCCCTCCTCGACACATCAAGTTTTGTCTCGAAGGACATTCTTATTCAGTGAAATGGCCCCTTTAATTTGACTGAAATTACTAATTTTGCTGGGTCTGGCAATGGTTGTTGGACAATTGCCCAAAAAATATACCTGTGAGACAAGGAAAGCCTTGCCAAGTTCTGTTACTTCCAAAAAAACATTACCACAGGAAACACTGAGTCCTAATGTTTGGCCCCATAAGATCAAATGTGCAGAAGTAATATGGTCTTCAGAGACAGCCCTGTCATACACAGTATGGTGATAAGTTGCAGTTTATAAGAGTTGTGGCTAAGGGGTGCAGAAGTCACCAAAATAAACAATGTTCAAACTGAGCAATGTTTATCTGCACTGAATAATGATTAAATATTAAATTACTGATATTGTCCTGGGGAATTCTTGAACTTGGAGGCCAAAAATAAATTGTTGCGTCCAAGTAGCAGTCTGTTCAGAAGTTGTACAAGCACCCCATAACACTTTGTACAATAACAGTGCAAACTTCTGACTGTTTCAGAGACTAGAGCATTATTGTTCCAATTTTTTTTCTCCTGAAAATGCTGATTCACTACTGAGATCAATAGATTTTTGCCAGGTAAGGTTATCAAGGGATATGGAGCTAAGTTGGATAAATGAATTTGAGATTCAGATCAGCTATGATCTAACTGAATGGCAGAGCAGACTAAATGGCTTACTCTTGTTACAATGTTCCAACAGTTTATAAAATAGTCCACAGCCATCCACTGCCCTGAAGTATCTCACGTCTGAACCCAGAATACTGAATGTCAGCAAGCTATCAAATTTAGGGCAAAACTCACAGCCTTACTCAAATCTTTTCCTCATCCCATATCCATAAGTGCACACCTTCCAGAAATGGTCACTGAATTGGAACAGGAACAGGGGCCCTTGGCTGATTCTCCCTCTTCCTGTTTTAGGCCACTTGCAGCACTCGATAGCGAAAATCAACCAACTCAGTACAGATTGGGGATTTCGCCTCAGACTTTCATGCTCCATATAATTAAATCCCACATTGGAAACTGATCCATTGAGGGAGTCCATGTTGTAAATTTATTAATGAAAACAAAAATTGTCTAAAAAAACTCATTGTAATAATGAACCCGTATTTCTACTTGCACGCAACTCACCAAGCCTCCTTTGACAACACATTCTAAAGCAGCGACCTCTACTCCCTAGAAGGACAAGGATAGCAGACATAGGTCATAGATAGGGCATGGGTCAACACCACCTGCAAGTTCCCCTCCAAGCCACACACCATCCTGACTTGGAACTTATTGCTGTTCCTTCACTGTCGCAAGGTCAAAATCCTGGAACTCCCTTCCTAACAGCACTGTGGGTGTACCTGCACCACATGGACTGCAGGCAGCTCATTACTATCTTCTCAAGAGAAATTAGAGATGGGCAACAAATGCTGGCCAGTGACGCTCATGTCCCATGAAAAGATTTTTAAAAAATAATGAGCACTACTGCTTTCAAGGAACCAATGCTAATCCTGTAATCTTCTCATGCCCATGAGTGTAAGGAATGGGCAAGTGCAGGCAATGTTATTATAGTGTCTTGAATGCTTCATAGGGGCGTTATCAGAAAAAAACCTGGCATCAAGATATTAGGACAGAGTGCCAAAAGCTTGTTGAAAGAGGTTGGTTATAAGGAGCATCTTCAAAGAGGGGAGGGAGGTAGAGAAGTGGAAAGGCTTAGTCAGGAAATTCCATTATTCAGGGCCAAGGCAGCCAAAGGCACGGCCGCCAATGGTGAAGCAATTAAAATTAGTGACATCCAAGAGATCAGCTTGGAGGATTGCAGAAATCGGAGGCTTGTAGGCCTGGAGGAAGATACAAGATAGGGAGGGGAGTGATTAAAAGAGGAGTTAGGCAAGTTACATGCACACATTTATAAGTTCATTCACGGAAGTATCAGTGTTTGTCTCTGTGCTGTTCGCTGGTACTGAAATTTCCTCTCCCTATAACTGTTTTCTCAAATAAAATTAAAGGGGGCATCGTGACCAGACTGCACAGATAACCAGATAGGAAACATATGAATCTCAAGGGAAATTGCTTTTACTTTTTGCATAACAAAAACAATATGAAAGAATGTTAGCAAAGCCCAAGAATATGAAATGGAGCTCAAAGATGTTTCCAATTATAAATAAATAGAAAACTGAAATAAAATGAAAGAAGCAGACATTAAACAGCCTAACATTAATGCATCAAATCAGTGCAATTCCACTTCAGCTATTGGTCATATTGTCCTTGGACACTTTGTCTACCTTTGCCCAGTTGTTTCGGTCATTTTCACCAGAGTTGGGAAATGCACCACACAGGCTGTTTCAAAGGATTTCAGCCATTCAAGTGACTTACGGGTTGTAAGCTCATGGGAATGCAGTTGTGTGTAACACAACTCCAATACTCTCATGGCTATGTGACCTTATTGATGTAATCTTATAATAGGATTTACAGTGCTAGCCAAGATGGCTATTGAGTGATGTTCGACTACAGAATAAAAGGCTGTATGATTTCAATTGCACACTGTTATGTATGATTCTACAGCAGGTATTACACTGTAGTGATGTCTGTTGGCTTATACAAGATAAAGTTAGTGTTACAAACGGCACATCGCTTGTTGACATAGTCCAAATTCTAAAAACTCAGGTCTAAATTACATGAAATTATGGAACAATGCAAATAGTTACCAAGCCTCCTTTTCTCAAATTTGTATACTGGTAATTAGGGACATGGTAGATAAAATAGGTAACCCTACAGGTTATTCATACAAATCATTGCAAATAGCAGTTAATATTTGGTCTACTTTTTGTGGAAGCAACACTGGTTAGCAACAATGTTCAAAATAAAAGAATAATTCACAATCTTGCAGATATTACCCAATAAACTTTAAATCATAACAATCTCACCTTCTATAGGGTGGGATCAATGCATCTTGGAAGGTATGTCATGATCTAATATGCTGAAATGCTTCTCCTCTCCTCCAACTTCATTATTCGCCGTCAGATTCACAGTAGCTCTTCTTCATTGCTTTTTTGCCCCATCTTCTATCTTTAAAAAATACATTAATTCAGCTGTGTAATCTTTCATTGTTATTTCCTAATTTTTTTGGATTATTTTTAAATTTAGTCTTGTTTTCTAATTTCTCCTGCTATAAGATTTCCTTTTCTGTTTCATTTGAATCCACTTTCTGATTTTCAAGCTTTGCCTTAAACCACATTTTCCATCAATTCTACATATCTGATTGGGCATGGGAGACATTTTATTGTAGTCTAGAAGAACCTATTCAAGCAGCAAGTGGTGAGGCCCCTGCTGTACCTTTCCAATGGGGCTATATGGATTAGGAGATAAACAAAATGTGGAAAGTTTACTATAATTCATTTTTCTCCATCTGCAATGGCAACACACCAAAGGTCCATTGTGGGTGGATTCTGTTGGTCTTTGGGTTGCTTTCAAAAATAAATATAACTCATGTTTAGGGTTATGGTGAAGCAGACTTGAAACAATCAGGCCTCACTGTACACAGTCAATTCGATTTTTCACAAAGTCACTGGCTAATTTCATCTTGATTTGCACTGAGTGAGGTAGCAGATGGGAGAAAAGGACGTTTTCTCCACCAGCCGCAATGGGGGGTTTTCGAGCCGTATCGTTCCATTCCTGCCTCATTAATTATGCAGCCACAGGAAACATGCCGTACCGCTGGTGGGCAGCCTTCAGTTTGCCCGTCATGCCATTACCTCGCCGCTTCCTTGATTTGCACTGAGTGAGGTAGCAGATGGGAGAAAAGGACGTTTTCTCCACCAGCCGCAATGGGGGGTTTTCAAGCCGTATCGTTCCATTCCTGCCTCATTAATTATGCCGCACCGCTGGTGGGCAGCCTTCAGTTTGCCCGCCATGCCATTACCTCGCCGCTTCCTCACGTAAGGCGCCATATTTAAACTGCGTGCACACTTCTCAATGCTTGCAGCCCAGGAGGGCACTGGTAAAGAGCTGGCCCCAAAAGCCAAGAAGAGTGCAATCACGCCGACGTGCCTGGATGATCCAGTGTGGGGGGATGATTCTGGCGAGCAGGGCTTATAATGATATGCAGATGTAATAAAATGATGTTCCCAACAACCAGCGATGGAAAAGGCAGCCTGCCATTGGCAGGTGGGTGCGGACAATCACATATCGGTTTCACGACGGCGTGAAACCGATTTTTCACCTTCCTGCCATATTGTCTGCTCACGCCCGCCAGGAAGCCTGACGCCAACGTGAGCGGATGATTCCGCCCATTGTTTTTGGCAAGCAAATTATTAAAATTATGTCTAGCATCAAATATTTACGATTTTGGACTTTGCACTTTTTTTCAGAGTTTTACACTGCTTCGCATGTTAGTGCAGAGGAGGAAGGGAAGAGACAAGTATGCAAAGAAAGGAAGGCCCGAATTTTTCCCGCGTCAGGCGAGCTCGGCGGGAACAGGTGATGGGGGGTGTCGGAGAGCCGACCGCCGCCCGCAATCGGCTCCGTGCCGTAGTTTCATGTGGGCGGGCCAATTAAGGCCCGCCCTGCATGGATTGTGAGCGGTAGCGCTGAGCACTGCCTGTGCGGCAGGGGGGTTAGGAAGAGTAGGCCTGGCGTGCAGTTCGCACATGCGCGCGGAAGAGTGATTCAATCTCCCCGAGCTGCCTCAGAGAGATTGAAGTGCTTTTTGGAAAAATGACTAAAGACAATAAAAATTTAATGAAGCATGTCCCCTCTTGCGACTGTGTCACATGAGAGGGGACACGTTTTTAAATTCAAAATAAAGTTTTTATTTAAATTTTATTAGCTTTAGGAAACCTCATCCCGCTCGTAAATTTCCAGGTAATTACCTTTTTAATCGCCTTAAGAGGCCTTTCAATTATCGGCGGTGGCACAGCCGACTCCGGTGCGCGGCCGCCGAACGAAGTATCGCGCATCATATTATGTTCTTGCGTGTCGGGCGCGTGCCTGCATGCCAAATGTGAAATTCTGGCTAACGTCTTCTACTTGTGTAATGTCTTAATCCTCAGGCTCTCAAAATACTCCACTGCCAATGAATTACTTGTGAAGAGTAGTCACTTTTATTTTGTAAGAGAATGCAACAGCAATTTCCACTCAATGAAGCCTCACAAAGAGCAAGCCAATGAAAAACCAAATAGTTTTGTTTCTTTTTTGATAATATTGGGTGAGGGATAAATGTTGGCCAAGACACCAGGGTCTTTAATTCACCTGAACAAATGGATGAGGCCTGGATAAAGCATCTCAACTAAAAGACAGTACCTCTGACATTATAGTTCACGCTCAGTACTGTAGGATATGTACTGAAATTCAGGGCTGGAGCTTGAACCCATAAATCTTTGACTTAGAAATGACAGTGCTACCAATGAGATGAACTAAACAAAGGGCAGAAAAATAAAAGACAGATAATAGAGAAAGAGGAAAAGAGAAAAAAAGAGAGGGGAAAAAAGAAAATTAAAATATGAACAAGGATAATTTGAATATTCAATATATCTTTCTCTCCTATCCTCAGAATAAAGCCCATTTATAGAAAAACTATCACCCTTAAATGAATCTTCCTAATGATGTGACAATATGCTGTTTGTATGATCCTAATTTGTCACCTCAAATTGCTCTCCCCATTAGACCATGCTGGCATTATGTACTGAAAATGCTTTCTGCATTCATGCAATAGCTGATACCAGACAAGATCCAACCTTCTTCTTTCTTTCTGACTGGTTCCACCATGTGCCAAGGGCACTTGGAATAAACTTGGTTAATGGGCCAGGATTTCACATTCAGTGTGCGGGGCTGGGCCTGACACGCTGGAATGTAAAATGACACACGTTGACGTCGGGTGATGTTTCGTTCGGCGGGCGGGCACCGGAATCGGCTGCATGCCTGCCGATAATTAAAAGGCCTATTAAGGCCATTAGCAACCTCATTAACTTGAAATTTACACTGCCCGTCCAACCTAATGGTTGGCGGGCAGGCAAAAAGGCCAAGCAGCCTTTACAATTTTTCAGAAACCTCGTCCACAAGTGGGATGAGATTTCCTAAAGCTTTTACAAATTGAATAAAATCTTTTTTCGAAAAATAAAAACACATCCCATCTCATGCGACATAGTCACATGAGGGGACATGCTTCACTAAATTTTTAATGTTTTGAATAATTTCTTTAAAATACGCTTCAAACTCCCTGAGGCAGCTCCTTGCCTCAGGGAGATTAAAGCGCTCTTTCGCACACATGCGCGAAAGAGCACTGGACCCGACTCTCCCTCCTCCCCCCGCCCGTACGCTCAGCGCTACCGCTCACAATCCACGCTGGGCGAACCTAAATTGGCCCACCCATGTGAAATCATGGTGCCGAGCCAATCACGGGTGGCGGTCAGCTCTGCGACCGCCCCTGCCCGCTCCCCGCCAAGCCTGCCCAACGTGGAAAAAATTCAGGCCACGGAGTTTGTGCACAAGGGATTACTCCAAGCCTTTGACCAATGGCATACACATAGCTTTCAACCTATTATTCAATGTAAAGATACCTGGGGACTCCCCACTTTCTGAATTGATCGCTTTATTATGCATAGGCATTCAAATAAGTCTTGATGTAAATCCTGGATCTGACAACATATTATTTTATCTTGCTAGCCAATACGTTCCTCATAACTTCAAAGGTTCAAAATCATGAACCTACTAACTACTTTTCCTGCCAAAACTGCACTGCCCTGTTTTCTCATACTAATTGTTATATATGAAAAATATGGTGTTCAGTCATTTTGTTACATCTTGTATGTGGTGAAGTTCTGGCACTTTATGTTCCTTCTGGAACCCTCTCAGCTGTTTGGCAATGTTAGCAGAGCAATGAAATACCTCCAGATGTTTCATATGATGGTAATAAAGTGACCACTAATACCTGATCCTTGGGGGTATTAAACACAACTGAATGTATTATGTGGGTTAAATAAAAATGGTTCTATGTTGCTGCAGTGCTCTTTATAAAATATGTGATAGTCCAAACAATGACTACGCCCTGTGCATGATTTCTGCTGTTGGACTCCAAAGGGTTGGAGATGTTGACAGCCCTGTGCCCAGATGCTATGATACTGGTATTCAAGACCACCAACCCTGCGAGTTGTCACCTTTCAATATGCAGTGGAATGCACCCAGGTGGTGACCCACTCTGCCATCAGGGATGATATTGTTTAGCTGTGTGGTGATGTTGATCTGTTTGTGTTGCTAATGCAGCTACTTCTTCCCTACCCTGTCAGCTCTGTCTATGCAAAACCAATTCAGGAAAGTAAGACCGAGATGGGGTAGCAAACAGTTATGTAATTTTGGAAACATTATACTCATGACCACAGGGAATGATCAGAGGTGGTCCTGTTATTTGACAAATGGGTAATCTTCATCCCAAATGGATACTTAGACAAGAATTTATTCTTTAATGCTGGGTATTATTAGTTCATGTTAATTACATTGGGAGCTCTGAAATCAACATTCAAAATATATACATCAGTACAATGTTGCATGGAAGTGATTGAATGGCAATAAAATTTTGCAAATTAATGCAGTTACCCATTGCCCATGTGCATGTGCATGAGAGTGTGTACACACACACACACAAACACACGCACAAACACACAGAAACACATGCACAAACACACGTATGCACACACACACGTACACACACACAAACACACCCTACCTGCTTTTGGCAAGAATCCCTTGGCCATTGGCTTCTCCATTACCTCGGTCAATGCTTTTCCATGATTCATTGACATGGAATCCATTTCTTTTTTATAGCCTTTTATGTGCTCATCAAGATGAGAGATGTAAATGGAATACTTTCCATTTTGGGCACTCTCTGTCAGCATCAATCACTCCCAGGCCATGAATAGCACGGTTAGACGCAAAGTAAAGCTGCCTCTTTTGTGCCTCAACAATGTTTGTTTTTTCCCTAACCTCAGGAGAGCAACCTGTACATGTCCTGGGCCTGTGCCCATTAGGAACTGGATGGAAATTTCCCAAAGTCATTTGGGGTTCCTACATTGATTCGGCAGAGCAAACCTTCATCCCATCAGTCAGGAAAGGTTGAAGAGGTGAAAGGTCTAATACACATCTCACCCAGTCCCCTATGACAGGATAGGGTAGATCCTAACTGTTCTTCATCTCCCTTGACAAAACTACTGAACACTCAAGAATTATCAATGGTCAGATTAATGAAAGGATGAATTTGAATGTCAGTCATTTGATTATAAACCCATGACCCTATGGATTGAGAACCCAGTATTGCTGCACTTCAGACCATTTGTTTATTATGGGCTGCAAGAAATGCTAAGGAATAAAGTTTTTTTTGAATTAACTGCTAAAATGATTATACCATCCTATATTCTATGCCTCCTCTCTGCATTATTGTTCTGTTGAAAACTACACTCATCTCACCATCGTCTTCTGCAGTTCATTCTTTTCACAGGTCTCAGAACCATGGAACACCCTACTTCCCTGGATCTTTCTTTCCCCCAACAACATGTAGACCTTTAAAATGAAGCAGGGTGTTGTCCAACCACTACTTCTAGATTTATCTTTTCTGCTCTGGCAACCGTTGCAACCCTGGTGGTGTTCAGCACTCACCCTATGCCCTACCCATAGATTTCACAGTAAAAGTGGAATCCCCAAAAATGGATGAAATAATGGTTAGAGCAGCATGGATAAAGAAAATGGTTGATTCTATTAAATGGGGTATCCTGCTTTTGTTTATTTATTTACTTTTTAGGGTCTCATATATACCCCTATCATTTTCTGGTTAACAAAAAGCAATCTAGTCCTAATCTTTTCACAATTCAGAGGCTCGTTATCATGACCCAACCTGCCTCCCCCATTCAGTTTTCTTAGTTTGATTCAGGTTCCCAATGGCTAAGATTAAGGACTCACCATGGGAAAAGGTGTGGATAAAATCCCAATACCTACTATCCCATGGACCAATACCGTACACTGCACCACAAAAATAACGTTACCTCATGGATTGAAAAAAAAACCTTGATTAAAAACTTCCTAAGGTATTCCTTCATCACTTTCTTGATCTATTCCTAAATTGTATTAGCAGCCTTACCTGGAGTTGGAGCGAACTGATTGGCATCTGGACTTGGGCGCTTGGTTTTCATATACTTCTAACTAGTACGAAAAGACTAGAAAGAAGAATGGTGCTACGTCAGAGGCTGATTAGTTGAATGGGGCAGCCGTATAGCTTTGAAGCCTAGTTCTGGCACTGAGTCCTTTTGGAACAAAGCCATCGAGTCTGAAGCTGGCTTGTTCATTCATAATTCTTACTGATATGTCTTGAAATGTTGAAAACTTTGCAGCATTATGATTTACCAGCAGCAGACATATCATTTATGTTTGCAATACCTATGAGCTAAGGGGCCTAACTCTAATTCGTGTAGATACTCCTAAGGAGAAACCAGAGAAACGAATATTACATTGCAGGCTGGACAATCTGCTTGCAGCCCATAGATTTGCTCAATATAGTTTCAACTTTCAGTGGTGTTAAAGTACAATTTAGAAGAAAAGCGACCTACATGGATTTTGTTGCTGAAAGCATTCACATCACAGCAGCTTACTCCAAATGCCAGCCTTAGATACACAGCAGCTCAGCTGGGAGTAGAAGAAACATCTGGACTCAGAGAACTGGCCTCCATCTTCCCATTGAAGTTGAGCTTTTTAAAAAAATCTTAATTAGAGAATAACAGATGGGTGGGTCCGTGTCGTAAGGCTATGGCACAATCAACATGTCATGACCAAAAAGCAAAGGTGCTTTGTACAGTATAGCTCAAGATTATATTACAGCTGTCAACCACATTTGTTGCCATCTGGGCTGTACACAGTGCAGTGCAAACAATATTGATTCATGGAACCGACTTTATGGGACATGACTATATTAGAACTTAACAGGAAATTGCCTGAACTAATTCTCTCTTCACTTCAGCCTTTTGTGTTATCTATGTCATTATTATTACTACTGTCAGTGCTGTTTTGATATCCTCCTTAAATAGCTACAGGAATCTCTGCTTCGATGTTACAGTTGGATGAACATTATTTGAAGGTGCCAATTCACAATGCTTTGTGACAGGAAGGTAGAAGAAGCAAGGAAAGCATTTGCAGCATGTTGCAATTCTCTATCTTGCATCTCCGTGAAAAATCCACAATAATTTCTCTGCAGGATCCTTCAAATTTGTTGGGTTAGGGCTGCAAAATTTGGTTGTGTAACAACTACCTTTTCGGTGCGACAGGTGCTATTTTGATGTCAAAACGGCATCCACACTGTGCAAAGTGTGTGCCGTGCCGGACACTATCGCAAGCAGGATGTTGGTGTGACACAGGTAGTGTGCACCAGAGGTATGCAGAGTAGATGGATCATGATCTCAGTCAGCTTGCAATGCTGATTTGATGCCAGCAGTGCCATTTCTGACCTGAATGCTTCAACTAACACCCTGATCTTGCAGAGCTGAACTCAGGTGAAGCAGTAGGGTGGACTCCTCATGCCCCCTCCCCCCATCAGCACTATTTAAAAGGGATCATGAACAACTTTCAGGTTAGTTGCTGATCGATTTCTATTGGCTCTTGCTGAGTTAGTAGAAGTCTTTGTAGGTTTGTACTGCTACCTAAAGTTGTTGAAGTTTGCAGGAGGTGTTTGTTTGAAGTGAGTGAAAGGGGGAAGGAGAGAAGCATTCTTCACTGCAGCACAACATATCCACCCAGGGTCTATTGGAAGAAATTTTCCTATTTTAATCAAAGCAAGAAACAGTGTGTGCAATGTCTCCACCCCCCTAAAGAAGGACTCACTGAAATATGCAGGCAGAACTGCAGCCTTACAGCAGGGTGAGGACAGCATTGCCAGTGTTTGTGGATCTCCTGCATCTCGTTGTTCACCATCCACTGTTGTATAAAGGAAGGTTCTGACAGTCTGTATGCAAAGAGAGGTGAACACATTGCATTCGTTCTTACTAGCAAGCAGGTGCTTTTGCCAGGTAGCAGCCTTCCCCATGGTGGAGGTTGCCATTGACTGCATGCATGTCACTTTGCAGGTGCTGCCTGTCAATTTGGAAATGTACCACAGAGAGCCATGCAGGTCAATGCCGAGCATCCTGGCAGTAATCGTGATAGCTTTGTTCTGCATCTTCTATCTGCATTTGAGTCGCCACAACATACCAGGGGGTAGCTACTGCTCAACAAGGGCTATCATCTGACCACCTGGTTCATGAACCCAGAACATAACTCAAGCACACATGAGCAGCACGCAAACAACGAGAACATTCTGCCATATGGAATGTGATTGAGCTGACCATTGGGCCCTTGGACAACACTTCAATGCCTGGACTGCTAATTGTATCATTTGAAGTTAAGTACATAAAGATGGAGGGCATTGATTGGATGATTACTTGAGCACATATGGGTAGACGGTGGTGTTGTGGTGATGTCGCATGGCTCATAATCCAGAGGTCCAGGCTAATGCTCTGAGAACATGGGTTCAGATCCCACCATGGCAGCTGGTAGAGTTTAAATTCAATTAATCAACTGGAATTATCAAGCTAGTTTCAGTAATGGTGATCAAGAAACTATCATCGATTGTCATAAAAGCCCATCTGGTTCACTAATGTCCTTTAGGGAAGGAAATCTGCTGTCCTTACCTGGTCTGGCCTACATGTGACTCCAGACTCACAGCAATGTGGTTGACTCTTAACTGCCCTCTGCAATGGTCTAGCAAACCACTTAGCTCAAATGCTGGCCTCGCCAGCGACGTCCACATCCCATGAAAGAATGAAGGAAAAAAAGGACACTGACTGACACAGTAGCAGCGTGGAGACAGGAGATATATCCATGTAAAGTTTCACTCTATGAATATATCTATCCCAAGACTGGCTCTGGTTTCTTCCTTCATTGGCTGGCTCTCAGGGGTAACATCAGAGGAGCCCTGAAGTACACACCTAAACATGTTTCAAGATTCATCACATCTGCTGCATCTCAACCTCACCATCATGAGGGCACAGGCCTTGTTCACCAGGTATATGGTGACCAGTTGAGAAGGAGAAAGAGGAGGAGGAAGGGCAGCGGCAACTAACACAGCCCCTTTCTGGCTGGGTTGTCGGTGATTGATTCATCTGACTGTGTCACCAGTCAACACAACCCGCATTCCTCATTCAACAACAGGCCTATCCTCCTTACCTTCCCTCTGTCACTGACCAGCACAGCATTCTCTTAGCAGCAATGTTACATTAGGAACGACCAAAAAACAAACACTCCAAACCAACTTTATGGGGAGAATTTTCCCTCCCCACCAGGGGGGTTGTGCAGGAGTGGGAAGGGGCTGGCATGGACCCGATCGGCGCTCCCGATCGGGTCCGCACCGCTATTTTACGTGGGCGGGCCAATTAAGGCCCGCCCAGCGTGAACCATGCCCAGAAGCACTGTGCACTCCCTGTGCGGGCGGGGGGGCGGGGGGTGGTGGTGAGGGGGCGTGATTCCCTGTGTCGGGGCCTGCACTCTTTCGCAACTTTTAAAAATTTAAATGAAGAAAGGTAAAAATTTTAAGACATGCGCCCTCATGTCATGTCAATGAATTTTGATAAAAATTTTTATTCAATTTATAAACACTTCATGAAACCTCATCCTACCCGTGGACGAGGCTCCATGAAAAATTCAAAGGCCGCCTGGGCTCTTCACCTGCCAGCCAACCTTAAGGTTGGACGGGCAGATCAGTTTATTAGTTTAATTGATATTTAAATGGTCTTAATAGGTCTTTGACAGTTTGGCGGACGCGCAGCCAGAGCTGAAAATCTAAGTGGCGCACAGTGACATCGGGACGCCCGTCCGACGTCACCACGCATCACTTTACGTGTTGGCGAGCGGGCCCCGCCCCAGCTCACCAACCCGAAAATTCTGGCTTATAAATCACAAGATTAAATATTACATACAAAAGTCAAACATTCACCCTTGTGCACAGAATCACAGAATTGCTACAACCTTAGTGGATTCCTTTGCCTATCCTAGTTCTCCAGTTCAGTGCTAACCCAGTGGCTGCCTGTGACTGCTAAAAGGTTACTGACTTTAAGAGGGGAAAACTGCAGTGTCTGGCAGGATAACCTCGAGCAGCTCTAGGCCTAGATTGCCCGGCTAGATTACACCGTCTCAGCATGGGAGGTAGCAGCCTGCGTTGGTGCGTAACATTACAGGCACTGGTGAGGGGCAGGGGTGGGAGCATGAGTGGTGTATTCCTGGCAAGGACAGCAGGTTCACTCTCCATGGCTCTCCACCACTATCATTCCCGCGAGGTGGCGCCTCAACAATCATAGTAATCTGTTGGAGGACAAATGGCTGGACTGTGATTTTGTGGGGTTTTTTTGCAACAAGTAGTTAAAGGAATATCTCAAATCATTGCAAATATTGCATGCTACTATGGTCATTGGTCCTCTGAACTTGCCTCTCGTTGCTCCTCAGCTCCCATATTATGTCCTACACAATCTTCTCTGCATGATTGCTACGTTGAAATTGAGACTCAACTTAACTCTCTTTCTTCCAAGTCCTTAAAACCAACAAGCTCTTTAGCTCCCTTGGCTTTATTCCTCCTACAACCCACAGAATCTTAACACCCACATTTGCTGTCACCAAATCAGCCCCTGCTCGATTTGTTGTTATTTTCTCCCAATTCTTTTCACGACCTTGATGATGTCTAACACATTGGGGTAGTTTTTTTTAACAAAAAGCACTCCACGTGTTGTACTTATTGAAAAAATGTCGTGAGATGCATATCTAAAATCCCTTTATGTATTTCGTTGAACTGTCCTGATGAGTGCTAGATGAAAAAATGTCTCTATTTCAACAATACTCAAGTTCTGTACTACCAAACGACTATTTACAAGTTTCATTCAGGTGTGGCTTTGCACTGGGAGTGCCAAATCATGAAATATACTCCCATGTGTCTATCACAGAATCACAGAATTGTTACAGCACAGAAGGAGGCCATGCGTCTGACCCGGCTCTCCAAACAAGCATTTCACCCAGTGCCATTTTCCTCATAACCCTGCAGATTGTTTCTTTTTAAATAATCATCTAATTCCCTCTTGAATGCCTTGATTGAACCTGCCTCCGCCACACTCTCAGGCAGTGCATTCCAGATCCTAACCATGTCGCTATTAGGTCCTTCATCTAAGCTACTCAGTAATAATAACTATACTAGTCATTACATGTTTTGGTCTTCTACTGCATTTGTGCAGAACAGGAACTTTAAGAATCAGGAGGTATAAGGAATATGTAAGGAACTGGGAAACAAGGATGGAAAACTATATTTTTGACTAGAATCTTAAATTTTTGAGCACATCATCCACTTGAGCAAAGGAGGCCAATAAGGTATTTAATAGAGCTTCTCTAAATTTCAAAGAGTTTTGGTAGCATGAATAGAGAAAGACTTTTTCCTTTGGTTGGGCAATATTTGATGAGAGGCCATTATTTTAATGTTTATTTATTTGTCCATGAGATGTGGACATCGCCAGAAAAGCCAATATTTATTGCCCATCCCTAATTGCCCTGGAGAAGGTGGCAATGAGCTGCCTCCTTGAACCGATGCAGTCGTGTGGTGTCGGTACACCCACTGTACTGTTAGGGAGGGAGTTCCAGGATTTTGACAGTGACATGGTGATATATTTCCAGGTCAGGATGGTGTGTGGCTTGGAAGGGAACTTGCAGATGGTGGTGTTTCCCCGCGCTTGCTGCCCCTAGTTGAAAATCGCAGATTTGGAAGGTGCTGTCACAAGAACCTTGACGAGCTGCTGCAATGCATCTTGTAGATGGTACACACCGCTGCATCTTAGGGTTGCCAACCCTTTGGGATTGGCAGGAAGTCTACCAGAATCGGCATCAATACCCAGTGACCAAAGAAAGCATTTCAGGAGATTTGAAAACAATATTTTCAACAAAGCAGTCCCATAATTCGACATCAGCAACCACCAGGAAGGGGAAAGAAACTACAACTCCTATTATCACGAGGCATTGTCATGCAGTGACATCACATTCAGCATAGCGCCGCCCAATCAGAAGCGAGATCCCAGAGTTCCTATAGAGAGCAAAAACAAAAATTGCTGGAAAAACTCAGCAGGTCTGACAGCATCTGTGGAGAGAAAGAAAGAGTCTGTATGACTCTGCATCAGAAGATTCTGATTCTGATGTGTTCTGATGAAGAGTAATACGGACTCAAAATGTTAACTCTGTCTTTCTCTCCATAGATGCTGTCAGACCTCCTGAGTTTTTCCAGCAATTTTTGTTTTTCTTTCGGATTTCCAGCATCTGCAGTATTTTGCTTTTATCCTATAGAGAGCACTTCGGTCAGTGGGGTTGACCAAAGTACTTCTTCTTCCCTGGAGAAGCTAGCCTGGAGACGTGAGGGTCTCCTAGAGCCCATGGTCAGTGATTGAGATCAGCTGTCTGGAGCAGTTGATAAACTCCCCCCACTCCTCCAAAGTCCTCAAGTCATCTCCAGCCGGGAATCCCACACTATCAGGAAAACGCTGGCAGTCAGTGACTTGTCTCGCTTTTCCAGGCAAGAGACCAGGTAATTGCGGGTGATGGGAGTCTTCCCTTTTCCAGAGGGTGCACTACTCCAGGTGGCCCTACAGGCTCCAAGTAGTCTGGTAGAGGACAGGTCATTTGTGGGTGACGCACGTACCGGAGGCGGCTGCGCGCCCGCCGAACTGTCAACGGCCTATTTAGGCCATTAAAAAAGTAATTAAACTTGTTAGCGACACTGCCCGTCCAACCTTAAGGCTGGTGGGAAGGTGAAGAGCTGAAGCGGCCTTTGCGTTTTTCAGGAAACCTCATACAGGGGCGGGATGAGGTTTCCTGAAGGTTTTATAAAGTAATTAAATAAATTTTCAAAACTTCACAAACATGTCCCAGCTCATGTAACACTGTCACATGATGGGACTTGTTTAAATAAATTTTTACTTGATTTATTAAAAACTTTTATAATCCATTCAATCTCCCTGAGGCAGCTCCGTGCCTCAGTGAGATTGCTGTGCTCTGTTGCGCACATGCACGAAAGAGCGCAAGCCCCGAATCTCCCTCCTCCCCCACCCCTCCCCCGCCCACACAGGTAGCGCTGAAAGCTACTGGCCGCGCGTTACGCTGGGCGAGCCTTAATTGGCCCGCCCGCATAAATTTGCTACACGCAGCCGATCGCGGACGGCGTTCAGCTCCGCGCCTGCCCCACCCACTCCCACCCAGCCCACCTGCCATAGGAAAAATTCTCCCCATGGATAAAATCATAGTGAAGGCAGTGGGGCGGGTAGGCGGCAGGCATGGCACCACTGCTGTAGCACACAACCTCCTGTCTACCCCCCCAGCTGCCATCACAAACACACCCACCCCCAGCCCCACCCCCACCCCCACCCCCCCCAACCCCACCAGGGTGACCATAAAGTTCTGGCTAAGAAATCTACTGTGATGACCAAAATTATTTATTCCCTTTACGATGCTTTGTAACATGTCGGTGTGCCAGGGATGGTGGCATAGTGGTTATGTTACTGGACTGATAATCAAGCTGTGCCCCCAGCTAATAAGTTGGTGACATGAGTTAAAATCCCATCATGGCAGCTGGTGATCATAAATCTAATTACATAAAATCTGGAATATAAAAAAAAAGTTTGGGCTGTAAAGGTGACTGTGAAACTATCAGATTATTGTAAAAACCCACAATTCACTAATGCCCTTTATAGGGTAAGAAATTGCCATATTTACCCTATCTGACCCTCTGTGACTCCAGACCCAAAAGTTGACTTTTAACTGCCTTCTGAAATGGCCTAGCAAGCTGCTCAATTTTATTCAAGAAGGTGGCTCACCAGTACCTTCTCAAGGGCAATTAGGGATGACCACAAGACGTACGAGCAGAGCAAGGCCATTTGCCCCATCGGGTCTGCTCCACCTTTCAGTGAAATCGTCACTGATCTGATAATCCTCAACTCCACTTTCCTGCCTTTTTCCCATAACCCTTGATTCCCTTACTGATTAAAAATCTATCTATCCCAACCTTGAATGCACGTAATGACCCAGCCTCTACAGCCCTCTGCAGTAAAGAATTTCACAGATTCACTACTCTCTGAGAGAAGAAATTCCTCCTCATCTCTGTCTTAAATGGGCGACCTCTTATTCTTGAGATTATGCCCTCTGGTCCTCGGTTTGCCCACAAGCGGAAGCAACCTCTCAGCATCTACCCAGTCAAGTCCTCTAAGGATCTTATATGATTCTTATATGAAAGGTCACCTCTCATTCTCCTAAACTCCAATGAGTACAGGCCCAACCTACTCAACCTCTCCTCATAAGAAAATCCCTCCATACCTGGGATCAACCTAGTGAACCTTCTCTGGACTGCCTCCAATGCCAGTATATCTTTCCTTAGATAAGGGAACCAAAACTGTTCACAGTATTCTAGGTGTGGTCTAACTAGTGCCTTGTATAGTTTTAGCAAGACTTCCCTATTTTTATACTCCATTCCCTTTGAAATAAAGGCCAAGATTCCATTTGCCTTCCCTATTATCTGCTGAACTTGTATGTTAGCATTTTGGGATTCATGCATGAGGACCCCCAAATCCCTCTGTGCTGCAGCCTTCTGAAGTCTTTCCCCATTTAAATAATATTCAGCTCCTCTATTCTTCCTGCCAAAGTGCATAACCTCACATTTTCCCACAGTATATTCCATCTGCCAAGTTTTTGCCCACTCATTTAACCTGTCTATATCCCTCTGTAGACTCTTTGCGTCATCCTCACCCTTTGCTTTCCCACCTATTTTTGTGTCATCCACAAACTTGGCAATAGTGCATTCACTTCCCTCATCCAAGTCATTAATATATATTGTAAATAATTGTGACCCCAGCACTCCATTAATTACAGGTTGCCATCCTGAAAATGCCCCTCCTGTCCCAACTCTCTGTCTTCTATTAGTTAGCCAATCCTCTATCCATGCTAATATACTACACCTAACACCACGGGCTCTTATCTTATTAAATAGCCTTACGTACGGTACCTTATCGAACACCTTTTGGAAATCCAAGTATATTATATCTACTAGTTCCCCTTTATCTATCCTGCTTGTTGCCTCCTCAAAGAATTCTAATAAATTTGTCAGGCATGATTTCCCCTTCATGAAGCCATGCTAACTCTGCTTTATTATATTATGCATTTCTAAATGCTCTGCTATTACATCCTTTAGAATAGACTCTGACATTTTCCCAGTGATATATGTTAAGCTAACTGGCCTTTTTGTCTCCCTCCCTTTTTGTATAGCAGTCTTCCAATCCTCTGAGACTTTTCCAGAATCTAAGGATTCTTGGAAGATTACTACCAGTGCATCCACTATCTCCGTAGCTACTTCCTTTAATATCCTAGGATGCTACCCATCAGGTCCAGGGCACTTATCGGCCCTTAGCCCCATTAGTTTCCCTAGTACTTTTTCTCTCGTGATGGTTATTGGGCGTAAAGTGACGTGCGGTGACATCGGGCGAGCATCCCAACAACACCGCGCGCCATTGCGATATTTCGCTGGGTGGACGCGCGATGTTGTCCAATGCGTGCCCGCCATTAATTAACGGGCCACTTAAGGCCCTTGACTTACCAATCGATGCTGATTTTTCGGCGCCCGTGCAATCTTCAGGTTGGTGCACAGGCAACAACAGGCAGGCGGGTGGGACACATTTGTATTAACCTCATCCACGGGCGGGATAAGAGGGTTCACTGGGGTCACAAGTGTGCACAGTCAAGTATTTATTTCTGAAAGTTATTGAAACTTGCCTGTGTGATCTACATTACTTCAAAACACATACCAGCTGCTTTTTCTGGACTCTTAACCTTCAGGTCAGCACTCTGCAGTGAAGAATCTTTTCTGGGCCTGCAGGTTTCAGGAAGCCTTCCCTTAGCCTGGGAATGGGAGCTGAACGGTCCACTGGAGGCACCTCCTCTGAGGAGGAAGGGAGGGCTCGAAGGGGGAGGAGGCCAGGAGTGCACATTCAGCCTTTAGGGGAGCCACCTTTGGGAGGATAGGCACAGGCACAAGGGGTACAGGGCCAGCAGGTAGTCCAAGATGGAAAGGGCCACAGAAGACCCCACTATCCTGCTGCCAGGCTATACAGGCGGTGAAGCAGCTACCTCAATATGTCTGAGATGCAGTGCCGAAGGAGGCTCCGTCTCTCAAGGGAGACAGTCAACTATTTCTGTCAGATGATTTGGCCTGAGATCTCCGCTAACTGTGTGGGGGGACACCCCATGCCAGTGGCTCTGAAGGTCACAGCTGCCCTCATCTTCTATGCCTCTGGCTCCTTCCAGGGGTCGGTGGGTGATCTTTGTGGAGTCTCCCAATCAGCTGTCTACACTTGTGCCAAGCAGGTTACAGACGCTCTGTTCAGGCGTGCATTGACCTTCATCCACTACCATTGGGACCAGGCATGCCAGACACAGCGAGCCAGAGGCTTCGCGGCCATTGCTGGCTTCCCCCGCGTCCAGGGTGCTATAGACTGTACACATGTGGCCATCAAGGCGCCAGCAGGTGAGCCCGGTGCCTTCACCAACAGGAAGGGCTTCCACTCCATGAACGTGCAGATAGTGTGTGATCACAGGATGCTGATTTTACAAGTCTGTGCAAGGTACCCAGGCAGCTCCCACGACGCCTACATCCTCAGACACTCCCAGGTGCTGGGCTCTTCACTGCTCCAGCCCGGCTTCATGGCTGGCTGCTGGGTAACAAGGGCTAACCCCTCAGAAGGTGGCTCATGACGCCTCTCCGCCATCCAGGAACAAAAGCTGAGCAGCGGTACAATAGGAGCCACGCCTCCACAAGGGCTGTGGTGGAGAGAGCCATCGGTTTTCTCAAGATGCGCTTCCGATGCCTGGACTGCTCAGGGGGTGCACTCCAGTACCCCCCAGATTGTGTGTCGGTGATAGTGGTTGCATGCTGCGCTCTCCACAATCTTGCACTGGAAAGGGGGGACGCAGTGGATAATGAAGATGTTGACGCAGCGGCTGCGGCTGCACATGATGAATCCAGTAGTGAGTCCGAGGATGAGCACGCACACGGAAATGCTGAGGGGGTAGACGCTGACCTGGGCGTACTCCAGGGAGGCAGGGACACCCGGGAGGCTTTAATCCAACAAACCTTCAGGTAGCACATCACATATGGACCTCCAGGACAAGCCTGGGCTGTAGGCTCAAAACTTGATACCTAAGTGCAAAATCTGCCAGATAAGGGCCTCGTTAATAAAGCTGAATGCCCAACAAAGCACTCATTACAGTTTTGGAAACCATCCACATGTAGAAAAAAAGAGGCACCCTCAGCCATGGTGACGTATCTGAATTTAATATGTCAAGCAAACCAACCTATTCCAAAAAAAAGACAATGATGTTACAAATCAAAACAAATCATAAGGACCTCATCTCAGGCCAACACAAAAGCACCAGTGATAAACCCGTGGTGTGCCTAAGGTGCCTTGTGTTCTCGTTCCGTGTGCTATGTCTAGGTGCTGCCCCATCGCTCGGAGTGACATCTGAGTCAGCCTGCTGACTCTGCTGTCCTGTTGGCCTTGATGACCTTGGCTCTGGCCCGTGGACCCTGTGCTGGCCCCGCCTGGGAGGGAGCTGCCAGTTCCACAGCTGGCATCTCCCCAGTCGTCAAAGCCTCACCAGATGCTACGGTCATTGGGCTGCCGCCCTCATCCGGAGCGCCCTGAGAGGAGCCGGCAGAGATGCCAGGCAGCTGCTGCGCCAACGTGAGGTTGCTTCGGACTTCCCTGCTCACCGTGGATGGATGGGCACCAAGCTGCAAAAGTTGATGCCCAGACTATCTCCCACACTGGCACTGACCAGCTGAGGTCAACGCCGATGTGAGGGCTTGCTGGTCCAAGCACATCCCCAGGAAGCCCTGACGGGTCTCCTGGAGTAGCCTCTCCACGAGAGTTGCCATTCTTTCCATGGAGGACGCATGGAGCTTGGACATGTGGCTCATTGCTTTGGTGATCGTCCGCGTAGACTCTTCCACCATGGAGACCAAGCCAAGCATGTATGAATCATATATCTCCCCCAGATGCTCCCGCACACCCAGCCACATTTCCTGCACCTGCTGCATCGCGGACGACTCCAGAGGCACACCATTAGCCACGGACTGAGCATGTGCCTGGTCCCCTGCAGTCCTCCAACTGCTGGCGCCATGGGCATTCTCTGTCTCTGCCAGCTCCTCCAGCGACTGCAAAGTGCCCTCACCACTGTGCCCCGGGGCGCTAGCCGATGTTTGAATTCCCACCGAGGCGCCAGTATCTGCGCTGGTGCCTGCCTCGCAGAAATGTCCTGGAGTTCAAACACAGGTGCAACTCCTCCAGGTTGCCCCCAAACCAGTCATGTGAGACTCAGTGTAACACATGTTGCAGGGGCAAAACACCCTTCATCATCCTCTCAGGCTGCCCTCAGCATGGGCAGTATCTGCTGGCCCACGCAGCAAAGAACAAATGCCATCAATGCTTCAATGCAGTCACTACATTCAGACTTGGTGGGAGGTGGCAGCAGGGGAGGCAAGCTGACCTGCTGGATTAAATGCCCAATGCCAACATGGTACTCACCCTGCCAGAGTGCAACAAGTTGTTGAAGTGTTTGCGACACTAGATCCAGGTGCACTGCACCACGTGGTGGGAGCTCACCACCTCCGCCACCTCCTCCCAGGCACATTTCATCATGTTGAGGGGCCTCCTCCACCCATCCTGGGGAACCGGCACTCCCCGCCATGCTGCCACCTCCTCGAGGAAGGCAGCAAGGCAGTCATCCGAAAAACAAGGGGCACACTGGCCCCCCACCCTACCCTCCGGCCTGGTCTGTCCTGTCCTGCTGCCCTGCCCTCCAGCCTGGCCTACTCCGCTGGCCTACCCTCCGGACTGGCCTAGTTACCAGAAGCCCTCTGGTGAGCCCTTCCACTTGACATTGTGAGCAGCCTTGCAAAGGCCACCAGCGCTTCATATAAACAGGCCACCGGGTTGCCACTGGACCCGGAAGACAGTGCACTCCCGCCGCCGCCCGCCCACTCCTGCTATCCTCGGGAGTCGCGCATTACACTGGACAGGCCTTAATTGGCCTGCCTGAATCAAATAGCAGCGCGGACCTGATCACGGGCAGTGATCGGGTCCGTGCCTGCACCCGCTCCCACTCTGCCCCCCCACCAACCAGAAAATTCAGCCCATTGTATTTATTTCCTCCTCCCCCCCCACCCACACTTTTTCCCCTTGATTATGTAGTATTTTTGGAATGCTATTGGTCTCTTCTACCATGAAGACTGATGCAAAGTATTTATTCAACTCCTCAGCCATTTCCTGGTTCCCCATTATTTTCCCCAGCCTCATTCTCCAAGGGGTCTATGTTAACTTTGGCCTCTCTTTTCCTTTTTATATATTTAAAGAAGCTGTCCTGTCTGTTTTTATATTACTTGCTACTTCACTTCAAAATTTATTTTCCCCCTCTTTATTATTTTTCTGGTCATCTTTTGCTGGTTTTTAAAATGTTTCCAATCCTCTGGCTTACCACTAATCTTTGCCACATTGTATATTTTTGCTTTCAATTTGATATTACCCTTAACTTCCTTGGTTAACCATGGTTGGTTTATCCCCTTCCTAGAATCCTTCTTCCTCTCACTGAGATATGTCTTTGTTGTGAGTCATGAACTATTTTCTTAAATGTCTGCCATTGTTCATCAGCCATCTTTTCTGCTAAACTCCTTTCCCAGTCCACTCCAGCCAACTCTTCCCTCCTTCCTTTGTAATTACCCTTATTTAAGTTTAGTACCGTTGTTTCCAACCCAAGTTTCTCACTCTCAAACTGAATGCTAAATTCTACCATGTTATGGTCACTGTTTCCTAGGGAATCTTTTAGTCTGAGATCATTTATTAAACCTACCTCATTACACATTACCAGATCCAAAGTAGCCTGATCCTTGGTTGGATCCACAACATATTGTTCTAGGAAACTGTCCCAAGTACATTCTATAAATTCTTGCTCATGGCTACCTCTGCCAATTTGATTTTCCCAATCTACCTGAAGATTAAAGTCACTGATTTACTGACACTGATAAAAGTTACTGACACTGATAACAGTTTAAAATAAGCTGCATGGACAGGCATCAAAACAACTATTGACCCATGACATTGTATAGCACCCAGCTATAGGCTACGTGAATCTTCACCAAAGCAGAAATAAAGAGTTATCAGCTTTGGAAACATTTCCGCTCAAAAATGAAAATATAAGTATCAGCGACATTGTATTACTGATTGATCTCTTAATGTGCCCCAGTGCCCCTAGCCTCTACTTTCAGAACTTCTAATACAATCTGATATCAGTAGAAAAAAAGAAAGCCATTTTGATTTGACGCTGAGCAGGAATCTGCAGTGAAGCAAAAACGTGGCAGAGCCAGACCTTTGAGTTAATTACTGGGTCACTCTTTTCAATGACCCTTTATTTCTAGCAAGCTTGTTACCTTGAAACAGTCTGCAAAGTTAACGGTCAGAGCTGATCCTGCAAAGCATGATGTGATGAACAAATTTTTAAGCTGAATTTTTATATATTTTTGTGTTAAGCGAGGTACTTAATTGCAACCCCCCGCCCCCACACCTCCGCGTAACTTCTCAGCATCAGAGATGCACATAATGCACGCACTTAAGATGTATCGGGATACAAAAAATAATTTTGGGGTACAGTCTATGAGTAAGAAATGTTCACACTTCAAACACCTATTCTGCCAATCATTCATGATTAACTTCGTAAAGACCAAAACAGCAATTCCTAAACACAATTTGTTTGCAATGTTCTCCTCTTCTGCTTGTTTCTTTTAAATTGTTTTCTTACCGTTCTTTTCTATTTATTTTTCTCTCCCATCATCTCTTAATCCACTCACTTTCTCTCTTATTTTTCTCTCTGGATCTAATTTGGCTTTAATTCACCTTCCTTCGCTTTTGTTCACTCTGTTTCTTTCTCTACCCTTAAATTTCATTGGTTACAAAGGTAGACTATTGGGAATAGTGATCATGAGCTCCCAGGTGCCATGTTAATCACATTATCAAATCGCAATTCCAGAAATTTGCAGCACAAATGTAATGGGATCTGAAGGATGAAAGAAAGTGCTGCCTCAGGGAGATCGGCTCCGATTTAAAACTTTCAATAAAGGTGATTAAAAAATTACCCTGCCATGCCCCCTCATGTGACACTGTCACGTGAGTTAGGACATGTCCATAACTTTTATTTAAACATTTAATAAAAATTTAAATACCCTCATGAAACCTCACCCCACCCGTGGATGAGATTTCATGTTTATTCTGAAGCCCACCTGGGCTCCTGGCCTGCCCGCCAACCTTAAGGTTGGATGGGCAGGTCCATCAATCATGCTAATTAGTTTTTTTAATGGCCTTAATAGGCCGTTGACAGTTCGGCGGGCGTGCAGCCGATTCAGCTGCGCACCCGCCAAACTGAAAATCTAACTGACGCAGGGTGGCGTCGAAACGCACGCCCGACGTATCCCCGCGTCATTTTACGCATCGACGAGCAGGCCCCGCCCCTGCTCACTGACCCGAAAAACCTGCCCTATATTTTTTTTCGCCCAGCTCACCATCCTTCACCCGCCCGCACAGGCAGCGCTGAGACTGCCGCTCACGTTTCACGCTGGGCGGACCTTAATTGGCTCACCAGCATGAAATCGCAGTCCAGTGCCGGTCACGGGCAACAGTCAACTTCCCTACCCCCCCCGCCGAGCCCACCCAACATGGGTGAAATTCTGCCCAAAGACTCTGCTTCCACCATCTTTTCAGGAAGAGAGTTCCAAAGACTCATGACCCTCCGAGTGAAAAAATTTCACCTCATCTCTGTTTTAAATGGGCCACCCCTTATTTTAAAATAGTGACTCCTAGTTCTAGATTCTCCCACAAGTAAGGTAATTGTACAGTGCTAAATGAATCAAGGACGAATAAGTGCAACAGAAGAGAAAGGAACACAGGAAGGCTGAAGGGAGAGAGAGATGGAGAGAAGGAGGGAGAAAATATTTGTGAAGAAAATAATTTATTCAGGTTGTAAATCTATGAGGCCCATAATATTATATTACACAGAAACAAAATACATACTTATACACACTGTGAAGTCCAAATAATATAGAACCTAGAGATAGACAGACAAACTGGTGGAAAGTGGCTTCTCAGTAGCAATCATCAAGCATTCAATTTATTCCATGGGTCTAATAAACCCACAAAAATCAAGGGCATGAATGAAATTTATACATCCCTACTTAGAGAAGCAGTAAATCCTATATTCAACAGCTTGCTGAGCAGAATAGTGTTTAGGTCGCAAGTATAGGAAATAATATAAGCCCTTGGGAACAAAACAAGAACATTTATTAATATTATCAAATGCTTCAAATATGCTACACACCCTTCCTTCTCCTTGGTCATTTACTGTGATACTAAATGCAGCTGGAGGTGGGAACTGAGCTATCACAGTTCTGAAGAACTTCAATTCAGTTCTTTAATTGTGAGAATTATCGAATGCTCCAAGCGAGTCTGCCTGATAATGTCATTAAGGCTGCTGTTTAAACAGTATTATTGAGTGGAATTTAATGTGGGTGACGTAAGTTCTGTAAATAAGTGCAATCAAGCACTTAAATGGGTAGCTTCGGGCATCCTACGGAATTAAGTCCCCAGTAGAGTGGAAATCCTGCCCCCCAAGAGCTGTTGGCCAATCAAAGGCTGGCAGCGCTACATTACAGGCAGCGCCACTGGGAGCTGTGGCTGCTGCCGGAAATTCAGTGACACCTTCAACAGGGATCATCACTGGATCCCTGGAGACAGGTGAGTGAGGAGAGTCGGGGGGTCATAGGGATGGTGTTCCCAACGAGGCAGGGGGGCAGAGGATTCGGATGCAAGGATAGAGGGCCTCTTGATGTCGGGGCCCTCAAAGTACCTTTGAAAGTGGGGCCAATGAGGAGGCCACCCTGGGTTGCCTGGGTTTGCTGAGTGGCCTTCAGGATGCACGGGACACCTGTGTGGGTTTGAGAGATTCTCTGGGCCACCACTCAACCCAAGTAGGCTCAGGGATAATGGTCTTTGAGTAGCACAATAATAAGCCTAATTAGCCAGAGGATGGGTTCCGTGTGTTGGCCCAATCCTAGTGCCAAATGGGGGTCAGTTATCCTGCCAGCAGGAATGGGCCACACGGCATCCCCCCTGATTCTGCAGGCCCACTCTCCCACCAACTGGCCCACTCCAATGAGCTCCATTAAATCCCAGCCATTGACTTAAATCCTGTTCCTACCTCTCACACTCGTAGATGCAAAGAAGTACCTTCTGATAAGCAATGCCTCTCCCCCAAGCTTTCTCTCTGTCACAACTCCTCTTGTTTCTATCTATCTCACTGCAGTAATTGCTCCTCTGAACTTTTCCTCTCTTGCTCTTCTTAAGCTACTTTTCCCTGCATCTACAATCTGTTGAAATCTAAGTTATTCTTCCCCTCAAAACTATGGAAATTCTTAACTCCCTCAGCCATAATACATTTTAATAGGATAGATCTTATTTTGTTAAATTTTAACTGAGGATTGTGCAGAGTTGACGTGAAAAGCAAAAAATGCTATCCCAGTGATTGTAATGAAGATTCAAAATTGTGCCGCACCTTACCTCTCTCAATCTTCCATTCTTTCTAAGACATAAATACTTTTAAAATTCACCTTAACATCAGCCATGCACAATTTCTTGATTTACCATATCCATTCTTCAACACTTTTCCAATTTGGTGATGTCCTGCACTCTTGGCTTTAGCCCTTCACTTATATTTTGTATTTTTTTAATGTTTATTCTAATGAACTTGATGTACTGGACAGGTTTCTTATTTGAAACAGATAACTTAATTACAGAGCTCGTTTAGAAGCTACATGCTTGAACCAGGTCCATGGCTAGAACACTCCACCCACAAGATTACCCGCGCTTAGGGCTCATTCGTCAATACAATCACGTGACCCCTAAAGGCAGTAGGAAAGATTATACCTACAATCACTACATTTCCTCCCCCTTTAGTTTTTTTTATATTTCTAATTAACAAAGAATATCTTAATCCACAACATATACATATATACACAGGTCATGTGATTAAAGATTAGGGGCAGAATTTTGCCCTTGTCAGGTGGGCTCGGTGGGGGCGAGTGGGAGCAATCAGGAAGGCGACCCCCGCCCGCAATCGGGGCCTGACCGTAATTTCACGCTGGCGGGCCAATTAAAGCCCACCCAGTGCTCAACATGCGCTGCAGTGCTCAATGCTGCCTATGTGGGGGGTGGGGAAGGAGGGTGGGCACACAAGTTCACGCAGGTGCGCACAGGAAAAACTCCTTGAGGCACAGAGCTGCCTCAGGGAGCTGAAGATATAAAAAAATCAAAAATAAAGAATGTAAAAATGTTAACACTGTCACAGGAGTAGGGACATGTTATTCATGAAAAGTTAAAATGTTTATTTTATTTTTAATCCCTGTTGAAAACCTCATCCCACCCATTAAAAAGTGCAAAGGCCACTTGGCCTTTTCGCCTGCCCGCCAACTATAAGGTTGGGCGGACAGTGAAAAATTACATTTAATTGGTATTTTAACAGGCCTGTTAATTGTCGGCGGGCACACTGCTGACCAAAATATCGCACGGGTGCACGATGACGTCAGGACGCTCGACTGGTGTCATCGCGCAACATTTTACGGTCATTCAGGTCGGGCATGTACCTGCCCGACGAGGTAAAAATTCTGGCCTAGGTCTCTAAGGTGGTTTTCTAATTCAGTTTGAGCAGCGTAGCTCTACCATTTGAGATTCTCCCACTGGATCGACATGATCAGGAGCTGCAGCATCAGGGACATGCTTAGACAGTGGCAGATCAGGATTCGATAATTCAACAGAGACATCAGGTAGATCTGTCACCTCAGGGACTAAAGGTTCAACATTAATTACAGGTGGAATAACTGGTTGTTGGAATGTTTCTCTACTCCTTAGATGATCCACATGTTTTCGAACAATCCAGTCTTCCACTTCCACTTGGAATGATAAGGGTCCAGTTTCAGAGACAATTATACCAGGAACCCAACTAGATCCATTTCCAAAATTCTGCACGAAAACTGTATCTCCCAGAGTAAATCTTCGAGGTTTGCTATGAATATCATGATTCAATTTCTGATTACTCTGATTCTTCTCCACCTTCCCCTCTAAGTTTGTAAACACCAGTCTTAGCATTGTATGTAGGCGGCGTTTCATCAGTAATTCAAATGGTGTCGAACCCATAGTTGTATGAGGAGTCTTGCGATAATTGAGTGGAAAACGTGAAATTTGAGTTTCTAAGGTACCCTTAAATAACTTCTTCATTCCTGATTTGAAAGTTTGCACTGCTCTTTCAGCAAACCCATTTGATGAGGGATGATATGGTGCTGTTTTAATATGTTTAATTTCATTTAAACTCATGAATCTCTGAGGTTCTGTACTAGTGAAGACAGTAGCGTTATCCGCAACAATGACTTCCGGTAGGCCATGTACACTAAAACATTAGCGCAGCTTTTCAATTGCTGTACTCCATGTCATTGATCTAACTTCATACACATCCATCCACTTAGAATGCGCATCGATGATCAATGAAAACATTGTACCTAAAAATGGGTCTACATAGTCTATATGTAGTCTAACCCAGGATGGACCAGGCCACTCCCACAGATGCAGTGGAGCTGAAACGGGCAATCTCTGTTGTTGCTGACACTGGAGACCGTGTTTAACCATTTTTTCTATATCACTATCTATGCCTGGCCACCAGACATGACTTCATGCAAGCATCCTGATCTTCTAAATGCCTGGATGTGCACTGTGAAGCTCTGTCAAGAGTGGTTCTCTTCCCTGAGAAGGGACGATGACTCTTGCTCCCCACAACAAGATTCCATCTTGACAACTTAACTCATGAGCATGTAATGGTCTTATCTCTTCAGACACTTGAATTCGGCCATCCTTGTAATACCTGGGGCAGACTTTTCCCGTTGGCGTGCAGGGGCAGGACCTGCGCGCCAACGCGTAAAATGACGTGTGGTGATTTCGGGCGAGCGTCCCGATATCACCACACGCTATCGCCATATTTCGTTGGGCGGGGCACGATGATATCCGATGCGCACCCGCTATTAATTAACAGGCCACTTAAGGCCCTTGAGGTGCCAATCAAAGGCGATTTTTCGGCGCCCATGCAATCTTCGGGTCAGCACATGGGCGCAACGAGCAGGCAGGTAGGACACATTTGTATAAACCTCATCCACGGGCGAGTTAAGAGGGCTTAGTGGGGTCGCGAGTGTGCTCTGTCAAATATTGATTTTTCAAAGTTACTGATCCTTGCCTGTGTGATCTGCAATACTTCAAAACGCATACCAGCTGCTTGGACTGGATTCACAACCTTCAGGTCAGCACTCTGCAGTGAGGAATCTTTTTTGGGCCTGCAGGTTTCAGGAAGCATTCCCTTAGCCTGGGAATGGGAGCAGAGCTCTCTGAGGAGGGCTAGAAGGGGGAGGAGGCCAGGAGTGCACATTCAGCCTCCAGAGGAGCCACCTTTGGGAGGGGAGGCGTAGGCACAAAGGGCGCAGGGCCAAGACGTAGTCCAAGGCGGAAGGGGCCGCAGAAGACACCACTATCCCCTGCCAGGGTATACGGGCGACGAAGCAGCTACCTCAATATGTCTGAGGTGCAGTGCCGAAGGAGGCTCCATCTCTCAAGGGAGACAGTCAACTATACCTGTCAGATGATTGGGCCTGAGATCTCTGCGAACTCTGTGGGTGGACACCCCATGCCAGTGGCTCTAAAGCCACAGCTGCCCTCAACCTCTATGCCTCTGGCACCTTCCAGGGGTCGGTGAGTGATCTTTGCGGTGTCAGATCTCTACACTTGTGTCAAGAAGGATACAGATGCTCTATTCAGGCATGCATTGACCTTCGTCCATTACCGTTGGGACCAGGCAAGTCAGGCACAGAGAGCCAGAGGCTTCGCGGCCATTGCTGGCTTCCCCTGTATCTACGGTGCTATAGACTGTACACATGTGGCCATCAAGGCGCCAGCAGGTGAGCCCGGTGCCTTCGTCAACAGGAAGGGATTCCACTCCATGAACGTGCAGATAGTGTGTGATCACAGGATACTGATTTTACAAGTCTGTGCAAGGTACCCAGGCAGCTCCCACGACGCCTACATCCTCTGACACTCCCAGGTGCTGGGGCTCTTCAGTGCTCCAGCCTGGCTGGATGGATGGCTGCTGGGTGACAAGGGCTAACCCCTCAGAAGGTGGCTCATGACGCCTCTCCACCATCCAAAAACAGAAGCTGAGCAGCGGTATAATAGGAGCCAAAGCCTCCACAAGGGCTGTGGTGGAGAGAACCATCGGTCTTCTCAAGATGCGCTTCCGATGCCTGGACCGCTCAGGGGGTGCATTCCAGTACCCCCCAGATCGTGTGTCGGTGATAGTGGTTGCATGCTGCGCTCTCTCCAATCTTGCGCTGGAAAGGGGGGACGCTGTGGACGACGAAGATGTAGACACAGTGGCTGTGGCTGCACACGATGACTCCAGCAATGAGTCCGAGGATCATGCACAGTAAAATGCTGAGGAGGTAGACGCTGACCTGAGTTTACTCCAAGGAGGCAGGGACACCCGGGAGGCTTTAATCCAACAAACCTTCAGCCAGCACATCACAGATGGACCTCCAGGACAAGCCTGCGCTGCAGGCTCCATACTCGATACCTAAGTGCAAAATCTGCCTGGATAGGGGCATTAACTAAAGGCCTTGTTAATAAAGCTGAATGTCCCACAAATCACTCATAACATTATTGGTACCATCCACCTGCAGAAGAAAAGACATGGTGACATGGCTGAATTAATATTACAACCAAAGGAACTTAAGAAAACAAAATGACAAAGGTGTTAAAAATCACACCAACCTCATTGTGGTGGGTGGGGGGATTGCGGGGGTGAGGTGGGGAGGGGTGTAGAGCAGTGGGGTGTTGTGGGGGGGGGTGCCAGAGGAGAAAGCCTACCTGCTAGGTTAAGTGACCATTGCCAACATGGTGCTCACCCTTCCTGAGCGCAAGAGGTCGTTGAAACGCTTGCAGCACTGGATCCAGGTGTGTCGCGCTGCGTCGTGGGAGCTCACTATCTCCACCACCTCCTCCCAGGCACGTTTGGTCATGTGGGGGGGCCTCCTCCTCCTCCTCCTCCTGTCCTGCGGTACGAGGACCTCCCGCCGTCCTGCCACCTCCTTGAGGAGGGCAACAAGGCAATCGTCCAAAAAACGAGGGGCACAGTGTCCCCCTGCCCTGCCCTCCTGCCTGGCCTGCTCACCAGCAGCGCTCTGGGAGCCCTTCCACTGGCCATGATTTACAGCCTTTGAAAGGCTGCAGCAACTTTTTAAAACAGGCCGCCGGGTCGCCATTGGACCTGGAGGTCATTGCAGTCCCACCACCGCCCGCCCACTCCCACTGTCCTCGGGAGCCGTGATTCACGCTGGGCAGTCCTTAATTGGCCCACCTGCGTAAAATGGCAGCGTGGACCCGATCCCGGGCGACGATTGGGTCCGCGTCTGCCTCCGCCCGCTCCTGCACCACCCACCCGACAGAAAATTCTGCCCCTGGTATTGGACTTTTGACAAAATTGGATCTCTATTTGTCCAATTCTGTATCTGCTTTGCACAGACCAGCGAAGAGTCCAAGAACTTCAACACAAACACAACTTCTTGTGGCATTCAAGCATGTACAATGCTATCTGGTAAAGGAAGATGACTAAGTGCATCTGCATTTACAATATGCACACCAGGGCAGAGCATAAAGATGTACTCATACGCCTATAAAATCAAAGTCCAACGTTGAATTCTTGTTGAGGCTATCAGCAGAATGGCTTTATCCTCACTAAAGAAACCCATTAGTGGCTTATGGTCCAACACTATAGTGAAATGTCATCCATGCAGATACCGGTGGAATTTATTCACTACAAATATTACACATAAACCTTCCTTTTCAAGCTGTGTCTAACCCTTCTTGGCTGAAGAGAGGGTTCTGGAGACACAGCCTATTAGCTTTTCAGAACCATCTTCCATCCTGTGTGACAACACTGCTTCCGCACCATAAGGAGATGTATCACAGGTTAATATTAATTCTTTTGATGGGTCATAATGTACTGATAGACATGATGAGAGTAATAGTTTCTTGACTTTTACAAAGGTTTCTTCTTGCCATGACCAATGTTGGTTCTTTTTCAATAATAAGTGTAAAGGTACAAATACTGTTGACAAGTTTGGCAAGAAGCGACTATAATAATTTATCATGCCGAAAAAAGACTTGAGTTCAGTGACACTGTAGGAGAGGGCACCTCTTTGATGGCCCTGATTTCCTCCTCTATTGGTTGCAACCCTTTGGTATCCACTCGGTGACCAGTGTTCTGTTGCTTGGAAAGAACAAGACGGCATGTGTTCTTCAATTGTATGCCTGCTTCCAAAAATCTTAAAACCTTTTCTAGGTTGGCCAAATGTTTGGCTTCCATTGACCCTGTGATCAGGACATCACCAGGTACACTGCTATTCGGGGATGTCCTTGCAATAGGCTTCCATGGTCCTTTGGAAGATTACACAGGCACGTGATACACCAAAGGTAGGCGTGTATATTGATACAGGCCCTTGTGCGTGTTGATGGTTACATACCTTGTGCTGTCCAGCTCTAGCTGTTGGTTTGCATGACTCATGTCCAGTTTGGTGTTGAATTTTCCTCCAGCTGGCTTGACGTACAAATCTTCAATCCTCGGGATAGGATATTATTCAGTTTAGCAGCCTAGTTCACAGTTAATTTGTAGTCTCCCCAGATGCGAATAGTTTGATCTGGTTTCATCACAGGGACTATGGGTGCTTCCCATTCCAAAAATTGGACTGGCTGGTTGATGCTTAAATTCTCTAAGTGGCACAATTCTGCATCCACCTTCACCTTTAGAGCATAAGGCACAGGTTTGGCCTTAAAGAACCTGGGGGTCACCTCAGAATCTACATATATTCTTGCTTGTAGGCCTTTTATCTTTCTCAATTCATCACAAAATACACTGTCATACTTCCTTAACAGCCCAGGAATTCCTCCTGTTCCCACTTGAAAAATTTCTGACCAGTTGAGCTTAGTTTTTTGTAAGCAATCGCAGCCCAGAAGACTCAGTCCTTCACCTGTTACAATGATCACTGGAAGCTGGGCTGTCTGTTTCCTTAAGGACACAGATATTGTGGTGATGCCTTTCACCAGTACTGCCTTTCCAGTGTATGTCTTCAGCTGAGCCGTGGTTTTCTCCAGATTCAGTGGCTGAGTACCTTCATTTCGGTATTTAAATGTGTGTTCTCCCATCACTGTGGTCGAGGCTCCCGTGTCCACCTCCATGACTGGAGGCTTCCCATTCACTTGAAGGGTGACGGTAATTGGTTCAGTTTTTACTGCTTTGACATTGTGTAGGGAATAGATATCAGTATCAGTAGCTTCTGGTTCAGTTATATAGTGCACTTCAATCATCTTGGCCTGCTGTCAGATTGCCTGTCTCGATTTCGCCCTGCATTGCTTTATAACCTGCCCTTCTTTGTGACAGTAGTGGCATTCTGCCTCTTTAAATCTACAGGTTTCCGGTACATGAATCCCCCCCACATCTGTAACAGGTTGATTCTGAATCGTTGCTGAGATGCTTCCAGTATGCCTTTTCATTTTTCGAGCAGCAGAGACCATCTCCCACTTTACGGCTGTCTCTGTGGTTTTCGCGCCACGCCCAGTGGTAGGTTCCCGCCCCAACTGAAAAATGGCACCATGTCGCACACTCAGTAAAGCCTTCGAGTCCCTCTCAGCACTCTCCATTGCTAACGCTATTTCCATGGTATAAATCAATGTTAACTTCTGCAGGTAAACAGCGCTGATTGGCGTTGTCGTGAATGTCACAAACCAACCGATCCCTCAACATGTAATTGTGTGAATCACCAAAGTCGCAGCGCTCAGTCAACTGCTCCAACTTCACTATATAAGTTGCGATTGACTCACCCGGGGCCCTTACTCTTGAGTTAAACTTAAATCTCTGCATAATTACCGATGTGCTTTGGCTGAAAATGTGTCTTCACAAGGTCTACCCGTTCGTTAAAAGATTTAGAACTGGGCACGTTCGGGGCCGTCAGACTACAGATGAGGTTATACGTCTTGCTCCCGCAGACACTTAAAAGAATTGCTTTCTGCTTCTCCTCCTCTGTTATTTCATTCGCCATGAAATAAAAACCTAGGCGCTCTATGTACTGACTCCAGTCTTCCATGGACGTGTCATAAGGGTCAATTCTGCCAAAGAGTGGCATGACTGGTGAGTATACTTTTCTTTCTTTCCTTAAGAATTGACATACTGACATTCATGAGTCGGAGCTATTTATCCTCCTCGTCAATTGTAATGAGCTTGATGTACTGGACAGGTTTCTTACTTGAAACAAATAACTTTATTACAGAGCTCATTTAGAAGCTACATGCTCAAACAGGTCCACAACTAGAAAGCTCCACCCCCAAGATTACCCACACTTAGGGCTTATTCGTCAATACAATCACCTGACCCCTAAAGGCAGTAGGAAAGGTTATACCTACAATCACTACACTTATGTGGTTTCAGTGTCATTGTGAGACACAATCCTCTGGTTCAGTTCTTTTTTGATCTAACAGTTATGCCTATACTTCTGCTGTGTCATGGAGATAAAAATTTAGTTTAATCTTGTGACAGATTATTGACTGGTAAAGATTTATCCTTCAATAGAAATGTCTGCATGGGAGGTCTTATAGTGCAGTGGGTAGTGTCCCTGCCTCTAGGCCAGAAGTTCTAGGTTCAAGTCCCACTCCAAGACTTGGTGCTCATGGAAGGTGAGTTCACAATGTGGCCAAACAGGTGCCTGTAAATCCTTCCAATACACCTGAGGCAGGCATTCAGGAGTGGTAGAGTTTTCTGGTCAGCCATAGTGCAGAAGGCAATGGCAAACTATTGCAGTAATTTACCAAGCATAATCATGGACCAATCCAATGAAGTCCATGGTTACCAATACCCTCTTAGGGTGTGGTACGAGAGGAGGAGGAGTAATGACTGCATACATCCAACACTTGCTGTGAAATAGTTATATTAAAGTAAAGTTGCAATAGCAAATTTTGTGCAGTTAATTAATATACCAGTTAAACTAATTACTAAAGACACAGACCTGGCTAAACTCCCAGCTAGTGTCACCTTATCTGCCTAAAAACCTATGTTACCAACAGGATACAGCAGCACAGGCAAAGGTGCATGAAAGATTCACAAGGATGATTCCAGAACTGAGAGGTTATAAGTATCAAGAAAGACTGAACAAGCTGCAGCTCCTTTCTCTCGGAAAGAGAAGGCTGAGAGGTGACCTGATGGAGATATTTAAAATTATGAAGCAGTCCGATGGAGTAGATGAGGAGAAGTTGTTTTTCATTTGTTGGGGGGGGTATGTAACCAAGCGCCATAAATATAAGATAGTCACTAATAAATCAAATAAGGAATTCACAAGAAACATGCTGAATCAGATGATGTTTATAATGTAGAATACGCTGGCATATGGGATAAGGAGAATGGAAAATGACATGGAAGCATTTAAGGGGAAGGAAGAGAAGTACATAAGGAGGAAAGAAATAGAAGGGGATGTTGGTAGGACGAGATGGAATAGAGTGGGAGGAGGCTCACGTGAAGTATAAACACCAGCAGAGAACTATTGGGCCAATGGCCTATGTTTCTGTGCTCTCAATTCTATCCAATCACATGTAACTAGGTAACACTATGTAATTAGTTATGACATCTTTGAGTGCAATTGAGTTGAGTTCTTCCCTATTGCAAAGGAAATGATGAACCATAAAAGCAGCCATATTTGTTCATGCTGCTCAAGTTAACTTTTGGAAATCATCAGAGACTTTAGGAAGGAGTTTTAGGATTTGCCAACAGTGTATTTTTAACAATTTATTGCAATTACAGCCTATTATATAGTTTAGTTAAAAGTTCGTTCACAGGTATTACACAAATGGAAATGGTATCAAACTACTGGGTGAATTATTTGGCAGAAAGCAGGTCACCTTTTCTGAATGTAAAGAGCATCCAAAGAACAACGATGCAGTACATTTGTCGGAATGTTACAGAAAATGAAAATGTAAGAAATGGGGCCACCTCACAGCATTCAATCCACATTATATATATTTTATTTTGAAAAGCAAAACTGGTTCCTGTGTGGCACCTTGAGATGATTTTACTTTGTTAAATGTGGTTGTTTTACAACATTGAGAACAAGGTCTGAGTGCAGAAGAATTCAAATACAACTTGGTATTTAACAAGTTCACTGCAGGAAAGGCATAAAGGATATTTATATCTTTTAAATCAGTAGGGTAATTTTACAACGTTCCTTTCTCAGTATGGAGCTTTGCTTGTTGGGAATAAACATTGTGAATTCAGGCAAGTGCCTTAATTCCCCATATGTGGATAAAGCTCTGCACCAGGAGACAAATTCATTGCGTTACCTCTCCTGAGGATAACATCACTTTTTGAGGGCAGAGATTATGGGTCTCCATTGCTGAATTTCACATAAGCATTCCCAGCCAATAGTGATTCACACCAAGAGCACAAATTCGTCACATTACCCCTCAGAAGTTAAAAACTTATCAAGGTGGAGGTTGCAAGGCTGCACTCCCTAACTCTAACTCATACTTCATGTGACTAGCGAAGTTCTATGTCAGCAGAAAAGCCTCATTATTTCACCTCGATTGAAAAATTCGACAGGCTGAGGTTTATGTCTCCAGAAGAGAGAAGACTGACTTAGAAGTTTTTAAAATTATGAAGGGCTCAATGGGGGTAGACCTGGAGAAGATGCTTCCACTTCGGCGGGATAGTCCAAAACATGAGGCCATATGTATAATATATCGAGCTATTCCAGTAAGGGATTCAAGAGAAAATTCTTTACTCAGGGCATGGTGAGATTTTGGAACTCAGTGCCACAGGGAAAAGTTGAGGTGAATAGCATGGATGCATTTAAGAGGAAGCCTAATACATGAGGAAGAAAAGAATAGAAGATGGTGATGAATAGAAGGGCTGAGATATGGTGCGGTGAGGGGAGGCTAGTATAGAAAGTACACGCTGGCATAGACTTGTGAGGCAGAATGGCCTGTTATTGCAATGTCCATTCTATAAAATTCGATCTTTTTCTTTATAGAAACATTCTAAACGTGGCTGATGCACAACATCGAGAAGAATCAATAATACTAGGATGCTCCACAACACCAGCCAGTGAGAGGAGTGGTGATTCAGCTACAATAATACTCGAAGCTACCTCATCCAAACATTTGGATTGACAGAAAGACTGACTGGCGTCATTTCTGAGTTGCTTGGAAAGTGCTGGCAGGTGGCAGACTAGTGCAGTCAGCAAGCTGACACGAGAGCTAATCTGTCAAGTAAGCTGTGCCCAGCCAACATTCAGAAATATGATGCAAGGAAGCCAGCCTGCATACCAAAACAAACTTGGTGCCTAAGCTCTTAACGTACTTCCTGCCCAGGACAGCAAGACAAAAACACAACTCCTGAGAGAGGAAGAATTGTTCAATTATTACAGTTGAACTGGGGGCCAATTTGACCTTCATTATCAACAGGTCTACATCAAACTCTGCTGCCCGTGTCTTAACTCACAGCAAGTCCCATTCACTGATCACTCCTGTGCTTGCTGATCTACATTGGTTCCCACCCAAACAATACCGATTTTTGTGATCCCATCAGTGCCATGATCCTCCGTGATATCTGCGCAGTTTTGGCGTAGTGTATATTCAAGTTTTTTTTCCTGCTTCGCTCTCCATGGTTTAATTATTCATACAGATGGATGCATTCACAGCTCTCTGAGAATTGTGCTGCCTTTAAACAGGCAGGATGAAGAAAATTCTCACAGCACTACAGATGAAGGCTGGATTGCGAAGGCTTTCTAGGTACAGCATATCAGTGGTGCGTTGCCAGCCCATCTAGCAGCTGAAAGGCTTGCCATTTTCAAAGGTGTTGCATATGTCACAACTTTACCCAAATGCATCCGATCAATCATTCACATTACATTACAATTTGTATTGTTTATGTGAGTACAGGAACCAGATTAGTAAACTATGTAAGATGAACAAGTTAAGCTTTCATACAATAATATCAAACAGTGGGAATATTTATAAATTGGGCAATGGCCCTGCCAGATTATCCTGTTAAATGACTTCAATGGAAAAGAGATCTAGGCAGCGCATCCAGTGGGCAACATAAGCCTTTAGCACCCCTAGCCCCAACTGTAATGTATTCTACAAAGTGCACAAATTTCAAATGGCTTTATCTTCCATTGAAAATGATAACATTTCTGCTCAAATAGAACACAAAGGAATTTGATAGGAGCAAAATTAAAATAACATAATCCCAACACAACAATAAAAATAGAAAATGCTGGAAACACTCAGCAGGTCTGGCAGCATCTGTGCAGAAAAACAGAGTTAACGTTTCTGATCAGTGGCCTTTCATCAGAATGGTTTCACTCTTGACAGTTGCTTCAAGACCTGCCCTTTCTAGCATTTCTATTTTTTATTTCAGATTTCCAGTATCTGCAATTTTTGCTTTTTCTCAACAACTTTTTGCTGCAAATTTAACATCTAAAAAGGAAAAAATGTGCATGAGAGAACAATTGCAATCTAATTATTCATTTTGAATTTCTCATGGGACTTCTCTGGCAGGAGGTTAATAGTACCCTGAAGTTACAGTGTAAATGGTTGTTTCTTCAAAGGTTTTGCTGATATTTACTGAAGCTAATGCAGAGGATTGAGAGAAACCCATAAATTTGGACCTAGGTTTACACTCATGTTCCGTCTTTATACCTGAAGAGAATGTCTCACTTCATTTCCTTGTGGAGTCAGGTCAGGTCATGCCTCCACATTCACACTCTACACTTTGATATGATGTCAAACTTGTCATGTCACTGCACCTTTAAAAGGAAGTGAGAAAACTTGATGGAAAAGTAACATAAAATGGAAGTCAACCCAAATATGAATACAGTTGAAGCCATCACTGCCCCGAATCAAACTTTAATCTTCAGGGTTGTTACCTGGAACATAGACATGCAAAAAAAGCTTTTATTTTCCCATTCAGCAGTTTTCTCAATTAGCACAAGATTAGATTAATCCAGGATAAATCTTTATTCCTGTAAACTGGCAACTTTCTAGCAATTTAATGTTTACCGCAAATTGTTTTTGATGCAATAATTATGTGCAAAGAGCCCCAGAAACTGTAAGGACTACTTGTGTATACTTGATACATTTGCAGGAGTGCAGGGTACTGAAAGTATAGCATAATGTGGGCTGGAATTTTCGGGCCCATTGGCGTCAGGCCTTATGGTGGGCGGGGTGGGGGGGGGAAACAATACGGCAAGAGGGCCAAATATCGGCTTCACACCATCGTGAAACCAGTTTGCGATCATCCGCTCCACCCATCAATGGCGGGCTGCGTTTCCCACCACCGCACGTCGGGAACCTATTTTCAATACTTTAGCATCTCATTATAAGCCCCGCTCACCAGAATCACCCCCCCCACGCTGGATCATCCGGGCACGTCAGCATGATTGCACACTGACCTGTTTCACAACTGTACATAAGCGACATGCACCTGGTGAGCTGCATTTCGCTTGGGACTTCGAGGTTTGTTTGCCTACCTTGCTTCAGGCAGCACTCACGGCCATCAGCGCCAGGCTTCACAGACAGCACCACATCACTTTTAGCAGGGCTTACGGGCAGATCTCTACGCTCCAGATCAGCTGAAAGGCTGGGGTGGCTTTTCAACGGCTGCAGGGCTGGGGCTTGCTTGGGGAAGGGGGAGAAGTGCCCTCAGGCAAGGGAAGAGGCTGCAGGGCTAGGGCTGTACTGGGGAAAGGGGGTATCCCAAGGTGTGTAAGGAGGCACATGTTGATCTGTGCAAGTGGCCTCAAGATGGCAAGATGGGGAGGCAGTCTCCAGAGGAGATGAGGCTAGATGGAGTGTGAGAGTGTGTGTGAAAGAGTGAGTAGCGATGTCCCTTGAGCTGGCAGGGAGTGAGATGCCAGTGAATCTGTGATGGCCTTGCGAGTGTGCAAGTTTAGAGTGATAAGATGGTTCTCCTGGCAGCATGGATGAGATCATCCATCCGTTTTCTGCACTTTATGGCCAACCTCTTGTTTGCAGCATTGGCACTGACCACCTCTGCCACTGCCTCCCAAGCTGGAGTGGTGAGACTGCTAGGCCTCCTTTGGCCAGAGCGGGGATAGAGGACTTCACGGCGGGCCACCACGGTTTCCAGAAGGCGTCTCAGGGATGCATCACTGAGTGCAGGGCTGCACTCTTCTTAGCTTTTAGGGCCATATCTTAAACGGAGTAGCTCCGTGCTGCACGCATTGAGAAGTGTGCGCGCGGCTACAGTTTAAATATGGTGCCCTATGTGAGGAAGCGACGAGGTAACGGTGTGGCGGGCAAATCAGAGACCGCCCGCCAGCGAGATGGCATGTTTCCTGTGGCTGCATAATTAATAAGGCAGGAATGGAACGATTCGGCTGGAAAACCCACCATTGCGGCAGATGGAGAAAACAACTTTTTTCCCACTCACTACCGCACTTTGTGCAAATCTGGGACGATTCTGCCCATGTTTTACGTACCGCAAACAACAACAACTTGTATTTATATTGCACCATTAAAGCAGTGAAATTCCCCAAGACATTTCATAAGAGTGTTACAAAACAAATTTTGACACTGAGCCAAATACGGAGACATTAGAGCAGATGACCAAAAGTTTGGTCAAAGAGGTAGGTTTTAAGGAGTGTCTTGCAGGAGGAAAGAGAGGTAGAAAGATGGAGATGTTAAGGGAGGGAATTAAAGACCATAGGCCCAGGCAGTCGAAAGTACATCCATCAGTGGTGGAGTGATTAAAATCAGGGATGTACTAAAGGCCAGAATTAAAGGGACACGGATTTCTCAGAGGCACTTGAGGGAATTACAAATATAGGGAGAGGCAAGGCCATGGAGAGATTTGAAAACAAAGGTGAGAATTTTAAATTCGAGGCATTGTTTGAGCAGGAGCCAATGTAGGACAGCGAGCACAGGGGTGATCAGTGAATTGGCCTTCGTGCAAATTAAGAATCAGGCAGCAGAGTTTTGGATGATTGAGCCAATCATGCGTGTATCTTAATTTAAAAACAAGTTACACATGAAAGACTTTTAAAATTTGCATTAATGTCCTTTTGAATTGTAGTCTCCATATATTTCTAAACCTGGTCTATTGCCAATCATCTGGGATTCACCAACTGTTCCAATATAAGCTATCATTAGACATGTACTATGGCTGATGACTGGTGAACGATATTTGTGAGCCACACTTGGTACAAGTATTGTTTGTTTATCACTAATGGTTTACATTACATCTTGAATTAAATCCTGTGATGTTACCTAACCTTATAATATTTGGATTCATGCACATCACCACGATTTATAATGTGCAATTATAGAATTTTACAACACACATGGAACCATCTGGCCCAATGTGTCTCTGTAGCTCTCTGAGAGAGCCATGCAATTTACTCCCATTCCCTGCTCCTTTCCATGTAGCGCATTAACGTTTACCTTTATCCTTCTCTCTTCTGAAAATCTATTTTAGATCCTGCTTCAACCACTGTTCATGATTGGAAATTCCACAAGCTAACAATGCAACATTACAAAATAAGGGTTTCTCCTAAGCTCTCCTTTCATTAATCATTTAAAATTTATTCACTGGGAGGAATTTTCCATTCTGTAGTCTAAATTCAGTAGTGAGCGGGGAAGTGAGAGTGATTCCTGCTGGGGGTGGAGGGGGGGTGTGGGACGGCTGACCACATGCAATCTTGCACTGCTCAGCGTATTAAATATGCAGCAGCGAGGAGCTCTCCAATTCTCATGGCATGGTCACGCAGCAAGTTGCTGCCCCCACCATTACCTCATGGGGTTGAAGGTCCAGGCGCCTTATTTAAGGGGCATCCGGATAGCCTGCACTATCCCTTCCACCTTTACCCAGCCACTGCTCCACCCTTCCCTGCTAACCCTTCCTCCCTTCCTTGGTCGCCCTCCATGCACTGCCACCACCCAGTCTCAACTAGGCTGGCATTTACAGGCGCTCCCCAAAGAGGGCAATGCAGCAGCAACTCACCGTTAATCATACAAAAAGCCTACCTCGCCAGGTGCATGCCACTTATATACAGTCGTAAGAGTGAGTGTTCTAATTTCTCGCTGGTGGGCAACTTAATTTGGCAGGGGAACTTAATTCCGGTAAGGTGGCCTTTTAATGAGCATGCATGACATGCTAATGTATGCAAAAGGGCTTCCCAACATTGGTCATCAGGAAACTCAACCCCTCCTTTAACCTGCCCTTAAAGCCCTGAGAACAAAATGCCTACAATTCATCCTGACGTCAGGGAACTGATTTTTGGCCTCATGCCAAGTTAGGTTCTCCCAGCTGCCACACTTCCTGTTGCTGGTGGGATGGGAAGATTCCACTCTGGGTATCAACTCAGCAGCCTGTAGAAATAATTTCATATCACCAGTTCACTTCATCAAATCCTTCCATAATGTTGAATGTCTCCATCAAATCTCCTCATAAGCTACTCTGGTCTAATGAGGAGAATTCCATAATCTCTCCTTACAACTAAAGTCTCACCTTAATGAATCTCTTCCTCATCCTCTCCATAGTCTGGACATCCTTCCTATTGTACTCTAAATACAGCCTGGTAATGATTTGTAGAAGTTTAACATTAACTTCATTGCTTTTATACCTAATGGCCCGATTTATTAAAGCTAGGATACCATACACCTTTTTTTTTACAGCTTTATCAATTTGTATTCCTATTTTTAAAGATTTGTGTACCTGAATCCCTATATCTTTCTGTGCCTCTCCTCATTTTAAGTTTTATCATAGAGTACAAATTTCCAAAATACATTAGATTTAGCATTTAGCTTTCCAATCAATTAGCCTGCCCATGTCCTGAAGTTGCACGCAGTTCTCTTCATGGTTAACATGGTTTCAAAGTTTCATTTAGTCTGTAAATGTTGATATTGTACTCCCTTTACCCAAATTCAGAGAACAATGCTCCCAACGCTGACCCCTAGTGACACCATTGGTCCCTCCATTTCAAAAAACACCCTTTAACAGCCACTGTTTCTGTGTTTTAACTAAATTCCTATTCACGCTGCTCGATTCCCTTCCATGTGCCTATATTGTGCCAAATATCCTCCTCTACGCTTTTAGATTTCCTCTATCAATATATTCTAGTATTTCCTCAAAAGCTCTTCTAAAATTTAATGGAACATTTGACTTGTCCTTTGAGCATTCATGTTGCCTGATTTTAGTTAATCTGCATCTTTTTGAATGATTATTAATGTTATCCCATATCGTGGCTTACCCATCATCAATGTTGGGCTAACAGGTGTATGGTTGCCTGGTTTATCCCTTTCTCACTTTTTGAACAGAAGGTTACATTAACAACCCTCCTCCAGCACAATTTCCCCATGAAAAGAATGCATTGATCCATTATGTGTACAAAGAATACTATTCTCCTTAATTTATAACACATACCAAGTGCTGTCTACCTTATGCTTTCCTGACGACACTTGATAGTTCATTTTCTCACATCCAACATTATGAATTCAAAATGCTTAAGTACTGATATTTTCCTTATCTGTATTGATAACACTTATGATGGAAAATTATTGCAGGTTCATTGGATAGATTTAAACCAAGAAGGCTCATTTGGCCCATGTAAACTCATCCACAATACTATACCTGCAGCAAAACACAAAATAGATTTGGATAAAGAGCGAAGCAAACAATGGAGCTGCTATCAATCATATGAACAATCAGGACCATAACAGAGATTTATGAACAATCCACCAAGAGTTTGAAGTCTGTATATGTACCAATGCCTCCCTATTCCTTATCATCCTTTCACCTCTTTCCTACATAATGCAACATGCCCTCCACCCAGTAATTCTCTGTAATACATATGTTTGCTCTCTTTGGTTCTGCGCTATATGATATACACTATGACTCTCTTCTGTAATATTCAATATAAAATCAATTATCACTCCCTTCAGTATTCCCAATATAATGCACAATGTAATCTCTGCAGCCATTCTCTAATTAATATACATTATCACTCACTTCTATTGGTCCTATACAATTTATACAGACTAATGCAGCTTTCAGTTTCTCCTATAAAGTGTATACTATTGCTCTTGTTATTCCATGTATATCAATCAATTCATTGCCATAAAATATATATTGATTTTTGAGATTTATCATTACATCAAAGGTCAGAATGAACTTTATTTCTTTTCCACCAGTGCAATGATACCTCAACCTCAGGGTGCAATAACTCACACCTGGGTGTCCGATATTCAGCACACAAACCGTTCAATATCCTCAGTTAGATTCCAGCCTGCTGTCCACTGCCAGGTATCCATTCAGTTTACAAACAAAGCATCTGACGCCCTCAATGACACTACAATCTGTAACCATTTTGCTCTTCTGAGATTTTCGCTTTGCTGCAGCTTTCGCAAAAGAAGAAATGGAGAGAGAAAAGATCTCCCATGAAACAGGTCTGTGCTGCAATTGTGAATATAATTCCTAATATGAATATGTATTGTGCTGCCACAATGAGCAGGTCAGCTCGAGCCCTGCATTTTTCAGAGACTCCCAGCATGCAAGGATTAAAGAGGGAATCAGCAACAGCCTGGCTCTGTCGCCAGGGGCATTGCCATTCATTTAGTGCCATACCATCTACGTGAAACAGCGAGGCAATGTCTTCTAATTTTAAATCGGGATTAGGGTGTAAATCCTGCTATAGTTGGATGGGGCTTTTGTCAGCAAAGCCAATTGATTTTTTTCGTATACTTTTTTCCGTGTTCTGAGGTCAGGCTGCAGAAATAGACTTTACAAACCTCGCCTAATATAACTCTGAACAGTCCGTATAGAATCACTGTCTAACATGAACTATATTCAGAATAGTGCGACACTCACTCTGCTGACTCACCTATATATTTAAAGCAGGACATCGACATAAAACATACAATCCCTTATAGGTACACACCACAATCCCCTGCAGAATGTGAGGGCTGTTATGCACAGCCGTTGTAATCTAGGGATACATTCACATATCTCCCAGTACCCACCAAAAATTAACAGACAGGCTGATGACACTGTGGTTGGGATTTCTCATTCTAATAAAAATATCTTTTAGTATGTATTATAGTACAGTACAAATTGTTTATATCAACTGTCCAGTTGCCCAGGTATCAGCTGCACCTTAGCTTGTGAGTGAACTTGCAATGATGATGTTACCATCATCGATCTGTTGTTATGTATTAACATCTCCAGGGCAACCTACAGTTGATTTCTTTCCTGAATTTCCCCTGACACTTTTGGGAAATTGCTCTGGCAATAAGAGCGGTGAACCAGCATCGCACTGAGATGCTCTAACATCGGGCATTTGGATTAAAGTAGTCTAGCACACCACTTGAAAGTGCTTCTTTCAAACCAAGATTAGGGACTTGGCATAAAGAAAATTGTTCGCACAAACTTACATCCTACCACAATGTGGGGTGGCACTAAACTAGCCTGACAGATAGATGCTTACAGTGGTGATGTCAATGAACTTGTCCTATCTTTGGGTTATTTTTTTATGCAAGTAAATGTGCCAGCACATCAGCACCCCTGAAATGACACAGAGCAACATTAGATATGAGCAAATGTGTTCCCAGAAAGAAGCAAAACATAAACTGTAACCCTTGTGTGCTGGGACACCTTTACCCATAGAAAAACCTGTAGAAATCCTAAATACCGGACTCACAAAATAAAAAATTCTGGAGACATCCAAAATTGAACATTGGACGCAGAGTTAAAGAAGCGAATAGACAAAAAGGATTTTTTCTGCTGATCTCTATTTTCCAATATTTTCAGGCAGACTAACGCACTGGGAAAGTCTGGAAAAAAACCACCAGAACCTTCCACTAACAATCTAGGCAAGTTCAACTCCCAGCAGGTTATATACCTTGTTCTTGACCAAGACTGTTGGTATCAGCAAAACACACTTGCTTTCAGAAGTGGTAGCATGCCTTTTGTGATAAATTCATCACCAAAGAGCAATGATCTTATAATGCACCACAGTTAAAGTCTCCCTCCAGTTATTATGTGTTAATGGAGGAAGAGTATTTCCTCTGGTTCCTTCACTTAATTAAGAATGTTCTAAAAGAGTATGTTTGCAAGTTTACAACATAAAGTGAGTGGTAGGGCATATTTCCCACTATGTTCATAATATCCTTAAGGTATAATGATCAGAGGCAATCTTTCCAATATTCTGTGATAATCATTTTTTAATAATAATAAATTTCATTCACATTAGCACTGAAACGCTTGCTGATCTAAAAGGGTTAAAAGATCCTTAAAAAATACAACTAAGAGTCTGCCTGTTATACAACTCGCAGGTACAACCATCCCCACCCCCAATTCTTTGGCCAGCTTCAAGTCACAACTCTATGGATGACCACTGTCAGGGACAAAATCCCTTTAACCCTCTTTACCATGCTTTGAGATGCCAAACTTCTCTCCTCCCCTTCAGATGCAATTGTGTCTTATTCACGGCTTCAAGCACAAAGGTCCCTTAGCGTTTCTGTCTCCTCCTCCCTGCTATAGATAAATAAATGATCAGCTCACCCCTGTCAGAGAAGAGCTGAATGGTGCCTCTGAATCCCCAAACTATAGCCCAGTGTGAGGCAAGCACCACATCAATGCTGTCTCTTGGTGCTAATTATTACAAGCCTAATCCTGTATTTCCATCCAGTTGCGCCTTGATAAAAGCCAATTAATTCAAAGCTAATGGGATTTCAATTCAAAACAATCAACAAGAGATTTCAAAAGGTGAAAGTATTTTAATACCTTTTGAAACAGCATTGAGGTGGGATTCAGCAGAACTCACAGAAGCTCTCTCTTTAAGTTAAAGTGTATCTTGGGCTCCTGGAGAGGCGAAATGGAGATTAGTTGATTTTGGATGTGAAGTTCCCGCTCTGAGACCCTTTTCTTAACTTGAACAATAATAAAAGAAACATTCAATAGAATCCCTTTGCAGGCCATTGTTAAACCAACTCTGTTGCTCTTAGCTCACTAGGTGTCCTCCGCTTTGTGTTCTGCAATTCAAATACCACCAGTTGGGTTGCTTTGTGTCTGCTAAATACCATATTTCAGCTGCTCAATTCTGTGCCTTGTATCCCTCAGTTCTTTGACTAATTATCCATTGGCATCTCCTAACCTACTGCAGGAGAAAAGCTGTGCCATTCATCCTTAGAACTCGTGTTGCATGCCTTCTTTGCCAACCAAGCCATTGACATTAAAATGGGAATAAGTGAATTTAGAAAATGATTGTTGAATATTTGTCAGTTCTTCAGTAAAGCTCTCTCTACTAGGCTGTCTCTGGGAGCTATGCAAACAGTTAGCTATACTGAGCAGAGCTTCCCAGAGAACCCTTGTTATGATTTCTGTATACGTTAAGAGATTTAAATCATATTATTATATCAAAGGTTTTTTTTTAATTGAGAGTGCAAGGCCCATTGTGATGGATACCACCAAGCTTGATAAAGTAAGAGAGCAGACTGGATAAATTAAGTTAGGCCGAGCTTTAGTTTGAAAAATCTGTAGCTGCAGGATGAGGGAAAGATTGAGGGAGTAAAGAGCTCTACAGTATTGAAACCCAGAAATTCACCTCTTTCTCACACCACTGACTGAGTCCTCACCAGAACTGAAGAAGAATTTCACACCATTTTAACAGGTTAAACAATGACAAGTTAATTGAGCTGAGTTTTTTTTTACTTCACTATTGTGGCATCATGTGGCACAGAACAACACAGCGGTGCTCATATTAAAGATATTTCATTGCCATATCTGACAAAAACACTGAACATTGCTAAGGAACACAAAACAACAAAGTAACCAAGTACACAAATGTGCAATGCTCACTCGTAGATGTGTCCAGTATTGCCGTTTTCAATTGGATGGGTTTATGTTAATCATAAAGTACAAGCTGCACCCCAAAGTCTTCTTAATCCTCCATTTGCTTAGCAAAACACTGAAACTGTGATATTCCAGTGTGTTTCAGCTGAAGTATTCCTTTGAATCATATCAACTACCAGTCATCCATGCCAGGTCCTTGCTTTCTGATCAATTGTGAACCATCTGTGCTTATATCTGTAATACCGGGGTCGATTTTATTCCAGGTTTCAGGCGGGTAGGGAGTGAGAGTAATGCGAATTGCACCTGCTGGCCTACATTTTGGAGTATTTTAACTCCCAGGTCTCATTCAAATTTGACTGGTGTCTTTTCTACCCGATTGCACTGGGGACAGAAAGCTGGTCCATTTTCAAAAGGTAATTTACAACAGGCCTATTTGAAACAAGAGGGTTGTATTCCCTTCTGGAAGATGGCTCCAAAGTTTTCTGCAGCAATGAGGCACAAGCAGGCCCCCCACCCCTCCCCCCAAGGTTTTCTGGTGCATCTATGGAGGCCCTGCTCCAAGAGAAGAGGGCAGATCTCATTTCTGACCAATAGCGGGAAGAAACCAAACATGGCCATTCACCGAGCATGCAGAAAGATGGCTAAGATTATGTGCTCCAGGAGCCTTACCCCTACTCAAGAGTTTAATGCAAGAAACATTTCAATAACCTGATAAGAGCAGCAAGGGTGAGTACAGCCATCTCTCAGTAACTCCTGGCAACAATCTTTCTCCTCCCCAACACACTGAAGCACTCCTTCCCCTGCACCACATCCTCCATCGCCCATCACATGACCATAGCTCCACTTGTTCCCAGCCTAAACACACCCCTCACCTCTTTATTGCCTTTATAACATTATCACTCTGTTCTCACTTGGACGTTTGCAGAACCAAGGAGTCATCTTGAATCCTCCTTCCTCACTTGACAATCCACCCATTTAGCACCTCCCCACCCTGCTAACATCTTGCTTCTTCTGCTTCTCAGCATATATGCAACAAGAAGACGCTCACACACACGAACTGTCCTTTTCAGTAGGCATTCACTAATGCTCACCCTCCCTTTCTCCAGGAGAAAATGGCACAGAGCATAAGGGAAAAGAGTAAGACGCCCCTTTCATAAATTATAACTAGCCCTAATTAAACCTTACTATAACCAAGAGAAGATGACCCAGCAGCCCAGGCTAATCCTCTGAGGGTATGGGTTCAAATCCCACAATGGCAGCAGGTGGAATTTAAATTCAATTAATAAACCAGGAATGTAAAGCTAGCCTCAGTAATGGTGACCATGAAACAATCTTCAATTTTAATGCCCTTGAGGAAAGGCCTAATATTAACCAAGAATAGGACCAATCCCAATATAACCAGATAAAAATTTCAGTGCAACTTTATGGCAAAGCTAATGTAAATATATACACCTCTAAAATACCAATGTGTATTGCAAATACAGGACATAATGCTGCTTAAAGCCAGTGGATGGAATCGTCCCAGATTTGCGCTAAGTGTGTTAGCAGGCGGGAAAGAGAACGTTTTACCCACCAGCCGCAATGGCAGCTTTTCACGCCACATCATCCCAATCCTGCCTCATTAATCATGCATTCCTGGGAAACACACCAGGTCACTGGCGGAACGTCCTCCCATTTGCCCGACCCGCCGCCACCTCTGGCCTTCAGTAAACCGGGTGACATATTTAAAGGCAGCCCCTGCAAAGAGCTAGCACTCTTCAAGTGATAGGAAGCTGCTGCAAAGTCACGGTTGCTAAAGGGAGGAAACGTGCTGCCTCCAGATTTAGCAATGCCTTCCTCAAGCACCTACTGGACGCAGTGAAGGCCCGCCGCAAAGTCCTCTACCCCCATTCTGGGCAAAGACCAGCAAGCAAGGTCACCAATCCAGCATGGGAGTCGGTGGCAGCGGCGGTCAGTGTCAATGCCCTGCAAAAGAGGACAGCTATCCAGTGCCGAAAGAGGATGAATGGTCTCATCTATTCCACCAGGGTAAGTCACTCTTCTCATCACTCTCAACTCACACACTCACAAACCCAACACACATCCACAGGGATCTCAGACCCCAAGGGACAACACCACTAAGTCTCACACACACCCTCACGTCTCCATCAGGCTCATATGCTCTGGAGCTCATGTCCTCATCCTGTCCATAGCTCCGCTCACCACAGAAACAGTCCAGACAGTGTCATGTGTCCTGCACACATTCTCTCCATTTGTTTCCACGCAGGAGAAGCTGGCTCACATCAGCAGGGAGAAGTCCCAGGGCGGGGTGGAGTGGCCCACATTAGGCCCCTCACTCATTTTGCGGAGTGTGCCATCGCACTGACTGGTGATGGTGAGTTGGCAGTGAACGCACACGTGAGGATCCTGCACCACATCATCCCTTTCTCAATGCAACTGTGAGTGCTCTGTCTCCTGCTTTTGACTCTGCTGCCATGCACTCATTATCTCTAGTTTAGTTCACAGGGAGCTCTGCCAAGTGACTAACACCCTCAGCCAGCCAGTCCCTCAGCTCCATCCACATCCTCACCTCCAGCCAAGAGGACACCTCCTCCATTGAAGTGCTGGATATAAGCAGTCTGGAAGCCAAGTCACAGCGCTTATCCACACCCTGCACCAGTGCAGAAACACACAACTCGTTGGGACCTAGATCTAGAGCAGGCTCGGGTTCACAATCTGGTGGTCACTGCGCGGACAAGTGTCTACAGCAGGAGAACGCAGGTTCAGTTGAGCTCTCCGGCACTCAGAGGACAGATGGGGAAGAGGCATCTGTGAGGTCTGAGACAGATGACGAGCCTCTGGATTCATTGTGGAAGGTCAGCTGAAGGCAGGGGAACATCACGCAGAGCTGTTGGAAGCCCTCAACAGAGCAGCATGCAAGTCGAAGAAGTGCGTCCGCCTGCTCTCTGATGAAGTGGTGCCCACATGTGCATGTATGGAGCTCTTCATGGGAAGGATGGGGGACGCCATGGTCCAGCAGAGTGCAGAGATGCGCTCAGAGCTGCACTCCATTGCAGTAACCATGGGTGACTTGCTGCAGTGCCAACACGAGAGGAAACAGGGCACCTTGATGTCCCTCCAGGTGCCCCTTCCCCTCAAGGAGTCAGACTGAGCCCCTCGGGCACCCAAAAGGAGGAGGAGCAGCAGCTGGATACCCCTGGCCCATCCACTCAGGAATCTCAGAGACTGTCCTCTCCCTCAGAGTCCCCTTTGCCTGTGACCCCCTCAACCTCGTCCTCTGTCACTGCAGAGGGAGCAGCTGGACCACAGGAGGACAGCCAAAACAAGCTGGGACCCCCAAGGCCTTGGCTCTCCAGAGGACACACACTGAAGTCATCAGAGGCAAGAAGGCCAACCATTGCACAGGCTGTCTCCACCCCTGCTGCAGATGTCAGGGCAGAACCTAGAAGAAGTGGTAAGCCTAGAAAAGTTAAAAATTTCTGATCACAAGTGGTTGCATGAGTGAACATACTTTGTCACTTTATAATCAGAAAATATATTTTATTTCACTGAAAAATGTGTTATGGTGTCTTTCAGCTTCATTGACAGGCTTCACTAATCCTACCACTGCACACACCCCCACCCTCCAACAGTTCAACTGCACACAGCCAGCCCATAAGTGACTCTGGAGGGAGAAGTGTGTGATTGTGGCAGGGCCTTTCGGAGCCTCATGCAAGCACTCTCCCACGCACACAGAGTCTTCCTCAATCACACTCATTTCCTGTCCTGAGCATTTTCAATGCTGCCTGCTGGGGTTCTCTTTCAGTTGTCCATCTGAGCTGACCAGCATCTCCGTCCACCCACTGATCGCACTCCCATGTAGCACCTGTGCCCGTCCAACATGAGGCTCCGCTCACTTTTGGTTTTAGAAGAATGGGACTGGTAAAATTTGTCTTCAGCTCCCCAGTCCTTTCCCCTCTCCCAGTCACCCATGTCCTTTCCCCCATCGCTGTTGACCACCCGTGGCAACACCTTCCACCTCCCCACCATCACCTACTAACTAGTACCCTTTTCTTTACGGGATGTCCAAGTGAACGTGTACATTCCCTACCTTCCCGAGAATCCCACCCCCATCCACATTGACCTCCCCGACCTCCTCCTTCCGACTTCCAGGGTCTGTGTCTGCCTCCGAGTCCCCACCAACCACCCTCACCGTCCCTTCTACCACTACCGTCGCACCCTCGCCCTCCACCCTATCGGCTCACTCTGCTCCCTCTTATACTCACTATTCCCTCCTACCACGCCCACCATCATTTTGTTCCCCAGGAGGCAGTCATCGACTTCACAGACCCCTCCCTTGCATTTTCACCTGGACATCCCCCCTCCTTACTCCTTCCTCCAAACTTACTCCTTCCTCCTCAAGGACTCCTTCCCCCCTCCAGATTCCTTCCTCCTCTGGACTCCTTCCTCCCTCAGAACTCCATTTTCCACCTGAAGCCCTTCCCCTCTCCAAACTCCTTCTCCCCCTGAACTCTTTTCCTTACACCTTCCTCCCCCCTTACACCTATATCCCCAGTTGCCGTATTTTCGCCCGTTACGCCCTCCTCCCACCCCGTACTCCCTCCCCGCAACCTCACCCCCTCAACACCATCGTTCCCCCACTCCCAACCTTATCCCCACCAACACCATCATTCCCCCACTCCCCACCTCACCCCCCAACACTATCGTTCCTCTTTCCCAACCTCACCTCTCCCGACACAACTTCCTCTCCCAGTCAAACCTAGACTTTCCTCTCCATGCCCTCGATGATCATCTGTTGCAGACCATGCCAAAGACACTGATATGCCGAAGCAGACCCTCAATGATGACCTTCCACATTCCGTGAGCTGCTTTGCAGTGGAATCATGTCCACGAGAGTCCACCTAGCGTGCGATGCACATTCCTCCAGGGTGCCGTTGCTGTAGGTACTCCAGCTCTTCTGCTCCTCAGATGTCCATGTTTTGAGCAAGGCCCAGGCGGTAAGTCCCAGCTTCTGCACTCACACTTCTCAAGATGTGTTCTGTACCAACGTGTTTTCCCTCCGACTGGGATGGTAAATTTGACGTGAGGGGATGATTTCGGCGAGCTGGGCTTATAATGATATGCAGATATATTAAAATGAAGTTCTTGATGTGCGGCGGTGGGAAATCCGGCCCGCCATTGACGGTCGTAGCAGATGATTGCAATCTCACGACATCGTGTTATCCACTCAAACCTGCCGTGACACCTGGCGACAACAGGCACGGAAAACTCTGCCCAGTGACTCCTGAGTTATTCACTGCTAGTTGACAATGTCATACAAGAGTACCTCATTAAGAACAGAGTGAAGGAGTAGAAATTACAATCACCACCATTCTTGTATAAACCCTTAGTGCGCACAAGTCAAATTCATCATTGCAGTACTTCAACCCAATCAGATTTGAAAAGAGTTGAGAGCTGCATTTGGCAGAACCACAATCAGTGTTTTTTAAAATTCATTTACAGGATGTGGGCTTTGCTGGCTGGGCCAGCATTTATTGCCCATCCCTAAATGCCCTTGAGAAGGTGGTAGTGAGCTACCTTCTTGAACTGCTGCAGTCACTATGGTGTTGGTAGACTCACAGTGGGTAAGTTCCAGGATTTTGATCCAGCGACAGTGAAGGAATAGTGATATATTTCCAAGACAGGTTGGTGAGTGGTTTGGAGGGAAACCTCCAGGTGGTGGTATTCCCATGTGTCCGCTGCCCTTGTCCTTCTAGATGGTAACAGTCATGGATTTGGAAGGTGCTGCCTCAGGAGCGTTGGTGAGTTTCTTAATTGCACCTTGTAGATGGTACACACTGCTGACACTGAGTCGGTGGTGGAGGGAGTGAATGATTGTGGATGGGGTGCCAATCAAGTGGGCTGCTTTGTCCTGGATGGTGCCAAGCTTCTTGAGTATTGTTGGAGCTACACTCACCCAGGCAATTGGAGAGTATTCCATCACACTCCTGACTTGGGCCTTATAGATGGTGGACAGGCTTTGGGGAGTTAAGAGGTGAGTTACTCACCGCAAGATTCCTAGCCTCTGACCTGCTCTTGTAGCCACAGTATTTATATGGATAGTCCAGTTCAGTTTCTGGTCAATGGTAACCCCCAGATGTGGATTGCAAGTAATTCAGTGATGGGAATGTCATTGAACACCAAGGGGTGGTGGTTAGATCCTCTCTTGTTGGAGATGGTCATTACCTGGCACTTGTGTGGTGCGAATGTTAATTGCCACTTGTCAGTCCAAGCCTGGCTATTGTCCAGGTCTTGCTGCATTTGGACATGGACTGTTTCAGTATCTGAGGAGTCGTGAATGGCGCTGAACGTTGTGCAATCATCAGCGAACATCCCCACTTCTGACCTTATGATGGAAGGAAGGTCATTGATGAAGCAGCTGAAGATGGTTGGGCCTCAGACACTAACCTGAGGAACTCCTGCAGTGATGTCCTGGAACTGAGATGATTGACCTCCAAGAAGCACAACCATCTTCCTATGTGCTAGAAAAGAATCCAACCAGCAAACAGTTTTCCCCCTGATTCCCATTGACTCCAGTTTTGCCAGAGCATCTTAAGGCCACACTCAGTCAAATGCTGCCTTGATGTCAAGGGCAGTCATTCTCACCTCACCGCTGGAGTTCAGCTCTTTTGTCCATATTTGAACCAAGGCTGTAATGAGGTCAAGAGCTGAGTGGCTCTGGCGGAACCCAAACTGAGCATCAGTGAGCAGGTTATTGCTAAGCAAGTGCCGCTTGATAGCATTGTTGATGACCCCTTCCATCACTTTACTGATGATCGAGAGTAGACTGATGGGGCGGTAATTGGCTGGGTTAGATTTGTCCTACTTTTTGTGTACAGGACATACCTAGACAATTTTCCACATTGTCAGGTAGATGTCTATGCTGTAGCTGTACTGGAACAGCTTGGCTAGGGGGCGTGGTAAGTTCTGGAGTATAAGTCTTCAGTACTATTGCCGGAATGTTGTCAGGGCCCATGGCCTTTGCAGTATCCTGTGCCTTCAGCCGTCACTTGATATCTTGATATTGAGAACGAGATGGATCATCCACTCGGCAGTTCTGGCTGGAGATTCTTGCAAATGCGTCATCCTTATCTTTTGCGCTGATGTGCTGGGCTCCTCCATTATTGAGGGTGGGGATATTTGTGGAGCCTCCTCCTCTCATGAGTTGTTTAATTGTCCACCGCCATTCACAACTGAATGTGGCAGGACTGCAAAGCTTAGATCTGATCCATTGGTTGTGGGATCACTTAGCACTGTCTATCACTTGCTGCGTATAGTGTTTGGCACACAAGTAGTACTGTGTTGTAGCTTCACCAGGTCGACACCTCATTTTTAGGTATGCCTGGTGTTGCTCCTGGCATGCCCTCCTGCACTCTTTGTTGAACCAGAGTTGATCCCCTGGCTTGGTGGTAATGATAGAGTGGGAGATATGCTGGGCCATGAGGTTACAGATTTTGGTTGAGTACAATCTGCTGCTGCTCATGGCCCACAGCACCTCATGGATGCCCAGTTTTGAGTTGCTAGATCTTTTCAAAATCTATCCCATTTAGCATGTTGGTAGTGCCACACAACACGATGGAGGGTATCCTCAATGTGAAGACGGTACTTTGTCTCCACAAGGACTGTGCGGTGGCCACTCCCACCGATATTGTCATGGACAAATGCATCTGCGGCAGGCAGGTTGGTGAGGATGAGGTCAAGTATGTTTTTCCCTCTTGGTTCCCTCACCACCTGCCACAGAGTCACTCTAACAGACATCATTTAGGACTTGGCCAGCTCGGTCAGTAGTGGTGCTACCAAGCCACTCTTGGTGATGGCATTGAAGTCCCCCACCCAGAGTACATTCTGCGCCCTTGTCACCCTCAGTGCTTCCGCCAAGTGGTGTTCAATATGGAGGAGCACTGATTCACCAGCTGAGGGTGGGGGTGGTGGGGGCAATACGTGGTAATCAGCAGGAGGTTTCCTTGCCCATGTTTGTCCTGATGCCATGAGACTTCATGGAGGTCGGATTCAATGTTGAGGACTCCCAGAGCAACTCCCTCCCAACTGTACACCACTGTGCCGCCACCTCTTCTGGGTCTGTCCTGCTGGTGGGACAGAACATACCCAGGGATGGTGATGGTGGAGTCTGGGACATTATCTGTAAGGTATGATTCAGTGAGTATGACTATGTCAGGCTGTTGCTTGGCTAGTCTGTGGGTCAGCTCTCCCAATTTTGGTACTAGCCCTAGATGTTGGTAAGGAGGACTTTGCAGGGCTGACAGGGCTGGGTTTGGCGTTGTCATTTCGATGCCAGGTGGTCTGTCCGGTTTCATTTCTTTTTATTGACTTTGTTTCAGATTGAAACAACTGAGTGGCTTGCTAGGCCATTTCAGAGGGCATTTAAGAGTCAACCACATTACTGATGATCTGGAGTCACATGTAGGCCAGACTGGGTGAGAATGGTAGATTTCCTTCCCGAAAAGACATTAGTGAACCAGATGAGTTTTTATGACAATCGACAACAGTTTCATGGTCATCATTAGACTTTTAATTCCAGATTTTTATTGAACTCAAATTCCACCATCTGCCGTGGTGGGATTCGAACCCCGGTCCACAGGGCATTACCCTGGGTCTCTGGATTATTAGTCCAGGACACTGCTGGTTAGAATTTAAACACTTTGTAAAGTATATGAAACTTCATACTAGGTCCAATTGCCTGTGCTATTATGAGACTAAAGAGCTTTCACTTTTACAGGGGTTCATTTCCTTCCAAGTATCGAGCTTCTGAATACCTACTGCTATCAAATATTAAACAATAGATCTCTCAATGCAATGCCTTAAACAAAACAAGGCAACTCACCACAAGGTCAGTTGGTTTCAGATGCTGGGTTCCGTGGCTTTTGCGGTAAACACCAAACAGTGACATCCATTTCCTAACAACGTTCAGAAAATAGTTTAAAGTGGGTATGTGGGAATTAGTCAGCAGTGGAAAAAAAAATGTTGCTCTTTTCAAAAACTACTCAAACTTTGCATTCATAGTTGATTACATCATCAGCAGTCCAACTCAGTTTTACCTTGATATAAGTGGCAGCTCAACTGTTAATGTTCTATATTATTGTATTAGGCTCAAAGTGTCTATATACACAGATACGTGTTGGGGGAGATACTGTGTAGTGGCAATGTTTGTGGACTAGTAATCCAGAGGCTCAGGCTAATGTTCTGAGGACATGGGTTAAGTCCCATCCAAGTAGCTCGTGGAATTTAACTTCAAATAATAAATCTGGAACTGAAAGCTAGTCTCAGTAATACAGACCCATAAAACTGTCATTAATTATTGTTAAAAACCCATCTGATTCACTAATGTCCTTTAGGGAAGAAAATCTTCCATCCTTACCTGGCCTAGCCTACATCTGAGTCCAGGCCCACAGCAATGTGGTTGTCTCTTGACTGCCTTCTGAAATGGGCAGCAAGCTGTTTAGTTCAAGGGCAATTAGGGATGGGCAACACATACTGGTACAGTAATGTCCACATCAAAGAAAGAATAAGGAAAAAATGGTTATGTTTTAAACTGTTTCCTTTAATTCAAGGTAAAATGGAATAGTTTAAGAGGGGATATGACTTCTTATGGAATCTGCCTGGAGACAAGCCCATGTGATCTGGTTGTCATGGGGACATGGGGCCAAGGTAAGAACTTCTTGAAAGTAAAGTGCAAGTTTTAACACCTTGTGTACAGATTCACAGACTCTCAGAGTCAGTCACACAGACAGACTTGAGGAAGAAGACTCACAATAGGTGCTGCTATCCTGAGCAGAAGAGAATTGTTCTTGGTTTAATCATTAAGCAGAGTTTCTTTTTATCTATTCTTTCATGGGATGTGGGTGACACTGGCTAGGCCAGCATTCGTTGCCAATTCCTAATTGACCTTGAGAAGCTGTCTTCTTAAACCACTGAAACTCATGTGGTTCAGATACACCCACAGTGCTGGTAGGAAGGGAGTTCCAGGATTTTCATCCAGTGAGAGTGAAGGGACAATGATATAGTTCCAAGTCAGGATGGTGAGTAGCTCCGAAGGGAACTTGCAGGTGGTAGCATCCTTGTCCTTCCAGGTCAGTGATATTCATTAATAAAATAGTGAGGGCGAACTGGGATATTGGAAAATTGTAATTGGATGTAAATAGAATTTTAAAAATGCTTATAGATTTATTGTGATTTGGTTCTTCGAAAATGTACCTTGGTATATAAGACCTAAAAACAATTGGGCCATAACATACTCGGAGCGGCAATCCGTGCCCAATTACCTGTGTGGATTTTCTTCCGTGCCTGTCTCTCGCCCGACCTTCCAACTCAGGCTGGGAGAGATCCAGGCAGCGCAGCTGCCCTCAAGGCCCAGCGCCGCAGTCCAGCTCCATCGAAGTGAAGGAAGACATACCCCATTTTTACGGCACATCCTTGGACCTCGGGGGTGGGGGGAAGGGGGTGGTCAGGTCACGTTGGGAAGCGTGGCCAGACCTCGGGTGAGGTGCAGATGGCTGGAGGTTGTGGGGTGCGGGGATCGACCCGGCAGGGGGGGTCAGGTCAGGTCAGCCCTGCAGCAGCAAGGGTAGGTCAGGGGGGTTGGGGGGGACGAGTCCTGTGCAGGCGGGAGAAATCCCATGGGGTTTAGGAGGGTGGGTAATACCGTGGAGGGGTGGTTAGTCGGGGTGGTGAGAGGCGTCCCCTGGGGATCAAGGGTGTGGGGGGATTCCCGTGAGGAGTCGGAGATGTGGGAGAGTCCCATGGTGGGGGGTGGGGGGTGCGGTGGGGTCAGTCTGGGTCTTTACTATAGTTACCCAGAAGTTAGAAGAGGTTTTAATTCTTCTAATTCTTTTTGAGTAACTATTGGTGTAATCCTGTAGGAACCATCCGAAGTTTGCGATTAAAATCACATTTTCAGCATGGTTTCCAGTGCAGGGCCATTGCCCAGAGGCACTGCTTCCCCCCACTCCCCAACCCTCCCACTCACTGCTTCCCCCCCACTCCCCAACCCTCCAGCTCACTGCTTCCCCCCTACCCCCCAACCCTCCCGCTCACTGCTTACCCCCTACTCCCCAACCCTCCCACTCACTGCTTTCCCCCTACTCCCCAACCCTCCCACTCACTGCTTTCCCCCTACTCCCCAACCCTCCCACTCACTGCTTCCCCCCTACTCCCCAACCCTCCCACTCACTGCTTTCCCCCTACTCCCCAACCCTCCCACTCACTGCTTCCCCCCTACTCCCCAACCCTCCCGCTCACTGCTTCCCCCCCACTCCCCAACCCTCCCACTCACTGCTTCCCCCCTACTCCCCAACCCTCCCACTCACTGCTTCCCCCCTACTCCCCAACCCTCCCACTCACTGCTTCCTCCCTACTCCCCAACCCTCCCACTCACTGCTTCCCCCCTACTCCCCAACCCTCCCACTCACTGCTTCCCCCCTACTCCCCAACCCTCCCACTCACTGCTTCCCCCCAACTCCCCAACCCTCCCACTCACTGCTTCCCCCCTACTCCCCAACCCTCATACTCACTGCTTTCCCCCTACTCCCCAACTCTCCCGCTCACTGCTTCCCCCCCCACTCCCCAACCCTCCCGCTCACTGCTTCCCCCCTACTCCCCAACCCTCCCACTCACTGCTTCCCCCCTACTCCCCAACCCTCCCACTCACTGCTTCCCCCCCACTCCCCAACCCTCCCGCTCACTGCTTCCCCCCCACTCCCCAACCCTCCCGCTCACTGCTTCCCCCCTACTCCCCAACCCTCCCGCTCACTGCTTCCCCCCTACTCCCCAACCCTCCCGCTCACTGCTTCCCCCCTACTCCCCAACCCTCCCGCTCACTGCTTCCCCCCTACTCCCCAACCCTCCCGCTCACTGCTTCCCCCCTACTCCCCAACCCTCCCACTCACTGCTTCCCCCCTACTCCCCAACCCTCCCACTCACTGCTTCCCCCCTACTCCCCAACCCTCCTGCTCGCCGTCTCTTTTATTCATCGACTATCCAACTTACTGACCCTCCTAAACCCTCCAGCTTGCTGCCTTTCCTGTTCCCCCAATCCTCCCACTCACTCACCCTCCTGCTTACCGATTCCCTCCCCAACCGTCCTGCTCCCTGGCCCTCCCGCTCTCCAAACTTCCCTCTCCTGAAACCGCGCTGTGAGCAAGGGCGCTGGGAAGGGGCAGCGAGGCAGAGGAAGCAAGCGATGGAGTGAGAGGAGCTGCAAGTGGGAGGCTCGGGAGGCCGGAGAGACGGCAAGCAGGGAGGCCATAGAAGGTCGTCAAGCAGGAGAGTCAGTGAGCGGGAGGGTCAGCGAGCGGATAAAGCAGTGAGCAGGAGAGGCGGTGAGAGGGAGGGTTGGGGACCTGGAGAGACAGCATGTGGGAGAGGCTGCAAGCACGAGGGTTGGCAAGCGGGGGAAGCAGCGAGTGGGAGGGTTGGGAAGCAGGTGGGTCAGGGCGGGGGAGGGTTGGTGAGTGCGAGGGTTGGCGAGTAGGAGGGTCAGCAAGTGAGACAGTGAGTATTGGGAGGGTTGCAGGGGTACGGGAGGTTTAGGGATCGGGAGGGTTGGCAAGTGGGAGGGTCAGCGACTGGGAGGGTCAGCTAGTGAGATAGTGGGTATTGGGAGGCTTGGGGGGGTACAGGAGTGTCAGGGAGCGGGAGGGTTGGCAAGTGGGAAGGTTGGCGAGTAGGAGGGCCAGCGAGTGAGATAGTGGGTATTGGGAGGGTTGCGGGGGTACGGGAGGGTCAGGGAGGGGGAGGGTTGGTGAGTGCGAGGTTTGGCAAGTAGGAGGGTCAGCGAGTGAGACAGTGAGTATTGGGAGGGTTGCGGGGGTACGGGAGGTTCAGGGATCGGGAGGGTTGGTGAGTGAGAGGGTCGGGGAGCGAGAGGGTTGGCAAGTGGGAGGGTTGGCGAATAGGAGGGTCAGCGAGTGAGATAGTGGGTATTGGGAGGGTTGCGGTGGTACGGGAGTGTCGGGGAGCGGGAAGGTTCGCGAGTAGGAAGGTCAGTGAGCAGGAGGGTCGGCAAGCGGGAGGATCGGGGAGCGGGATGATTGGTGAGTGGGAGGGTCAAGGAGCGGGTGGGTTGGTGAGTAGGAGGGTCAGTGAACAGGAGGGTCAGTGAACAGAAGGGTCGGCGAGCGGGAGGGTCAGGGAGTGGGAGGGTTGGTGAGTGGAGGTTCAGGGAGCAGGATGGTTGGCGGGTCGGTGAGTAGGAGGGTCAACGAGGGTCGGGGAGTGAGAGTGTTTGTGAGTGGGAGGGTCAGGGAGAGGGAGGGTTGGGAAATAGAGGGGTCTGTGAACAAGAGAGTCGGGGAATGGGGGGATTGGGGGCAGGAGGTTTCTGTGAGCAGGAGGGTTGGGGAATGGGAGGGTCAGCCAGGGGGAGGGTTGGGAGACAGGAGGGTCGGTGAGCAGAAGAGTCAGGGAGCAGGCCACAAGAAAAACAAGTGCCTGAGGGCCCCATAGTGAATACTGTTGTTCTAGGTGGTAGAGGTCTCAGGTTTGAAGGGTGTGGTGTTGAATGAGCCTTGGGGGGTTGCTGCAGTGCATCTTGTAGATGGTACACACTGCTGCCACTGCGCATTGGTGGTGTAGGAAGTTAATGTCTAAGGTGATGGATGGGATGCCAATCAAGTGGGCTGCTTTGTCCTGGATGGTGTCAAGCTTCTTGAGTGTTGTTGGAGCTGCACTCATCCAGTCAAGTGGGGAGTATTCCATCACACTCCGGACTTGTGCCCTGCAGATGGTGGACAGGCTTTGGGAAGTCAGGATGTGAGTTACTCACTGCAGGATTCCTAGCCTCTGACCTGCTCTTTTAGCCACAGTATTTATATGGGCTGATCCAGTTCAGCTTCTCGTCAATGGTAACCCCCAGGATGTTGATAGTGGGGGATTCAGTGATGGTAATACCATTGAATATCAAGGGGAGGTGGTTGGATTCTCTCTTGTTGGAAGCGGTCATTGCCTGGCACTTGTGTGGCGTGAATGTTACTTGTCACTTATCAGCCCAGGCCTGAATGTTGTCTCGGTCTTTCTGCATATGTACATGGACTGCTTCAGTATGTGAGGAGTTCCAAATATTGCTAAATATTGTGCAATCATCAGGAAACACCCCTACTTCTGACCTTATGATGAAGAAAAGTTCATTGATGAAGCAGATGGTTGGGCCTAGGGGACTATCCTGAGGAGCTCTGACAGCAATGTTCTGGGACTGAGATAATTAGCCTCCAACAAGCACAACCATTTTCCTTTGTGCTAGGTATGACTCCAACCAGCAGAGAGTTTTCCCCCTGATTCCCATTGACTCCAGTTTTGCTAGGGCTCATTGATGCCACACTCGGTCAAATGCTGCCTTGATGTCAAGGGCAGTCACTCTCACATTACTTCCTGAGTTCAGCTCTTTTGTCCATATTTGGACCAAGGCTGTAATGAGGTCAGGAGCCGAGTGGCCCTGATGGAACCCAAACTGAGTGTCAGTGAGCAGATTATTGCTGTGTAAGTGCTGCTTGATAGTACTGTCGTGGACATCTTCTATCACTCTGTCGATGATTGAGAGCAGACAGATAGACCAGTAATTGGCTGGGTTGGATTTGTCCTGCTTTTTGTGGACAGGACATATCTGGGCAATTTTCCATATTGTTGGCTAGATGCCAGAGTCATAGCTGTACTGGAACAGCTTGGCTAGAAGAGCAGCTAGTTCTGGAGCACAAGTCTTTAGTACTACTGTCAGGATGTTGTCAAGGTCCGCAGCTTTTGGAGTATCCTATGTCTTCAGCCATTTCTTGATATAATGTGGAGTGAATCGAATTGGCTGAAGCCTGGCATCTGTGATGCTGGGGTCCTCAGGAGGAGGCCAAGATAGATCATCCACTCGGTGCTTCTGGCTAAAGCTGGTTACAAACGATTTAGCCTTGTATTTTGCACTGATGTACTGGGCTCCCCCATCATTCAGGATGGGGATATTTATGGAGCCTCCACCTCCGGTTAGTTGTTTAATTGTCCACCACCATTCACGATTGGATGTGGCAGGACTGGAAAGCTTTGATCTGATCATTGGTTGTGGGAACACCGAACTCTGTCTATCGCATGCTGTTTCTGTTAATGTTGGAATTGTGCTGTAATCGAGCACGTGCTTTAAATTGGTAATCAAGAGCAGCTTTGCTCAATTGGGGAAGCATTAGGGCTTCATTACAGGAGTATAAAAAGGTGTTCACACTGGGTGTTGGGCGGAATTGGAAGAGTCTGTGTCTTTACTTGGCAGGCTTGGAATTAAATCTGTCTTAAGTACAGGCTGGCTTCAGACTCATTCTTTCCTCAACATATGAGTACTAGATTTAACAGCTTCTGCTGTTTGGCATGCAAATACTCCTGTGCTGTCACTTCACCAGGGTGACACCCCAATTTTTGGAATGCCTGATGCTGCTCCTGGCATGCCCTCCTGCACTCTTCAGTGCTTGTGAGGATGGATCCCCTGTTTGAAGAAACAATGCTTGTGGAAAGCCTTGCTACTGGAAATCTATTTGGTTATACTCAGAAGATTGAGTGAAGCGGCTTTGTTTAAAAGGACATTGGAATATTCACCCTGGTGGGACAGGGAGAAGAGATCCTGTTGGTCAGGAGGAGCTTGAGACTTTATACACAAGATTGTCGGCGGGATTTTCCGCACCCGCCCGCCGCTGTGACCTTCCGGTCCCGCCTCAAGTCAACGGGCTTCTGGCTGGGGTGCCGCCTCGCCTGCAGCAGGTCCCGCCCGTGATGGGGCCAGAAAATCCCGGCCTATATTTCTGCTAAAAGCGCAGTGTAATGTTTCAGCGTGGTGTAGGGTTTTTGCTTGTGTAAGGAAGTTAATGGGGAATACCTTTTCTGTAGTTTAGCATGTTAGCTGCCTACTAAGTAATGTTTAGTTGAGGTTAATTTTAGTTTGTTGTTACAGTAAAAGTTTTAAAAACATGAAATCTTGTCATGTGATTCTTTGTATTGGTCACTGGTAAATTCATGTCTTTTTTTCAAAAGGTCATCAGTCTCTACTCATATAGTTAGGTCGAGTATCCATTATCCAAAATCCTCCGGGCCAATCGTGTTTTGGACTTCAGATAATTTCGGTTTTTGGATACCGCATATAGGACTAGGCCTACTTATATTACAATAGCCTAGGCTAGCCAGAGTCTAAAGTAAATAAAATGGCTAGAAAAGTAAGATGTATCACTAAATAATACAAAGTGTACCTGTAATAAGTTCCCACCGGTGGCGCCATCTGCAATTCTGCTTGTGGGAGAGGGTCCAGGGTGTCAATGTGCAGACAAACAACTAGGCTTCCTGTTCTAAAGGTGAGGTGTGGTCGGCCAAGTTCATGTTGGCTCCGTGCCTCAGGGAGATGAAGAATATATTGAAAAGATTATTAAACAGCAGAAAAATTTAATGAAACATGTCCCCTCATGTGACTCTGTCACATGAGCAGGGACATGTTTTTAATTAAAAATTAAAGTTTTTATTTCATTTGTATTTGATTTCAGAAACCTCATCCTGCCCGTGGATGAGCTTTCAAAAAAAAATGCTAAAGCTACTTGGCCTTTTCACCTGTCCATCAACCATTAGGTTGAACAGGCAGTGAAAAATTCAGCACAATTGATAACTTAATGGCTTTAATAGACCTTTTAATTGTCAGCGGGTGCGCTGCTGACTCCGGCAGTGCACCCGTTGACCAAACTATCACGCGGCTGTGTGTTGACGCCGGCACGCTTGACTGACGTCAACGCACATTATTTCACACTCAGTCATTTCAGGCTCCCGCTAAAAATTCAGCCAAAGTATTTTCTAAAGCTAAGAACTATAGAGTAGAATTGCAATTTAGGGGTCCAAATATAGAAATCACTAAAAGCTAGAAATAATAATTTAAAAAAACAAATGCTGCTTTTATCTCAAGTGGGCTAGTATTTAAGTTATACTACCGTTATATGAACTCTGTTTAGACCCCATTTAGAGTACTGCATCCAGTTCTGAGCACAGCACCACAGGAAGAATGGAGAGGATGCAGTGCAGATTCCCCAGAATGACATTGGAGCTAAAAGGGTTAAAATGAGGCCAGTTTGCATAAACGCAGCTTGTATTCCCTTGAAGTTTAAGTTTAAGTGGTGATTTAATTAAGATATTTAGCATAATTAAAGGAATTGATAAGGTGGATAGAGAGAAACTATTTCCCCTGTAGAGAAGAGTTCAGAACAAGGGGACATAACCTTGAAATTGTAACCAATCTATTCAGGGGTGCTGTCATGGAGTACTTCTTTACACAAAGAGTAGTGGAAATCTGGAACTCTCTCCCCCAAATAAGTTGTTGAGGTAGGCGGGGGAGGAGGGGGTGGGTGGTGGTGGTCAATTGAAAATTTCAAAATTGAGATTGGTAGATTATTGTTAGGCAAGAGTATTAAAGGTTATGGAGCCAAAATGGGTGAATGCAGTTAAGATACAAATCAGCCATGATCTAATTGAATGGCGGAACAGGCTCTAAGGACTGAGTGGCTTTCTCCTGTTCCTATGTGTGTATAAATAGATCCTTATGTAAGGAGAGCAAAAGGGAAACCTGTACCTCCAATGCTAATGATTGTCCTATAGATCAGAAGAGGCTCATATCAAACGTTAATCCACGAGTCCATGTCCCCTCCTTGATGGCAAACTGTCCCTCAGCTCTGAAATGATTAAAAATCACATAGAAACCATTCAGAACCTCAATTTGGTTTTTCTTCTTTTAAGTCAGTGCACATCTTGCACCCAGCAAAATATTCTGGGGACCATTTGAGTTTTTCTAGCTTATTAGTTTGCTACAGAATCAAAATTTAAAAGCAGACACACTGAAGAGACAGCATCAGGAAGGACAGAGTTCCTCCACAGCACTTTGAAGGGAGATGGCGTGGTAGTAGGAATGTCACTGGAGTAGTAATCCAGAAGTCCGAGTTCATGCTCTGAAGACATCAGTTCAAATCTCACCATGGCAACTGGTGGAATTTAAATCCAGTTAATAAAATCTGGAATTGAAAGCTAGTCTCAGTAATGGTGACCGTCAAACTATTATCAATTGTTGTAAAAACCCACCTGGTTCACGAATGACCTTTCCAAAAGGAAATCTGCCAGCCTTACCTGGTCTGGCCTATGTGACTCCAGACCCACAGCAATTTGGTTGACTCCTACCTGCCATGTGAAATTGCCTACCCTCTGATGTAGCCTCACAAGCCAATCAGTTCAAGGGCAATTAGGGATGGACAACAATTGCTGGCCTTGCCAGTGACACCCACATCCCATGATTTTTTTTTTAAAGTTTGTGCAGAGAGGCCTAACAATCAGTTGCTCTTAGTTCTCCCAGTATTCTGCCCATGCATTTCCTGGAAAAGCATCAATGTATAAATGTTCTAGATACTATTGTGGCTGGCCTGTAAAAGAAAAAAAAAACAAACTAAACGCAATACCACCTCACAAGCACTGAATTTCAGCAACTCAGGCCCAAAACTATTCGGCAGCTGTTTGAAAGAGCTGAATTGGAAGCCGGAAGAAAGGTAAGGTGGCTTCGAAATTAGACTTATATGTTGGAAGACTTGACCAGTAAGTAAATGTCAGTCTTATTCCCCAAAGATTCAGAAAAATTGATGTTTGGCATCAAAACTCAAATCTTCTCTTCCCCTTCAAAGTCCTCAAACATGTTGTTGCCTCGTAACTGTGTTCCTTTCTATCTTGTCACTTTTCATTTGCGTCCTTCCCTTCAAGTTGTTCTTTGACCCCCTCCTCTTCACCATCTGTAGGCTACTCCTGAAATAAAAAGTCAGTTTCTACAGATAGACCAATAATGCCCAGCTCTACCTGGTTCCCCCTCCATTGGTTTGAAGGTTGTTGCTGGTCATCTGACATCAGGAGCTGGAAAAGCCAATAGATGAAAGTCAACAAAATTGAGGCCACTCTTTTCAGAACCCCTGAGGCTCTGATCTCAAGTTCATCAATCTTCCAGCAACTATCTTGTGTTGTCAGGAAGTGAAAAACCTTGGCATATGACTCAATTGCCTACGGTCCTTTCCATTCCTGTCACCAAACTCCAATCCATTCCCTCGACACCTCAAGACTTGACTCTTCCAATGCCCTGCTAGACAGTCTCCTGAACCCATTCAAAATCTCACTGCCTATGTTCTCCCCTATATTGAGTTCACTCCCATTCTCGCCAAACTCCAGTGGCTCCCTCTGCTTTGATTGTCAAGTTCCCCCATCCCAGTCCACCTTTGTGATCGTCTTCTGTCTTACATCCTTTCCTCTCCTCTAATGCCAGACTTTTCACCGATCCCCCCTTCACTCCATCATTGATCATCACTTGCTCAGTCTTGCACTCTTCTGGAATTCTCTATCCAGTGTCCTACACTTCATTACTCCCGCCGCACCCCATTTAAAGAACTTTCTCAAAGCCTTCCGCTTTGACAGTATTGTTAATTCTCTATTCTTGCCACTCAATTTTTCTCCCATTCCCCTGTGCTCCACTTTATTCCTTTCCTATTATTGTAAAGCTCTGAGATGTCTTCCTGCACCTGAGGAGGACTCTTTAAACACAAGTTATGTCGGGGTCATACAAAACATTTCCCAAATACGAAGGCAATTACTGTCTTACTTGTTTGGAACTAATTGCAATGCCTTTTCCTAAACTCGCCTATTTTCATTACAGATATGAGGTTCTTCATCTTATTGTCTGTCTATTGGTCATTGCAGGTCATTGCTTAACACATCAGGACAAAGCAGTCCACTTGATTGGCACCCGATCCACAAACATTTACTCCCTCCACCACCAACGTACAGTGGCAGCAGTGTGTACCATCTACAAGATGCACTGCTGGAACTCACCAAGCCTCCTTTGATAGCACCTTCCAAACCCATGATCACTACCATCTAGAACGACAAGGGCAGCAGACAGATGGGAACACCACCTCCTGGAAATTCCCGTCCAAGCCACTCACCATCCTAATTTGGAAATATATCGCCGTTCCTTCACTGTCGCTGGGTCAAAATCCTAGAACTCCCTCCCTAACTGCACTGTGGATGTACCTACACCACATGGGCTGCAGCGATTCAAGAAGGCAGCTCACCACCACTTTCTCAAGGGCAGTTAGAGATGGGCAATAAATATTACTCTAGCCAGCGACATCCACATCCCATGAATGAATAAAAAAGAATCCAATCCCACCAAACTCCCTGAATAGTACAATGAGAACAATGTACCACATTGCATTGTACTAAGCTGCCAAAATCTGTAGTGGTTGTTGCAACAATTGGCCTCAGTTCCCCTAAGCAGATTTAAAAAAATACAAACATGCCTCCTGATCGTTATCCACTGACTCCCTACTGGTACATGTTCACATTTGTTGATGTTCACTAGGCTGAGAAATAAACATTGGTCACTTAGGTTAAGTACCAGAGAGCTAGTGACACTGCACCCAAGGAAATATTAGGGTCTTCAAGAGAGAAAGGGGGGAAGGGGGAAGGGGAAATCACCCTCGACTCCAAGCTCGCTATATAAACTGAATCATCCTCATGGTGCTTTGGGATACATGAACTGCTTTGTCGAGGCTCCATTATCTCTATCCTTTTTAGGATCATCTGCTGGTTATCTCCATCTTTCTTGCCATCAGCAATCTATTTTTATGGCCTCCCATAGGAAATTAGAGGTTGTCATTCATTAGATTGACAGGGCTGATAGTGGGCATTGCCCGGCCACTGTACTTGTAAATGCTGAGAGTCGGACAGTTTGGAACCTACAGCTCAACTGATAAGATAGCCTATCCCTATTTCTATGATAAGAAAATAGCTGCTAACGTCTTGTGCACAGGCTCAACATTACTTACAGTATTTGATCATTCAGTCTGTGACTCTGGCTTTATACCTTCCACATAAATTCTGTCTTGTGCAAAGCTAAGTTCAATTCAGAATACTTCCATTCTATATAGGCATGTGGCTAGTCTCTGCTGCATCAGCTGATCTCAACTAGAGTTGGTGCTTAAGGTATTACAATTGGGCTCAGAGTGCCTAGCCTGGAAAAGGAAAGTCAGTCAAAGTTTCTGTTCCCAAAGGTTATTGTGACCTCTGTTTTACATGCACAAGAATGAGCTTGGCTGTGGTACCTTCCATAATTAAATAGCATCTCACATACACTGTCTAGGCCTGGCTTGAGTACAGAATGTAAATGTTGCTGATTCCATGGATGAAACTCCATGTTAATAGAATCCAAACCAGTTGATGAAGAAGAAACCAAGACACAGTGCTTTTCTTTATTGAGAGAGCTTATTGACTTGTGCAGTCTCACAGCTCTCCACCCACTCAACCCAGTGACCCAGCTATCCCCTATTTGTATGTGCTCAAAGACAATTAATACACATCACCTGCTTTTCTTAACCTTAACAATGTAATTGACAAGACATTAACAAACCTTAAGAATGTAACTGACAAGACATTAACACTCCATTATAAGTTAGTGCTTCCACGAACAAAGGGAAGACAACTAGAAGAAATTAATGAGTATCACTCTTTATCTTGCAACTCCTTGAAAAGTTCTCTGACTTGGCCATGAATCCCAACTATTTACCAATCTTTACATACTCCCATACATTTATTTACAGGATATACATTACAACCATGCACCTCCTAACCAACAACCACAGTTTCATATGTTACTTTTTAAAAGGGCACAAATGAATCACAGTTAATACCCACCACCTGCATACAATTAATATACAATTAATATCAACCACCTACAGCAGATAGTTCAATCAGAAAAAGTGATGTTTGCCCTCTACCGGGAACTGGGAAACTTCCAGGCAGATTTGAGCCTGTTCACGAAGCCTCATTCAACATAGTCCCATCTTCAATATTTAAAAATACCTCCCAGGAGACAAAAAGCAAATACAGAGGATGGAATGAACTAACAGCACCAACTCACTGTAAAGCCAGCTGGGGAAATAAACTGCAACCAAGTGCAACCACGAGCTAAAATAGACAGAATTCCTTCTGAAAAGCAGCCCAGTTGAAGCACTGATATCAAGAGCAACTTTCTTCAACCATTAAATGCACACTACCCCTACTTCATGACAACACATGATAACAAATCCAATGTATCACTGTATGATCAGAAACATGTTAGAACCCACGGTACCAAGAAGTGTGCGTCATTCACCCTATGGAGTGAATTGCACAACACCAGCTGCCAAATAAAACCACCAATGCACATATTTCCATTGGTTTTCGAAATGTAGGTGGCACTGGCAAAGGCTGCATTTATTGCCCATTGTCCGTTCCCCTGAGAAGTTGTTTGTTGGCCTTCTCCTGTGCAATTGTTTGTACAACAAAGTGACTTTCTAGACAGCCTCTAGGGCCAACTACATAGTGTGGACGAGAGCCAGGTCAGGCAGGAGGTAGCAGGTTCCTTCTCTGAAGGATACTCGTGAGCCAATTGAGTTTTTATGGCATTCTGACGGTTTGCACGGCCATCTGTTTTCTGGTGCCGGTTCACAAATGGCCAGACTTATTTAAATTCAGCTCCACAACTTGCTATGATTGTCTTATTTCAGGGTTGTATGTACCATCAAGCACTACACCACTGCATCTGGTTAATCCTAACTTTAATATCTGGCTGACGTCTGTGGAAATTCCATACAGTTTAGCAGCTGGGAAGTCAAATTGCTGGCCTGGTACTGACAGGCCAATCACTCAGCCCCACCTACGCTTCCGGGAAACGCGCCTGGCGCTGCACCTGGCAGAAGCAGTGTTTGAATTGCCACCACCAGCACTGTTGCCTCGGGAGGCTCTTCGAAAACATCCTCTTGGAGTTCTCCTTGACTGTTCCTCTGGCAGCAGCAGGAGCGGCACCACCTCATTTGTATCACAGCTGCTGAAGCCAGGGCTGCTCTCAGCAGCAGCAGCAGCAGTATAGTGGGAGAAGCCTTTAGATCATTGTGCTACCGCAAAAAAGGGAATTGTTCATTTTAGCAAAATGCAAAGGACTGGAAATGTGGGTCAGGCTTTTTTAAAAATGAGAGAAATGGGAAAAATGGAAGCTGATAAAAGTTTTCGAATTGAATCAGGACCTGAGCTTACTCTTGAACTTATCATTAGTTAGCTGAGAGTTTAGGAGAAACTTCTCCAGGGTTTGTTAACTTGTGGAATAAGCTGCCACCTAGTGCAGTGAGCACGGACTCTGGATTCTTTCAAAAGAGAACTTGATAAACTTCTGTTGCAGAAGGGTGCAGATTGGATCTGGAGATGGATCTAAGTGTAGATTTTTGGTAAAATGCGGTGAGTTTCTGAGATAAAGCTATCACAGGTACTCCACAGCCATCAGAGTCCTTATATTGATAATACAAGGTAATGGAGCATAAGTTATGAAATATACAGTACTAAACCAGTGGCTTATTGGCGTCACAAGTAATGGACTGGTAGTGCAGGTATTGAAATGGTAACACAGGTTATATATATAAATCATTACGATAGCTTTTTTATACATCAATTTTTTTATGGTCATCAAACTGAGGAATGTTGTGGAATGGAACACTTACCATTATAGGCATCCAGTGTTGCTTTATCAAGCACTCACAGTCAACTGAGGTAGAATCTAACAAGAAGTAAGTCTCCCTCTGTTCTGTCTCAACAACGTGCCCAAGTCCAATCTCAGAAGTGCATCCCCTAATGTTCCATTATGACATGTTTGTGTCACATACCAGCCATCCTGTGCCCACTAAGAGGAAAATTGTCAAACATAGCTGCAACAAATGCCTGATTAGAAGCTGCCTTAACCAGAGAACTGGTTTGAGACTACCCAAAATCATTTTGTATAAAACCCTGCAATAAGCAGAGGGACAGAAATTTCAGAAAATTATATTGTAGGAATTGTATTTGTATGCCCACGTAGTATTAAAGGGAGTGAGCTGGTACCATAGAAAAAAGAGCGGGATCACAGGCGATGAACTTATAGCACAGCTAAGGAGCTAGTTTGTGTCACAGATAATGGATTAGTGACACAGACAATAGGCTCATAACAAGTGTTGGAATTTTGTCTAATAACGAATAGGTAATGCTGACAGTAAGCCACTAACAAGGGGTAATGTGTTAACATCACCAGTAATGGATCTGTATCATTGATAATGGACTTACATTACAGGTAATGGATTTGCATTATAGGTATTACATTCCAATCACAGGTAATAAGCTGCTTCACAGGTAATTTATTTGTGCCTCAGGTAGCGGGCCGTTGAAGTAGATTTTATGGATTAGTTTCAGCAGACAAGAGTATGTTTCAAGAAATCAGACATGGAGGTCAGGATACCCCATACATATTTTCATCAATGATTTTTAGTGGATAGAAAGCCATGTGAAGTATGCTAACCTCCAAATCTGAATCCTGTCATGTACTTCTCTTAAAGCATGGCAAAAATATGTGGGCATCATTTGCAAGGCTGGCATTTATTGCCCATCCCCTTGAGACTGTGGCAGTTCTATTATTGTGTGTTTGTCTCAGGATTCCTTGGTTTCTTGCTCTAGAAGTGAGAGATCTTGCTGGAGGCAATGGTCTTTCGTTCAAAATACCTTTATTTACATCACTAACTATTTACAAAGTTATAGAAAATCAGAGAGTAGCTAAAGCTCCTCTCTAAGGTGCTTCTCACTCATCTTCTCTCAGTGAGTGATATCACTCTGACATATCTCCTTATGTGCATGCTCAGTAGCTATTATTCATTAACCTTTTACTCTACATATCCCCCAAGTCTTTATCTCCATACTATTGTTACACGTCCTCCTACACGTACCCCTCAAAGTCTCTGCTTTTAAAGGGATAGTCTCCTTGGTGGTTTCACCAGTCTTCCTGAACCAGTGTGGAGTTCTTTCTGAGGCAGCTGGGAATCTATTTGCTCTGAAGTCAGTCCCTGGGGGTTGTCAAGCCTGGTTTCCCTCAATTGTGGCTCTGTAAATGTGGCTTTCTACTGAGGATCAGGGTATGCAGCCCATCCTGCTAATGGTTTTCTGTCCATTCAAATCAGGGCAGGTCTGTTCCTTCAAATGATGCCTGACTGCGTCTGGACCAGATACCTCAGTTGATGTAGCTTCTCATTGCTGGTCTCTAATCCATACATACCCTTACAAGAGTAGGAAGGTCATGAGCCCTGTGTCTTTGGTTAAACTTACAAACATACATACATTCCAGCATACATATGAATATATGAATTAGGAGAAGGAGAAGGCCATTTGACCTCTTGAGTCTGCTCCGCCATTTAGTCAGATCATGGCTGATCTGATTGTGGCCTCAACTGCACATTCTGCGGACCCCCAATATCTTTTGACTCCCTTGTTAGCCAAGAATCTATCTACATCTGCCTTAAAAACATTTAATGACCCTGCCTCCATTGCTTTCTGGAAAGAGAGTTCCAAAGACACACGACGCTCTGAGAGAAAAATTTCTCCTTATCTCCGTCTTAAATGGAAGACCACTTATTTTTTTACCGTGTCCCCTTGTTCTAGTCCCTCCCACAAGTGGAAACACCCTTTCAGCATCCACCTTGTCAAATCCTTTTAGGATCTTACGTGTTTTAATAAAGTCACCTCTCATTCTTCTAAACTCCAATGGATACAGGCCCAACCTTTGCTCATATGATAATCCACCCCCATCGCTGGTATCAGCTGAGTGAACCTTCTCAGGGCTGCCTCTAATGCATTTAAATAAGGAGACCAAAACTGTACACAATACTCCAAATGTGGTCTCACTGACGTCCTGTACAAGAACACAAGAAATAGGAGCAGGAGTAGACCATATGATCCATCAAGCCTGCTCTGCCATTCAGTACAATCATGGCTGATCATGGGCTTCAACTCCATTTTCTCGTCCACTCCCAATATCCCTTAATTCTTTGAGAGACGCAGCCTTTAATGTATTCAACGATGGAGCATCCACAACCCTCTGGGGTGGAGAATTCCAAAGATTCACAACCCTTTGAGTGAAGTAATTTCTCCTCATCTCTGTCCTAAATAATCAGCCCCTTATCCTGAGACTGTGCCCCCATATTTTAGACTCACTGACTAGCGGAAAGAATCTCTCAGCATCTACCCTATCAGGCCCCTTCAGAATTTTTTAGGTTTCAATGAGATCACTCTCATTCTTCAAAAGTCAAGAGAAAATAAGCCCAATTTACTTAGTCTCTCATCATAGGACAACCCCATCATCCCAAGGACCAATTTGGTGAACCTTCACTGTATCGCCTCCAATGCAGGTATATCATTTCTTAAATGTGGAGACGAAAACTGCACACAGCACTGCAGGTGCCATTTCACTAAAACCCTGCACAACGGTAGCAATACTTCTCAATTCTCGTACTTCAATCCCTTTGCAAAAAAGGCTAACATGCCATTTGTCTTCCTAATTGCTGCTTTACCTGCTTGCTAACTTTCTGAGTTCCTTGTATGACCACACTTACTTCCAATACACAATACTTCCAAGTTTCACATTATGACCGAAATGAAAAACTTCACATATCCCTACATTATACTACATCTGCTATCTTGTTGCCCATTTACTTAACCTGTTTAAATCTTTTTGCAACCTTCCCATGTATCTTGGTATCATCAACAAACTTTGACACATTACTCTTTGTCTCTTCATCTAAGTTATTAATATGGATTGTAAATAGCTGAGGCCCCAGCACTGATCCTTGTGGCACCATACTATTCACTGCCTGCCAACTTGAAAAAGCCCCATTTATGCTCACTCTCTGTTTCCTATCCATTTTCCAATCATCTATCCATGCTAAAATATTACCCCCAACTCCATGTGCCCTTATCTTGCCTATTAACTTTTTGTGTGGCATCTTATCAAATGCCTTTTGGAAATCCAGGTATACTACATCTACTGGTTCCCTTTTAAGTACCCTACTAGTTCACACTCAAAACACTAACAAATTTGTCAAATAGGATTTCCCCTCAGTAAAACCATGTTGGCTTGTTTTAAACATACTAAGTGTCAGGAAGATAGGAAGATATAATATTTGTCATAATGTTATTGGAATTTATTGTTAAGTAGTGTAATAGCAGGGTCTGTGTCTATGTCTGTGGGTCTATGATTTAATTGAATTAAAGGCAGCTGGTCTGAAAGCTTTGATGTATTTTAAGATAAGCTAGGTTTGAAATGTTAAGTAGGTAGACATAGGGGTAAAGGGAACATTTTGCATTTTTAAATAAATCAGTTTAGATTATTTTCAAAGAAGGAGTGAAATGTGTTACCTAGCCAGGTGAAGTTCAGAAACAGTGGGAAGAATTTTTCTGTCATTGTGCGGAGGCGGGCCCGATGTCACCGCGCACCATCACAATATCTTGGAAGGCGGGCGCACTATGAGGACAGAGGTTCGCCCGCCATTAATTAACGGGCCAGTTAAGGCCCTTGATGCACCAACTGAAATTGATTTTGCCCGTGCGATTTTCAGGGCTTCACACAGGCAGGCAGGTAGGCCACATTTTCAAAAACCTCATCCACAGGCGGGATAAGAGAGGTGAGTGGGCTTGTTAATGCAAGTTGTTAGTACTTTAGATTATAACTTACTGCTACTTGCTTGTGTGAACAGGACCAGTTCATTTCGCTTCAGAGCTGCTTTTACAGAAAGAACAGGCTTCAGTTCAGGACTCCAGAAGAGTCATAACTCTTGGGGCCTTCCAGGTATCAGACAGCCTTCCCTTACCTGGGAATGGGGATTGTGGTCTCTGCTGGAGGCACCTCCTCTGAGGAGAAAGAGAGGGCCAGAAGGGGGAGGAGGCCAGGTGCCCCTATTCGTCTTCCAGGGGAGCAACCTGTGGGAGGACAGGCGCAGGACCAGCAGATAGTCCAAGCCGGAAGGGGCTGCAGAAGACGCCACAATCCTGCTGCCATGGTTTACAGGCTGTGATGCAGCTACCTCAATATGTCCGAGGTGCAATGCCAAAGGAGGCTCCACCTCTCAAGGGAGAGCGTGACCTCCATCTGTCAGATGATCGGCCCTGAGATCAGCTCTGATTGTGTGGGTGGACACCCTATGCCAGTGGCACTGAAGGTCACAGTGGCCCTCAACTTCTATGCCTCCGGCTCTTTCCGGGGGTCGGTGGATGATATTTGTGGAGTCTCCCAATCAGCTGTCCACAGTTGTGTCAAGCTGGTGACAGAAGCTCTGTTCAGGTGTGCATTGACATTCACTACCGCTGGGATGAGGCCAGCCAGGCTGAGCGAGCCAGAGGCTTCGCAGTGATTGCTGGGTTCCCTCGTGTCCAGGGTGCAATCGACTGCACACATGTAGCCATCAAGGCGCCAGTGGGTCTGCCAGGATCCTTCATCAACTGGGAGGGATTCCGCTCCATGAACATGCAGATAGTGTGTGACCATAGGATGCAGATTCTGCAAATCTGTGCAAGGTACCCAGGCAGCTCCCACGACACCTACATCCTCAGACACTCCCAAGTGCCAGGGCTCTTCAGTGCTCCAGCCTGGCTGGATGAATAGCTGCTGGGTGACAAGGGCTAACCCCTCAGAAGGTGGCTCATGATGCCTCTCCGCCATCCAAGAACAGAAGCTGAGCAGCGGTACAATAGGAGCCACGCCTCCACAAGGGCTGTGGTAGAGAGAACCATTGGTCTTCTCAAGATGCACTTCTGATGCCTGGACCATTCAAGGGGCGCACTGCAATACTCCCCCAGATCGTGTGTCACTGATAGTGGTTGCATGCTGCGCTCTCCACAATCTGGCGCTGGAAAGGGGGGGATACAGTGGAGGACACAGCTGCTCTGGCAGTAGGCAATGAGTCCAGTAGTGAGTCTGAGGATGAGCACACACAGGAGAACACTGAGGGGATAGATGCAGACCTGGGCAACTTCCAGGGAGGCAGGGACACCCAGGAGGCTTTGATCCAACGCTCCTTCAGCTGGCCTACCAAAGATGAACCACATGCCAGGGCTGCAGGCTTCATACTCGATACCTGACAGCAACATTTGCTTGGTGAACAACATGCACTATGTGCCATTCAATAAAGTTCAATAACAAACTAGTCACTCATAACATCATGGGTTACCCTGCACCTGCAGAACTAATGAAGCACCCAGAGGCTTGTTGAAAACAAACACATTTACTGGTGTGGAGCCTGGCATACATAAATCAAATTAAATGGAAAGGTGTTCAACATCAACAACTTAAAAATAACTTGAAAGCGGGGCAAAAAAATAACACTAGTGATAAGTCCGTGTTCTGCCTAAGGTGATTTAGATTTGCATTTACAGGTGTTACGTTCTCCTCCCTCACTGGCACCGACATTGGTGGCAGCCTACCCTGTTCTGCAACAATGTTCTGCATTGCTATGGTACTGCAAAGTCAATGGCAGCCTTCACATGGCTGCCTGCGCCATTTTTGAACAGGCCGCTGGGTCGCCATTGGACCCGGCGGGCATTGAGCTTCCACCCCGCCCACCCCTTCACCTTGATCCCAGAGACGCGCATCACGCTGGGCGGGCCTTAATTTGCCCACCCGCGTAAAATGGCAGTGAGCACCCGATCACAGGCGGTAGTCGGATTCCCGACCGCCCCGCCCGCTCCTGCTGAGCCTGCCCAATGCAAGAAAAATCCTGCCCATTGTGTTTATTTTTCCCAAAGGTTCCTGGTAAAATTAGTACTATGAGAGATTTTTACTATCAGAGAGGTAAAGTCCAAAGACATAGTGAAACAATGGGAATTTGCATTCAAAGGGGAAAATATGTATAAAGGAGCGAAGGCTGTATGTAAGGGCAGGCATTCTAAGATCTAAACAAGTGTGAAAAGCTTTCAGCATCTAAGCCTCAAGCTGCTGTCTACAAAGAACTGAAGTTAAGCAAACTCACTTTGAATTGGACTGTTCAGGGTATTGTGTTTCTTTGCCTGGGTCTTTTAAGATCTATGTGTCTTAATGTTGCCTTAATGAAAGTGTAACTGGGAGTTAGATTAACTAGGGGATTTAGGAGTTATCATAGTAGTAATTTGTAGATCTATGCATGCATTTAAAATCATTTTTTCTATTAATAAAGGTGTAATTTAGTTTTGTAAGAAACCTGCAAGACTTGGTGGTCTTATTACTACTGAATTCAAGACATGCATTTCAAAATTTATACAAATTGCAAAACAGTTGTGGCAGTTGTTTCAAATTTCCCTTTGGGATTTGAGCAGCTTAGCATTTACCTTTGGCTGTGCCATAATACTAAGCTTTTCTAAGCGCAACTGCACAACTGTAGCAAAACATTCTTACTTTTATATCCATTCCTCTTGCAATAAACAACAATATTCCATTTGCCTTCCTCTCACTTGTTGTATCTGCATACTAACATATTGTGATTCATGAACCAGGACACCCAGATCCTTCTGTACCTTAAAGTTCTGCAATCTCTCTATGTATTTATTTTTTCTCTGCTTCCTGCCAAAGAGGACAAGTTCATCTGCTAAATTTTTGCCCACTTACATAACCTATCTGTATCCCTTTGCAGGCACCTTATGTCCTCTTCACTATTTACTTTCCTACCTATCTTTGTGTCATCAGCAAATTTAGTAACCATACATTTGGTCCCTTCATCCAGGTATTGATATAAATTGTAAATAGTTGAAGCCCCAGCACTGATCCCTGTGGCACTCCACTCTTCACATCTTGCCAACCCAAAAATGATCCATTTATGCCTACTCTCCATTTCCTGTTACCTAACCAATCCTCCATCCATGCCAATATGTTAGCCCTACACCATGAGCTCTTAGTTTGCATATTAAACTTTGATGTGGCATCTTATCAAATGCTTTCTGGAAATCTAAGTATAGCACATCCACAGGTTCCCCTTTATCCATGTCACGTGTTACTTCCTCAAAGAACTCCAGTAAGTTAGTCAAACGTGATTTCCTTTTCACAAAACTATATTGACTCTGCCTGATTGCGTTGAGATTTTCGAAGTGCCCTGCTATAACCTCCTTAATAATAGGTTCCAGTATTTTCCCTATGACACATGTTAAGCTAACTGGTCTGTAGTTTCCTGTTTTCTGTCTCCTTCCTTTCTTGGATGGAAGAGTCACATTTGTTATTTTCCGATCTGATGGGACCTTCCCAGAAGCTAGGGAATTTTGGAAAATTAAAACCAATGTATCTACTATTTCAGCAGCCAATTCTTTTAAGACCCTAAGATGAAGTCTATCAGGACCTGGGGACGTGTCAGTTTTTAGTTCTAATAATTTTCTCAGTTCCCTCTCCCTGGTGATTCCAATTGTTTTAAGTTCCCCTCTCTCTTTCACCTCCTGATTCACACTTATTTCTGGGATGTTATTTGTGTCCTCTACAGTGAAGACAGGTGCAAAATATCTGTTCAATTCATATGCCATTTCCTTATTTTCCATGGTTAATTCCTCAGGCTCACTCTCTAATGGACCAATGCTCACTTTACTTACTCTTTTCCTTTTTAAATACCTGTAGAAACTCTTCCTATCTGTTTTTATATTTCTAGCTAGCTTTCTCTCATCCTCTAATTTCTACCTCCTCATTAATCTTTTAGTCATTTTCTTTTGCTATATTTTATGTTCTCTTCAATCTTCTGACCTGCCACTCATCTTTGTGATATTATGCACTTTTTAAAAAATTTGCTACGATCTTTAACTTTCATAGTTAGCCATGGATGGTGTGTCCTTCCCTTAGAGTCCTTCCTTCTCACTGGAAAGTATCTTTTCTGAGCATTCTGAAATATCTCCTTAAATGTCAGGTACTACATCTCTACTGACCAATCCCTTAACCAAACTTCTCAGTTCACTTCAGCCAGTTCATGCCCTCATAATTGCACTTATTTAAGTTTAAAACACTAGTCTTAGATCCATTCTTCTCTTCCACGAACTGAAGGTGAAATTCATTCATATTATGATCACTGTTTCTTAGGGGTGTCTTCACTATGAGGCTATTAATTAATCCTGTCTTATTGCACATTACCAGATCTAGTATAGCCTGCTCTCTGGTTGGCTCGAGAACATGCTCCTCTAAGAAACTGTCCCAAACACACTCTATGAACTCATCTTCCAGGCAACTTTTGCCAATCTGATTTGTCCAACCTACATGTAGATTGAAATCATCCATGATTATCGCTGTACCTTTCTCACAAGCTCCCATTATTTCTTCATGTATACCCCATCCTACGGTATAGTTACTGTTAGGGACCTACCAACCACTCCCACAAGTGACTTGTTACCTTTACTATTTCTCATCTCTACCCAAAAGATTCTACATCTTGATCTCCAGAACTAAGGTCATCTCTCTATTGTACAAAATGTCATCTTTAATTAACAGACCCCTCCACCTTTTCCTAGCTTCCTGTCCTTCCCAAATGTCATGTACCCTTCAATATCCAGATCCTGTCATCTTGCAGCCATGTCTCTGCAATGGCTATCAGATAATACAAATGTATTTCTATTTGCGCTGTCAATTCATTTGTTTTGTTACGAATGCTACATGTATTCAGATGCCTTTAGTTCTGTCTTTTTATATTTTTCTAACATCTAGCCTTATCTGCTGGTGCACACTTAGGTTTGTATGCTCTGTCCCTTCCTGCCAAGCTCTGATCATTACTTCTCTTATTGCTACCTTGCTTTCTCATCTTGGCTTCTTTATTGCACCTTCCAAAATTTGATCCCTCTTCTCCACTATTTAGTTTAAAGCCCTCTCTACTGCCCTAGTTATACAAGTCACCAAAGCACTGGTCTCAGCATGGTTCAGGTGAAGATAGTCCCAACGGTACAGCTCCCACTTTTGCCAGTACTGGTGCCAATGCCCTATGAATTGAAACTCATTTTTCCCCACACCAATCTTTGAGCCATGCATCCAGGAGCTGACATATTCTGCACTCGCAACACATCACCTACCCTACCATCTTTATTAATTTATATTTCTTAATTAATTTGTAATTAATAAACTCTACTACTCCCAATAAGCTTTATTACCATTAGTAAACTTTATTAATGCTAAAAAAGACCTACAGTTAATAATAAATTACACTAGTTTTGAGAGATAAATGAGCAAAATACTCAACAACTAATAACTTATCTGTTTCCCCTGTGACATCACTTTTTAATTTTCTCCAAATGTCATCAGTCCACAGATTGGTCTGGACTGCATGAAGTGGTTCTTTCTGTTCCTGCCTTGTTCACAGGTGACGCAGTTGGAGACCATCTCTTCAATACAGCATGAAATACCTGGCCATCATACAGACTGTTGTGCCCTGGCTCGATATTTGGTAATACTAAGATGGTAAACCTTGGTAAATCTTCTGGAGGACTTTCAGGTGGAGAGCTCGTGGTACCATCAATTCTTCGTCATATACCAAGAGGCCATCTATGACACTAATGTGGTGATGTTGTTCAAAGTATTGGCTCAAGATGGGGGTTCCTTGGAATGGACGGTGGCCATCCATCCAGGCAATATGTGCGAATCGGGATCCGCTCTTCATCTTGCTTTTGAGCCTGTCAAAATTCTTGCAACTTCTGCTCTGTTGCTGGCAAATAAGGATAGTTAAGCTTGTGAAGGCTTCAACTTCCTCAATGAAGATTTTATCTTCCTGTACTGGGTAAGTGGTGGGTATCTGTGACAGAGTGTCGGCCGTGGTCTGGTATTCACCCTGTATGCACTCTGTAGTAGCATCATATTGCATGAGTTTCAATCTGAACCTCTGGATCCTGGGCAGCATCTATGAGATTTCTTTTCTGTTCAACAAGGTTACTAGCAGCTTATGGTCAGTTTCAATCTTACATTGTAGGCCCAGGACGTAACCAGAGAATTTCTCACATGGCCAAGTCACTGCGAGGGCTTCTTTTTCCATGACAGCACAGCACTGTTCAGTCTCAATTAAGGACCTGGATGCATAATAGACACGTCTTCTTGTCCTATTATTTTTGACTAGGAATAGCACTGCTACCAGTCCTGTTGCAGATGCAACTGTCGCTACAACCTTGGAAGTTCAGGATTGTAGTGGGCTAGGACCTCTGAGGACTTTAACATCATTTTGATTTGTTCAAATGATTGCTCCTGACGCTCAGTCCAGCACCATGCCTGGTCTTGTCACAAGAATTGTCTAAGGGTTTCATTTATCTTGGCTAAGTGAGGTAGGAATTTACCTAGTTGATTGACCATACCCACGAACCTTTGTAGTTCAGTGATATTCCTGAGTGGCAGGAATTCCTTTATAGTTTTTGTCTTCTGTGAATCTGTAGTGATTCCAGTTGCCTGTATAATATGGCCTCGTTCCCTTATTGTGGGCCTAAAAAACTCAGATTTGTCATTGATTGTCTAGCAGTGTTAGTAAGACTTCTCTGACCCATTTGTCATGTTCTTCCCTTGCTGATCCATGGATCAAGATATTGTCCATGTGGCATATGATGCCTTCCATGTCCTCTAGGATGCTGGACATTGTCCTTTGTAAAATTTCCAGGATAGAGGTGATGTCAAATGGCAGATGGTTGAAACAGTACTATCCAAAGGGCGTTAGGAGTTTTGATTCCTGATCCAGTGGTAACTGCCAGAATCTGCTGTTGGTGTCCAGTTTGGTGAAGATTGTACTTTTCGGGAGTTTGGCCAAGTTCTCATCTACCGATGCCATTGGATGTATTTCTCTTTCTAGCGCCTTGTTCAGGTGTGTCAGATCAACACAGATTCGGATGAAGCTAATAGGTTTTGGGACTGGTAACATACCTGGTTGGTTTAGTGATTAGTGAAATGACCCCTTGTTGAAGCATCACCTCTATCTCACTCCTGACTCTTTGCAAAAGTGGTTGTGGGACATTCCTGGGTGTAAAGGGACACAGTCTTCAATTTATCCAAGACTTTAGAAAGTGCGGGAAATTCCCTTCTAAATTCATTATCTTGTGTTTGTTCATTGACTTCACCAACTTTAATGAGCAGGTTCAAAGCTATACAGGCTTTTCTGCTCAACAAAGAGCATCCTTGATTCTGAATAATGTATAATGTTTCAGAAATGTTCCTATCTCTGTATTTTGGTGTTGCATCAAGCTGACGTTTAATATTTAGGTTGATTCCTCCTCCTTGGAGTTGAATAGAAGAAGGTTTCAGAGTTAATTTGTTCAACCATGAAACTATGTCAGATAAAACTGAGACTCCAGCTCCTGTATTCAATTGGAATTCAGTAGAATATTCATTGACTTCAATGTTAGCACTCCAATATTGGCTTTTATTTTCCTTTATTTCTCCTAGGAAGGTGGTTTCCTGGTTGTCAGAGTCTTGAATTTCTTGAATGGAAGTTCCTTTAACAGATTTCTCCTTCTGTCTTGTAAACACAGATTTCCTAGAACAACAGGCTGCTTTAAAATAGCCTATCTTGCCACACCCACAGCACTGTGCAATTTGGGCGGGGCATTCTTCACACCTATGGACCTTCTTCCCACCAAAGCGGGAGCTTTAGAAAATGGGGACTGCCGCCTTTTCAGAGCGCTTACCTAGTTGCTGCCTTGCTATACTTGCAGTTTTACAAACCACAAACTGAACAGCTTCATCAGGCTGTTCCTGAGGGATTTCCTCACACCCCACACAAAGACTCTATTCTGCCTTCACTCGTCGGCCTGTCTGGCCAGTTGTACAGCTTTGCTTAAAGTTAAAGTTTCCCAAGATTGTAAAAAGTCAGAGAGATTTTCATTTAAAACACCTCGGACTATTCTATCTCTGATCAGATCATCTTTTAATGTTTCGTACTCACAACTGTTGGCTAGATGGTACAGTTCATTGCTGAATGAGTCGATTCCTTCACCCTGTTTTTGACTGTGTCAATTAAATTTTGCCCTCTCTATCATAGGGCAGAAATTTCGGGTCGGCGGGTGGCCGTGATTGGCAGACCCGGGAGCGCCATGCAACGGACCGCCGACCGCGATTGGCCCCCGACCACAATTTCATGCTGGCTGGCCAATTAACAGCCAGCCAGCGTGAAAGGTGCGCTGAAAGGCCCAGCGCTGCCAGGTTGGGGGGGTGGGAGGAGAGTGAGCGCTGAAGTCAGCACAGGCACAGGGGGAACATGGAAGGGAAGCTCCCTGAAGGCAGGGAGCTGCCGCAGGGAGCTGACAAATTTAGAATCAATAAAAGCAGAATTTAACATTGGGAAAAAATGTCCACGATTCAGAATGAGACACCTCAACATACAGATGATGGAATTTTTTTCAAAACATTTTAATTTTTAAAAAATTAATCACGGAAACCTCATCCCGGCCTTGGGATGAGGTTTCCTCAAAAATGCAAACGCCACCTGGCCGATTCGTCCGCCCGCCAACCGTAACGGAAGGGCAGCAAAAAATCAGCGTCAATTGCTGCCTTAATGGCCTTAATAGGCCTCTTACTTGTCGGTGGGCGCACTGCTGACTCTCATGCCACCCACCAACCGAAATATCACGCGCTATTTCACGTTCGAGCATGTCGGGCACACGCCTGCATGCCGAGGTCAAAATTCTGCCCATAATATTTCTACGGAGACAGAAGTATGAGCCAAAGGCTCTGATGACATCCTCATACACACCCCCTGTGTGGCCAACACATTGTCTGCTGTGTTCCTGACAGCATATAACACAGTGCTAGCTTGGTCTTTGTTATTTTTAAGCATTGCGGTGCTGAGTGAAACACCTTCACCAATATTGCCATTGCTTAGCTGGTCTGAGGTCCTCTGTGTTTTGGAACAATTTCTGGGAGAGGTAAGGCATTAGACATTTCTCGTCCTGGGTCGAGGTTTCCTTTTCACACGCTGCTTGTCTTGCTAGTCGCTGGGCTGTCCCTGTGTTTTTTCTCTCCAGTGTAATTGCTGGGTTGGTCTCGAAGTCCTTCAGCTGCTGCACTGCAATGCTGGGTTTCTCTTCAGCCTTCTTCCCCCTTTCTACACTGTTTCTCTGTGGGTATAGTCACTGCTGTCATCATCTATATTGTTGGCTTGTCTCGGGATCCCTTGGTTTCTTACTCTAGAAGTGGTCTTGCTGGATGCAATAGTCTTTTGTTTAAAATATCTTTATTTACATCGCAAACTATTTACAAGGTTATAGAACATCAGGGCATAGCTATAGCTCCTCCTGAAGGTGCTTCTCACTCATCCTCTCTCAGTAAGTGACATCACTAAGATATAGATCCTTCGGCATATGCTCAAGTTAACCCCTTACTCTACAGTTGTAAGCCACCTTCTTGAACCACTGCAGTACATGTTGGTGCTGTTAGAAAGAAAGTTCCAGAATATGACCATTGACAATGAAGTAATGGTAATATTGATCTAAGTCAGGATGGTGTATGGCTTAGAAGGGACCTTACAGGTAGCAGTATTCCCATGTCCCAGCTATCTTTTTCTTCTAGGTGGTAGAGGTTGTGGGTTAGGAAGAAGCTGTCAAAGGAGCCTTGGTGAATTGCTGCGGTGCATCTTGTAGATGGGACACATTGCTGCCATTGTGTGCCAATGATGGAGGGAGTGAATATTTAAGTTGATGGATGGGGTGTCAATTAAGTGGGTTGTTTTCTCTTGGATGGCATTGAACTTCATGCATGTTGTTAGAGCTGCACTTATCTGGGCAAGTAGAGAATATTCCAATGCACTTCTGACTCGTGCCTTGTAAATGGTGGGCAGGGTTTGGGGAGTCAAAAGGTGAGTTACTCGCCACAGAATTCCAAGCCACTCACCTGTTTATGTTGCTATAATATTTGTATGGCTGGTGCAGTTAAATTTCTGGTCAACACTAACCCCCAGGATGTTGAAGGTGGTGGATTCAGCAACGGTAATACTGTTGAACGTCAAGGTGGGATGGTTTGATTCTCTCTTGTTAGAAATGGTCATTGCCTGGCACTTGTGCAACGCAAAGGTTACTTGCCACTTAACAGCCTAAGCCTGAACGGTGTCCAGATCTTGCTGCATGCAGACACAGAGTGCTTCAGTATCTGAGGAGTTGTGAATGGTGCAGAACACTGTGCAATCATCAGCACACATTCCTAATTCTGACCTTATGATGGACGGAAGGTCATTGATGAAACAGCTGAAGCTGGTTGAGCCTAGGACACTACCCTGAGGAACTCTTGCAGGGATGTCCTGGAGCTAAGATGATTGGCTAACAACCAAAACTATCTTCCTTTGTGTTCAGTATCCAGTTATTAGCAAGTTTTCCTCCAGATTCCCATTGACTGCAGTTTGGCTCCTTGATGCCACATCAGTCAAATGCTGCCTTGGTGTCAAAGGTAGTCACTCTCACCTCACCCCTGGAGTTCAGCTCTTTTGTCCATATAAGGCAGCACCAAAACTGAGCATCGGTGACTAGTTTATTGTTGTGTAAGTGCCACTAGATTGCACTGTCAATGACACCTTGCATCACTTTGCTGATGAATAAAAGCAGGTTAATTACATGATGTCTATGCACATTGAATTTGTCCTGCTTTTTTATGCACAGGAAATAACTGGGCTTCTTTTCCACTATGACAGATAATTGTTGCAATTGTACTGAAACAGCTCAATTAGTTATGCGACCATTTATAGAGCACAAATCTGCAGCATTCCAACTAGGGTGTTATTGGATCCCCATAGCCTTTGCTGTATCCAGAGATCTCAGTTGTTTCTTGGTATCACTTGGAGTGAATCAAACTGGTTGAAGTCCGGCATCTGTGATGGTAGGGTCCTCAGGAGATGATTATAAATGCTTCCGCCTTGTTTTTTTTTATATCCTGACATGCTGGGCTCAGGCCACTGTTGAGGATGGGGATGTTTGCAGAGCCTCCTCCCCCTGTTGTTAGCTGTTTAATTGTCCACCATCATTCATGACTGGATGTGGCCGGACTGCAGAGCTTGAAGCTGATTTGCTTGGTTGTAGGATCACTTAGCTCTGTCTATAGTATGCTGTTCACACTGTTTTAATGTTATGTTAATCATCAAATGTTCCCTTCGTTCTATAATCTACAGTCTTTTAAAGCCAATCTTGTCATCCCCTAACCAATACTTGATTTACCACATCTTATTTCCAACCCTTTTCAACCTTGATGGTGTCCTGCACTATAGTCCTTGTCCTCTCACCTAAGTTTCTCCACGAAAACACATTAAAGTCAGGATCATGCTTTTGACCCTTTCAATTAAATTAGAACAACATTGGACATTTTCTATTCTTTTGGTTCTACCCCGTAACTTAATGAGCTGTAAAAAATTTCAGTCACAACTCCTCTACCTCTACAAGCATTTTTGGATGCATTCCATCTGTTCCTGTTGTCTTATGAATATTCATGTGCTCCAGTTCTTTCATGGCAATTTTATTACTCAGCTCCATTTTGTTCTCGAATTCAATGTATCCCTTAGCCTTTCCAAGTGTCAGAAAGCATTTATCATTTTCTCTTCAGCGTTTATATTGTTAAAATATTTATTAAATTTCTGCATATTGTTTTCACAAGAATGTCAGAAAAAGCCAAGGGTGAGAAAAGGCCTTTTGACCCATATGATTCATCCCTTTCGCATCCATCTAACCAGCCCAGCACCCATCTCACCCAGCCATGTATACAAATATATCCTGTACTTCCCTAATGCCTTTGATTCGAGTAGCATGTCTGATTAATTATTCCTAACTCTGTCTCCTGGTAGCCTTCCATTTTGTGAGATGGTGGTGGTCAACTCAGTGTTCAACATTGCCTGGTGCGGCTCAGGAGGCCCATTCTGGCATGGCAGTCTCTGCTGCATTTGCTGCAGAGGAAGACAGGAGATTGAGAAGGTGCAGGATTCACTGCCTTCTGATTTCTCTGGACCCTCTCTCAGCCAGCTGAGGTATCAATTTCTCCTCACTTCTTCTGATTCCCCTCCAGTCAGCATCCAGTCATCATGATGATTGGCGGCTGCCTTCCAGTTGTCTTTGCTGATGTCCACCATCTTCATGTCTTGCTTGCAGGTGCCCTTGTAGCAGAGGTATGGCTGTCCACAAGACTGCGACCCAGTGGCCAATTTACCATACAGAAGATCTTTGGATATACAGCCACCATCCATCCAATGAACATATGGCTGGGCTATCACAGACATCGTGAGTAAAGATATTTCATCCACAATAATTTTAAAATGGTGCTTCTTTTATTTGGATTTATGTTCTCTTATTGAATTGTCCTGGCCAACCTTAGTATTTGGTACATGCACAACCATGACACAAGGGGCAAATACACCATCAAAATACATGAGTTCACTATCACTATATGGTTGAATAAAATGCATATTATTGTATACATGTTAGATTTAATATGTTGGTATCACAATGTACTGGTATTAGAAGAAATATACAGGTATCATAAATAATGCACAGGTTTTAAAGGTAATATAGAGTATTAATAAAATATGTGTATTATGAACTGGTATAACATGTAATTTACTGTATTATAAGATCACAGCAAAATAATCACAGATGAGGAAGACCATTTAGCCCACCTTTGTCCACCCACTCAGAAAGATACTAAAGCTCCCCCATTTCAGCATTCAGTTGTTTCTTTAAAAGATTTGTGGTTTTCTCATCTCTACCCACTCCTGAAAGTCTACTCCATACATTGATCACTCTTTGTATGAAGACAGATTTCCTGACATAAGTCCTACATTTAGGTTTACTACTCTTGTTATTTAACATAAAGTAGGTTTACCTTTTTTATTCCCTTACCTATTTCATAAACCTCTGTAAAATAACACCTCAGACACATTCTTTCCAGGGTGCTAAACTCAAATTCTTCCAACCTTTCCTTATTAGAAGAAAGGTAGACTAGCATTTATAAATCAGCTTTCATAAGCTCAAGATGTCCCAAAGCACTTTACAATTAAACACTTCTGAAATATAATAACTGTGATAATGTAAGTATTGACTTTGTGGCTCTTCTCTGCACAGACTATGGCACTTGGACCCTTAGGTCCGGTGACCACAACTGGACACAATAGCCAACTGGTTTTCCATTCTGGATATTGGCGAGGGAGATGGATTCTTGGAGGAGTGCAGCAAGAGCCAAGCCCTTGGCACCATGGGTGGCTCAGCTGTACAGGAGGGGAGGAAGAAGAGTGGAAGGGAAGTGCTGATAGGGGATTCTTTAGTTAGGGGAACAGACAGGCGTTTCTGCAGCCAACAACATGACTTCAGGATGGTTTGTTGCCTTCCTGGTGCTAGGGTCAAGGATGTCACAGAACTGCTGCAGGACATTCTTGTGAGAGAGGGCAAACAGCCAGAGGTCGTGGTCCACATTGGTACTGACATAGGTAGGAAGGGGGATGTGGTCCTGCAATCAGAATTTAGGGAACTAGGTGAGAAAATTAGCAAGCAGGACCTCTAAAGTAGTAATCTCCGGTTTGCTCCCAGTGCCATATGCAAGTGAGTACAGAAATAGGAAGATAAGACAGATGAATGCATGGCTGGAAAGATGGTGCAGGAGCGAGGGCTTTAGATTCCTGGGACATTGGTACTGGCTCTGGGGGAGATGGCACCTGTACAAGCCAGACGGGTTGCATCTGAACAGAGCCAGGACTGAGTTCCTTGCGTGGCGTTTTGTTAGTGCTGTTGCGGAGGGTTTAAACTAACTCAGCAGGGGTCAGGGGTGTGGGAACCAGGAGAGAATGTTAGAAAGTAATATCAGGGTGCACGGAATGCTGGGAGAGGCAGGTAGCACTAAAATAGAGAACAGGAAGTTAATAGATGGAGTCGGAGTAAGGGAGCAAGTAATGAAATCTAAATCAGGGTTACACAGCATGTATGTGAATGCACAGAGTATAGTTAATAAAATTGAAAATTGTGGAGTTACATGCACAGGTGGGATTATGATGTTGTGATAATAACGGAGACCTGGTTTATGGAAGGGCAGATCTGGGTGTTAAATATTCCTGGTTGCAAGGTTTTCAAAAAAGATAGGATAGGGAAAGAAGGAGGAGAGGTGGTGTTTTTGGTTAAGGAAAGTATTGCAGTACTGGAGAAAGAGGATGAGTCAGACGATTCAAGGACAAGATCGATTTGGCTGGAGCTAAGGAATAAGAAGAATGCAATTACATTGCTCGGTGTAATATATAAACCACCAGCTAGTGGGAAGGATATAGAGGAACCAATCTGCAAGGAAATTACAGAGAGGTGTAAACATCATGGAGTAGTTATAATTGGAGACTTTAATTACCTGGGATAGTGGTGGTGTAAGGGGCAGTGAGGGACAAGCATTCCTAGATTGGGTTCAGGAGAATTTCCTGCAGCAGTATATCCAACAAGAATGGAGGCGCTGCTAGACCTGGTTCTTGGGAATGAGGTGGGCCAAGTAGATCAAGTGACTGTGAGGGAACATTTAGGGGACAGTGATCATTGTACCATAAGGTTTAGGATGACGGTGGAAAATGATATTGGTCAATCCAGAGTAAGAATAATCAACTGGCGAAGAGTGGACTTCAACAGGGCAAGAAAGGAGCTGGGGCAGATAGACTGGAACCAAAGGTTGGTGGGAAAAACAGTAGCTGAATAATGGGCAACCTTCAAAGAGGAGATGGTTTGGAGACAGTCAAGGTATGTTCCCTCACAAGGGAAGGGTAGGACAAACAAATCCAGAGCTCCCTGGATGACAAAGGAGATAGAAATTAAGTTAAAGAAGAAAATGTGTGGTTATGACAGGTGTCAGGTAGCAAATACAATTGAGAATCAAGCTGAATACAGAAGGTTCAGAAGGGGTGTGAAAAAGCAAATACGGGAAGCAAAGAAAGATTATGAGAAAAGACTGGCAGCTAACACAAAAGGAAATCCCAAAGTATTCTATAAGCATATCAATAGTAAAGAGGTGGTAAAAGGAGAAGTAGGGCTGATAAGGGACCAACAAGGGGATTTACACATAGAGGCAAGAAGCATGGCTGAGGTGTTAAATGAATATTTTGCATCTGTCTTTACCTACGAGGTAGATGCTGCCCAGGCCAGGGTTACAGTGGAGGAAACTCAGTCACTATAAAGATTTAAAATTGATAAAGAGGAGGTATTGGATAAGTTGTCGATACTTAAAGTTGATAAGGCATCGGTACCTGATAAGATGCATCCAAGAATATTGAAGGAAGTGAGAGTTGAAATTGCAGAGGTGCTGGCAATAATCTTTCAATGTTCCTTGGATTCGGGGGTGCTGGAGGACTGGAAAATTGCAAACATTATGCCCTTGTTCAAAAAAGATTGTAAAGATTTGCTCTGCAATTACAGGCCAGTCAGTTTAACTTCGGTGGTGGAGAAGCTTCTAGAAATAATTATTCGGGATAGAATTAATAGTCACATGGAAAAATGTGGATTGATTCAGAAGAGTCAGCATAGATTTGTTAAAGGAAAATTGTGTCCAACTAACTTGCTGGAGTTTTTTGAAGAGGTAACAGAGATGGCTGATGAGGGCAAGGCCATTGATGTGGTGTACATGGACTTCCAAAAGGCATTCGATACAGTGCCACACAACAGACTTGTGAGCAAAGTTATAGATCATGAAAAAAAAGGGACAGTAGCAACATGGATACAAAATTGGCTGAGGGATAGGAAACAGAGTAATGGTTAATGGGTATTTTTCAGACTGGAAGGTTTGTAGTCGAGTTGCCCAGGGGTCAGTATTGGGACCCTTGCTTTTCCTGATATATATAAATAATCTAAATCTTGATGTGCATGGGGACAATTTCAAAGTTTGCAGAGACACAAAATCTGGGAGAATTATAAACTGTGAGGAGGACAGTGTAGAACTTCAAAAGGACATTGACGCATTGGTGGAGTGGACAGATAGGTGGCAGATGAAGTTCAATGCAGAGAAGTGTGAGGTGATACACTTTGGTACAAAGAACATGGAGAGACAGTATAAAATAAAGGATGCTATTCTAGAGGGTGTGCAGGAGCAGAGAGACCTGGGTGTATATGTACATAAGTCATTAATGGTGGCAGGACATGTAGAGAGAGCTGTTTCTAAAGCATAAAGTATTCTAGGCTTCATTAATAGGGGCATAGAGCACATGAGCAGGGAGGTTATGATGAACTTATATAGGACACTGGTTAGACCTCAGCCAGAGTATTGTGTGCACTTCTGGGTGCCACACTATAGGAAGGATGTGAACCCATTGGAGAGAGTGCCGAAAAGAATGTTCCAGGGATGAGACACATCAGTTATGAGGAAAGATTGGAGAAGTTGGGACTGTTTTCCTTGGAGAGGAGAAGGCTGAGAGGAGACTTGAAAGAAGTTTTCAAAATCAGGAGCGGTCTGGACAGGATAGATAGGGAGAAACTGTTCCCGCTTGTAAATGGATCGAGAACCAGAGGACACAGTTTTAAACTATTTTGCAAAACAAGCAAATGCGAGGTGAGAAAAAACTTTTTCACACAGCGAGTAATTGGGGTTTGGAATGCATTGCCTGGAAGTGTGGTGGAGGCAGGTTCAATTGAGGCATTCAAGAGGGCATTGGATGATTATTTAAATAGAAACAACGTGCAGGGTTACAGGGAAAAGGCAAGAGATCGGCACTAAATTAAAATGCTCAGGCCAGTGCAGACACAATGGGCAGAATGGCCTCCTTCTACAGCTTCAACCAGCACACTATACATCTTGGGCATACCTTCCCCAGACTTACACTTTAGATTTGTGGCTATGTAGTTCAATATTCTATTAGTTGGCTGCTGCTGTATACTGGTTGGTAATGATTAGTGTCAAGTTGTTCGGATTTATTCATCTCTTTCATCAGGTAATGTGTGGTATAACAGACAATGTGCTAATAACGTCAGTAATATGTTGGTACTATAGGTAATGTGTGGTACAACAGACAATGTGCTAATAACGTCAGTAATATGTTGGTACTATAGGTAATGTGTGGTATAACAGACAACGTGCTAATAACGTCAGTAATATGTTGGTACTATAGGTAATGTGTGGTATAACAGACAATGTGCTAATAACGTCAGTAATATGTTGGTACTATAGGTAATGTGTGGTATAACAGACAATGTGCTAATAACGTCAGTAATATGTTGGTACTATAGGTAATGTGTGGTATAACAGACAATGTGCTAATAACGTCAGTAATATGTTGGTACTATAGGTAATGTGTTGTATAACAGACAATGTGCTAATAATGTCAGTAATATGTTGGTACTATAGGTAATGTGTTGTATAACAGACAATGTGCTAATAACGTCAGTAATATGTTGGTACTATAGGTAATGTGTTGGCATCACAGGTGACGTGTTGACAATACAAGTAATGTACAGACATCAATTACATTTATTATGCTGGTATCATAGGTAATGTGTTGTTAAAGGTAATATGCCGGTAACATAGACAACCAACTGGCTGCTACCTTTGCCTATGAAACATCAGTGACTACACTCAAATTTATTTAGTTGATTGTGGAGCACTCTGAGATGTCCCAAAGACATGAATGGCACTTTGTGAATCAAGTTCTTTCGTAGTGGGATGTTTTAGACTATTTTCTGATGTAGAGAGGAAACACAGATGTTAAAGATTTAAGGAAATGTGGAAGTGAAAAAGACTGAACATTATTCAAAGGGTAGCAGGAAATATAATTTGATGGGGAAATAAAATAAATGTATCAGTAATATGTTCATAGCAGGCAAGTTATTAAAGAATAATTGAGCCCCCTTAAGGTAGATGAGTAGGTGAGTTAGCTGAAATAGAAATAGAGCAAGAGTTTAAAGTAATTTCTTTCTAACAGTTTTCACTACATAAACATTGGTGGTGTTACTGCCTTTAAGCGAACAGAGAAAATAACCAAGTGACGAAAAATGGTTACTAATGAATCTGTCAGTAAAAATCTGAATCCTGAATATTCATAAAGCATCACACAATGGACTGAGTCCAAAAATACTTAAGTAAATGAGGGTAGAAGCAAAGGGCTGCTGTAGAAAGTTTCACAGGTCATCGGGATAATGTCAAGAGATTGGAATTTTTTTTCCCCTAAAGTCAGAACTGTGATTCTAGAAATTATAGAGCTATTATTTTGACTCCTATTATAGGAAAAACAGGGAACCCATTAAATAGGGAGCAATTCCACACAGGCTGAAAGCTTCTAGGTTTCATCTGTGATCATCTAGCCAACCTTCACCAGGGTGCTGGCAGGAGTGTTACAACTGACCAGAAAGGGGAAATAAACCAAGGTTCTTGATCCCTATCCTGTTGGAAACTGCATGGGTTGACACAATGTGGAGAACAAGATCTGGCTTCACTCTGTAGTCCACTATATTCACACATTAGCCAGGCTCACTCCTGGAGAATGATGTCCAGCACCTTTGGAATCAAACCAGGCAGTACCTCCAGAGGAGGGGCCAGAATTGAAGGATAGTGCAACTAAAGAAGAATTCTGAGAGGCTGGGCCTAAGTTTGACAGTAATATGAGGGGCAATAATATGAAGGTCGTTACAAGTTTGAACTTTCGACACAGAGCTTTGCCCACCAGAAACACATTTCTAGAATGCAGATGCGCAAGTCAGTGGGGCCCACTGGTTTTCCAGCTATTGGAAAACCCTGAGAGATCCTCTGGTATCCATGCCCATATTCCTGATATGTACCGCCAATGGGTAAAGCTTTGCAATTGGAGTGAAAATTAGTTAAATTCTCTCATATCCGGACTTTCAGATGCTATTTGATAAACTGTTCAATGAGATATGTGGCAAAAAGCTCTTGGGTAAAGGAGGAAGTTTTAAATTGAATAATGATTAGCCAGCATTTGTTGCTCATCCTTAGTTTCCCTTGAACTAACCTTGCCAGGTCATTTCAGATGGCAGTTAAGAGTCAACCACATTGCTGTGGTCTGGAGTCACATGTAGGCCAGACCAGGTAAGGATGGCAGATTTCCTTCTCTAAAGGATATTAGCAAACCAAATGGGTTTTTGTGATAATTGATGATAGTCCTGTGGTCACTATCACCAAGACTAGCTTTATATTCCAGATTTATTAACTGAATTCAAATTCTACCAACTGCCATGCTGGGATTCAAACCCATGTCCCCAAAGCATTAGCCTGGGTCTTTGGGTTACTAGTCCAGTGACATTCCCACTACACCACCGTCTCCCCTAAAGTGACAGTGATCAGTGATCGTGTTTGCAATGAGTACATAGGGCTGAGTACTGGAACTCCTGTGCCCATTATATATAAAAGTAGAATGCATTCAACTGTGTGAGAAAGCAGAAGGTTTGCAGGGAAAGAGCTAATTTCAGATAGTTAAGAAGGGTAGCAGCTGAGCAAATAGATCATGCATTGATCAGTAATATGTATGAAGTGCTGGGTGTAAAATTTGACCAATGTTTGAAATTTGTCACAGCTTATGACAGCACTTTCAAAGGCAATCTGAATGTTGGGACACATGAACAAACCTCTTAATGTTAATCCAAGGAAAGGACATTGACATTCTATAAACTATTACTAAGCACACAAATAAGGGGTGATTTCACCAATCGATTCTTCCAGCAGAGAGTGTTTATTGTGCAATCACACGCACGCAGGCCATGATTTTTCTGTCTAAATGATGGACAGAAAATGATGGGCTATATGCCTGCAAATCCCAAAAGTTTGTTCCCTTCTGGGTACATTGGATTATGGAATTGGCTTTATGGAGTATTGAGCACAGCTGGATCCACTGTGATTACAGAAAAGTATAAACCTAAAAATGACTATTGGCAACATTAGCATAAAAGCTTTAATGTGTGCCATTGGCATTCATTTGTCTGCTTATTTAGTGGAGGCCTTGACCTATTAGAATACCTGGGTTTAACATCTGCATTAAAATAATGATGACAAAAATGCCATACAAACATGTTAAAAGTTCATCCACAGTGTTTTCAAGGCTGGAAGGGTGAGTGGACAGAGTTCAGAGAAGGTCAACAATAAGATTCCACATTTTAGGTCACTGAGCTACAGTAATTGGCTAAGGAAGACTAATTTTCCCTTTCATCCCTTCTTTCAAAACTGGATTCAAGTTCTGACATCAGAAATGAAAGCATTGATAATGGCCAATATGGTATGCGTTAATGTCACTTAGAGAACATCAGCATCTATATTTCAAGTATATTCATGATTGCAAAAGTATCCTAGTCTTGCTTTCACAGCTACTTGCAACATATTTTGCATTATAGGTAGCCTAGATTGCAATGAGAGTGCTGTTACTACACAAGCAAATGAGATTGTGAACATGAATAGCATATGGATGATATAGATAATTTGCTGTTTTAGATATTGTACAGATATCACAGGTACCGCTAATACAGGCACCGTATCAGTACTCGGAGAATACACCTCTTTAACAAATAGTACAGGGACCGCACACGGATCAGCATTAAGGTACCACAAAGGGGTCAGTAGATGGTACCATGCTGCAATCTATATGACAGGATCTGGACTGCTGCCAGCTATATAGTTAGCACAATAGGGTCTATATCTAACAGGGACTGAACTAGGGTGTGTGTTACAGGATCAATATCACAGGTATGATACTAATGTCAATATCCCATTTATATTGAATTTCAAAGCATAGCGACAGTGCCTTATGCCATTCAAAGACCCTCAGTAGAAGAGTAAGAATTATTTTTATCTTGCCAATTCCAAAGTCTCTGACAATGTGCTTTCTAGCTGACAGTTAGGAAATTTCACAACAATGTCCTCTGTTGAAACATTAATCCTTCCGCCCTCCCTTTGAGGAAGTTCACACCTTTCATCCTGTAACTCCTCATGTTGTTTCAGTTGATTTGGAGAGCTTGATATGTATGTTAAGTTCATGCCCAGTACAGTTCCTAACAGGAGGAAGTTTATTACTGGTCTTATGATGAGAGGACAGAGATAAGCAAGAAAGTTTATTCCTGTGTTAAGAACTAATGTGACAAGGAAAGATTAAGGGAGTTCAGTTGGCTTCTTGGTCAGCCCTCATCTGGAGTACTGCATTCAGTTTGGGCACTGTGTCTCAGAAAGGGTACACTGGCTTTGGAAAGGGTACACAGTGCAGATTCACCAGAATACCAGTGCTTAAGGGTTAAATTATGAGGACATTTTGCATAAACATGCCATGTTGAATGTAGAAGATTGAGGGGTGATCTCATTAACGCGTTAAATGGATTCAATAAGGTACTATTTTCTCTGATGGGGCAATCAGGGAGAAGGGAACATACTCTTAAAATTAGAGCTTGGTCATTCAAGAGCAAAATCAAGAAGTATTTTTTCACAGAAAGGGTACGAGGGACAACTGGAGCTTTCAGGTCTGAGATCGATAGATCTTTTGTTTGGTGAGGTTGTCAAAAGAATGAAGGAAAGGTGGAAAAATGGAAGAGTTAAGGTAGAGATCAATCATGATCTAAACAAATGACAGAGCAGTCTTGAGGGGTTGAATAGCCTGCTTTTGTTCCTAATGTTGCTATGTTCCTTTAGAAAAAGGTCTTTGAAGTGATCAAATTGAATTTTTCAAAATTATTATGGGGAATGATGAAACTGATCCAGGTGAATTGTACATGTTAAGTGTCAGCTTGACTCAGTTGGTAACACATTTGCCTGTAAGTCCGAAGGTTGTGAATCCAAGACACTGTAATGCACCAAGGGTCCGATATTGTAGGAGATGCTGTGTTTTGGATGAGAGGTTAAACAGAAGTATTCCATGGCAGTATTTGAAGAAGAATAGGAATTTCTCCTGGTGTCCTGGACATTAGTCCTCCCTTAACCAAAAACATATTCTGGTCATTCTTCCTATTTGCTGTCTGTGGGAATTGCCTGTGTGCATATTTGACTGCTGATTGCCTCCAGAACAATGACATGTGAAAAATAATCCATTAAATGTGAAGCATTTTATACACTTGAAAAGGTGATATATAAAAGCAAATTCTTTAATTTCTATATGACAGAATAGTTTAAATCTTTGTCCACTCAAGTTAAAAAAAAAAGGAATTTAAGGTCAAAGGAAATTGTGAAATAATTTCCTGGAAAAAGCCATTGAAGTAGACAGTATAATTGGGTTCAAAAGACAATTGCATGCATTTCTGCAGAGGGAATATATGAAAGATGTAGAATGTAGGCAGACAGGATTGATTCAGAAAATAGGGTTAGCCTGTAGGTTCTTAAAAGGTCTTTACCAGTTCCTAAACTTCTTGTGCCAGTCAAAATACTGCACTATTGATCCATCTTTCTGATATTTATTCTTAAAATTTCCATCCTCCCCAACTTGCCTTCCTATTCATTGAAAAATGTTGATAAACTTGAATGGTCCTTACAGAAAAGATTGATGTATTCAGATCAAATAGTTAAAGGGTAATTTTAGAAAAAAAGTCACAGCCAAAATGATTATTGTTAATGACTGGGATTATGAAGTATGACTAAAGTAATGGCTGCAGGCACATTTCAGAGTCTCAGACTGAAATAAATAGAGTTTGTTGGAGAATTTTCAAATTATGCTTTTTCTCCCACTGCACGATGAGCATGGCCATTAATCAGGAGACCAATAAAGCCTCACATGTCTTAACAACCTCACAATTTAATTTTTTATGGTCAAAAGACCATGCAATGCTATGGAGGATGTGATTCAGAATGTAAGTATGCATGCAACATTTCCTGTCAAAGAACTACATTATAAGGGATATACAACACTTGTGTGCATATATATTAATTTTCTATGAAAGCATTCTGAAGATATATGTTAAAAGTCATTAAAGGAAAATAGATATAGTGAACTACGTTCTCATTTTCTCTCACCATAACAATAAGTATTGGCAGGCCAATTGATTCTGGAGGGTTTCAAAGTCAGGGGCAATTACTCCTGTTCTCACCACGTTTTACAGAAGAGCTCAAAGTATAATGATCTTTTTTTTTCATCCCATACCCAGCTCAGTGGAGCCAAGGCTGGTTGTCTTATTCCAACTGCTATCCTGGCTGAGAACAGGATCTCAAATTTGGCCCTGGTGCCCTTCACTGTCAAATTGCTTGCCAACATCCAGTGTCCAGTCAAACCATGAGGAATGGCTACTAGGGCAATGCCCTGGACCGCACCCAAGATCAGTTCCCTGCCACAAGTCAGCACCTTTGGGAGAGATGAGAAGATGACGGGAGAACTTATAAAATAAAAATAATTGAAATTACATGTACTTTCCAGCATGGTTCAGAATGCCATAATAGCTACAGTGCACAGATGTTGAGTTCAGTCTCAGAGTAATGTATAATTGCTGGAGCTTAAGTATTCATGGTTTGAAAACGCTCTCCCCAACACACACATACCAAAACCAGAGTCAATACAAATCATTTTACTGCACATATTTAGGAAATCAGTCTGCTTGCATCCCAAGAGGGCATCTCAGGGTCAGAATTGGAAGTCAAGTTATATAGTGTGACCATCACTATGAGTTACTGAGTAACTGGCGCTAGAAGGGAGTGTGAGGCAGAATATCAAGCATGATTAATTGGAGGCATTTGTACCTTCTAGTTATATTATGGAAAAAGCTGCTGTATGTTGTAGACAGTCAAATGGCCATGAGAGAAAAAAGAGAAAGTACTTGAAGAACAGAAAGATAAAGATTGAAAGGAAAGAGGAAAGACAGAAGCAGCAGAGAGAAAAATAGTGAATACAGAAAGAACAAGGAAGAGAAAACAATAAGATAGAAAAAATGGATGGAAACAAAGAGTCAAGAGAGAGAGAATAAGTGATAAACTGTAAACAAGGAACAGGGGATGATCTAGGAAAAAAGGAAGTGAAAGGAAGAGGAAAGAGGGGAAAATGGTTCTTTTAAGTTGTCTTTTATATAATGAAGAGGGTTTTCAACAAAACTCATCATTTATGTACTAACCTATTCCATTCGAAATGTCTCATTACAGTTTTCTCATAGAAAAGAAACATATTTCTAATCGTTTTATCTGTCTGTCCATACCCTACTATCACAGAAGTTAACTGCTATAGGTACTCATATCAGCACCATCTTTGCACCCATGAGGCTAGGAGGAGAGTAGATTAGCTCTATGCCATTTTCACTGCCATGCCCTGCTTCAGTACCTCATTTACCTTTTCACAATTGAAGAAGTATTTCAATTAAATTTTCATCACTGCTTTGCAAAAATATTTGGCCAAAAACTTTTACTGTGAAGTCAATGGTCCTTTAAATTCATTTTATGATTGCGCTATTTAACTTTACTGAATATCAGATATAACTAACACCTCCTAGTGGAACCTCCTTGCAGTGCCCTTCTAACTGTTCTCAAAGTGCAGGATCGCTCCATTAACATCAATTTCCTTGGGAAACATCTTGTCAGAAACATAAGGTGGAATCATCCCAGATTTGCACTAAGTGCGGTAGTGGGAGGGAAAAAAGACGTTTTACTCGCTGGCTGCAATGGCTTTCTCTGATTCGCTGCCCCACCATCACCTCAGTCCTTCAGTAAACCAGGCACCATATTTAAAGGCAAGTACTCTTCAAGGAATAGGAAGCTGCTGCAAACTGATGGCTGCTAAATGGAGGAAACATGCTGCCCCCAGATTTAGCAATACCTCCCTCGAGTGCCTCTGGACACAGTGGAGACCTGCTGCGATGTCCTCTATTGCTGCTCTAGGCGAAGGCCAGCAAGCAAGGTCACCAATCCAGCATGGGAGGCAGTGGCAGCGGTGGTCAGCGTCAACACCCTGCAAAAGAGGACAGCCACCCAGTGCAGGAAGAGGATGAATGGTCTCATCCGTTTCGCCAGCGTAAGTCACTTTTCTTATCACTCTCAGCTCACACGCTCACAAACCCATCACACATCCACAGGGATCTCACACCTCAAGGGACAACACCACTAACTCTCACATACACCCTCACATCTCCATCAGGCTCATACCCTCTGGAGCTCACGTCCTCATCCCGTCCATGGCTCCACTCACCACAGAAACATTCCATGCAGTGCCATGCGTCCTGCTTACACTCTTACCATCTGTTTTCAGCAGGGAGAGGTCCCAGACCAGGGCTGGAGTGGCCCACGTTAGGCCCTTCATTCTGAGGAGTGTGCCATCATGCTGACTGATGAGGATGGGGACCGTGCCTGTGGCGACAGTGAGGTTGGCGGTGAACACCCACGTGAGGATCCAGTACCACGTCATCCCTCTCTCAGTGCAACTGTGAGTGCTCTCTCTCCTGTTTTTGACTCTGCTGCCATGCATTAATCATCTCTACTTTGGTTCACAGGGAGCTCTGCCAAGCAACCAACAACCTCAGCCAGCCAGTCCCTCAGCTCCATCCACGTCCTCTCCTCCAACCAAGAGGACACCTCCTCCATTGAAGAGCTGGAAATAAGCAGCCTAGAAGACCCATCACAGTGCTTACCCACACCCTCCACCAGCACAGAGACGCATACCTTGGTGGGACCTAGATCTAGAGCAGGCTCGGGTTTACAATCTGGTGGTCACCGCATGGACACGTGTCTGCAGCAGGAGGAGGCAGGCTCAGCTAAGCTCCCAGGCACTCAGAGAATTGCTGGGGAAGAGGCATCTGTGAGGTCTGAGTCAGGTGACAAGCCTCTGGATTCAGGCTTCCAACTCATCATGGAGAGTCAGCAGAAGGCGGGGAACTTCACGCAGAGCTGTTGGAAGCCCTCAACAGAGTGGCATGCGAGTCGGAGGATTGCGTCCACCTGCTCTCTGATGAAGTGGTGCCCACATTTGCACGTTTGGAGGTCTCCATAGGAAGGAAGGCGGATGCCATAGAGACCCTGGTCCAGCAGAACGCGGAGATGCACACAGACCTGCACTCCTTCGCATTAGCCATGGAAGCGTTCCTGCAGTGTCAACGCAAGATTGAAACAGGGCATCTCAACATCCTTCCAGGTGCCCCTTCCCCTCCTCTCCCTCTGAGTCCCCTTGCCTGTAACCTCCTCAGCCTCGTCCTCTGTCACTGCAGAAGGAGCAGCTGGCCCACAGGAGGACAGCCCCGAAGGCCTCGGCTCTCCATAGGACCCATGCCAAAGTCATCAGAGGCAACAGGGTCAGCCATTGCACAGGCTGTCACCACTCCTGCTGTGGATGTCAGGACAGCACCTGGAAGAAATGATAGGCCTAGAAAAGTTAAGAATTTCTGGTGGCCAGTCGTTGCACGGGTGAACACATTTTGTCACTTTATAATCAGAAAATATATTCACTTTCACTGAATAATGTGTAATGGTGTCTTTTAGCTTCATTGACAGGCTTCGTGAAACCTTCCCCTGCAGCCCCCCAACCCCACCACTAGCAGTTCAGCCCACAAGTGATTCTGGGGGGAGAAGTGTGTGGCAGGGCCTTTTGGATCCTCATGCAAGCACTCTCCCACACACGTGGATCTTTCCTCCTTCACACTCATCTCAATGCTGCCTACTGGGGTACTCTTTCAGTTGTCCATCTGATCTGACCTGCATCTCCGCCCACCCACTGATCGCACTCCCATGCAGCATCCCAACCAACACAAGACTCCTTTCACTTTCAATTTTGCAGAATGGTTGCAGTGAAGCATATCTTCAGCTTCCCCTTCCTTTCCCCTGCCCCAGTCACCCATGTCCATTCCCCCATGGTCTGCTATGAATGATCGTCAATTGGGTGGAAAGGTCCAGCTGTGAGTGGGAGAGGAAGGTCTAGGTTTGACTTGGAAAGGAAGGTGTACGGGGGTTGAGATTGCGAGGGGGGGAAACGATGTGGGGGGTAAAAATTGAGCGTTGTGGTCACTTTCACAATAACTGGCAGTGGATGCCCTCCATGGCCCCTTGGCGCCAAGCCCTGCAGTAAGTGGCAGATGTGAGTGACCAGGTCCCTAGACATGCGCAGTCGTCGGTGACACTGGTTCTCAGTCATCTGCAGGAATGACAGGCAGCATCTATAGAACCTGGGTGTCGTTAGGTGCCGACCAGCCACACCAGCACATCTTCCACCTCCCCGCCTACCAGCCAGAATCCTTTTCTTTCAGGATGTCCAGGTGAATGTGCACGTTCCGTATCTTCCCGAGAATCCCACCCCCATCCACATTGACCTCCCTGACCTTCTCCTTCATACCCCAGGGTCCGTGTCTGCCCCCAACTCCCCACCAACCACCCTCACTGTCCCTTCTATGGCTACCGTCGCACCCTCACCCTCCCACCCTACTGGTTCGCTCTGCCCTCCTTCATTCTCACCATTCCCTCCTACCACGGCCACCCTCAGTTCACCTGGACATCCCCCCACTTAGTCCTTTCTCCCGTCTTACTCCTTCCCCCGTTCGAACTCCTTCCTTCCCCTGGACTCCTTTCCCCACTCCAAACTCCTTTCTCCTCCCAGACTCCTTCATCCTCCTGGACTCCCTCCCCTCCCTGATGTACTTACCCCCTCCGAACTCCTTCCCTTACACCTTCCTCCCCCCTACACCTACTTCCTCAGGTACTGCATTCTCCCCCATTACATCCTCTGCCCCCGTGCTCCCTCCCCCTCCCTCCCCCTCCCAATCTCACATTCCTCTGACACCATCGATCCCCCGACCTCGCAATCTCAACCCCCACACCACCCCCCGTACATCTTCCTTTCCAAGTCAAACCTAGACCTTCCTCCCCCACTCACAGCTGGACCTTTCTCTCCACCCCATCGATGATCATCCGTAACAGACCATGGCCAAGACACTGATGCCCCGAAGCTGACCCTCAACGGTGACCTTCCACCTCCTGTGAACTGCTTTGTGGCAGAGCCATGTCCATGAGAATCCACCCAGCATGCAATGCACATTCCTCCAGGGTTCGGTTGCTGTAGGGCTCCAGCATCTTCTGCTCCTGGGATGTCCGCGATGTGAGCAAGGCCTTGGCGATAAGTCCCGACTTCTGCGTGTCACACTGGTCAAGGCGTGTTCTGTGCCAGCGTGTTTTCCCGCCGACGTGGGCAGTAAATTTGACGCGGGGGGATGATTCCAGTGAGCAGGGCTTATAATGATATGCGGATGTATTAAAATGATGTCCCTGAAATGCGGCGACGGGCAGGTCAGACAGTAACAAACTGGTTTCACGACAGTGTGAAGCCGATTTTTGGCCGTCCCACCATATTGTCCGCTCACACCCATCATGACGCCCAACGCCAATGGGAATAGAAACTTCCGCCCATAATTATCAGTCAGGTTCTGATACATAGATCGTGAACGATGTTCAAAAATCTCAATATCACTTATTAAATATGTCTGTGCACAAGATCATTATTGTGAGTTGATTATTATTTTAATGGGCAGGATTTTCCCGTTGGCATGCAGGGGCAAGCACACGCGTAAAATAATGTGCGATGACGCAGGCGAGCGTCCTAGCGTCACCGCACACCATCACGATATTTCGTTGGGCGGGGCGCAATGATATCCGATGCACACCCGCCATTAATTAACCGGCCACATAAGGCCCTTGAGGCGGCAATCGACAGCAATTTTTCAGTGCCCGTGCAATCTTTGGGTCGGCACACAGGCGCAACAGGCAGGTGGGTAGGACACATTTGTATAAACCTCATCCATGGGCGGGTTAAGAGGGCTCACTGGGGTCGCGAGTGTGCACAGTCAAATATTGATGTTTCAAAGTTACTGATACTTGCCTGTGTGATCTGCACAACTTCAAAACGCATACCAGCTGCTTTGACTGGATTCACAACCTTCAGGTCAACAATCTGCAGTCAGGAATCTTTTTTGGGTCTGCAGGTTTCAGGAAGCCTTCCCTTAGCCTGGGAATGAGAGCTGAACTCTCCACTGAAGGCACCTCCCCTGAGGAGGAAGGGAGGGCTAGAAGAGGGAGGAGGCCAGGAGTGCACATTCAGCCTCCAGGGGAGTCACCTTTGGGAGGTCAGGCGCAGGTACAGGAGGTGCAGGGCCAACAGGAAGTCCAAGGCAGAAGGGGCCACAGAAGACGCCACTATCCTGCTGCAAGGGTATACAGGTGGCGAAGCATCTACCTCAATATGTCTGAGATGCAGTGCCGAAGGAGTCTCCGTCTCTCAAGGGAGACAGTCAACTATATCTGTCAGATGATTGGCCCTGAGATCTCCCCTAAATGTGTGGGTGGACACCCCATGCCAGTGGCTCTAAAGGTCACAGCTGCCCTCAACTTCTGTGCCTCTGGCTCCTTCCACGGGTCGGTGGGTGATCTCTGTGGTGTCGCCCTATCAGCTGTACACACTTGTGTCAAGCAGGTACAGATACACTGTTCAGGCGTGCATTGACATTCATCCACTACCGTTGGGACTAGGCAAGCCAGACACAGCGAGCCAGAGGCTTCGCGGCCATTGCTGGCTTCCCTCGCGTCCAGGATGCAATAGACTGCACACATGTAGCCTTCAAGGCACCAGCAGGTGAGCCCGGTGCTTTCACCAACAGGAAGGGCTTCCACTCCAGGAACGTGCAGATAGTGTGTGATCACAGGATGCTGATTCTACAAGTCTGTGCAAGGTACCCAGGCAGCTCCCACGACACCTACATCCTCAGACACTCCCAGGTGCCAGGACTCTTCAGTGCTCCAGCCCGGCTTAATGGATGGCTTCTGGTTGACAAGGACTATTCCCTCAGAAGGTGGCTCATGATGCCTCTCCACCATCCAAGAACAAAAGCTGAGCAGTGGTACAATAGGAGCCATGCCTCCACAAGGGCTGTGGTGGAGAGAACCATTGGTCTTCTCGAGATGCACTTCCGATGCCTGGACCCCTCAGGGGGTGCACTCCAGTACCCTCCAGATCGCGTGTCGCTGATAGTGGTTGCATGCTGCGCTCTCCACAATCTTGCGCTGGAAAGGGGGGAATGCTGTGAATGATGAAGACATAGACACAGTGGCTGTGGCTGCACATGATGAATCCAGCAGTGAGTCCGAGGATGAGCACGCACACGGAAATGCTGAGGAGGTACACGCTGACCCGGGCATACTCCAGGGAGGCAGGGACAACCGGGAGGCTTTAATCCAATGAACCTTCAGCTAGCACACCACATATGGACCTCCAGGACAAGCCTGGGCTGTGGGCTCCATACTCAATACCTAAGTGCAAAATCTGCCTGGTTAGGAACATTAACTAAGGACCTTGTTAATAAAGCTGGCTGCCCAACAAAGCACTCATTACAGTTTTGGAAACTATACACATGTAGAAGAAAAGAGGTACCCCCAGCCATGGTGACATATCTGAATTTAATATGTCAAGCAAACCAACCTATTCCAAAAAAAAGAAGACAAAATGTTACAAATCAAAACAAATCATAAGGACCTCATCTCAGGCCAACACAAAAGCATCAGTGATAAACCCGTGGTGTGCCTAAGGTGCCTTATGTTTTCATTCCGTGTGCTACGTCTTGGCGCTGCCCCATCGCTGGAAGTGGTATCTGAGACAGCCTGCTGACTCTGCTGCCCTGTTGGCCTTGATGACCTTGGTGGCCATCCTCTGGTCCGTGGAGCCTGTGCTGGCCTTGCCCGGGAGGGAGCTGCCAGTTCCATAGCTGGCATCTCCCCAGTTGTCGTAGCCTCACCGGATGCAACAGTCACTGGCAGAGGGACAGAGGGGCTGTTGCCCTCATCCGGAGCGCCCTGAGAGGAGCCCGAAGAGATGACAGGCAGCTGCTGTGCCGAAGTGAGGTCGTTTCGGACCTCCCTGCTCACCGTGGATGGATGGGCACTGAGCTGGGAAACTTGGTGCCCAGACCATCTCCCAAACTGGCACTGACCAGCTAGGGTGAATGCCGATGTGAGGGCTTGCTGGTCCAAGCGCATCCCCAGGAAGCCCTGATGGGTCTCTTGGAGGAGCTTCTCCACGAGAGTCGCCATTTTCTCCATGGAAGACGCATGGCACTCGGACATGAGGCTCATTGCTTCGGCGATAGTCCGTGTAGACTCCTCCACCTCAGACACCAAGCCAAGTATAGCCTCATGTATCTCCCCCGGATGCTCCCGTACACCCGGCCCCATTTCCTGCAGCTGCTGCTTCACAGATGATTCCAGAGGCACATCATCAGGCACCGACTGAGCATGTGCCTGGTCCCCTGCAGTCCTCCAACTGCTTGCACCATGGGCACTCTCTGTCTCTGCCAGCTCCTCCAGCAACTGTGAAGTGTCCGCACCGCTGTGCCCCGGGACATTAGCCCATGTTCTAATTCCCACTGAGGTGCTAATATCTGCGCTGGTTCCTGCCTGGCAGAGATGGTGTGACGCTGGTGAGACTTCAGGGCCCTCAGGTGTGAGAGGGGGCCTCTGCTGCTCCTCCTTCCGGCCCTGCTCCATTGATGCTGAAAGGAAGAACAAGTACATTGGATCAGTTAAGGTGGAGACAATGTTAATGTGCATCCCTGTCCCCCGGATCATTATGCGCTCATCCTTCCATACGCAATGGTCAAGCCATGTTGCAAACTTCAATCACTGAACATTCAGCAGTGCCATGGCTATTGGGAGAACAGTGGTGACCTCACTGCTGGGCAAACATACCTGCCCATGGCACCCCAGCCTCACCGACACCGGTGGACCTGAGTGCATGGCGCCCTCTCAGATCTAGGCCTCCTGCTCGAAGCGGCTGCGAATCGCTAACTGGGCCGGCCCTCCGCCAGTCCTCACCCGTTCGGCTGCATTATGTGCATTCTTCTCCTGAAAAGGAGAGAAGAACATTGATTAATGCTAATTGTACCTGGACTCTCTCCGCGGATGGCCCACCCCAATCAGATTGGGACATTGTAGGGCTCCAGTGTCTTCTCACCCCGCTGCTGCCGAACACTCACACAAAGATGCTAGGCCTGTCCCCACCACTATCCCCACCCCCTTGGCCAAATGCTGCCTACATCACATTAGGCACCACACGGTCTAACCTTCCATAGCAAGAAGGCGCAAGCACGTGGAGCGCAGAGGGCAGCAGATCGATTGGTGACACACCACCTTGAAGCTCCCCTCCCAGCATGTCACCAGCCTGACTTTGACATGTCCTGGAGTTCCAGCACTGGGCCTAGGTGCAGCTCCTCCAAGTTGCCCCCAAAACAGTAATGTGGGTCTCAGCGTACCACATGCTGCGGGTGCAGAACCCATCTCTTCACCACCCTCTCAGGGTGACCTCAGCATGGGCAATATCTGCTGGCCCACCCAGCGAAGGACACATGCCGTCAATGATTCAATGCAGTCTCTACACTCAGACTTTGGGGGGGTGGGTGTACCGGGGGGGAAAGCCTACCTGCTGGGTTAAGTGACCAATGCCAACATGGTACTCAACCTTCCTGAGTGCAACAGGTCATTGAAGCGCTTGCGACAGTGGATCCAGGTGCGCCGCACCACATCGCTGGAGCTCACCACCTCCACCACCTCCTCCCAGGCATGTTTGGTCATGTGGGGTGGGCTTCTCCTCCCGTTCTGGGGTACCAGGACATCCTGCCGTGCTGCCACTTCCTCGAGGAGGGCAGCAAGGCAATCAATGGAAAACGAGGGGCACAGTGCCCCCCTGCCCTACACTCCTCCCTGGCCTGGCAGCGCTCTGGGGAGCCCTTCCACTGGCCATGATTTGCAGCCTTTGAAAGGCTGCAGCAACTTTTTAAAACAGGGCACCAGGTCGACATTGGGCCCGGCGGTTATTGCAGTCCCGCCGCCGCCTGCCCACTCCCGCTGTCCTTCGAAGCGCGATTCATGCGAGCAGGTCTTAATTGGCCCGCCCGCGTAAAATGGTGGCGCAGACCCAATCGCGGACAGCGATCGAGTCCGCACATGCCCACGCCCACTCCCGCTCCACCCCCCCACCAGCCAGAAAATTCTGCCCAATATGTATTGGCCCAATTTTGACTCAGCCAAAACTCACTCATTTAGACTTAAAATTGGGGTAATTGTCAGCTTGGTTCAGTTGGTAGCATTCTCACCTCCAATTTAGTAGATTGAAGGATTAAGCGCTCTTTGCACACATAATTTAAGCCAACACTTCAGTTGCAGATCGAGAGAGTGTTTCATTGTCAGAGATGCCACCTTTCAGATAAAATGCTAAAGCCAGGTGTTGTATAGTGCATATGTAAAAATCCTATAGTGGTACTTGACCAAGAATTTTCCTAGTATCCTAACCATCATTCTTACCCCAACCAACGTCAAAAAGAGGTCTTGTAGTCATTCATTCATTTTCTGGGTGCAAATTGACTGGTATTTTTCTCTATATAACAATGAATACACTTCAGAAGGGGCATTTCCATTGGGCAAAAAGCACTTAGGAGCATCCCTAGGAAGTGAAAAGCTACCATACAAATGCACGTTCTTGACTGTCTATATTTTGTAATCTTTTTCAAAACTTTCAGACCTTAAGATTATGCTGTGAAACAATGAACAAACAATTTAATATATTTGCACTAAATACCCTATGGCTGCTGAGGCATTATCCCATTTATTTTTGCCAATGTTAAATGATAATTGTGCGTATGGAGTTTGATTGGAATAAATTAGGGCCTGTATACTGAATTCTACATGGTGTAATTTCAGCCTCAATTTATCTCTAAAGTTTCCTTGATCTCTGTCAGATTGTGACTTTTGTTTTCTGGATGAGGACCTTCCCCACTGGCCGTGAAATGTCCACACAGGCCAGCAAGGTAAAACTCACAGCCAGATAATGGAGTGGCTCATGGCATCCAGCAAATTAAATGTTTCACAGTGGTAGGGCAGTGCCGCGGGGAAAAGCGCTCCTCTTGAGGTGATATTCCAAGCCTTTGGAAAGATTAGTACTGCCTCCTTTACTCTACCGTGCTGCTGCCTACAGATTTAGCAATTGCGAGTAGTTTGAGTATAGGGTAATTACAGCACTGGTGGTGACATCTGTATGACTGGAAACAAATTTTAATAAGGGCATTACAATTGGACTGCGGCAGGAGAAGGGCAATCAGCATGCCCTCATTGCTGATTACCAGGTCATGAACCCCTGCACCCACATTGGAAATTAGCACTTAAAATCAGGTGAGGACAAGTCAGGGTTTGGCTGTGATGCCCTGTTTGATCGAATAACCTGTTAACATTCATTAAGCCCAGGCTCAGACATGCAGAATGGTCAGTTGAGATGTTACCAGTAAGAGTGGAACAATGTCTCAGCTGAAGCACTTGCAAAAGAAATCGAGAAAATCAATACAGCAAATATAGGAAAGCAACATTTAGCAGCTGAAACGATATAGTCACAGTTTCACCTCATTTTCACCTTACCAGAAATCAATATTTGTACAGTAATTTCTGGACAGCAACCAAGTAATGGAAAAACTAATAAAAGAAAATAAACTCTACAATTCCCTAGCCGCCTGTGCTGTGCTATGTAAGGGTTTCCTGCTCGGTATTTAAAGGAATTAGATGACTTCATTTGGCGCTGATGCATGCATACACACTAATGTTGTGATTCCATTGCAAATAATATTCCAAGCAAAGCACATGCAATGCATTTAAAATTATCTTTCTGTCAGAATTTTCATACTTATTAGGTGAGAGATGTTAGAGTTGAGGAATGGGATATTTTATGGTGTCAGCAAAATGTGTTCCCAGGTCAGGTATAATACAGGTTAGATGTAGAATAAAGCTTAAACTACTCTTCTCCAAAAACATGCCTCAGCTTCAAACTCAGAAGAGCATCCACTAATGTCCTGGTGTTATTGTCTGTGTATAAATTTATTGCCAATTTTGTGATATGAGCTGATGATCTTTAAGAAATGCATTGAGTCCATCTAAGCTAATTTTGGAAATGGCCCTTACTAACAGGCTCTTTATACCCTACCAGTCTGGGCTAGACAAGAACCAAGACCCAAGGTGAGATATTGGAGATCACACCATGGAATTTCCTGCTACATATGGTTCAGCTACAATTTAAAAAAGACACGCATTTATATAGCACCTTTTAAAGCAATAAATTGATCATGTGGCTTCAGAGGAGCATTACAGGCAAAAACTGACACTGAGCCACATAAAGAGAGGGCAGGTGACTAAAAGCCTGGTCACAGATGTAGGTGTTAGGAAGAGTCTTAAAGGAAGAGAGAGAGGCAGAGAAGAGGCTACACAAGACATAAAGTCTGAGATCTAGTACCTAGACGGTTAAAGGCAAGATGTATAAGTGGACATTTAGATGTCCTTTGGTTGAATGGTTCACAGACTGAGCATTTACTATAGCTTTGCAGAGTTGCTATTTCCTACCATAGACAAATAAAAGAGCTAGTTAAGTTCCTAAGCCAGTAAGATTTCCATTGTTGCAAGATTAATTTATTAGTCTATGTTGCCATGGCCCAGAATTGTAGACCACTGAAGGACTGAATGTGGCTTTGTACACAGTACCATACGTCAGGGTTTTTTTTAAGCTAAGAAACATGCTCCTTTGTCAAGTGTATAACCCACAATTTATCACTGCACCCTGCAGTTTCCCTCTGCTTTTGCTACTCTTTCAATTGAGACAGATAAAAACCCAAAAGCTGTTTTAAAATGCATAGAACATCTTTCACTTCGAACAATGTGCATTCCGTGCAAACACTGTCACAACATAGAACTGCACGGTGTACCTAGAGAAACAATCCAGTTACTCAAAGTTATTAAGGTATCTATATACTAACACTGAAATAGTAATTGTCCAGATAAAATGTACAGTTAATGCATGTTAACCATCACCACTGAAAAAATCAACACTGATAATGGATAATGGGCATGATGCATGACTGAGCCTTTCAAATCAAGATGTCCCATGTACAATTTCTGCTGTGATAAATTAGCTGGTCTCAGCCAAGGCATAGGTAAGTTGGCCTCATTTACCCTGGGCTCGGATTGGAGGTGGGGAAGGGGGAAATCAGTCAAGATGATTACTGCTGTTGCAGTGGCTCCTGCTGAAGTGTGCATATGGGAATGTTGGGTGTGAGCAGGAGTTAGCTCCACTGTGACATCTCCCTGAATACAACAGAAAGAAAGATTTGTATTTATGCAGCACCTTACACAACCTAAAGGTGTCTCAAAACACTTCACAGCCAACACTCAATGTCTAGGCCCATAAGGAAAAATAGCCAGTTGGATGAGGTACTGAGGGGGGATATAGCATGGAACTGTACTCAAGCATGAGCTCGCGCCTTCAGGAAAGGAGGGTCAAAAACTGAGATATTAAAATAATCTGAAGAAGCAGCTTATCCCTCACACCTTGTGTTTATCAAGATAACAGCAGTCAGTTGCAGGGACTTTATTGAGACTAAATTGATTTTTTGATGTCTTTTTACATTAAGCATTCCCAGGTCATCACGTGTTCGATGAGGATAAAGTTCAACCCACTTTGTTTAATATTATCCTAAGCCGCAGAAAAGCACTCAGTGTACCTTTTCTAACTCCTGCATCACCCATTTTGATACCTTTGGGAGTGAGATCGCCAATAAGTCCTGAACTATGGGTAGCTTTTTGCTGCATTTTTATGCCTGCTGCAAAATGAATTGAAAATAGTTTCTCGAAAGAATTTCCAATCAACCTTGAGCAGACCCACATTCAATTTGGGCTAGATCCCAATCAGACCCGGGGGTGAAAGGGCAATCCTCTGAAATTTCAGCAATATATAATTTAGTTTTAAACTGACATAGGAGCTCGAAGGGGAAATGTTAACCTTGGGCAACAGTATAAAATAGATAATATCAATTCAGCTGCCCATTTCACAACTCTTCTGATTTTTGCTTCCAAATGAAATTTAGAAGAGTTGTAAAACTGGTGGCTAAATCAATATTGCTCATTTTAAACTATTGCTCAGCCAAAATTACCCCCAAGGATTTGAGCCCACATTTCCTTTATTATCTCATTTTCTCCTTTTTTTAAAATATACAGGCTTTTAAAATCCAATTTTGACTTATCCCTGCATTATTCAATTGTTCAGAATTTGATTATGCATGTCTAATGACTGTTGACTGTTCACTATGCATGATTAATTAAGCCTGGGTGTGGTCACTTAGGGAAAAAAAGCTAGACCAAGGCAAGCTGCCTTCAGCATGAGAGAGCAGACATTTTAAGGCATTGGATAAAACTCCTGTTATACACATAGAAACTAGTGTATCATCTCTGCACATCTCCAAGGTATAAAACATAAAAATCCCAACTTCCTTTTGCAATCATGGTGGTATTCTGCACTCTGGATGTTGGCTTTTCACCTGTGTTTCACAATTAATAAAGAGATGTACATTATTTATATTCTAAGACACTTAACACATGTGCGTGTTACAAAGATCGCATGAGGGAGGACATTCAGCACATCTTGCTTATCCTTCCATCAGAAGTTTATGTCATCCCATCATATCATCTAATAACCTCTTGTATAATCACAGGGATTTTGCCAGCAGTAACATGCCCAAAGAAACTTTCCTAGTTTTGATTGCTCTTTGCATGAAAATGTGCTTCCAGGCATCAATTGACTGACAGGCTAATTGGCCAATGGTTGCTGTTGGTCTGAACAACAGGAATCATTGGTCAAGTAGTAGGATGCACCAGATTCTTTTCTTAATTATCTCATGGACTTTTGTTTCAGTCTTGTCATCGTGGAATTCTGCTTCCTCAATCTTCACTATTCTTTCTTCAGACCTGGCTGGAGGCTGCTGGAGTACAAGTAGGTTTGTGACAGTTGTTTCTAAGCAGGTTTCCCTCGCTCCGCACCCCACACTCCGAATCCCCTGCCTCTTTCCCTTGTAAAGTGCAGGCATGTGGGCCCCTCCCCGGGCTCAACTTCTCTATTTCAAACCCTCAATGCACTGGAACCAACTCTTGGGCCATTTTGTGATTTAAACCTGGCTCTATCTATCTTTTCTTATCCCGGCTCTGCGTGTCTTGTCGGTTTTGATGGCAACAGGTGGCAGTTGGGCATTGCCGGGTAAGAGAGCGGTGGTGGCGCAAGGCGGCCAGTGCCACAGCTCAAAGCTGCCAGTTTTGGACATAAACATTTCTTCAGTCTGCCTTCAAGGTCCTTGCACTGAGGTGAAGCAAAAAGTGGTAAATTGAGATCTGGAAGTCTGATCACCATTGTGAGTTTAACATGGAAGGTTCTACTGAAAATCTTATCTGACATAAATGTGTCATTTTTGTTGAGTGCAGGCTGTGTCATTAAGTCCTTCTACCAGGTGTCTAATGACAATTTAATTTGGCACAGAATCTACTATAGGTATTCTGCATGCAAGGGAAAGGCCTGGGAGACCAAGACTGTAGACATAGCTATTGAGAAGCTGAATAGAATTTCAATGCAGGACAGTCCAGCAGGATTTTGTCCTTAAGGGAAGGAAATCTGCTGTCCTTACCTGGTTTGGCCTACATGTGACTCCAGACCCACAGCAATGTGGTTGACTTTAACTGTCCTCTGAAATGGTCTAGCAAGCAACTCAGTTATGTCAAGCTGCTACAGAGTACAAAAGGAATATAACTGGACGAACCACCCGGCACTGATCTAGGCACCGGAAACGCCAATGGCAAACTCAGCCGTGTCAACCCTGCAAAGTCCTCCCTCCTAACATCTGGGGGATTGTGACAAAATTGGGAGACCTGACTCACAGACTAGTCAAGCCACAGCCTGACATGGTCATATTCACCGAATCATACCTAACAAGCAATTATCTGGACACCATCATCACCATCCCTGGGTATGTCCTGTCCCACCAACAGGACAGACCCACCAGGGGTGGCAGCATGGTGGTATACAGTTGGGAAGGAGTTGCCCTGGGAGTCCTCAACATCGACTCCAGACCCCACGACGTTTCATGGCATCAGGTCAAAGATGGGCAAGGAAATCATCTGCTGAGATTTATCACATTCTGCGCCCCCCCAACCAGCCCCTCACCCTCAGCTGATGAATCAGCATTCCTCCATGTTCAATACTATTTGGAAGAAGCACTGAGGGCGGCAAGGACACAGAATGGTCTCTGGATGGGGAACCTCAATCTCAATCACCAAGAGTGGGCGGGTTCATGCAAACATACGAATTAGGAGCAGGAGGAGGCCACTCGGCCCTCGAGCCTGCTCCACCATTCAATAACGTCATGCTGATCTGAATGTAACCTCAACCCCACATTTCTGCCTAACCCTGATAACCTTTCACCCCCTTGTTAATCATGAATCTTTCTAGCTCTGCCTTAAAAATATACAAAAACTCTGCTTTCACCACCTTTTCAGGAAGAGAGTTCCAAAGACTCACAACCCTCTGAGAGAAAAAAATTCTCCTCATCTCTGTCTTAAATGAGTGATCCCTTAATTTTAAACAGTGACCCCTAGTTCTAGGTTCTCCCACAATAGGAAACATCCTCACCACATCCACCCTGTCAAGACCCCTCAGGATCTTACAGGTTTCAATCAAGTTGCCTCTTACTCGTCCAGATTCCAGTGGTTACAAGCCTAACCTGTCCAATCTTTCCTCATAAGAGTGTCTGGGTAGCACCAAAGCTGAACGTGCTGGCTGGGTTCTAAATGACATAGCTGCTAGACTGGGTCTGTGACAGGTGGTGAGGGAACCAACAAGAGGGAAACACGTACTTAACCTCATCCTTACCGATCTACCTGTTGCATGACAGTATTGGTAGGAGTGACCACTGCACAGTCCTTGTGGAGACAAAGTCTGTGAGACAGGTCTCCCAATTTTGTCACAAAGTCCTCTCTTCACATTGAGGATACCCTCCATTGTGTTGATGGCACTACCACCATGCTAGATGGGATAGATTTTGAACAGATCTTGCAGCTCAAACTGGGCATCCCTGAGGCACTATGGGCCATCAGCAGCAGCTGAACTGTATTCAACCACAATCTATATAACCTCATGGCCCGGCGTATCCCCCACTCTACCATTATCATCAAGCCAGGGGATCAACCCTGGTTCAATGAAGAGTGCAGGAGGGCATGCCAGGAGCAGCACCAGGCATACGTAGAAATGAGATGTCAACCTGGTGAAGCTTAAACACAGGAATACTTGCGTGCCAAACAGCAGAAACAGCATGTGATAAACAGAGCTAAGCAATCCCACAAGCAATGAATCAGATCAGATCTAAGCTCTGCAGCCCTGCCACATCCAGTCATGGGCGGTGGTGGACAATTAAACAATTAACAGGGGGAAGAGGCTCCATAAATAACGCCATCCTCAATGATGGAGAAGCTCAGCACATCAGTACAAAAGACAAGGCTGAAGCATTTGCAACCATCTTCAGCCAGAAGTGCCAGGTGGATGATCCATCTCAGCCTCTTCCTGAGCAGTCTTCAGCTAATTTAATTCATCCCACGTGATATCAAGAAATGGCTGAAGGTACTGGATACTGCAAAGGCTATTGGCCATGACAACATTCTGGCAATAGCACTGAAGACTTGTGCTCCAGAACCCTCTGCTCCCCTAACCAAAATGTTCCAGTATAGCTCCAATACTGGCATCTACCCCGTGATGTGGAAAATTTTCCTGATGTGTCCTGTACCTAAAAAACAGGACAAATCCAACCCAGCCAAATACCACCCCATCAGTCTACTCTCAATCAACAGTAAATTGATGGAAGGTGTCATTGACAGTGCTATCAAGCGGCACTTACACAGCATTAACATGCTCGCTGATACTCTGTTTGTATTCTGCCAGGGCCACTCAGCTCCTGACCTCATTACAGACTTGGTCCAAACATGGACAACAGAGCTAACTCAAGAGCTGAGGTGACAGTGACTGCCCTTGTCATCAAGGCCACATTTGACTGAGTGTGGCATCAAGGAGCCCTTTAAAAACTGAAATCAATGGGAATCATACCTAGCACAAAGGAAGGTGGTTGTGGTTGTTGGAGGTCAATTATCTCAGTTCCAGGATTGGCCAGCAACTCTCTAAGGTGGGAATTCCTCCCAAGACAGGGGCAGAGGTCTGGCCTTAAAGCATTAATGCTGCTTCCAGCATTAAATTGCTGAGGGGCAGCCATTGGAATTGTGGGCGGGCACCCCCCCCCCCGCCCCCCCGACTCTTTAGCCGGGTAGGGAGGGCTGGTGCGGGGACCATGCCCTCACCCCCCCCATAAAATGTAGTACTGCCATATCACCAAAAAGAACTTGTATTTATATAACTCCTTTCATGGGTTCAGCATGACCTCATTAAATATTCTTTTACAGCCAATGAAGCATTTTTAAAGTGTAGTCACGATTGTAATGTAGGAAATGCTACAGCCAATTTGTGCACTGCTAAGTCCAACAACATCAGTGAGTTAATGACCAAACAGCCTGTTTCTGGTGATGTTGTGAGTGGCAGCATTGTGAAAATAGTGACAAACAAGTAAAGAACCATGATGGAAACTCACTTACCTTTGTTTCTCTCTTCACAGATGCTGCTGGACCTGCGGAGTATTTCCAACATTTTCTGTTTTTATTAAGGACTATGCTTTTATACTGAGGTTAGGGACAGCAGCACTAGAAAGTTTACAGCTTTTTATTGCACACACTTCTTTAACCTCTGAGCATTTGCCTGCACGCAAGGCAATCATTTCAAAATTAAATTATGGCGGGGCCTGATTACGTGTGGTGCTTTTCTTACAAATTTGGAAATTAGATTTAAAGGAGCGATTCCATAATTTAGAGTTGATAACTTTGCACAGAGTGCGTGTAGGAATGTCACAGGCATCAACTTGACATTTTCTGTCACGTAATTTTAAAGGATAAAAAAAATCACAATTCCCCCAGAGGCAGGTCATGGAAACACTGTTCTTACCCAAAGAAATCAGAAAAATGTTTACTTTCTCTTCCTCTCTAACAGTTTCCAAGAGATTCAAGTGTAATGGAGTTGAATCATGCTGTGCAATATTAGTAACACATGTTAGTATATTTGTATGAAATTGCTTTATCCCACTATTTTACTAAAGATTTAAGACAATTAGGCTAGTGCCTTTTTGTAAATAGCAGAGAAACATGTTAACACATTTGCAACTACAATATGATTTCAAGCTCCATAAGTCTAAACAGTGTCTAAAAATACTAGCAAACAAATCCAAACAATTACTTTGGCCTCATTTTTTTTCTTGCTCTGATTTTTTTTATTGAAACTATTTAATCAATCTTACTAAAATCTCTATAGACTTAAAGAATCCAAAAAATAATATATTCATTCAGTTAGAAAGGTTTTTGTCTATCATGGAGCTGATTCTGTACCCCCAGGCTGGACCTAAAAAAGCTGCAGCAGAGAGATGGACAGTGAAAATGAATGGTGAGCTAGGAAGAACATTGTTAAGAGATGTCACAGAAAGCTTGGCTGAAGAGGTAACTTTGTAAAGGTTGGGAGGTAAGTGGTGGAGAGGTCCAAGGTAAAAATTCCAGAGAGCAGGGATAATGCAACTGAAGGTTCTACCACTGAAAGCAGGGTTTAAGAAGAGAGGGGAAGTAATTAGATGGTCAGAGCTAAAGGAGCACAGTATCTCAAAGAGTTTTTAAGGCTGGAGGAATTTGCAAACAGTATGGTGGAACAAGGTTGAGGAGAGATGTAATGACAAAAATAAGGATATTAAATGTAATATGTTGGAGACTGAGATGCCATTTGTCTAAAAATCTTTGCAATAAGCTTCTCTCTATCCAACATTCCAAAAATGTTCGTGCTCCTGTGTGCTGCATGCCATTTTTGTTGAATACTGAGCTTCTCCTGGAAGCTGTTTTCTGCTCCTTAGTGCTACAGATAAAGTGTTGATGGATTCTTGTCATTACCGGTATGGACCATTTAACAATTTACAATTTTTCTACAAGTTACGCACTGTTGCGGACTTGTATTGTTCACATTTGGTGTTTCAGTTTATAAAGTCAGAACAGAAGAAGTCTCTTGTCAATCTGTTCATTTTATCTGTTTGTGAAGGTTGAATTTGCATCAGGGAGAAAAGTCCGACACATTAATAAACTACGTACAATCCTTCTGACAACATAGATACATTAAGGTTCCTTTTGTGTCTTTGAAATAATTCACTGCATTTGTTTCGAAATTGTTTAGAAGAAAAAGCTTGAACAACAACTTGCATTTAAATTAACACCTTTAAAATCATAAAACACCAAATGGGCTTCACAGGCTATTATAAAAAAAAAGAGGCATTTATGTAGCATCTTATAATTGTCTTTCAGAATGCCCCAATGCATCAGAACATATGTACATTTTACTTCCCGGTGAGTTTTCCCAGGGTGGTGTTAGGGATGCTAAAGTTGGCTTCAATAGCATCCGCTATAGAGAAGGCATATGACAGGGCATATTCAAGAGACAGAAGCATGTTCCAGCAGATATCTGATGTGCTCAAACAACATGTTTTGAGATTTGGTCCACATCACTGATGCTCCACAGTCTGTGTATCTGCAGAGTATAACATAGGAGAAGAAGTTCACAGACTCATTAGCTAGTGATGCATTGTTCGATAATGAGTGCCCTCCAGTATTACAACAGGAGTCCAGTAGAGCCATTGCAGAAGTTCCAGACCTCCAACATTAGTCTCAGATTTTAATTTCTAAGTTCAACTGACCTCTCAAAATATATTCTATAAAGCTATTGCCTTCCAGTTACAATTCTACTATATGAAAATTCATTGTTGGCAGGTCAAAGGAAGATGGACAGTTAAACAGCTTGAAATTCTGGTTCACGGTGAAGATCATGTGATGGGGAACTAGAGAAAGTTACCATTGAGATCAAATATGCAAGTGCACTATCAAGTGCACGACACTCAATGTGCTGAAAAGAAATGGATCAATTTGTTAGCATGGTCTGAAGTAGAGATGTGAACTGTGTGCGAATAAATCTTACACTGAAGTCCTGAGAGTTTACCTCTGACTCATGGACAGAGGAGTGACGAGATATTCAGACCTTTAAAGTACCAGCAAACTGCCAAACATTAACTTCCAGCAGCTCTAAAGTGTGAACTATGATCTCCAGTGATTTCAAGACCTCAAAATTGGCGTTTTCATCTCCCTTAATCTTCTCTTCTAACAATTTACAGAGTTTTAACACTGAAGCATGGCATAACTGAATCACTACTTCAGTTCTTTGTCTACTCTCCTATTCTAGACAACCTTAGATTCTGCACTATAGATCTTCATCAATATTTCACCATTTAAAAAGCATCAATGCATCTGAATTAAATTGTGGCTATATTTTAAAATTCATAATAAATAATTCCTTACCTGCAGAAACTGAGGTGGACATCTGGTGCTTCCATGCATGTTAAGAGAAGTGTCTGAAGAAAGTGTGGAAAACAAAGTACAACATGGAGGTCTGTCCTGAAAAAAGGTCATCATCCTGAAATGTTAAAGCTGTTTCTCTCTCCCCAGATGCTGCCTGACCTGCTGAGTACTTCCAGCATTTTTTGTTTTTATTACAATATGGAGGGAAATCAGTCACAATATTCGATTTTCTCAGGTGCCTCTTCGCATAGATAATTACCCCCAGATATAGGAAAAGTGAAGATGAAAGTTGAGATGTCTATTATGCTAAGAAGGATATAATTGTTCACTGTGGACTGGTTCAAATGAGAACAAAGTCTGATGCCATTTCAGATGGTTGGTAAGCAACTGAGGAAGGCACTGTGCTTAATAAGAAGGCCTGAACATTGCCCTGTGCCAGGTTTGCCATTGAAAAGGTGTCAGGGCAGCACTTCAAATGGTGGGTGTGACCCTCTTTGAATCATCACATTCTCCTGAGTGAGTTAGGAGGCAGGGTTTGAAATGCTTCAGAGCGGGTAATTTTATTCTATCCCACTTCATAGAATCAGATCGGCTGCCTGTTTTACACACAGACTGATCTTTCTTTCAATGGAAAATAAAATCAGGCAGAGTGTAAATTGTGTACCTGACCAAAGCCTGTCAGGCAGGTTAGATTAACATAACCCAAGCACGTAGCATGAAGGAGAGAAACGGCAAGCATATTTTGGAGCATTCAATAATTCTACTGATGTAATGCACAGGTTGATTCATAGGAAGTGAAGACAATGGATAATTGAGCTGCAGGAAGATCCAAACTGGGGGCATTGGTGGTTGTTCAGGAGCGGGAAATGTCCACAAATGAATGATTTTAGAAGTGTTTGCAGAAGGTAGAGGACAATGGCAGAAGAGATTTTGCAGAAGACACAATTGATGGTGTCTGTTACCAGCTATTCCTAGATGTCTTGCAGATGGCAAGGAGATTTTTTTCCAGCAGGGTCTAGTCTGCCTGACCACCCTGTCGGCTTTGTTCACCTTCCTCTACCACATGAGGTGTCAGCTGTGGCTCAGTTCATAGCACCCTCGCCTTTGAATCAGAGGGTTGTGGGTTCGTGTCCCACTCCTGGAAACCAAGAACTGTGATTGTACTCGAAAGAGTTGCAATCTGTGACTGTTGATAACTCGAAAGAGTTTCCTTTACCACATCCAGGACATCAGGAGTCCTTTGTGAATGGCAAAACTGTGCAGCATGTAGCAAACAACAGTGTGAAACACCCCGGCAGGACTGTACTGGAGTACTCCCCCCTGATCTTTTAAGGCACCTGAAGCATGCCTTTAGAAGATTTATGATCTTGTTTAATGACAATCCTTAAAGCACTGTGAGCTTCACTGCTGAGCAGGAGTCCATAGGATCCAAACAAGGGCATGCACAAAGAGGACCTCCTATCCCCAGTCAGCTATCCTACCTGTCATCTATGAAAAGTGCTGTCCTCACATAATGATTTATGGTAGCTAACCTTTTAATGAGTGTTAAGTTGCAGAGTGAGATGATTCTGATTGCACACCAGCTTCACGATGATTAATTGAAATCCTTTCCAGCTGACAAAACTGTTTGTGTTCTCAGAAAGGGCAAGTATGACGGTGTGGGCACATTTGATTGCACCTTGCAGCTATAGAGATTGAGCCACCCCATAAATGTTAACAGCACAACCACACTGACATGCTAGGCCCAAAGGAAACAATATAAACCAGCCAGCTCACTTAGTTACTTAATTGCTTGCGGTGGACTGCCAGTGGGCTGATGTTACAAATGCCCCTGATTCAAGCTGAAAGCAGCCACTGGTGCTAAGTTTGAGTGCCATGGTGACTTTTATGGGCACTGGCACTGCTGTGCCTCTGATAGAGATAGGCTCCAAGTTTGGGCCAAACAAGTGGCACAACTTTGGTAAAAGCAAAATACTGTGAATGCTGGAAATCTGAAACAAAAATAGAAAATGCTGGAAAAACTCAGCAGTTCTGACAGCATCTGTGGAGAGAGAAACAGACTTAACATTACTTATGAAATTTATACTGTTTAATGGGGGTGGAGCAGGTGAAGCTGGATAGAAAGCCAGTGATAGGTGGGGGCAAAGCAGGGATTGACAAAGATGTCATGAACTAAAGGACAAAGGGAGTGTTAATGGTAGTGGTGAGTGCCAAAAAAGATGCTAATAATGGCATAAAGGTAAGAAAGCAGAATGTGATTATAGCAGAACAAGGTTAGCATTGTGTGAAAGAACAACATGGAACAAGTGAACAGTATAAATTTCATCAGATTTCCACTTCTCTTCAGTTCTAAAGAAGGGTCATACGGGCTCGAAACGTTAACTTTGTTTCTCTCTCCACAGATGCTTCCAGGCCGGCACAACTTTGGTATTACCACAGGATGGAAGTGCAGTCTTCTCAAGCAATGGGGAGGTTGAGATTTGGCCACTTTGGTCTGTATACACAGAGGCCTTTGGGTGCTAGACTCTACCTATCGTGCCCGATTAGCCTTGTTCCCTGTGCAGATCTTTATGAACCTTCTCTTATACCTCATCATATCAGATGGAAATATATGGGAAGGAACATTGCTTCATGTGGTGAATGGATTAAGTTGGAAAAAAATAAAGACCACAGTAGCTAGAGCAATGCTGAAACAATCAACAAAGGTGAGATTGCAAAACAGTACCAAAATAAAACCTATCAACAACAAACTACCCATCCTCAGAAGGGGACCATTAACTCCGTTTTTGCAAGTCTGCAGCTTTTTTACAACACCAAATGCCTCTGTGCCAGTGTTCATTTCAGGAAGTAAGCCACACAAAGTGAGGGAAGGAAATTTTAAATGGGACACTGAAGCTACATTTAAGTCTGATTTGTATGTGACAACCATTCGTATTGCAGTCCCAGGAATACTTATTGAACAGAATCATAGAACGTTTGCAGTACAGAAGGAGGCTATTCAGCACATCGGGAGGGCGTGCGCTCGACGCGATCAGGCGTAAAATCGTGCAAGAAGACATCGGACGAGCGTCCCGACGTCATCCCGCACGCGTGTAATCTCCAGGTCAGCGGGTGCGCATGGTGTCAGGGCTGCGCCCACCGTCAATTAAAAGACCACTTGAGGCCATTAAAAACCCAGTTGATTCAGATTTTAAATTGCCTATGCGATTTCACGCTCATCGCACAGGTAAAATTGGCAGCAGGCAGCCCACGTTTTGCAAAACCTCATCCAAGGGCGGGATAAAAAGGGTCAGCAGCATTGCCAGTATGAGTAGTGAGGAGTTTAGGAGATTGTTTGTTGCTGGTTGCTTATTTGAACTTGACAATTTCATCTCTGTTCTGAGCTTCATACTTAGCATTTCCAGGCTCCATTTCATGACCCTTTGGTGTTTCCAAGGCTCCAGGAGAATTTTGACCATGTGGACCCTTCCAGGTATCAGAAAGCCTACTGTAACCCTGGTAAGGGGATGGTGCTCTCCGCTGGTGGCACCTCATCTGAGGAGGAAGAGAGGGGCAGAGACAGAGGAGGCCAGGTGTCCCAATGCAGCTTTCAGGCGAGCAACCTGTGGGAGGAGAGGCACAGGCACAAGGGGAGCAGGGCCAGAAGGTAGTCCAAGTCGGAAGGGGCCGCAGAAGATGCTGCTATCCTGCTGCCAGGGTTTACAGGGTAGCAATGCAGCTACCTCAACATGTCCAAGGTGCAATGCCGAAGGAGGCTCTGCTTCTCCAGGGAGACTGTTACCACTATTTGTGAGATGATTGGGCCTGAGATCAGCTCCAACTGTGTGGGTGGACACCCCATGCCAGTGGCTCTGAAGGTCACAGTGGCCCTCAACTTCTATGCCTCTGCCTCTTTCCAGGGTTCAGTTAGGGACCTGTGTGGAGTCTCCCAATCAGCTGTACATAGTTGTGTCAAGCTGGTGACAGAAGCTCTGTTCAGGCGGTAATGACATTTATTCATTTCCGAATAGACGAGACCAGCCAAGCTGAGCAAGTCAGAGGGTTTGCAGCTTTTGCTGGGTTCCCCCGCAGCCAGGGTGCAATCGACTGCACACATATGGCTATCAAGGCGCCAGCGGGTCAGCCGGGTGCCTTCGTCAACAGGAAGGATTCTGCTTGATGAACGTCCAGATAGTGTATGACCACAGGATGCTGAGTCTACAAGTCTGTGCAAGGTACCCTAGCAGCTCCCATGACGCTTATATCCTCAGACACTCCTAGATGCTGAGGCTATTCAGTGCTCCAGCCCAGCTGGATGGACGGCTGCTGGGTGACAAGGGCTATCCGTTGAAAAGGTGGCTTATGACACCTCTCAGCCACCCAAGAACAGAGGCAGAGCAGAATTATAATAGGAGTCTTGCCTCCACAAGGGCAGTGATGGAGAGGACCACAGGTCTTCTGAAGATGCACTTCTAATGCCTGGACCGTTCAGGGGGAGCACTACAATAACTCCCAGAGCGGGTGTCACTGAAGTTGTTTCATGCTGCACTCTCCACAGTCTGGCACTGACAAGGGGGAACCCACTGGAAGAAGAGGATCTTGAAGCAGCTCCACAGGCCACAGAGGATGAATCCAGTAGTGAGTCAGAAGAGGAGCACAGTCAGGAGAATGCTGAGGACATGGAGGCAGACCTCTGTATCCTTCAGGGAGGCAGGGACACCAGGGGCACCTTGATCTAATGCTCCTTCAGCTAGGCTGCCAAATATCTGCTTCCATCTCATACCAGGGCTGCAGCCTCCATCCAGGATGTCTAGAATGACCTGTTCATTTGAACCCAAAGTCCACTCAGTGCCTGGGCAATAAAGTTTAGAGCCACTCACGTCCAGCATTACATATTGGCGTACCCTGCACCAAAAAAAAAGGTGAAGCATACTCAGGCCATTACAACTAAAACAAAATTTATGTAATTTTCACACTCAAAACAAATAAACATTACCATCTCTGGTGTTCATTTTCACACCAGTAAACATAAACAAAACATTGTAGAACAGAAGATCGCCCGTGAACTCTTGTGCCCATGGTGCCTTAAACTTAGGTTTACGAGTGCTACGTCTTGGTGCCCGCTGACAGCAGCATTGGAGACAGTCTGCTGATTCTGCTGTCTTGTTGGCCTTGACGACCTTGGCGGTCGCCCTCTGGTCAGTGGAGCCTGTACTGGACCCGCCTGGGATGGAGCAGCCAGTGCCATGGCTGGCATCTCCCTAATTATCGCAGCCTCATCAGATGCCATGGTCACTGGCAGAGGGGTGGAGGAGCTGCAGCCAGAGCGCCCTGAGAGGAGCCCGCAGAGATGACAAGCAGCTTGTGTGCCAATGTGAGGTCACTCTGGACCTCCCTGCTCACCATTGATGGACTGGCACCTAGCTGGGATATTGGGTGCCTCATCCATCTCCCACACTGGCACTGACCACCTGAGGTCATTGCTTGTGTGAGGGCTTGCAGGTCCGAGCACAACCCCAGGAACACCTGATTCTGTCCGTGGAGCTGCATCTCCATGAAAGTCGCCACTCTCTCAATGGAGGAGGCAGTACGCTCGGCCATGAGGGTCAACACAGTGCTTATGCTTCGCATGGACCCCTCGACAACAGAGGCCAAGGCATACATACCCTCGTGGATCTCTGCCAGATACTCCCACATGTTCCACTGGACATCCAGCATCTGCCACCTAATGGACGACTCCAGAGGCTCATCATCTGCCTTCGACTCAGCATCATCCTGGTCTCCAGCAGTCCTCCGACTGCCGGCACCCTGGAGACTCTCTGCCTCTGCCTGAACCTCAAGCGAGTGTGAAGCATCCCCACCACCGTTCTCTGACATTCTAGCCAAGGATATAACGGCCACCGAGGTGCTGGTATCTGCGCTGGTGCTTGGTTCAAAGAGCGGGTGTGACACAGGTGCAGCTGAAGCCTGGTGGTCCTCTGGCATCAGAGGTGGCTCTTCAGGCTCCTGTGATTGAGTGCTTGCTGGTGAATCTAAGGAAGAACAATGACATGTCATTAGCTTAAGTCATCACACTGTCACTGTGCATGCCAGGCACCCTGGTGAGACAATGGAGTTCTGCATCATGGTGCCATTGTCTTTCAGTGATCAATGGGAACTCTAGTTTTGAGGCTACCATCAATGAAGAGACTACACAAGAATGTTTGCACCATCCAAAACTCTCACCTCTGTGCACTACACTCTTACCTTCGTCTGATATCCCAGCATCTCCACAACCGGCTGAACGAGGTGCATGGCGGCTCTTCAGCTCTAAGGCATCCTGCTCAAATCTGGTCAACATTAGGAGGTTTGGGGGGCCTCCGCCTGTCCGTGACCTCTCAATGTTGTTATTGCTCATCTTCTCTTGAAAGGACAGAGGAGAATTGATCAATCCATTCTCTGCCTGCAGTGCCCTTGCAGCCTGGCCAACCCCAGCTGAGGAACACGTTTCAGGGCACATCTGAGTCGTGGCGCTCGAGCTGCAAGGCACTCAGCCCAAGCAGCCAGGACTCAACCCCTTGGCCAGTTCCGGAGTCATTGACAGTTGGCACTAAGACTCTAACACCCCTGAGTTCCACGGGCAGATGGCCAGCCCTTAACACTTCTCCACACTGATCCATGCCAACACGGTGCTCACCCTTCCCGAACACAGCAGGTCATTGAACCTTTTGCAAGACTGCACCCAGATGCACTACACAACATCATGGCTGCTGACCTGGGCTGCCACCTCCTCCCAGGCTTTTTTCTCAGGCGCAGTGGCCTCCTCCTTCCATATCTGAGAGTGATGGTGTCCCTCCTGGCAGCCTCCTCCTCCAAGGGCACTGTGAGGCACTCATCCGAAAACCTTGGGGGGGGTGCCGAGTGCCCACCCGACCTGCCCTCCCGCCTGGCATCTCCAGCTGCTGTTGAGGCCATAGCTTCACTCTCCAGAACACGGAAGATATGTTCTTTCCTGGCAGCCTTCAAGGAGCTGTCTATGTCATTTTTAAACCACCCGCCAGGCCGCCAATGGACCCGGCGCCCGACAGGCCCCAGCCAAGCCCTTCCCAGCCATTGGGGAGATGTGTTTCACACTGGGCGGGCCTTAATTGGCCAGCCAGTGTGAAATCGCGGTCATGGGCCGATCATGGTTGGGGGCCTGTTCCCAGGTCCCAGGCCCACCGATCACACACGCCCACCAAGGGTAAAATTCAGGCCATTGTGTCTATGCCAGCTCTCTGCAAGAGCAACTCACATAGTCCCACTCCCCCACCTTTTCCTCATTGCCCTACTTTTTTTTTTCTCTTCAAATAATTATCCAATTCTTTTTTGAAGACCTCAATTGAATGTGCCTCAACCACATTCTCATGCAGTGCATCCTAGGTCTTAACCACTCGCTGCAAAAAGAAAAGTTTTTCCTCATGTCACTGTTGGTTCTTTTGTCAATCATCTTAAATCAGTGTCTTCTGGTTCTCAACCCTTCCGTCAAAGGGAACTGTTTCTCCCCATCTACTCTGTCCAGATCCTTCTTGATTTTGAACACCTCTGTGAAATCTTCTCTCAACCTTCAAAACAAAACTTCAAAGCATATTTAAGGGAAGGGATTCAACATTAGTACACCCAAACCCAGTTAACTCTGCAAGCCACCCTGAATCCACCCGAAAACAGGCAATAAACATGAAAAAAACCCAACCAGGAAGCCTGAAGAAAGTTAAAAATTACTTATCTGCATTAATTTCTCACATTTCTTTGGGCATCCTGTTTGAAGTCATTAGTCAAGGATTTATATTTATACGTGAACTTAGTTGGTGCAGACATCTTGAGTTATGTTAGTTCAAATGAAAATTCATCAAGCTCAAACATGAATTCGGTAAGCTGTTCTGTCTTGTCGCCAGAGTTTAAGGTGAGCCACTGAAATGTGGAATGAAGTTTCCTGCACCAAGGATAAAAGTGAGCTAGGATATTTGACAAACAGTTTTTGAAGTATTGTAGAATTCAGCATATGGGTATTAACACTAAGGGTCAGCTTTATAACCAGTACGAAATCTACATATTTACATTGTACATTTATGGAATGAATGCTTTCCTATTCCCTTTCCCAAACATTTTAAATAATTCACCACTACTTCAAAAATAACATATTTACTGATATAAGGTTTTAATACATTGAAAAAATACATCCAAGTATTGAGCAAGAGAAAACCACTGGTCTACCTAGTCTTCTATTCCTAAACCTTATATCAGGCTGCTTACTGTGAATCGAGTCTTGAATCGTCTTTGCTAATAGGAGTCCATTTTCTTCAACCTGCCATGGTTTACCATTTCACCATCTCTGCTGGTAATTTGTTCTATATTTCTAGTACACTCTCAGTTAAAAATGTTGCCTTTGTTTCTTATTTTAATTTCACATTCTTAACTTTAAACTGTGGCACTATGCATCAGAGAGCCAGCAAGTTGCACCATAGAGTAGTGGGCTGCAAGTTTGATGTCACACTTTTCTGGGTTGCTGTACACAGCTATACCTTTGTGAAGGAAGTGATGAGCAAATGCCATTGAGGGAGGGAAAGAAGTCAGAGGAAGAGATCTCAACAGGCATTCTTACGCAACATCTAGTGGCAAGCTTTGGAGCAACTTGGCAAGAGGCCTGGGAAAAGAGGGAAGGAAGAAAAAAACAAGGGAAGAATTAGTAGATAACAAATTGATTTAAAACATGTCAAACCATCAATTTTATTTTCAAAATTAACCCAGAGTATACTTCCATCATATACTCCTTGACCTGTGGTCTCCATCAGTGCCTTTCTGGTCTCTCAACTTTATCAATAATCATAGGTTATTGTCCTTCTGATCTTTCCTCATTTGCTCTTACTAAGCTCTAACTATTCCAGCCTATATGTTATTACTCCTCTTAATCCTTATTGCGTTGAAAGCCAAACCATTTCCTACTTTGCCTTATTCTACCCCAAGACCTACAATGAAACTTTCCTTTGTCTTCTCTTCCTCTTGAAAATGCGCTTTTGAAACCCAACCAATAGCTTCTACTAGCTTTACTTCATTATTTTTAACTCCACTGCATTATCTGTCTTTCCCCCATCAATTAAAAATAATTCATCATCACTTCCTAAACTGATATAGCTTTCCCTGCTAAATGGTAATCTGGTAAGACACATAGACTTTCTTATCCCATCCAGCTCATCTCTCCTGAAGGTGATAGTCCTCCCTACGTATGATTTCAGGAGTGCCAAATGACGTTCGGTACCTTGCTGAAGAAGCATCCTTCATGGGTAGGCTGAGACAAGAAGTGACAGCACTATCATAATGATGTGCTAGGTCCCAAGGAAACAATAAAACTGGACAGCGCACACAAACAATACGTTGGCTGATGTTTCAAATATCCCACGATTCCACCCGAAAGCAGCCGGTAGCATAGTGGTTGAATTGCCTTGATCTACCCAACTACCCAATCCTTCAATCACCAGCATGTGGCAGAGTCTGCAGATCACGCATTACACTGATAAGCCACTGATCAGAACCCGTTGAATCAGAGTGGAAGCAAGTCGTCCTTGATCCTGAGGAAATGCCTGGGAGGAGGAAGAAGTTGAATACTACTTCTGTTGGTGATTTTGACCAGCATGAGAGGCATCGCAGCAAATTTTGATCCTGTTTTATCCATTGTATATATATGCACACTCCAGTAGGCACTGCTGGATAGCAGTCAGCAGCAGAAATCTTGGTCTAGTTTCACATATCTAACAAGGAGCACTGGGCACAACTGAGGCAGATCTTCCTTTGCACTGTCCTGCCTGAAATCAGCCAACGTGAATTTGGAAATGTCTTGGTCCTTATAACTCAGTTACTCACTATCTTAGCCATAAAGCAGAGTTATCTGGAGTGTCACAGACAAGGTTTTTCAGTGTTAAGTATTGTATTTAATAAGATTTCACTGTAATATGCTCAAGCCCTATCTATCAGAAGTACAATCAATTATGAGACAAATATCCCTTTTCCTGTCATTAACTTATGTAAAGTTAAACATGAAACCTTCCCGTTGGAACAATTCTAATTGCTAAATTGCTCAGAAATGCAGCGTTAAATAGAACTTTGTGAAATGGAGCTTTATTGTTAATTTAACTGTTTAATCTTTCCCCTCTTTACCATACGGCGTTTGGCATGTGGCCCAGTACTCACTAGTAAATCAGTTGCTTTTCAGTGTCTGTGGATTTGATTAATATGGGTGCCAAGTCAGTTCTTTATAAAGTGATAACAGGAGCCCTGCACTTCCTCAGATTGGGGAGTGGGAAAGGACAGCACAAAAGATTAAGACAAATGAAACTTGGAAAGTGGTCTCTAGTAAAGAGCCGATTGGTTTCTCCTAAGAAATGTGTCATGTTTTACAGCTGACCAAAAGGTCATCACTCATCTATACTCCCACCTTGAGCCTGGGAGGTAAGAACAAGGGTAAAGTTAGCCATGAAATATGTAGCGTTATCATTTGTACAAGTACCCAGATTTTTTTTAAATCAGGCTTCTGCTCAAACTCTTGGTCTTTCAGTAACACCTATTTGTATTGAGCCCAAAGGCATCTCGCAAAGGAGAGAGCAAATCCAATGTATTAGCTTGCAAATTATGCTGTATTGCATTATCCGTCCACTGTTTTAATGGAGAGATTAATTTATTTTTGCTAGATTAGTGTCTCCATTAGAATGGTAGATAGAAAATAGCTTGCTGCATAGTAGGTTAACATCACAGTTAAAAAAGCAAACAAAGGAATTTAATAACTAGTCATTGTATAATAACAGACAAGGCAATGCCTGTGCTGTAATTCTTTGCCAACAATATAGCATTGATATTTCCCATCTTTTCTTAACTATTTTGTTTTCTGTTTGTAAGCTATTTAGATGATTGATGGGTAAAGATGATGCAGTGAGGGTTAACAAGCAACAAATGGCAAACTCAGCTTACAAGGGTTAAAAAGTAACCCTTCCAGCAAATGCTGGAAATGCAAGGCAGGTCAATGAGCTTCTGAAAGAGAAAAGTTGTGCCTAGGAGTAACCTTTCATAATTTAATTTGGACAAATTGTATGAGTGTTCTCACCAAGTGATGTAAACAGAGATAAAATTATCAAAAATTCTATTTACAAAGCACTGCATTCAGTTCCACCATGACAAAAGAAGCAAGAAAATTCAATTCTAAATAGCCATGTCCTCATTGCAAAATGCTGCCCTAAAGCAGATCAATGTCAGCAATGTCATTAGACCAATATCAAAAATATGATGGTAAGCTTAATTTCCTGCATGCTATTTATTTTAAGCCTGATGATTAATGGATTTGTGCGAAATTTCTGTCTATACTATTTTAATGCAATTCTTAACCCATTGAAAATAAGCAGGCTTAAATTACTGCTAAAGTAGCTAAACTTATATCAGCAGGAGGTATTTCACCACCAGTATATCTCACCCGGCTATTTCAAAATCTTTCTCATGTTAAACCAGCCTACGGTTTTCATTTCCCATACAACCCATTCTTGTGGCCTTTCTACATTTTGTGCATTTTTACTATTTTTGCAAACGTTACACCATCTTTTACTGGATCATACGTTCTCCCACACTAGTCCCAATTGTTCCGACCATCTGCTGTGTTTAATGCCCACTATTCATCAAGCCTTGATGATTCAAGACTCATGTTTGAGACTCATCTCACTATAAAATTAGTTTTTATGAAACTTTTCATTCCACAAAGGTGAGGAATGTTGCAGCTGAGAATGGAACACATTCTAATTTCAAGCACTCCTAAGTTAAATATAGCATGATCAGTTATAGCACGATGTTTCTTTACTTGTTCCATTACCAACCACTTTTGCCTTGCACCATCATCCCTTTTGTCATTTAATCGCTGCTGCTTTCCACCCTATTACAGACTTTCCCTTTTGTTCTTTCCCCCTCTTCCCCTGCCTCTGTATTTGATTAAAAACTGTTACATCTCTATCTTTTTCAAGTTCTGACAAAAAAGTCCTCGAACTGAAATTTAACTCTGTTTCTCTCTCCACAGGTGCTGCCTGACCTGCTGAGTATTTCCAGCACTTTTTGTTTTTACTTTAGAAAGAGGGTGGTCAGTTATATGTGGTAAGGTAAATTGATAATGCACCTGTAAAGCTCCTTGGGACATTTTACTACATTAAAGATGAGTTGTTGCTGTTATGGCATGGTTAGTTGCAGATTAAAACTCCCGTCACTCTTGCCCAGCAACGCTTCTCAGCCCAAACACCAGAGGAGTGTGTGCTACAGTCCTATTATGGAAATTTCCCTTTTCCCAAACTAGCCATCCTATCACTTCTCTTAGTGAGTTTTCCAAATGCGTACCTAAGGGGGCCCATTGCCACTATGAGGAATGAGCAGTAGTATTCTGAGGCAGAAGGGTTGGGTTTAAACCCCACTCCCAACAGGCCAGGCAAGCAGAAACAGGTGCAGCAGCTCTCAATACTTGGTTGAGGTCCAGAAGGGGTACTTGTATCTGATGAGTGCAGCTGTCCCACTCCCAATAGTAAAATGTCTTGGTTGCAGACTACCAAGGAGAATTTACTCTGAATCTAAAAACCATGGGAAAGCAGCAGGAAATCTCCTCTGCTACTCTTCCCCAGTAACTGGCTCAAGAAGCTTATGCGTGAGACTTGAATTAGGACCTACCCTAAGGCATAACACGTTGGGTTGGTGGACCCACTGCAATGTGAATTAAGCCTACTCAAACTCATTTCACATAGGACCTTTACAGCTAACAGACAAAGGAAACAAAGGAATCCAGCTTGGGCTGGACTTGAATCTGGGCCCATTTTTGTTTTCAATGAATATAATAAATATCCCCAGCTTTCAATAAGACACAAACGCCAATCTATTGAATATTATGCTTCTTGAAATCACATTCTTTCAATTTTTCTCAGGTATCAGTGTTTGAATCCGGTCCAATACAGTCTGATAACATAAGCCCAATATTGCCAAATGATCAATTAACACAACAGTAATGCTGCATCCTATAAAGTGTTTTCATCTTGAAACCTTCATACGTTCACAAAAAAATGCTAAAGTAGCTGAACTAATATCAGCAGGAGGTATTTCACTCCCAATATCTCATCTGGCTATCTCAAAATCTTTCCCATATTAAACCAGCCTATTTCCATACAACCCATTCTTGTGGTCTTTCTACATTTTGTGTACTTTTACTATTTGTGCAAATGTTACACCACCTTTTACTGGATCATACATGTAAGGCCAAATAGGAGCTGTCTCATAAAGGAGTCCCATCATTCATTTTCAGGAGTTTTGCAAGCAGAGCTCAATTCCAGCAATAGGCTGCACGTAAAATAATCAGTGCAAGGTGAGAGGTTCCAGGTCTATCTATAAACAGTAAAAAAAAATTTCAAAGGTCTTTTGCGGGTAATTTATCTTTTAATACAAGAGCAATTTGTGGCATTAAAGAGAAAGAATGGAATATTTGCCCAGTTTTGCCAATTTTCAACTTTCAGGAGTCTACTCAGGTCAGGTATAGCATGTGTTAGATTTACTGTAAAACTCCCTCTATTTCACAAAACCTATGCACCTTAAATGCAACTTCAGGATAGCATCTGCTGCTGAATCAGTGTGACATTTCCATTCCCCATGCCAACAATTCTTTTGGTATCTTTATGATTAATTTAATGGTAATGTATGCTGAATTATGGGTACTGTGCACACAAGTTTAAAAAGGAACTTGGATTGATATAGCACCTTACACCTCCTTGGGACTTCCAAAGCATAGAACTCCTTTCACCCCAAATTCTTAAGAGTTGTTAGAGGATGGAGACTTGTTCATCTCTATGTCTGTGTTGGATTGGAACACAGTTCCAGAGGTGAAACTACAGTCCTCTAGCCGAGTTCCTTTAATAGCTTAAATGTTAAAAAGTGCGAATGGATCTGGCACACTGATTGTGATGACATGGCATCGCCATGTAATTTATTTGTCACCATGGTGCTTATAAACAGAGTGAAAAGCAAATTGTCTTGCAGACTGGAATAGCTCTTTGTCTCCCTTCCCCCATGAACTGCCTTTCAAAGTATTGGGGGTCAATTTCTGTTGTATTCCTACATGATTGATCCTTTCCTGTCAGATGAGGCAATTTTTATCGACCCCTATGAACACAAGGGTGACCAACTCTTATGAAATAAAATAAGGGACACTTCGACTGTGGGACGGGCAGGCGTTCTGGTGACCATGAGGGGGGTGGGTGTTTGGTAAGCTTGAGAGGGGGTGGGGAGGGAGGGGGGATGTTTAAGACCATAATAGCATTGGGAAGGGGGGAGGTGTTAAAATCAGCTAAAATTTACAACCTGCCTTGTTCAATCACAGCATTATCATCTCTCTGCTGGCCGATTCACTCACTTGCAGTCCCTGTCGAAACAGGCAAACTCACCCTGGAGACTCCCAGGCTCAGTCTCTCACCGGCTGTCATAGAAATACGGTACAAAGGCATCCCATAAGGGACACGGGACAAACAGTCAAAATAAGGGACAATTCCTTAAAATACTGGACAGTTGGTCACCCTAGTGAACACCCCAACCTGGACCCTCGGTTGAGCCTAATTTAGATGACCACATGAGTTTATTGAGTGTTGCATGTGGCCAGAATCTGTCTAAAAACTTCAGTTATCCACTGTAGGGATTTTGATGTATCACCATGTCATATGATTCCCTCCTCATCCTCACACTCATTGTTGCCATCGGTATTAACCTTGGGAGAAGATTCCTTCTTTGTGCCATGTGTAATTAAATCATAAACCTATTTATAAAGAACATGATTTTGTTACACATGGGACACATGAGGACATTTCCCTCACAATGCTACTCATGTGATTGTCTTTTAAAGGGGAAAAAAGCTTCAATACAAAGGCTAAGGATTATTATCTGCCGCCCCTGCTAGCTGAAGGGAAAATACCTTACAGTTTCAGTTTGAGAAGTTGAGTGTGTTTTCTTGTTCCAGGCTATCCTGTGTGAGCTGATCTCAGCCAGGGAGGCAACTGAAGTGTTACAAATGGCCTCAGTGTTCCCGAGCTTGGGAGCAAGAAAATGAGGCATTGTTCCTGCCCCGGTCGCTATTTTATGATCCATGTTGGAAAGTGTGAACATTGGTTGAGAACAGGTTCGGGCTTGGCTCTGATACACTGTAAACAGGCTGCCCACGTTCAACTTTCTAATCTTGCACATGAAGTGTGGCTAATTGGTTGATGTACTCAAGGGATGCTGGTGCCAGTGTGACTATAAAACAATACGAGCAATCACCTGCCACAGAGAAAATGTAAAGGTGGGGGGCGGGTAGGGGGAAAGGGCATTTCGTTTTGATAAGACTAAGTTCTGGTCAGTTTAAAAGGAGTGTTTAAAGGAGAAACGCTTTCTCTGAGGGGTGAGAAATGTAGGGACTGTCATTCTACTTCACTTCTCTCCCTCTACCGGTTGTTTCAGTTCTTTTCTGTCCAGCTCTCCTATGTATTCGCTGTCAGATGGTGCTCCTGTCAGTGTATCAGTGACTCATCAGCGCCTCTATACACCACACACAGCGGCGAATGGAAGCAGCCTGTGGGGCTGATTGACACGGTGGCCGGTCCAACCCTGTGCTGCCTACCCCGCCCCCGGGGGGGCTCTGTGCCCGATCGGGGATCCGAGCGGGGCTCGGCTCGCCTCCTCACATTCTCCTGCTCACCCAGCCTCGGCGCAACATCCCACGGACACAAGCCTTCGACACCGCACCGGGACTCGCAGCGCTACCTCCTGCCTCTGCAACCCAACCAGAGCTCGCCTGGACCCGGCTGGAGCTCCACCGAACCTCCGCTAAACTCACATCACATCCCTCGACCGTAGAAGGCTTGTACTATTTCACCAGAAATCACTTATAACCACACTCAAACAGCACTTAAAGACGTTCTCTCCGTCCGTATACATTTATATATATTGGCGACATCCTTGATTATAACTTTTTTAAAGAAATTGAGTGGATCTTTCTTGGGGCGAAGATTTTTTTAACCTGTAACAAACAACCTGGAAAACTAAAAAAGACTTGTTGCACTTTATGTGATCTTTATGAGGGAAAAATTCTGAAACACTTATTTTGAAAAAACCATCTGCAATTAAGGGATCAAATATTTTTGCCTGGATTTTAGGTTGCTGGACTTTCTTCGGGATGACTCCGGTCTGCTTCCTGCGTTCGCTTCTCGTCCTGATCTTGGCTCTGTTTACGGCAAATGCTAGTAACTGGCTGTAAGTGTTGATAATTATGACTTATTACATTTGTAATATTATTGCAAAGAAAAAGTTCTAATCCCCTCATCTGAGGGTGAGCTGGTGCAACAGGCAGAATGCATGAGGTGAGTGGGGGGGGTTAAACACGTTCAAGTTTCGTTCTCTTCCAAAAAAGTCACCTTTTTTTCCTTGTGTTTTGGTGACTTTTTTAAAAAAAAAATAAGACCTTCAGATCTATCTAGATCAGTGTTTTCCGACCCTTGACTCCCATCCTGTTGTCATTCAGGCTCTGAAAGGTTTCTCAGTAAAACAATGCCACCCTTTTAAAGCATTAAGTATTGGGCAATTTAAACTGATCCTTGTTATATAATTTGACTGATAATATAGTGGAGTTACATTTATATTTATAACATTTGAAAGTTTTTTTTTTAACTGGTACACATCTCTTTGCCAATAATCAATGCCCCTCGGGCTGTGGGATGCCAATCTTATTTATTTATTTCAATTCATTAATTTTCATTAGTTAGGTGGGGTGATCTGAGAGAGAGTGGGAGAGAGAGAAAAAGTAGACTTGTACAGACCTGTTCTACACTTCAGCAGATACGTGCTTTCAATTAATCCTCATTTTTCATTCATACTGTGAGCGAAGGTACCGGCAGATGACAGGCGTGTTATTTAAATTGTGGGATTCCCCCAGGCTGCTTTATTCCAATGATTTTATTTTTAAGAAAGAAACGAGTCAAAATATGTCATTCGTGTAGAAAATGTTGATATAACCGAGGAATAACAGCTGGGTGGTACCTGGAATATAGCCTCTCCTTGTACTGCAAAGATGTCCAGTCTGTCTGGATCGCCAGTGATTCTCCAATATTGACCCTTTTCAACAAAATAAAAGTTTATAATCAGACCCATGTATAAACAGAGGTAAGGGGTGAATTTAGAACTGTTTTTTAAAAATTGCTTGCATCAAGAATTGCCGCGAATTTAAATTACTAGCATGTGGTGATTTTTTTTTTAAAGTAATTCTACGGGAGTGCGATGCTGGTCCTACACAATTAGCATTTCATGTGATTTATAGAGCCCACGGAATTAAATACAATTGTTCTGTCCTCTGCGGTTGGAACATATATATATATATTGTCCTAAAATCCGCAAGAAACAGAGATAGGAGTGTGAGAGAGGAAGACCTGTCTTTTTCCCATGTCTGATTAAAGAAAGTATTTGTTTTCCAAACGATACTGGGCAAATCGGAGGAGGGGGAGCTGTTTGGGGGGGAGCTGAAGGTCAGCTTTGCACAACAACAGTCTCGTACACTGTCATTAGTGCTGTGAACCGCCCAAACAACAGATACCTCGCCAGCCTGATTGTGCTTACTGTGGACGACCCTAACCAACAGAGAGGAGGCAGGGCGGCCTACAACCGATCAAGTTATTCGAGGGGTGGGGGTTTTATAAGGTTAAATGAAGGTGCACCATACTACAGAAAGGAAGATTCAAATACTCTTAACCCTTTAATTACAAAAAGTGATTTTTTTTTTATTATTGTTGCAACTTTGAACTCCTCAGATAAGGAAATGCGTTCGTTTCCAATAACGTTTAGAATTTGGGAAATCTGTGAAAGCCGGAGTGTTCTGGTTTACAGGAATCTGCATTGTTACCATGGCCAGGACTATACTGACTGACCTGACAGGCTTCACGCTGGTATATGGAGAGAGAACTCATTAGCCGCAAGGCAAGTGGTGGGTGTCCGTAATAAACCGCAGGTCCTTTTTCTAATGTGAAATTTAGTGGGCAATTCCCCATAAACTACAATACACACAGCGAGGATCAGATGAATTTACAACTTTTTTGATTAAATAGTTTATCCTTTTTTTAAATTATCAGGCTGAATAATGACTCTTCTGAAGATTGTTTTAAGAATTTGTTTTCAAATCTAGATATTTAGTGGCGGAGCAAGTGAAATCTTGGGATTTGCTCATTAATATACTTTAATGCAAAAAAAACCGTCCCCAAACAAATAACATTTCATCTTTTAGAACTGTGCGAAATATATACACAATGTGTGACCTACACTATTCCCACAATCCATGTTCTGATCGTTTTCAGTAATAATTCTGCCTCCAAAATTAAAACATAATTGTTCCTACACCCCTCCCCGAAACATACGCACAATTTTGTACACATCCGTTTCAAATACACTGAAGGGATTTTTCAAAAACTGCTCGTTACCGAGATAAAATGCTCCTCTTGTCAAAAAAATCCGCATAAAATATTGCAATTAATTAATAAAATATTACAAACATTATTACAAGACGCTGTAGAAAAGACCAGAGTTTGCAGTGTAACTGGTTGTCCAATACTTGGTTTGATGAGCCTTCATTCCCCGGTCCTCCTCGTTGAACAGTTGTCATGAGTTGATGTAAAGCTCACTCAGATTCTTTAACTCCAATTTTACTGAAATAAGGAGCGAATTGGGCAAGTTGGAATTTACAAACAACTTTCGTTTTTTCGTGCTTTTTTTTTGTTAGAACCTCCGTCGTGTGTTGACCTCTTATGATTACAAACATTTGAGTGGAGAACGTTAAATATTAAGGAAGTCTCCAGACAAAACAAAACAGATAGTTAAGACATTTTTTTGGCACTGGCCCAGGGAATGTCTTTCGGGTTCTGAAGCTATGATACCTGGGCTGTATTGCAATAGATCTTCTGTTAGACACTGAGGTCGACCCCCTATATCATACTGGTAAATCTCCTGTTTTGAACTGTGGCAGATCTGCCTGGTCACACTGTGGTGAGACCTCCGGTTATTTTGAAACTGCCACAGCCCCTTTTGTTTTGCACTGACGGATCCCTGCTCCTGCTAACCTGGTGCCTTCTGGCTGCTCTAACAGGTATCTGGCCAAGCTGTCGTCGATCGCCAGCATTCAGGATGAGGAGACGTGCGAGAGGTTGAAGGGCTTGATAAACCGACAGATCCAGATCTGCAAGCGCAATGTGGAGGTGATGGACTCGGTGCGGAGAGGAGCGGAGCTGGCGATAGAAGAGTGTCAGCATCAGTTTAGAAACCGCCGCTGGAACTGCTCCACTGTCGACACACTGCCTGTATTCGGCAAAGTGGTCACACAAGGTACACAGAGAGCGAGACCAATAATTCCGGGTTATTGCACACCAGGTACATAGATCAGAGATTACAAACGCAGGACATGAATCACGAATGGTGCAAGAATCAGTGGCAATGCACAATTAAAACAGCGACAGAGGTGGTTAAATTAAAAAGCAGAAGTTGATAGTTTTGGGTTCAAAAAAACAATTGAAAATCTGGAACGAGAGAGACTGAGAAATGTTTTGAGAATGGTGAAGGGATTAGAGATAATTGATCTATGAAAAGGGAAAAGACTTGCAGTCCTTCATGATCTTTTCCTGCTTCTAGAAATTCTTATATTGTCATATACTCCAGGAATATGATAGGAGAATTGAAGGATAGTTATCACAAGCCAAAGGCACACAAGTTAAAGGTAAGAAAAGAACTTGCATTTATAAGAATGAGTAATTCCTAGAGAAGGCATACATCTATCATTGTAATCTTGGGATTTAATATACATAGATCAGGAATAATAATTCAACACAAGATATTGAGAGCAGGAGCAATGATTACTCATAAATTAAATACATTGATACAAAGGCTGAGAGGATGGTTGCACATATACATTTGTGACAACAATCTCAAGATAGAATACTGGGAAGATCAGGATTCTCTGTGCCCAAAAAGAGGAATTAATTATTGGAAGGTCAATAATGGATGAACTACAATGATAGGTGGGAGGATCTGGATTCTCTGTGCCCGGAAGAGGAATTAATTATTGGAAAGTCAATAAAGGTTAAACTACAATGATAGGTCTCTTGCCTCTTTCTAATTTATCAACACTACTTCTCTTGTTGCTCCTAAACTGCAAATATATTGTCCTGTTCACTGTGTTGAAGTCATGATTCATTACACTATCTCTCACTCTAACCCATTCTTTCCCAAGACTTCAAAATGATCAAACTTTTTATCTCCCTTAGTCTGCACTCACTGCCACAATAGGCTTGGAATTACTGCTCCATGGGGTAACTTGTCTTCTCCCCTCCTCTTTTCACCCTTTAGGGGTATTTTGCAACTGGGCTTCTGCCCTTCATCTGAAATAGAATACAAAACAACTTCTGAGACAAACTATAAATATATCACTGAAAGACCTAGATAACCAATAGTGAAACCCAAAGAGGATGTATTGTTTTAATAATCCTGAACAAAGAAGTGTAGATCAGTGATAGCAACCAGGAGGCAAAATGTGAATCTGGAATAGCAAGGTCATGTATGGACTGTGATCCAGAGGTGTATGATGCACAGGTGGATTAGAAATAACAGTCTTCTTCTTAGGTAGTCCCTCAGGATCAAGGATGACTTGCTTCCATTGCGGTTCAATGGGTTCTGAAATAGCTGATAAGTCCAATGATTGATCTAATGACAATAATACTGGTGTTACCCTCGATCATAATCTAGGATAACACCAATTATACATCTTCTCTAATGGCTCAGTGAGTTTATCCAGTGAACAGTTGAGCCTTACAGATGAGGAAGACTTAAGATTTGATCCCAGTTCATGGTCAACATTCATCACTTAAGTAGGAATCCACTGGCCAGGGTTCACCGCTCATGGCTATCCAGCAACCTTCACTGTGGACTGTGAACTTTAGGCAAGGGCAAGGTTGGGCACAGAAATGGTTCCCTGTGTGGTTAAATGGGTTGCTGATCGTTAGAGCTCACACATCAACAATGACCAACATGCAAATATCAAAGGGCTTTCAGGCCCTAAGAGTCAACAAATTCAGGAGAGTGGGAGAGAAGAAAAATAGTTAAGAGAACTGATAATGACACAGCTTCTAACACTAGAATATAATGACATAAAAATGTCACATATCAGTAATTCAAGAAATACGATAGAAAACCTGAGCAGAACATTCAACTTCCATGGGGTTGTAGAACAGGTCAAAGCGGACTGGCATCTGTTATACAGCCTGCATGGTTTTCATTGCTACAGAAGCTAATGAAAGGGGTATTCTTGGGGTGTATAACAGATGGCCAATCTGCTACTCATTGGTTTACCCGCCCCTGCCCCAACTGAACATGACATTTCCACCTCCGTCTTTCTATTTCAAATCCTGATCCATCTCTTATGTGTTTCCAGTATTTTCTGTTTTTATTTCACATTTCTCAGTGTTTATTTTTATCTCTCGTAATTCACGCATTGACAAATAAAATGCATAGAATTAATGCAATTGAGATGTACAAATAGAGAAAGTAGTACTCGGAATAACACACATACAAGGCAAACAATAGTCCCAATGGTGCCACAAATGGACCAGTGATGGTGATATCTAGACAGCTATGGTAATCCCAAATCAGTCACATACAGGGTAGGAACAGAAATTCCAGGACAATCATACACAGAGCAATGATAGTAATCCAAGGACATTCACACACAGCAGTGACAGTATTGAGAATGTCACAAAAAGACATCCCCCTCACAAAGACAGCTACTTTAACCTCTGCAACATCACCTGTCTCTACCTTTGCCACAGCTTACCTGCTGCTGAAACCCTCGTTTTTCATCCTCCATAAACTTCAGCTCATCCAAAGATCTGCTGCCTGTATTCTAACTTGCACCAAATCCTGTTCATCCATCACCCCTGTGCTCACTAATCCACAATGGCTCCCAATCCATCAATGTTTCAATTTTAAAGTTCCCATTCCCCAGTTCAAATCCCGCGCTGGCCTCACTTTTCCCTATTTCTGTAACCTTGTGCAGTCCTATAGACCTCCAATAACACCATATTCCTCCAACTCTAGACTCATGCATCCCCATATTTTGCCCTACCATCGACAGTTGTGCTGTCAACTGTCCAGGCCTTAAGCTCTGGAACTCCTTTCCTAAACCCTCTGTCTCTCCACCTCTTTTTCCTCCATAAACATGACTAAGATTTTAGTCACTTGTTTATTCAGCTGTCTTAATGGCTCTTTCTTTGACTCTGTCAGTTCTTATTATGTACCTGTAGAGTGCTTTGGGAAGTTTCCCTACAGTAGAGGCACCATATAAATGCAAGCTGTTGTCACTCACAGGGCAGTCACAGAATGGTGACAATAATCCAAGGACAAACATGCACAGAGCTGTGAGAGCAATGTGGAGACAGTTGCACATAGTCATTTTGAGACAGGACTGCATAATTGCATAATATAGGTCAAATATTGACTGTATGAGATAATACCACTGGAACCATTGGCATAAGATCAGTTCTAAATAAATAAGGATTACATTCAGAATTAAATTGATATAAATTTACTCAATTACAGGATGTGGGTGTCACTGACAAAACCAATAATTATTGCCCTGGTGGTGAGCCACTCTTTTGAACTGCTGAAGTCCAATGAGCAATTTGAATATAACTGAGTGGTTTACAAGGCTATTTCAGAGGGCAGTTAAGAGTCAACCACATTGCTGTGAATCTCAAGGCACGTATAGGCCAGGCTGGGTCAGAATGACAGGTTTCCTTCACAAAGGCATTAGTAAACCAGTTGGACTTTTATGACAATCCAGTTGTTTCATGATCACTCGGAATTACAACAATCCTATAGTTTCAAGGCCAGACCAGGTAAGGACAACAGATTTCCTTTCCAAAAGGACATTAGTAAACCAATCATGTGTTGAATGACAATGCAGCAGTTCCATGGTCACAATTTTTACTCCAGATTTAAATAGTTAACAGAATTTAAGTTCTTGAGTTACCAGGCGAATTTGAACTCATGTTTCACAATTATTAGTCCAAATATTTGTATTACTAGTCAGGTAGCATAACCACAAAGCTACCTTACTCGATGATCAAAGGAAATACAGGTGCAGTACCCCAAATCTGGCACTCTCGGGACCAAGACCGTGCCCGATTTCAGTTTTCTCAGATTTTGGACATCCAGCCTGGCAACCTGGGTTCAAACTAACCTGTTTTGTTACCACGTAATAGGTTCAGTCGCAGGGTTCAACATATCAGGTTTACATCTAGTTCTCATGAAATATCGATCTTCGTTTAGCAGTCATTCTGGCTTTTTACATTTTGAGGGTGTGTTGCCAACAGAATCAGAGCAAGTAAGCAATGATAAGCTCCTTGTGCTTTAAGCTAGAACCAATCCAGAATGTGGCTAAACCTGTACTGTGCTTGACCAGCGGCGCCCTTTCAAAAATGTCCAGTTACTCAAATTGATTTATTGTTTTCTTTGCGGGCATTCATCTTTTCTCAAGCAGACAAAAACCTGTGCGCAATAGCTCAAACAGTTGAGTCCTCTACTACAAAAATGTCCAGTTTTTGGACACCACCAGTTTTCAGGTAGCCGGATTTGAGGTACTAAGAATATAAGAAATAGGAACAGGAGTAGACCATTCGGCCCCTCGAGCCTGCTGTGCCATTCAATAAGATCATGGCTGATCTATTGGCTGATCTACAGGTACTCTACCTGTACTTCATAGACTTACCAAACTAGTATAGGCAAGTCAAGGACAGGACAGGAAATCAAGATCAGTTCTAAATAAAAGATTACATTCAGAGTTAAATTGATACTAAATTATGCATTCACACGGTGTGGGTGTCACAGGCAATACTAGCAATTATTGCCCTTCAAAAGGCGGTGGTTAGCCACCCCTTTTGGAACTGCTGAAATAAGAACCAGTTAAAGCATCCCAAATAAGTTAGACCATAAAACACTACAAAGATAAACATGATTGTGAGGACTTGGAATCTGGAGGGAATTGTAGAAATCAAAAGAGATGCATAGGGAAGTATGGTATATTGGAGTAATACTATAATCTGATTTGCAAGAGAATCCTGGGTTTTGAGTAGGCTAACCAGATCAGCAGATAGATGTAATTAACATATAATATACATAAATAAACAACATGTGGAACATGTTTAGGAAACTTAACAGTGAAATCGGAAAGGTTGGTTAACTTGTTTGGCTAGATGGCTAGAGTGTGGTGCAGAATTACACCAATAGCGTGGTTTCAATCCCTGTGCCAGCTGAGGTAGTTCTTGGCGCCTGCCTTCTCGCCTTGCCCATAATGATATCATGGCATAAGCCATGGTTAGCAACCCTCAAATAATGAGGACACTACATAGAGAGAGAGAGAGAACTCTCAGGACTGCAATGAGGTATATGTTACTTTACATTAAATTCAAGGCCAGTACAGGACTCAGCTTGAGCAGAAATGTGCAGAATTAGCCCCAGGGATAATGCTACCTATGCCACGCAACACAAACATACACACCACGCAACAAGTTTAAATATGTAAATTCAAATTTCACTGGCAGTAATTTGTATTTGTCACTTTTATTCAAATTTTTATTGATATATTTTATAGTCAAGTTAGATCTCAGTTTATGCATTGATGCAACAGTGATTTATGTCAATATATTATATATTATATTATATAAATATATATATTATGTCAAAATCGTGAGGGGTCTGGACAGAGTAGATAGGGAGAAACTTCCCACTCATGAAAGGATCAAGCATGGGAGGACACAAATTTAAAGTAGTTAGTATAAGAAGCAATAGTGATATGAGGAAAAGCTTTTCATGTAGTGAGTGATTAGGATCTGGAATGCTCTACCTGAGAGTGTGGTGGAGACAGGTTCAATTGAAGCATTCAAAGGGAATTAGGCTATTATCTGAAAAGGAAGAATGTGCAGGGTTATGGGGAGAAGGCAAGAGAATGGAACTAGGTGAGTTGCTCATTTGGGGAGCTGGTGCAGACACGATGGGCCAAAATTGGCTCCTTCTGCACCATACAAGTTTTGTGATTCTGTGATGTAGTTCAATTTAACTTAGGTTTGAAGTCCCAATTTCAGTGTAATCTTAATTTTGACACACAGTGTGAGGCCATCTTGAGGAGACAGTGTCACATCACTTGGACTTCGTTTGACCTGCAGTATAACTACAAGTGGTGTAAACCCATTTAGAGTTTAAAATAATCCAGGTAGTCCCCTGAAACTTCTTTACATTTTTAATACTAGTGCAATTTATGTTAGGACAGTACGGTTTTACCAAGGCAGAACATTTCATCAGCTTCACATCCTGGTGATGGAACTCTGCACATCTTTTAACTGTGCATGTACCAAACTGCCAGTACTGTCTGCTCTTGTGAAGCTGATGAAATGTTCTGCCTTGGTAAAACCGTACTGTCCTAACATAAACTGCACTGGTATTAAAAATGTAAAGAAGTTTCGGGGGATTACCTGGATTATTTTAAACTCTAAATGGGTTTACACCACTTGTAGTTATACTGCAGGTCAAACGAAATCCAAGTGATGTGACACTGTCTCCTCAAGATGGCCTCACACTGTGTGTCAAAATTAAGATTACACTGAAACTGGGACTTCAAACCTAAGTTAAATTGAACTACATCACAGAATCACAAAACTTGTATGGTGCAGAAGGAGCCAATTTTGGCCCATCGTGTACTGTCTGTTCTTACAGCTCAGCTGGCATCCAGCCCAGCTAAAAGATGCTATGAAATAGTTCACGATTCCTTCACTCAATAATACATTAAAAACACTGATCAGTGTAGGACTGAACCATAAAGACCAAGATGGTTACAGATTCTATCCATAGCCTCTACTGCGGCATAAGCGGGGCAAGATTTTTACTTTGGGGATTCAAATTCATGTGAGATGACTGCTTGCAGCGCAGTGAACCCCAAACCACTTTGCATTGATATAAAAGGAACTATTTAAATCCAGCCTGGAGGCGTTACATTTGACTTTGACATAAATGGTCAAGAAGAAAAAAAGCTCATCACAGATCATTATCCCGTCGTTGCTGTATGGGTGTGAACGTGTATTGGGTTCAGCCTTGAGGTCCCAATAATCAGATGGCCTGCTGTCCACACTCAAATCGAGATTTTTCCAAACCTCTGACGAAAGGTCATCCACCTGAAACGTGAACTCGGTTCCTCTCTTCAGATGCTGCCTGACATGCTGAGTATTTTCAGCATTGTCTGTTTTTTTTAATGTTCCCATTGGAGTTATTTTAATACAGGCTGATGTTAAAATAACCGCAGTGGGAAATCTGGGCTTCACGGAGGTCTTATCTCACCTGCAGGATGGGGTTGGGTTGAGGTGCCAGGCAGCAGACATGCTGGTGAAACTAACAAGAGTCTGAGACTTTTGGGCGGGGAAGAAGTTATAAGGAGAGGGCAGCCGGAGCACTTCTATTTTTTTTTAGTAATAACACATTTTATTTAAGCCTTATACGTTGGACACAGAATAATCAAATACCGTAGTTCAGATTTCAAATCCCTGGAAAACTACAGCACTTAAACTGAAACCTTTACCCAACATGTGGGAGATATAAGTGAGCTGTAATTAGAGCGCAACCCAGACCTAACGCCTAATTTAATTTAACTAAGGGGTGGGGGTGCCTTAAATGACCATTCTTGCAAATCACAACCGGATAAAGTCTGGCACCAGAACGGGGAAAACAAGCCCAGATATGACCCAAACAGTAATTCATTGGGTGCACAGGGCTCGACATTCTTTAACCATTTTCACCTCAGATGACCTGGGACAGCCCCTTTACCTCTTTTCTATCTCAATTTTGATCAGTTAAATTAGAACCACTGTAAAGGACCTAACAGGCAGTGTGACGGTGCTTTTTTTTTCCTGTTCGCTGGTGATAGAAGCAGATGTTGGAAGTAGGAAATGGGGTTTCTGTGGATTAGAGCGACCTCCACTGTCATTACTTAACCCTGCAAGATAAGGTTTGACGGACGAGGCAGTCAGGAAAAGATATACCGTAGCTCACAAAACCATCATAGCATGCTTTTGGGAGCTTCTCCCATCACCGTCATTTTCCCGAGGAGATTGAATAGCTTAACTTTATTTTAAAATGCGAATACAGGTCAGACAGTCACAGACATTTTTTTTTAAACTTTTTCGACACAAATATAAGGGAGGAGCCGCTCTTAGCCGTTGTACTCAGGGACTTCTCACTTCTCACTTGAGAATTGTACAAAATCTACCAATACTGAACATTAATCACATATTTTCACTAACCATACCAGATGTAATTTGGATAGTTATTAATGTTTTGTACGTGATGCCTGTACGTTTGGGAAAATGGTTTTCTGTTCATTCATTTTTAAAATGTGCCACTTCTCCCCAATATTCTCCTCTCCTCTGAACGCTCTACCAGTTACTAGGGTGTAGTTCCATAGTGAGAGATGTCTTCCGCTCCCTCCTGCATGTTGGACTCTATATCAATGTTGACAGATGTCAAAACAGGCTGTTTTTGGCCAGAGATAATATTCAAATGTATCACTATCGAACATGGACACAAAGCATTTTCCAGCAGGGGTCACTAGGAACGTAGGAACAGAAGACGTTTTAGCCCCCCTGAGCCTGTTACCACATTCATCTACATCATAACTGATCTGTAACTTACCTTAATTTGCCTGCCTTAGTTCCATATTCCTTGATAGCCTTAATAATGATAATCTAATGACAGCCACCAGAAACAGATTTTTCACCCCCTCTAGGGTATACTAAAATCAAATTTAGTCCCTGTTCCTAAACTGAACACTGGTTGTTTCCTGGGACCTTCCTGGCCTGTGTGGGTCAGTAACAAACTAGGTGGTTCATTTGCCCATTAAGCCATGGCATCAGGTCATACATCAATGAATCATATAACAAAGAAGGCCATTCAATCTATTGTACCTGTGCCAGTTCTTTGAACGAGCTATCCAATTAGTCCCACTCTCCTGCTCATTCCCCATTGCCCTGCAAACTGTTTCTTTTAAAGTATATATCCAGCTCCATTTTGAAAGTCACTACTGATTTTGCTTTCACCACCCATTTGGGGAATCCATTCCAGAACATAACAACTTGCAGTTTATTTAGTTATGGGTACCAAAACTTGCACTCCAGGCAATCCACTTTAATCCACTATACTCTTCATTAAATCACCACATCCACTATTACTGCCAGCCCTAGTGGTTCACTCTCTGAGGCAACTCACCAAGACTGGACAGGTGAAATCTCTGTTTTTTCACAGTTCAAGTGGACATAACACAACAGTTTCACACACCACTATTACAGATTTCTGAAATCCTAGTGACAACACTGCTGTCCAATACTAAAGCAACAATGAAGGGGAAGGGGTGTGTTTATCCTGTGTTTCAGCACAGCATGGGCCATTTTGGCAGCACCCAGACCTTGGTATGCCAGACCAAGATAAGTATGCACCTTTTGAGTTCATTATTACCATTCAATTGGAATGTGCAGATTTCTTTTGACAAAGTGTTCATATTCATTTTCCATTGCTGTTCTCTCATTACAACATTGACTCAGACGTGGGATATTGGGTGATTCCAATGCTTAATTAAACTATGTTTATTCTGGGCTCTCACCAATCAGAATCCTCCATTAAAACTACCTATCATTGAATTTATATTTTGCATGATACAATAAAAATAACAAGCTGCTCTCTCTCACAGTGTTTTTTTTTGTGTACAATCGTAGAACTTTTGTAATATTGTATCTGTTCAGGCCCCTGATCAAAAAATCAGCAATAAAGCCATCAGGTCCTATGTCATGTTACCCGAATCTCACAATCCACTGACAAAAGCAACCAGTTTCACACACATTTTCTAAGCCGCTCTTAGAATTTCACACACCAAAGTGGACATTCGGCCCATCGTGTCTGTGCCAGGTCTCTGAGAGTGTTCCATTTAGTCCCATTGCTCTTTCCTCATTAAAATATTTTCTTCATCAAATAATGATCTATTTTCCTTTTAAAAGCTGTTACAGATTCCAATTTCACCACTGTAGAACATTCCATATCTGCGTAAAAAATTCCATCAAACCCAGGCATAAATAAGTTAGGCATCAACACCTCAAGAAATGGTTTCACTCTCTGCCCCCAGGAACAAATGCCACACATGAGCAATTGTAAATGGCTGCTGATAGCCCTGCTTGATATTGGGTCAATCGATTTATTTTCGCTGGAGGTGGGGGTCAACTCTAAACCCTTCGATATAGGATAGTAATGCAGTTTTTAATGGATTTTCCCTCCTGATCAGGGATGGTGTGCAGTCAAAATGGAAAGGTCAGGAATGCACCTTTGTAGCAACTGCAAGAGATATAAAATGAAATGTTTGCTTTTTGCAACTTAGCTTTCACGTAGCCATCCACAACGCATTGTAAGTTTTTTTTAAATTAATTTTTATGGGATGTGGGCGCCGCTGGCTAGGCCAGCGTTTATTGCCCATCCCGAATTGCCCTTGAGAAGGTGGTGGTGAGCTGCCTTCTTTAACCGCTGCAGTCTCTGTATCTAGGTACACCCACAGTGCTGTTAGGGAGGGAGTTCCAGGATTTTGACCCAGCGACAGTGAAGGAATGGCAATATATTTCCAAGTGAGGATAGTGAGTGGCTTGGAGTGGAACTTCCAAGTGATGGGGTTTCCGTGTATCTGTGGGTTTGGAAGGTGCTGCCTAAGGAGCCTTGGTGAGTTCCTGCAGTGCATCTTGTAGATGGTAAACACTACTGCTTCTGTTTGTCGGTGGTGGAGGGAGTGAATATTTGTGGAAGGGGTGCCAATCAAGCGGGCTGCTTTGTCCTGGATGGTGTCAAGCTTCTTGAGTGTTGTTGGTGTTGCACTCATGCAGGCAAGTGGAGAGTATTCCATCACACTCCTGACTTGTACCATGTAGATGGTGGACAGACTTTGGGGAGTCAGGAGATGAGTTACTCGCTGCAGGATTCCTCGCCTCTGACCTGCTCTTCTAGCCAATTATTTTTATGGCTGGTCCAGTTCAGTTCCTGGTCCATGGTAACCCCCAGGATGTTGATAGTGGTGGATTCAGCAATGGTTATGCCATTGAATGTCATGGGGCGATGGTTAGATTCTCTCTTGTTGGAGATGGTCATTGCCTGGCACTTGTGTGGCACAAATGTTTCTTGCCACATGTCAGCCCAAGCTTGGATTTTGCCCAGGTCTTGCTGCATTTGGACACAATCTAGATTGATTCAATCTGGATAGCGCCTCCTCCCCACTTGTGTGGTAGATCCTTACTTCCGTTCATGTAGCTCCTATTGCATCTTTGCCAAGATGAGAAACTTAATTAAATGCATACATTCATGAACTGTTACTCTGGTGGAAGATTTTTCATTGGCCTGCTTGACTCCTTTCTTTACTCCCTTCAATTCTTTTTTCTCCTCATCTTAGGTGTCTGACTCAGGGTGAGATTTTTTTTCTTATTCTGGATCCATGGTACTAGTGAGTGTCAGCAAGCTGTTGATGAATGGGGGGTAGGGGGTATCACTGCTGAGCCTCACCTCTTTGCCCAAACTCCAGTGATTTTTACCAGACTCATTATAGCAACTATGGGAACACTAGCTGATCTTTCTCCTTCTGTAGCTTGAGGTGTTGAGGCCATTTGCAGCACCTCTATAGTTATCCTGGCTCAGTTCAACCAACTCAGTGCAGACTGGGTATCAAATATGTGATACCCAGTCTATTCTTCAGTTGGTGATGCATTTATCAGCTAGGGCCTTATATCTAACTGAACCATAATGATTATAGAAGCAATCTGTGCTGTAACCCACATTCACAGTATACACTTAAACAGTAGATTCCTGGCCTCCTGTCTCATATTTCCAAATGCTGATCTGTTAATTACTTGTGTAAGTGGCTCAATTTAACACTTCATAATTCATTATCGCAATCCAGCCACTGTACATGGTGCTCTGAAATCTATAATTGTAAAGACAAAAAGGTAATGTCATTCTTAAAAATACAACAACTTTTGTGTACTACAGTACATTTTATACATTTGCACTTAAAATGTATACCCATTGTTGGAAAAATATGTTTAAATGCAATATGTTTAAATCACAGGGGATTAGGTGGCACAGTAGATTCACTGGTTTTCACCCCTGTGGGTTTGAATCTAGCCCAGAAAAAATGGATGAATGTTTGCCCTCTCTGCTGACTGTCATGGTCTATGTAAAATGAGTTTGTGCATTTTCACTTTCAGTTCCTAGTGGGCACAGACCCACAGTGCAAAGCTGCCCAGTACGCCACTGCTTGGGTCTGATGTTATAATTTAACTCAAAGCAGTGTTAGAGTGAGTGTTGGACATGGTAAAATATCTCATTGGTTTGCTCCTTTGAGTTTGGGATTAAGGTATATTTTAGGGGCAGAGTTGAGGCAATTTTGTCCTGCATCTAACTGACTTCAGATTCTTGATGTTGACATGAGTGCCGGAAATGGGGAAGTGTTCCACTACCAAGCATTAATGACTCTTTCTTAAACAAGGACAAAAATTCACAAATAAAAAGGTCATTAAGAAAATGTTAACTAAAACTCAGTTAGTGTAGCTTATAAATAAAAATGGATTATGTAGCATTTTACTTGGTGTTATTAAACAAAAACTCTAAGAAAAAAGAACTAATATGTGTCTTTGGTGTAGAGCTGAGTTTCTGATCTTCCTACATTCGTGTCACACAGTCCCTCTGTTATAGAAATCCATATATTTAGAGTGTGGCATAGATTTCACACAGCCAGAAGAGCTGAAAAACTGCAGTTATTAATTTCCTTTCTGGCTGCTGTACCTTCTCCGGGGACCAGGGAAGGTTTACACAGGCAAGAGTGGGCAAGCCATTTTGCTGGCCTTTACAGGTAAGCTAGGGTGTTCAGCTAGTGAGTGGCCAGAAAACATCATTGCTTCCACCTCTCATAGCAAAGTCTGTGTTGTCACCGGGGCAGTATTACCTCCAGAGGTGCCCATCGGTACTACTTGGTTTGGTGGGGCTCAGAACTTTCAGAGGCAGCAGAGATATCTTCTTCACGTGACTGCTTTTCTGTTGGAGTTGGGCCTGCTGTCAGTGGCATCGCAGTGAAGTAAATATAGCTCAAGTTAGCACAGCAGGGAACAGCTGCAGCAGTACACAAAGGACCAAGTGCAGTCCAAGTGAATGCAGCTTTTCAGCCCTTTGTACAGACATTGTGGGGAATTTCTCCCAAAGGCACTATCTAGTGCAGCAGTTGTGACCCTGCAATTGGCCTCACTGTCCTGGGCCTAGAGAAAGGAAAGAACTCGCCAGAGTACCTGTTCCTGATCATTAACCAGTGGTTCAGGTTGAAAAGTGGACACAGAGTTGGCATGTGAATATGTCCCATCCCACTGTTAAATGACCAGCTGATACTAAATGGTTACACTCATGATTGAAGAATGACCACTCAAGCAAGGTAATAAAGAGCTGTCAGAGTCTATGAAACAGTATTCCCACAGTCTGTAACTTCAGGAGAGGAAGGGAAACAAGAGGAGGAAACTGGAGAAAAATGTTTGTGGAGAAGGGATGAATTGCACATTCAAGAGGGGTACACTCCATCAATGTAAGGGAAAATTGCATCATATTCCTATAATGTATTACAATTATTAATAGCATTGGTACATATATGTGTCAGCTGTCCAGTAAAAAGCTTATTAACAGGAAATAGTTTTATTTGTAAATGCATTTTTAGCATGGTAAAAATTCACTCGAGCATTGACTGAGTGAGGCTGGGGACCACTTTTAATAACAGAGAAATTCCCTCTTGCAACAAATAATACTATTGTGTGTTAGCAGATACTTAATTAAAATGGAGCAATCCAATTGGTACTGCCAATTGGCGCTAATTCCTGTTAGAAAGTCTCAATTCATAGAACACAATTTTAATATAAAACACTGTTAAAGGGGCCCCACATTATGAAAGACTAAGACACCTACATAAAGCTTAGAGGTTAAAAACTCAACCCTACTGATCCCAGTCTGCAATGAGTAAGCTGATCTTAACTCTGATGATGGTGCAACTGCTGCAGTTGACAGAGGAAAATCAACCAGTATTCACACTCTTGTTACTTTTCAGTGGTTCCTAGTGAGAAATATATATATGTGGGTAGATACCAGGCACAGACAGGGCTGGTCTTAGCTCTGATGCCCACATGATATAATGCTCTATCATCTGTCACTTTCTAGCCTCATATATGAAGAATGCTTATCAGGTGCCACAGAGCAAAAGATGCTCTTTGAGCTATACCCCAGAAAACCTTAGTGCCTTTCAGAGAGAAGGGAAGGAAATATGAGGATTAAAATAAATCTATTTGCAATGCTGAGAGCAGAAACACACAGTCTTAAATTTGGTAATAAGAAACCTCAATTCTGCTTTAATAAGATTACTGTTCTCTATACCAGCAGGGAACTGCCTCATTCTCGGCTATCATCTCATGGCTTAATCAGCTTCACATTCCTACCCACCGGCCATTAAAGTAACATGATCTAAAACGCTAATAATCTTTATTGGCCCATCAGTTAATGCTAAGTCAGAGAGAGTAGTTGGCTTTATTTTAGGGGTTAGTTATGCTACAGGTAATGGTCTCAGAACAGTTGGGAGGAGCTGGGGAGGCATTCAGCTGATCTGAGCGGCTGCCAGCCCCTGCAGTGTACTTTCTGTCCCATATCAATACAATTTTGTGCATGCGTGCACCTGCCAATTAGATTTTAATGCTGGTAGTGAGTCAAAGACTGTGTAGAAACTGATGCTCCGAGAGGGCTGCCTGGAAGCTATTAAAACAGGACTGAAATTATTCCACACCATTTGTAAAGTTTAAGTGGTTTTACACTGTTTTCTGGTGGTAGTCTTACATTTGACTTTAGTGCAGTCTACAAACTGATCACCACTCTGACTCACAAGTTTTGTGCCAATATGTAACCATCACCACTTTGCTACAACATAACAAAAGCCCATTGGTGTGGAAGAGAAATCAGAAATGATTTACAACATAACCATTACAAACCTAGCTCTCAGGTGTTCCTGTTTAAATGTCACTTTCCACGCAGTCATCCGCTTACTCCTAACATTGAAATCTAACTGGCTGACATGCACAAGCACAGAATTATTTCAGAGTTGGGTAGACAACATAGAAACTGGCAGTGTAACTTGGGTCTGCCTATCCTGTTCTGCTCCATTGTTACATGTTGGTGTGACCTTGATGTGATTGAGTAACCATTCTCATTTCTTTGAATGCAGGAACCCGAGAAGCAGCTTTTGTTTACGCAATCTCATCTGCTGGAGTGGCCTTTGCAGTTACTCGCGCCTGCAGCAGTGGAGAGCTGGAAAAGTGTGGTTGTGATCGCACAGTCCATGGAGTAAGCCCTGATGGTAAGTCTAAAAATGTTACTCCATCTGGGGGCTTGATGTTGCAGTGAGTTAACCATTGTTCTTTCTCCTCTGAAATATATGCTCAAAATTAGCCCGGAACAATGGCCTGAAAGTCGTTTTTACCTGTATAGGTCCTATGTGAAAAGAGTTTCGGCAATTTCAGTCTAGTTGATAGCGTGCAGTGCAATTTGCCTATAATCTGACGTTAACTGGCAATCAGACTGAGAGAGACCACAGCATGGCTGGTATGAAAAGTGAAAAAAAGTCACAAACGTAGTGGGTCCCTTCTTGAGTTTGGAGTGGAGCTCACTGTTGAGGTCAAGCACACATGCATCTAACTATACTATCTAGGAGTGCTTGACCCTGATACCAGGTGCCTCAGAGGGAAAGTGTTCTATCCTCTAGTAATAACATTTACCATAGATGAATACACAAAAAAAAAATCACATTTAATATTCTTTGTCATCATGCACATATTAGACCTTAAAATAGATGGAGACCAGTTTAGGTAATGAAAGAATTTCATAATGGCCAGTAGTAGTCTTCAAAGGCCCTGTTCTCACCCTTTCTAACCCCTATGTTCTCTAAGATGAAGCCTTTCTTCCATTATGGATCTCCATCTAGCAGCCTGTGTATTTAAGTTACATTTAGGGCACGTTTAAGGGCAGAAACAGTATTGCCTTTTCCTTTACTTCTCTTCTTAATTCCTGGCTTGCTGGAACCGGTCTCCAGCCACTGTACATTAAGAGGTAAAAACCAGCCTCCCACACTAAAACATAGACCAACAAACAATTGTGACAGATTTAAGTCACGTTTTCTGTGACTGTTGTGGGGGGGGGGGGCGGGAGGGGGGGAGTAAACAAGTGATTTAATTTAAATACAAACATCTTGTGAAGTTTGTGAAAATGTGTGTTTGATTGGCAACTCTTCTGACCGTAAATTAAATCTATACAGTCCTGGTCAAGTTTTTTTTAAAGGAATTTAAACAAACTGTCTTGTTCAAATCTGCCTGATGACTTTAAAGACAGTCAGTCCAGATAGCTTCCATAGAAAGTGAGAAAAAAGGATTCACAACATAATAGTTTACCCTAATAGTGATAAACTTATTTTCTATTATTTGAGGAGTGACCTGTATTTAATAGATACTATAAGAAATGTTGTTACCACTAATATTTGTTGTTTTAATGTTAAACTAACCTCTTTGTCAGTCAAGGCCTAAATCAATGTCCACCTTCCAAAATAAGAAATATCACATGAGATCATGTGATAGAACCTCTAGCTGAAATAAACTGTTCATTTCTGGCAGTCTACAAATTTACCTAGCTATCTGGGGAAGTAAAAACATTCTTTCTAGGAAATAAGTCACCTAGAGTAAAGAAAACTAAAGAAACCAACAACATGGAGCAATGGTTTCTGCTTTGCGACAGTGCTGGAGTTGATGTAACACAGATTTTGATCAGTGATCTGACTGACATCGCATTAGAAACTGGAAAGTAAAACTATGTGGGGGTTTGGAAATTAAACTGCAAACCCCAACACACAGTGAAAGTGTGATCTCCATATCAACAGAAAACTCCATTTCAGTTCACTGTGTACAGTGCAAATGTACCCCAAAAACAATTAAGCAATTAATACAAAAGCAAAGTACTGCAAATGATGGAAACCTGAAATATAAACAGATAACGCTGGAAATATTCAGCATGTCAGGCAGCATCTGTGGAGAGAAACACAATTAACACTGCAAATCATCGACTTTAAATGTTAATTCTATTTCTCTTTCCACAGATATGCTGCCTGACCTGCTGAGTATTTCCGACATTTTCTGTTTTTATTAACAATTTTTTAAATTAACAATTAACATGATTATGGCAACTTGAAATTATGTATTGTTGGGAATCCAGTGTTCTACCATTCGTGTGGAAGGTCCCTCAGCAAATATTGGAACACTCAGGAATTTTGAGATCAATTTTAACCTTCCTCCGCCCAATGGGAACTGTATGGTGGGGGTTTAAGATGGCCGGGATGGGGAGGGATATTGGCGCCATGTCGCGCCACGTTCCTGCCAGCCACCATCTTACCTGACTCAGATCAGGCACGGGAGGGTTGCCCAACCCACGCAGACAGGAACCTACTTGACAAGCAAATGTCATGGCCATATGTTGTCGTTGGTGTGGCAATATTTTGCTTACAGATTTAGAAACTCGCATAGGACCAAGCCCAATGGCAGAGTTAATTTTACTTTTCTGTGGCATCCTTGTGGAACAGAAGTACTCACCTGGATTCTGCAAGGAGTCCTCGCAACTTAGCAGCCCCGACCTGACCTCTGCCTCCCAGCACCGGGATCTAACTTCTTCCCGGGAACTGTTCTCTTGAGTTTGGGCATCTTTGGGGTGATGAACCAATTTCTGTTCATGTCTGTTGATGTCACATCCACCTTTCACAGTAGGGAGACAGTGTTACTTAATTTAATTTAGGACCAGAGGTTAAAATGGCCTGGGTCTCAGGCTGAAGTTTCCACAGAGGTTTATAGGAACGTACAAACATATGTGGTGCCAGAAAGTTGTTGCCTAAATGGTCCTTATATAAAATAAGGTTAGATGGTAGGGATAATCTCTTGCAGAGAGTCATCAGCCTCTGGAAAGGGCTTTCACAATTTCAGGTATGAGATCATTGCAGCCCTTTAAATGGGAACTTGACAGGCTTCTGAAAGAAGAGGACACTCCCAGTGACAGGGGATACATGGTTAGTTAGTTTAGATCATGATACAAAATGGGCAACTTTCTGAAGCTTGCTTGTTTGCCTTAGGGAGTCTGAGAGGAATTTGCCAGCATGTTTTCTTAATTAGCTGTCTTTTTCTATTTGTTTTACACTCCAAGAGACAACACTACTAGGAGTTGAGAGGACAGCATGTAAAGTCTACTGGATCAGGTGAACTTGATGGGTTGAAGGTGTTTTCTCAGCTTTCTTTTTATATGTTCACTAATACTTCAGAAAATGATCAATACCTTCAGGAGCAGAAATTGGGAAATATTGATCAAAAGACTTAACACACAGCTATTAATTAACCTGTCAAGTTACATTTATGAGAAAGGGTACGCTGTCATTCCTAGATTTTGAACTTGATTTTGTTCCTGGTTTGGTTTAGGCTTGACGACCTTGGAAATATCTGGATTGTTCTCTTCTGAATTAAACAGGCTTTTTGTTCTGATCATTAATATTTCTTTATTTCTGTTGGATTTAGGGTTCCAGTGGTCAGGCTGTTCAGATAATATTGCATATGGCGTTGCCTTTTCCCAATCTTTTGTGGACGTAAGGGAAAGAAGCAAAGGCGCTTCCTCTAGCAGGCCATTAATGAATCTGCATAACAATGAGGCAGGAAGGAAGGTAGGTGGTTTATAATCCTAAAACTCCAACTCTGTTCTAAACTGTTTCCAATCTTAAACTTTACAACTTCAATTCAAGTGTTAAAAAGTTTCTCCAGCTCTTTATTGCATCAATGATTTTCTTTGTTCAACAGTTTAATTCTAGGCAAAAATAGGTTAAATCAAATGTGTTTACTCATAGCTGATTCCTGCTGATTGGTATTGTGTTGGCAATAAAGTTGGCAAATATTATCAATATGTGTGAACACATGTATTACAAGATCACAAAATGAATATGGATGTAGAAGACCATTCACATTAGTTCATCCATCCAGGAAGATCTTAAAGTTCACCCCACCAGTGCAAAATTCAACTATTTCAGGTTTTTGCTTCTGGTACTCTACTTGGAAGTCAACTCCAAGTGATTACCCCTAGTGTGAAGAACTTCCTAACATTTGTACTAAATTTACCTATTACTCATGTAAGCCTGTGTCCTTGTCCTCAATTTCATAATTTAATTCGAAGTCGTTTTTTGCATCTACTTTTTTCCATGTCTGCTATATTTCTATAAGTTCACTTGTCAATCTCATCTGTTCCAAGCTAAAAAGTCCATGTTTCGCCAGTCTTTCCTCATAATTCAGTTTTCCTCCAGGCCAAAACAAAACTTTGGGCGCCCAATCCCTGGGTTTCTCCTGAACGCCATCGATCGCAATCATTCCCTGCACTCCTACTCCCATCCACTTGCCTGATTGCCAGGGACCGTTCTCCCAGTTCTTTTCTCACAAGTCTCCAGTAGTGGCTTCCTCCTATCTTCTCCCCATTCAGCCAAGTAGTGGATCTCAAGGCCTCAACATCTCCATTGATCGGTCTTGCAGCTCTTCTACGAACTGATGTTAGTGTTTGAAGGTCTCGCTAATGCCTCATTAACTGAACATGTCACTCAAGTGTTGTTTGGCCATGGCACTTTACAGTTTGCACATGACTTGTATCCTACTGTTTTGGCAAATAGCTCAGCATTTAGTGTGCCTTGTTGATTGGTGCTCTACATTGGTTGGACATGTTGAGTGCTGTGTCTATTTCTTGAATTGTTTATTCAGGCCCTCCTAGTTTCTGAATCAAAGTCATTGATGTAAACTAGAAATGGTAAGATCTCAATACTGATTGCTGAGGCACACCACTCTGCATTTTCCCAGACCCAGACATTAGGTAAAATGTAGATGTACAATCTTCATATCATATACTTGAAGTGTTAATTTGTGGAGAAACATAAGCCACAGGTTTTCTGAGGTCTGCAAGGGATAGTCAAGTGGCATTTATTTAGTTATCTTCTCTCCTTTATTTTTGTTACCTTCTCTGTGTGTCACATTCTACTGGCTGTAATTTTACTTTTTCAATATATCCTTTTCATAACAATGTTCTTCTCTTCCTCTCTCTTGAAGTTGACTCTATGAGGGTATATGGTTTCATAGGCACTGAGCAACTTATCATAGCTTATCCACTCTGTTATTATTCGGCAGTGAGCTTTGAGCTAAAAGTTCCAGCACACTACTTGAGTGCAGGGTGGTGTCACAACAGAGCTCAATTTCCTTGCATATGTGCTTTCAGTGCTGAATTAAAATCAGAAGTAACGACCATGCCTGATTTATGCCCTTCTAATCCAAGGACACATAGGCCAACTGTAGCAGCTGTACCACTGCCCCAGCTAATTCAGCAGACTGGGGCTGAACTTGGGACATTTCTTGCCAGATAAACTTGCTGAGTTAATGGGGCACTCTGTTTTAATGCTGAGCTTTCACTTTAGATACGAGTGTTGGAAAATCACCTACATTACATCCTCCTGTGTTCTTTTTCTCTCAAGCAAGAGAAGTAGAATTCCAATGTTCACAGATCTTAAGTTACAATCCTGAAGTTATGATCACAATCCCAATTGGAAGATTTGGGGCACTGAATTCTGAATAGAAATTGATTTTGGAATCTTGTCATCCAATCTACATACACGCCATAAAAGTTCCTATGTTATGTCATCTAATTCTCTTACTTCCATGTCACATAACTCAAATTGTCTAATGATTTTAGTGCTATATTTCCACTTTGCTGGGTTATTTATATTGCTTTGTTAAAATTGTTTAATAATTCAATTTTTTGTGCAAAAACAAACTTAATTATCAAGAACAGACTTTATCAAAATGAAAATCTGTGGATTAGTTTGGTAACTAGTTTGCAATAATGTGGAAACAGAATAAGAAATTTGCCTATTAGCAAATTTGTTCAGCTAAATTATTGATTACTTTTCAAGCAACTCTTTTCTTCGAAAGGCCCCCATCTTTTTCTGGCATCACGTGTCATTGAGCATCTTCAATCTACATAGGAAGGTGTTGTCAAGCATTAGTCATGGTGTACCTCACAACCAAACCAATGAAATATAGGAGTCAGTACTATTCAATCATAGCATTATTCCGAGGGGTAAAAATTTGTTTCCAATGGTGGCACAAAATGGGGAATCACGGATCAGCTGCCTGGTATATGCAGTGCTGGTATTTAATTCCATTTACTACACTGGAACTGCATGTAAAGAGTTACGTAGAATGGGAGGCTGATCCAGTACTGCCCATTTTGTGCCGCCACCCAAGATAAATTTCTACCCCCTGGTTTGTCTCCAGCCGACTGGAAATGCGACTGGCCTTTCATGAAACTGCATTGTGTACAAGAGTAGCATATATCAATTATGTTTACCCCAAAGAAAAGTGAGTTTCAATGTATTAACATTGTATCAACCAATTATCTTAATGGACTGTTTTTAATGGACCAACCTGTGGAGTTTGTAGAAGCTTGCTAAAACCATCTTTTATTCTAGCTCTGGTAGTTCAAACAGCTGAGTGGTTGACTTTCAATTAGAATGTCATACATTGAAATCACTTCTCTTGCAATGCTGCAGCCTAACACCTTTACTTAAAGGCCTTCTGGAAGTTTCAGGGTGATTAACGTATCTAAGACAGTAAATCCTACATAGACTACACAGTATTATCTTCCAACATACCATTCAGTACGTGCCAAGGCTTCTCTTTTGCTCATGTTCCCCAATACATGTCACTGCTCCCCCTAAGTCTCTTCAACTCTTCCTCCTTTCTCAACTACATATGCTATTTTCCCTAACCTTGTTCTACTCTTACTCATCCATTACATTTGCTCCTTTACCCAAGCTTCTTTAACTCTTACCCTTTTCCTTCTCAATTATACCCCCCACCCCTCCCTGGCCTATTTTACTTTTCCCATAGCTCTGCCACAACTATTTGCACCAAGATAACTTCACTGCTCTCTCATGGTCACCATCATGCCTGCTACCCTCTCAATGCGACTCTAAATTTTCTCTTCCAGCTACCTCCACAAATCCTCCTCACTCCTCTGGTCTCTCCCAAAGCTGTCTCTAGTTTCCAAGTCTCTTCCTGGTTCAGTTAAACATGGTTATGTAATGAGGCACGTTCTGACATTTTGCAATTACTGTTACAAAATTATTTGTTATCTTAATTTCAATGTTAAAAAAATTAAGATTGAAAACACATTGTAAGCAGCAGCAGACAAGGTGTCTGCTATCGCGTAAATGTTCCGCGACAGCAGGATGTTCCAGGAACTAAGAAGCACCATAAGCTCTCCATCAAAGCAGCACCACCCCTTCAAGGATGCAGCTGTTTCCAGAGTCAGTCACAGTTGCACTATTAAAACAAACACAGTTCAAAACGTGACCCTTACCTCCTCAAATATAACTGTAACAGATGAACAATATTGTGCACTGCATCACATCAAGTATTAAAACAGCTCAGTGTTGGTTATTTTCCACAACATCTAACTGTGTATTTTTTTTTCCAGGCCATTTTGAACAACATGAGGGTGGAATGTAAATGTCATGGGGTTTCTGGATCGTGCGAAGTGAAGACTTGCTGGAAAGCCATGCCTCCATTCAGGAAAGTAGGCAATGTGCTGAAGGAGAAATTTGATGGAGCCACAGAAGTCGAACAAAGGAAAGTCGGTTCCACAAAAGTCTTGGTGCCCAAGAATTCACAGTTCAAACCCCACACGGACGAGGACCTCGTATACCTCGACTCAAGCCCAGATTTCTGTGATCATGACATTAGAAATGGGGTCCTCGGAACCTCTGGGCGGCAGTGCAATAAGACGTCCAAGGCGATTGATGGTTGCGAGCTCATGTGTTGCGGTCGCAGCTTCAACACTGAGGAGGTGGAGATCGTGGAGAGGTGCAGTTGTAAATTCCACTGGTGCTGCTTCGTCAAGTGCAAGCAGTGCCGCAAAGTGGTGGAGATGCACACATGTCGGTGATGAGGCCTGTCCAGGTCAGCCCAGGCAAACCCAGGTCAATGCCCGTCACTACGGGGAACTAGAACACTCCAGCAATTCCAAGAAGACAGATAGAGAGAAAACATTATTTAAAATGTCCCAAAGGATCCTTGTTTTATTATTTTTATTTATTGCTGACTAACAAAGATCTGGAGGTACTACTCCATGGACTGCTACTGCTCCGGTTGAACTTACCTCTCTGTTACTGATGCTGCTTAAGTGGAACAAGGGGGCGAAAGATGGTCTGGTTTGACACTGGTATTGTTGCGCAGGCCTTTTCTGGTATTGATACCTCTTCAGTTGTACACTGCTCTCTTACAGACATATCTGGTTTAGAACTCACATCAGTATCTCTCCAATTCTACATTAATTCCTGCTGTTCTCTGATCATACAAAAGTTACCCTTACCTCCAGCTGCCAGCAGCCCTTTCCGATGATCATCCAGTCCAGGCAATCTGGCTTGTACTGAAACATCTCCATCCATTCAACAGCCTTGTGATTGTCTGCCATTACATAAAGACGCCTCTCACAGTGCTCCAGTGGTCTCTGGATAACTCAATATATCAATACCTCCAAATTGCGTACATTCCAAACTTGTCATTACAAGCTTTCACACAGCTCCCCGACAGCTTGCAGTGACTGGCATTTTATGACTTCCCCCACAATACGAGTGCGCGTGTGCGTGATTTATTTTGTAACAGAGAACACAGCACTATACCGTCAATAAATAATTTAGATGGTACCAATTGTAACATAATGTATAGAGTCGGTGAAACAGAAAAAGACCAAATACAGAGAAAAACCCTTTATGGGCTGAATATGCACGCTGGACAGACTAACAGAATGTATTATAACAGTATTCTGAATATTTCAGTTACAAAGAGACTATGTCAAGGTGAAATGAATCCTAGAAGATTCTATCTCAAATAATGCTTCTAGTACGATGTAATGCACAGTACAGTTTAGCCTGTACAAATGATCCTAGTGTTCATGTATTGTTGACCATGTTATCTGGACAGAAATTTGTGCTACAAATGTTAAAGATCTAGAATCCTAACTCTGATCTTTTGCAGTTGTTCTTGTGCTGGAGTTAAATTCTTCTTTCTTTTTTATATACATGCGCATCACTTCAGACCAAGTGAAAACTAACACCCATAGGGACTGCGTGCTGCCAGGAATTAGACATTGAGCTGGGTCTAAATTCAGTCCGGGTTAACTGCTGACTGGAATTGTAACAGATGAATTTGGGCACTGTCAACCAAGTTACTAGTGAGCATGGACCTACAGCACAAAACTCCCCCAGTTGGCACAAGCTTGCAACAAATTGGCACTATTTCTCAAAGACCATAGGTTGGCTGATGAGGAAATAGAAAACCCCCCTGAGGTAGTTCCTCAGCCTGATTACGGGGCAGAGTTGGGAACTTCACTCTGCATCTAATGGCTATGTTTCCTGAAAGAGCTTAAAACTGACACTCAATACTTCAAATGGAAAAGTGTACTATTCCCTATTTATAACATCCCTAACCTTGACGACTGCCCAGTGGATGGGTCAGGCTAGTAAAATCATCAATGTGCTGATTCCAATGCTGCTATCTTGAACTGTGGTATTTTTTTCAAGATTCCAGTATGTTATTTCGTAAAATATAGGCTGCTCTTTAATGTTAATCGTATATTAGCTCGTCTTATATTTCCAATGTTTTTTTGCAACAACAAAAGAATTGTTCCTCAGAGTTAGGTGTAATTTTGTGTGTGTACTACAAATGAACAGGCATCTTTTATTTAACAACATTGAACAAGAATGGGATGTTACAGGCAAATATAAAATGCTAAGCATTGTAATAAAAAAATGGATTCTTTTCACCAACAGCAGTTTAATACAAGCAGTAGTTGGATTTAAATTTAATGGCAGCACCTTGAGTGATTGGAATTAGGACATGGGTACCAATGTGGCAAACATTTTGTGAGTTGGATAACTCCTGCCTCTTCTAAAGGAGCTGGGCTGGTTCTCCCTGTGAAGGAGCAAACTTTAAGATGCCTTACAGTTTTCATGGTTCACAATTCATACAGTGGCCAACAAGATGATCCTGCAGATTGTTCCCTATAGTGGAAATCTCAAACCAGGGGAATACAAATTAAAATCAGGAAGTTGTTGGTAAGAAGGAAAGTCAAACTGAAATCTTTTTACTAAAAGGATAATAAGGTTATAGAATAAATGACCAGGAAAGGCCATTGGTACAGGCAGCATAAATAGGTTTAAGAGGCAACCAGGTGCACTTGTGGTTTGTTGAACCTAATAGCATTTTCCCTGTTCCTAAAAACATTATTTACCATATCCTCCCCACTCTATCAATTTTCTCTTCTGCTTTCCCTCTCTCCTTACTGCACTGAGACTTTAACAAGCTCAATTCTGACAGGTTCCTTGCCTAAGTGTTCGTATATCAGATACATTTGTGTGCAGCCTTCACATGTAACAGCTCCAAATGTATTTTGGACCCTATAGTTGTGCTGTTTCTATGGCGGGTTGCTATGGGTTATAGTGGTCTTATGAGACGCGATATTGCATAGGATGTTGCGTGGTGCCACCTCATTTTATAGAAAGCATTTGCTGACATTTTTCATAGCATACTAAGCCTCTTCATTTTTCTCCTTCTTAACCTTCTCCTATTCAAAGCTCATGAACAATATAGTTCAAACTGTGACAAGTTGCAAAATTAAGAAAGAAAAGAAATCTATACTAAGAAATGCTAGTTGATCTCAGCTGGGCACTAAAATTGGCCTCAATGCAGTGGAGAAAAGAGAGGTCAAAATCACCCTGAACTTCCCCTGCTCCAGGTTACTATCCAGTAGACTGTATGTGTGTAGCAGCAGGGTGCAGACAGGATCAGACTCAGCTGTGATGTCCTCCATTAGCGAACCCCCACAAACATTGCTGTCCAGGCTTATAAACAGAAAAAGTCGACCAAGGTCAGGTACCAGAGGGCAGCTAGTACCCATGTAGCTGCATTGCAACATGAGTCAGCATCTCACGAGAGATGGGAAGGAGATTGACAAAAAATGTTCTCACCCCGAGCTGTGATTGTCATCCAAGCTCAATTATTTGACAGCGGGGTGGTGGAGGGAGGTAGGGCGGGATGGACAGAACGAGAATGACCCACTGAGCTAGATGAAGGTGGTAACTATCACAGACTCCTCATCCAACAACAACCCTGCCTTCAGTTGGCCGATCATCCCCCAACAGCAATAGTGTTTGAACAGGGACACAGTCTAAAACCATGCCAATTTCCTGACTAAAAGAGGGAGCTTTAAAGAGAGAAACTCTCATTAGGTGACTAGAGAGCATCTGAGGGGAAAAAGTAGTAGTAACAGTTCTGTTCTAATAAGAATAGAACAATCAAACACTGGAAAAAGTTGTAAAATAGATTTGTATAGGAATGCCAGTGTAATCTAAATAATGTACAAATCGTAATATATTTGTTTAGACAGATTCTATGTGATTTTCAGTCTACAACATTCTTAATACAGAATTAATAAATGTGATGTTTGCACTCCCAGATGAAATCAGCCTTATTCAGATGCACCTATGTTGTACACAGTGAATATAAGGTATTACCAGCTCCTGGTATTATGAGGTCCCAGTGCCGAACAGACACAAAGCACTAAATACGTTTATGTTTAACGAGCAATATTTCATTATCAGGTATGTACTTCCTTGTATCATTCAAATAAAGTTAGTATAAGTGCACTTTGAGTCATGTGGTGCAATATTACTACAGCCAAGAGAAAGCAAGATTATGAAGTGGAGCTAGATCTATCCCTGTGCCTGTACCTATAGCTTTAGTGAAAGCCCCCTCTTGAATCTGCTGGTGCTCTATTAAAACTGGGTCCCTTCAGTTTAAGAGAGGGATTTCTGTTTTGCAGAGGATGGTGAGGTAGCCCTGCCTCCAAATCAGTCTCTTGTTTTCCAACAAGGAGATAATAAGTCCCACAGCCAAGTGGATTGGAGTCACCTGGTATATGGTTGTTGCAGTACAGTTTACAAGTTATGTTCTCAATTCATTTTGAGTTACACGGTACATTCAAAAGGGCATTTCATCATCTGAAACAAGGATGTCCAATGATTTAACCCACAACCTATACACTACCAAACCTAGTTAGTGAAGTCATAAGAACACGAGTGGAATTTATCCCTCTCGCCTATCACTGTACAGAGCGAGTTAAATCGCTTTGGGTTTGAAGTAGCTGTATGGCTGGCAATGGAAGATCAGAACTCAGACACACAACATAGCGGGCTCATTAATCCAACTGATAAACAACAAAGTTCACAGTACCCCAGCCGGCTCACTAAGGGTGAGCATAGCTTTGGAGACTGGAGAATTATCCCCCATTCAGTTCCAGACTGCAAACCAATGTCCTAGCTGGACAGGCAGCAGGAGCTCTGTGCTGAGAGCCTGCAAGGCCGCACTTCAAGTTCCCAATGCCTTCCATCTGCCAACCAGTGGCTATGCTCGCTATGCTTAAGGAAGCAGGGCACATCCCAATGGTGAGAGAGCATGCAATCCATATCAAGCAAACAAAAAGATTATCTGTATAAACTTCTCAGCTTTGATAAAGGTGGTGATGGGTTTTTGTGCATAGTAGACATTAAGTTAAGCAAAACACAATTTGATCATCAGAGAAGAAATATTCCACCCCAACAAGAGTAACGTATACATATGGGCATCTTTCAACTTAGCAACACATCTTAGGGTTCAAGTCATGAAGCCAAATGCACCTGGATGTGCTATTGGCTGTTAATACACTCTTAAATAATATTAATAGTTGTTTGGCATTTCAGAACTTGAGTAATGCTGAAAAAGTGACATGTCTAAGCTTTTCGTCTTGCACTCATCAGGACACTCGCAAGAAAACCAATATAAGGGGAAAACAACAATTTATACTGTATATGAAGAGAGTGCTGATTGGTTGGCAAGCGGCATTGCCATGGAGAATGTACCACTGATGGTGACTGACTGACTGGTCAAGGCATTGCCCTGAGGAATGAGTCATCGAATGGCTGCCAGTTATTTTGTTTAGCTGAAACGGGCACAATGTATATACATGTTCTTTCTGTCTGCAAAGAACAGGACCCTGTGTATTAATATATGTAGCTTCCAGTACATGCAAATGCGCCACATTACAAGCCCATCTAACAATCTTAAATTGGTTGTCAGTGTAATTCTTAGCACAGTGAGGGTTATTTAGCAAAGGTTGTCCAATTGCGGAATCACATCTAATGTTGGACACTGTGTTTTGAGTTTTGCAAGCATGGGCTAGCTGGGTACAGTATGTACCCTGCCTATTGCAAACAGGGGCTGGGACATGCTGTTTGATACAATCCGCTAGTCTTTGGGATGTACGACCTACATACCAAGCATCACACTGGCACCAAAATTCATATACCACATTACTCACTTGTGTGATAGGCAGAATATTTTTTTAGCTTGACAGCAGCATCTTGTTAGGGGTGAACACCACTCGGGTTGCTACTGCATAGTAGCAGCGTGAAACAGCTAGCTTCACCTGTTGTTCAAATTTATGAGATACCTTGCCCTTCCAGGGTAACCTGAGGAAGACTCGGCATTTTTCAGGGCCTAAAGTGACAGCCTTAGGCCCGTTGCTGAGTTTGCTTGGTGAGATGTTATACAGCATGAAATGATCTGATCAGGGTAGCCATTATCCTGCAGGATGCTTTTGATGCCCCTATTTCAGCATTAAGCTTGCATAGCGAGCAAATGTCTCGGGCCCTATTTACAAGGTTGCCGATGAGAACAATCTTATAACGCTTAGACATGTCTCTTTTTTCAGCAATACTAAATAATATTATTTGGAATTCTGCATTTCTGGGGTTTATCTTTGAAATAATTCGTAGTAACTTTTATTTTTGACTTTGCAAAAGTGGCTAAAAATCAGAAAGCATATCTAATAACTGCCTGTCACAGCTATGCACTCTGTGTACTCTCTTCCTCCTTCTCCACTGATAGTCACAGCACAAGTAACTGTGCTTCAGGATCATCAAGAATCGGGATTCAGGTCAAGATAATGCAGGGGAACAGTTGTAATTTGCTGAAGTGGGAAGAGTGCTAGAAATGGCCTGAACACTACCTGTGCTAGGAGACAGGATTACTGCTTCTGATCATACAGAGACCCCTGATGGATAATACGTGTATGGATGTTGAAGGAGGCCATGTTTCAGCAAAGGTTTCTGCCTGCTCCCAAAAATCTTCTAACTAAAGCAATTTTTCCTCAGCTCTGCCTCAGTTTTTTAAAGTAATGACTCCCTCCCCGATTATGACCCCACCCCCAACTAGAGGAAATAGGCCTAGATCTTCCGAACAGTAGCAATCATCATCTGCTTGAACTATGCCCGCCTCGTCACTGCTCCATGTTTCTTACTAGGTCTTCCAAGCCCAGCTTTATCAGAAATGCAGAGCGAGGCCTCCATCGGGACACTGCGTCACAGCTCTGTAGAGTCTGGGGGAAAATAGGACACTTTTGATGGCACTAGCTGCCATATGATAAGTTTAAAGGTTCGGTGTGAATGGGTGAATGAAAGAATGGATGAATAAGTGAATGGGTAGGGTGGTAGGGAGGATGAGGTGCTAGGTGGGTGAAGAGGTAGGTGGGCAAAGTAGCAGATGAGTAAGGTGGTAGGTGAGTAAGTGGATGAGTGGGTAGCTGGGTCAGGGGGATAGTTGGGTCGGGTCGGGAGGGCTAGTCAGATTGGGGGCTAGTCAGGTACGTATGGGAAGGGTAGTCAGGTCAGATCAGGGGTCAGTGAGGGTGTGTAGGGTGGCCAAGGGAAGTCGCGAGGTAGTCAAAAGGTCAGGGGGTAGTTGGGTGCTTGGGGGGGTTACAGTTGTCGGGAGGGGTACCTGGGTCTGGTTGGGAGGTAGTCAGGAGTCAGTGGGGTAGTCAGGTGGTGGGGTTAGTCAGGTCAAGCTAGGTCAGGGGGATAGCTGTGGGGTGGTAGGGGGTAGTTGGGGGTTCAGCAGGTTGGGGTAGTTGGGTCAGGGGATAGTTGGGGGTAAGTATGAGTGATTGGGGGGGTCAGTTGTGTAGTTACCCAGATGTTAGATTAGGTTTTAATCTGTATAATATTTCCTGACTAACTATTCGGGTAAGTACCGCAGAACTGTCCAAAGACTCCGAATCTATATCAGCGTCAGAGACATTCACGGAGGATCTGGGGGAGCAAGAGAACTGCCCATCGGAAGTTGAAACTTCCTAGGCAATTCACATGGAGGTCAGCGCATCAGGACTTCCACAGTGTCCTGGTGGGGCTCTTGGGTAGTGGTCCGGTCTCCAATAGAACAGAGATCTGAAGATCTGAGCATAGGTAGGAATTTTCCAGCCCCGTTGGTGTTGGGTGTCATGGCGGGCGGAGGAGGGGGGAACAATATGGCAAGAAGGCGAAAACTCGGTTTTACACCATCGTGAAACCACTTTGCAATCATCCATTCCATCCGTCAATGACGGGCCACGTTTCCTGATGCCGCACATCGGGAACATTTTAATACATTTGCATTTAATTATAAGACTTGCACACTTGGTTCATCACCCCACATCAAATTTCCCACCCACATCAGCGTGATTTCAGAACTGCGTGCTTGATGACTGCCTTTAAAAGGCATGCACCTGGCGACCTGAACTTCGAGGGGAACTCAGAGGTGACTGCACACAACCTTGCGCAGAATTTGTGAGCGTCACCCCAGGACATCAAGGAAGAGGTGCTGGGCATCCGCTGGGGGCACAGGCAAGTCACTTTTTCCCAGCTGGCTTTCAGTGCAGTGCCGGGGCAAGGGCTCCAATGTGGGTCAGGCCAAGAGGGTTGTGAGTATGGGCAAGGCAGCACCGGCAGACTGAAGGAAATACTCAAGCACATGCTGGGGTGGGTAGGGAGGGGCTGGTGGGGGAGCGGAGGTGAGGGAAGCAGCCACACACTTGGAAAAGCTTTTCAAAAGTCAGCATTCTTCCGCAGCTTAGACCATTCAGCTGCAGCTCCATTTACGTGCTTGGAGTCCAGTCTCTGAAGCTTTCCTGCCCCTCAAGCAAAAGCATGAATGTGCCACCAAATGCTCCAGGACTTTTCACCCTCAGGCGCAGACTGCAAACTAATGTGCATTTTAGGGAGCAGCAGAGCAATTGGCTGACAGGGCAAGTTGTACAGTCCCCTTGTGAAAAGTGGCCATGGCGCAGTCACTGGTGGAGACGCTCACAGCCCCTTGCAATGTCTTTATTAAGGTTTGGACCAGTATCCCCCATGGTTCAAGCTAACAGCGCAGCCTTGCACAAGATGCCTGTGCCTGAGCTGAGAGCACAGCATGCAGTCCAATAGCCGAAGCTGCCTCCAATTGGTCAAGTGGAGTGTGGTGGAGGTGGGTGGGCTTTCAGACAACCAATGATTGCACTACACGCTGGCCATCCAAGTGGTGGCCAGCACTGCTGCATGCGTGAAGGGGCCTTCAGACTTAATCAAGAGAGGCTCTTAGCATGCTGATGCTAACCCACGCGTCTCTCTATAAGAGGAGAACATCAGGATCATGGAGCCTGATGATTTAGCAGTATACCCCATGGCTTACAGAGACCAGAAAAGAAGAAGAGTGGTCGAGGCAGCTGGCTCAGCGAAGGGAGGAGCACCTCCCTCAAGATGAAGGGGCGGCAGGGCCTGCTGCGCACGCAGCTGAAGATCCTCAGAGAGCCGCCGCTCACAGGCATCTTGCTAGACCCAGAGTCTATAGACGATGCCTGTCACTCCCACAGATGACCGAGAACCAGTGTCGCCGAAGACTGTGCATGTCTAGGGAACTGGCTGGTCATATGCCACCTGCTGAAGGATTTGGCGCCACAGGGACATGGAGAGCATCCACTGCCAGCTGCCGTGAAAGTGACTGCGGTGCTCAATTTTTATGTCTGTGGTTCCTTCCAGGGCTCCACAGATGACCTGTGTGGGATCTCGCAAGCGTCCATGCACAAGCATATCCGGGAGGTCACAGATGCCATCTTCACGAAGGCACATAGCTTTGTGCATTTCGCCCAGGATCAGGAAAGCCAGGAAGCAAGAGCGCTGGGAATTGCGCAGATCTCAGGTTTCCCACAGGTGCAGGGTGCAATCACATGGTGCTTAGATCTCCGTGGCAAAAAGTGGTCAACTACATTAACCACACTCGCTGAATGTTCAGCTGGTCCACGACCACCACAAATGCATCCTACAGGCCTGCGCACAATTCCCAGGGGCTGTCCACAACTCCTACATCCTTAGCAGGTCTCAGATCCCTGACGTCTTCCAAGGCCCACAGAGGTTGAAGGGTTGGCTTTTCAGGAACAAGGGCTACCTGCAGAGGACGTGACTGGTGACGCCCGTGCAGCGGCCTCACACTGCAGCAACGAGGCTCATGCCGTGACCCGGACTTTGATGGAGCAAACGATAGGCATTTTGAAGATGAGGTTCCGGTGCCTCGACAGGTCTGGTGGAGCATTGCAATACAGTCCAGAGGGTGTCACATGTCATCGTCACTTGCTGCATGCTTCACAACCTGGCAGTGCAACGAGGTGAGGAGCTGGCTGTGGGGGAGATGAAGGAGCTGCATGTATCCTCCGATGAGGAGGGCATCGAAGGGGATAACGATGATTATCCTCGAAGGCGAGGATGCTGGCGATGAGGCCATCGCACTGGCTAGACAAGGCAGGCGTGCTTGGGAGGCCCTCATAGCCACAAAGTTTGTAGAAGATGATGACGAGATGCTATGAAGACAGTCCTGACATCCTCACCTTCCATCCGTGAATGTTTGACTCCTGTACGGCTGATGGCAGCGCACATACACTCCGTGCTCAGGCTCATGTCATGGAGATACAGCAAAGGCCCTAATAGTCATTAGATTGCAGGGGGATGCTGACAACATGCAGTGAGGACACTCCATAGATCTGAAAATAGCCTTTGGAATGTCTGGCTCCTGAGCTCGTTTACGCTCTGTGATCAGGGTCATATCATGGAGACGCAGCCGTGAAATGCACCTGATCCTTTGTCAGCCTTCAGCACCTGACCCCCTCAGGAGCACAGCAACACCAGCCCCAGGTGCCGAAGAGATGGGAGGGGGCAGCCCCACCTTAAAAGTGCTGAGATCATACAGAAAGAATTCTGGCAGCAATGACAAACAACATCGAGGTGCAGGCATCACCAACGTATCCAGTATCCAACGAAGCTGGACCATCACTTTGGTCTGAAGGTTACACACTGCACAGGGAAGAGGCCCTGGACTGAGACACCTGCCTTTATCTTGTGCAGGAACCAAGGTTTCACATCTGAGTGACACAAACACTGCTCATCATGACAAGGAGCCACAGGCAAGGAGACATTCTTGGGAGTTTATTCACAATAGTGAACATTAAATGCAAGTGATTAACACCTGTGCCCAGGCTTTGCAACTACATCTTCTTAACCTTCCTAACCCTGCTGCTACATCTTGGTGCTCCCCTGACATCCACAGTGGAGGTGGAGGCAGCCTGCTGACTGCTACGCCCTATCTTTGACGACGCTGGTAGGCATCCTCTGCAGGGCTGAGACCTGGAGGGCCCCTGCTTTCGGGGTCCTGCTATGTGGCAGCGGCACCCTTCTTAGCCTGTGGAGCTGGAGCTGGAGCTGCTGGGGTCACAGAAAGAGGGGATTCATTTGGGCCGGACACTCCCGGAGTCACCTGGGTGGATTGCCCCAGGGTGTGCACCTGCTGATCTTCTCCTCCCTATGGGTGCCTGAGGGCCCCTGGCTGACTCTTTGAGGGGAAGAGGAAGTTGGAGTGAGATCGAGCTGATCCATTAACACTGTTGGAGGCCAACTATGATGTCAGCGATGGAGTTCAGACCGCGCAGCAGTGCAGGACCGATGTCTTGGACCAAGGTCTCCATGGCGGCTGCCATCCTACAGTGTTGACTTCGGTGCGTTAGCATGCCAGCATTATCACCTCAGACTGAAGTAGGACGGATTCCTGTATCGTGTCTTGCAATCTGAGGAGTGCAGCAAACATCCCTTCCTGATGTTTCCGAGCTTGCTTTTGCAGCTCCCGCAACTGAGGTGTGACTGAGTCTAGGGGCTCCTCATCAGACTCGGATTCAGCAGATTTTTGGCCTCTAGCAATCCTCCGAGTGCCGGAAGCCTGTGAAGTCCCTGCCATCACCTGCTGTGGATCAGACAATGCGATGTGCTCACCAGATTGTGACCTGAAGCTGCTCTAGAACTAGGTCCCACCAAGGTGTGTGTTTCTGTGCTGGTGGAAGGTGTGGGTGAGCGCTGTGATGGTTCTTCAATTAGGGTGTCATCAGATTCTTCTTCCGAGGTGCCTTTGGGGCTTGAGTTGAGGACCTGGCTCATGGACCTCCTTGGCTGCTTCCCAGATATGCCTGCAAAAGCAAGGAGAGATAATTAGCGGATGGCAGGAGACTGCAGAACAGGGGTACTCACACACAGCATGGTTGTCTGATGGATGTTGCACTGCTGGATCCTCACTTGGTTGAGCTCCGACCTCACCATCAGCACAGGAACTGTCCAGATCATCACCAGACAGCTGGATAACTCTATTTTCAAAGTCCGTGAGGGCCTTGATGTCAGGCATTCCTCCACCAGTCTGCGACATTCTGTTGTGTACCAGCTTGTCCTGCATGAAGACAGATGGAGGGAGTGTAAGCAGGACGTCTGCCAGGCCAGGTGAGAAGGATGCCTGGCATGTGTGGATGGTGAGTCATGCCATGGACAGGATGAGGACACAATCCACAGGACAGTGTGTGAGTTGAGAGTGATGAGAAGAGTGGCTTAACCTGGCGGAACGGAGGAGATCATTCATCCTCTTTTGGCACTGGGTGGCTGTTCTCTTTTGCAGGGCATTGGCGCTGACCACCGCTGCCATCGCCTCCCATGTTGGATTTGTCAGCTTGCTTGGTCTTCGCCCTGAGCGAGGGTAGAGGACTTCACAGTGGGCCTCCACTGCGACCAGTAGGTGCCCTAGGGAGGTGTCGCTAAATTTGGGGGCATCATGTTTCCTCCCTTTGGCAGCCATGACTTTGCATGAGCTTCCAATCCTTTAGAGAGAGCTAGTTCTGTGCAGGGGCACCCTTTAAATATGACGCCTGCATTACTGAGGCCGGAGATGACTGCAGGGCAGGCGAATCAGATGCCGCCCTGCCTGCTATCCAGAGTGTTTTCCAGGAATGCATTATTAATGAGGCAGGACACGCTGGAAATGGGATGATACAGCGCGAAAGCATGCCATTGCAGCAGGCGGGTAAAACGTCCTTTTTCCCGCCCGCTACCACACTTTGTGCAAATCTGGAATGATTCTGCCCATAGTTTTTCTTTAAGCAATCTATTAAAACGCTTCAAAGTTTAAAAACCTCAATTAAATCTCCCTTAGTCTTTTCTGTTCCAATGGAAATAATCCCACTATCTCAATTCTTTCCACATAACTAATTTTCCATCTGGCATCAGTTATCCTGGTGAATCAGCACTTAACGGTATCTGTAACTTTAATATCTTCTCTATTAGGCTGTCCAAAACTGCACACACCATATCTAGAGGCAGGGCCTTGAGTAAACAGGATAAGAAAAATGGAAAAAGATTACAATCGCCTCTCTTTTAGTTCTGAAGAAGCAATGAGTTGAAATGTTTCATATGCTCCTTGGCCCACCAGATTCAAACAGACAATCCCAGAGTAAAAATAGGAATACAATGCTAACTATTCGGACTGAAGGTCTTGGAATAACCGGAAATTGGAGAGAGGGGGCCTAAAGAGGATGGCAGCAGACCGGAACTAATACACAATCGATAGCAGGCATACATGGGCCAGTTTTAACCGGAGTGCATAATAGTCTGGTGGAGCGGGAGATAAGCAGGAGAGATCAAGAGGGCAGGAGCAGGTGAGTCACAAAATTACACTGAAGCAACAACTCTGATATAACAAGAATTCATTGTAGTTTTTAAATTTCTGACCAAATGTCACAAATGCCTGTTGAGTGATATTGAGAATGTTAGGAGTACAGTCATATTCTGGTTCAGTAACTATAGTATCCATCTGCAGCCACCAGTACTTTGTTTTTACTGCCTGCTGGTGACTTGGACTGTCGCATCTAAAGGCTTGTGGCTTGTGGCTTACACATAGCACACGCTCCATTTCCAGCTATTAAATATTAAATGCACTGAGAATGTAGGCAGAAAGATCCGAGTTTTCAATTCTTTCACTATTAACTCTGGATACATTTACAAGTGTCCAGAAAGTCCAGAGGACCTCTTGAGCACCTTGTAAACCAAGAATTACACCACAGGAACTAGGATTACAATTAGATTCTGTAGTTCCTCATTCAAAGTGAGTGTACCAATAATGTACATAACCCAAGGGATTTTAACACTGCCTTCCCACCCTCAAATAGAAAAGGTTGTATTAATGCACCGTAAGGTTCAATATGTAATGATAATACTCTTGATCCAAAGCCATATCACTTCAGCTTTGAAACCTGCACAAAGACTACCTTGATGTTCCAACAAGATCATGCAGGTAGTAGCTGAGCCACACAGAAAGTCACAGATTGGACACATCATTAGTGCAGGTTTCAAATCTGAAGTGGAAATAGCAGTTCTACAATTGGCCTCACTCGTGGGCTAGGGACACCTTCTGATAAGTGCCCCGTTAGCCCTAATGCAAAGAACTAATGTATGGACCTCAGGTGAGATTAGAATCTGGCTCAGCTGTGTTGCCCTCCACAGTCGAATAGCCTACATTTCTCTCTCAACCAATGCCACCAAAAAAATGCATTCCTACCATTGCTGTTTGTGGAATGTTGCTGTGGACCAAATGGCAGCCATGTTTGCCTACATGGCTTTCAAAAGCTTTCAAAGAAACACATTGCGTATAGGATTTTCCAGATAAAAGGTTAATCTCAAGGGCAGTGCTACAAATGACCCAAAAGAAATATCAGAGGAGAATTAAAAAATATTGTGGGTTTTTTTTTCATTTTCTTTGAAGACTTTAACTCATTAGTTATAAAAATGGAGATGGGAAAAACGGCTGTTTTGCTGAGAGTCGAAAATAATCCAATCAGGTAATGAAGAGTGTTTGTTTTGCAATTTACATGGGAGGGTCAGGTCGCCATGAGGATTGAATTGTCCAGCGACCATTCGCAGGAGAGTGCAACAGAGTGTTGTGATGCATTCATGCGCCCTAAGGATCAATGTCACAAATGAGGGATGTGATGAAACCTTCAGAAATGCGTACAACCAAAGTTGGCAGAGTTACCTGTTTGTTAAGTCCTCCGAGATATTTCTGAGAAAAGTAATAAGACACTATATAAATGCAAGTCTTGCATGTATATACACATGTTCCAAAATAACTATTTTTGCTGTTTGGATACAAGAATAAAAGTAATAACAAGGAAATGAGAGCTATTGAGTTCCTATAACTGGGCCTCTTGAGCTAAACATTTTTTCAAATTTCATTGAGTGTGTATGACTGACTACCATTTAGCACTCTGTATATAAAATATAAAAGCTGTAAATGTTGCAAGCCAAAATCTAATAGCCTCATAAAAGAGATATATAATGGAGAGCTTTATAATAAAGGTACAAATCAGTGATTTTAACCCTTTCGTCAGATATTTCTGCTGCTTTGGCTATTATTTCAAATGTATTCAATAACATGGTAAGCCAAAAATAGAAATTTCTTTGCCAAGCAAGACAAGATAGTTCAAGTACTGAGCCTGGAAACACAGATGTGGAGGGCTGCCAGCCACACTGCAGAACACAGGTCCTGCTGACAACATAGGGGCTGTTTGACAGTAGGAATCTCTTGTTACCTTGTCACCAAACCCCAGAGACTGTCACCAGGACAATCCATCAGGACCTTGTTATGACAGGGCTTTAAATAGGAAGATAGTCACTTTCAGAGCAGCAGATGGACAGTCAGATAGTGCTCGGTGGCCTATTCAGAGGATATGAAGCAATATTTGTGAGATATAGTGATTTGTTAGTATGTGAAGATAATATTTGTGTAAAGAAAAATGTAGCTATGATCAGGTTCTTTGTATAATAGTTCCATAACACATTTGTTAATGAGAACACTGAACTGAATAACATGTCTACTATTTTGCACTGTCTCTGCTGAAAATGCTAACTTGTTGGTGAAGGCAGTTCCATAAATGCTGACTTTTTTCATTCATGGGATCTGGGTGTTGCTGGCGAGGCCAGCATTTCTTGCCCATCCTCATACAATTGAATGAATTGCTAGGTCATTTCAGAGGGCAGCTAGGAAGGGGTCAATCATGTTGCTGTGGGTATGGAGTCACATAAAGGCCAGACCAGCTAAGGATGACAGACTTCCTCCCATAAAGGGCATCAGTGAACCAGATGAGTTTTTATGACATAAAAGCAAAGAACTGCGGATGCTGGAAATCCAAAACAAAAACAAAAACAAAAATTCCTGGAAAAACTCAGCAGTTCTGGCAGCATCGGCGGAGAGGAGCACAGTTGACGTTTCGAGTCCTCATGACCCTTTAACAGAACTAAGTAAAAATAGAAAAGGGGTGAAATATAAGCTGGTTTAAGGGGTGGGGGGGTGGGTGGGTGGTTGGGACAAGAAAGCTAGGTAGAGGGCCACTGATAGGTGGAAATAACCAAAAGATGTCACAGACAAAAGGACATAGCCTTTTTAGATTCCTTCACCCCACCCCACCCCCACTAGGGCTATCTGTACCTTGCTTGTCCTGCTTTCAACCCTTAATTAGCATATTCCTTTGGGTAATATCACCACCTTCAACACCTCTTTGTCCTTCTGTCTGTGACATCTTTTGGTTATCTCCACCTATCAGTGGCCCTCTACCTAGCTTTCTTGTCCCAACCACCCACCCACCCCCCCCACCCCTTAAACCAGCTTATATTTCACCCCTTTTCTATTTTTACTTAGTTCTGTTGAAGGGTCATGAGGACTCGAAACGTCAACTGTGCTCCTCTCCGCCGATGCTGCCAGAACTGCTGAGTTTTTCCAGGTATTTTTGTTTGAGTTTTTATGACAATCTGTTAGTTTCATGGTCACCATTACTGATACTAGTTTTTTTTATTACAGATTGATTTAATCAATCTCAGTTTGTGGATTTCACAGGCATGTCAGTAGCAACCTCCTTAGAGGGTAGACCTTGTCGCCCAGAATCCAACCACATACCTGGGGGAGCAGTGGTGGGATTTGTCTCTGGGTCACATTAGTCCAGGCCTCTAAATTACTAGTCAAGTAGGCAACCACTAAGCCACGCACAGCAGCAGCAGTGTCTACCATCTACAAGATGCACTTCAGGAATTCCCCAAGGCTCCTTCAACAGCACCTTCCAAACCCACGACCACTACCATCTAGAAGAACAAAGGCAGCAGATAGATGGGAACACCAGCACCTGAAAGTTCCCCTCCAAGTCACTCACCATCCTGACTTGGAAATATATCACCATTCCTTCACTGTCGTTCCTTCACTGTCGCTGGGTCAAAATCCTGTGACTCCCTTCTTAACAGCAGTGGGGGTATACCTGCACCACATGGACTGCAGCAGTTGAAGAAGGCAGCTCATCACCACCTTCTCAAGGGCAATTAGGGATGGGCAATAAATTCTGGCTCAGCCAGCGAAGTCCTATGAATAAACTTTCAAAAAGGTGCCAGATAGCTGCCAATGCCCGTGGAATGCCAAGCCAGAACCAGTCAGCAACTTCGGGAGAAGAGGGAAACCAAGCTGGATGGCATACCTCACCTCTAATCCTGAAGTTCCATGATAACCGCTGCCAAAATTCACCCTAACCGAGAGGTGAGCAGGTTTGATCAAAAGCAAAATCTGGAACTTGGCCTCATGAGGGTGCAAGTCAATTTATCATCCGGACAGCCTATAGCCCTCAAAGTTATCATCCACACAGCCCATAACCCTCAGAGTTATCATTCGCACAGCCTATGGCCCTCAGAGTTATCATTCGCACAGCCTATGGCCCTCAGAGTTATCATTCGCACAGCCTATAGCCCTGAGTTATCATTCACACAGCCTATAGCCCTCAGTTATCATTTGCACAACCTATAGCCCTCAGAGTTATCATTCGCACAGCCTATAGCCCTCAGAGTTATCATTTGCACAGCCTATAGCCCTCAGAGTTATCATTCGCACAGCCTATAGCCCTCAATGTTATCATTCGCACAGCCTATAGCCCTCAATGTTATCATTCGCACAGCCTATAGCCCTCAGAGTTATCATTCGCACAGCCTATAGCCCTCAGAGTTATCATTCGCACAGCCTATAACCCTCAATGTTATCATCCACACAGCCCATAACCCTCAGATTTATCACCACACAGCCTACGGCCCTCAGAGTTATCATCCGCACAGCCTATGGCCCTCAGAGTTATCATCCGCACACCCTATGGCCCTCAGAGTTATCATCTGCACAGCCTATGGCCCTCAGAGTTATCATCCACACAGTCCAGAACCCTCAGGGTTATCATCCGCACAGCCTATGGCCCTGAGTTATCATCCGCACAGCTTATGGCCCTCAGAGTTATCACCACACAGTCTATAACCCGGATAGTTATCATCCGCACAGCCTACAACCCGCATAGTTATCACCACTCAGCCTATAGCCCTCAGAGACTAAAGAAAACTAAAGTTTGAGATGGAAGTTACACCAGGAAATTTGAACGACCTGTAAGACTGAGCTTAAGCTGTGATTCCCTCAAGACCAGCTGGCAATCTGGCAAGAGTGCCGATATCATGGAAACAGAAAAAAAGTATTTTTTTTAATTCCCTGTGCTTGCTGTTGCTTGCATTCTTCAGGGCTATTAAGTATGAAAATGTTAGTATTATTTGACATTGTTGTGACAGTGTGTACTGAACACCCTGGGTTTCCAGGTGGGTGGAAGAATTTCAGCAATTTTACAATTTGTAGAATTAACAGCTTTCAGCAGCTATTTACTACAAGTACTTGTTGACAAGTGATACGAATAATACAGCATGTCAGGATCTGCATGGGGGTTAGGTATTCTGCTACAATCGCCAGTCAACTAGACACAAAACTGACAAGGTGATGCCAGAGCTGCGCTGTATCTTACAAACTGTAAATCAAATTTACTTGGTCTACCGGCTAAAGCACTGCTAAATGTAGAAATAAGCTATACAAGGATTGCCTCGAGTACTATTTGCAGTGTGTGCTCAGTTACCCGATTTCAGTCTCATGGAGGGGGAAAATCGAGGTGTTACAATTGGGGTAAGCAACCCAGGGATGAGGGACGAGGGGAGGTGATGAAAAAAGACAGGCAATATTCCAATCCTGATTGTGATCTGGTCATCCCCTAATCGACAATGCATGTCTGTGGACACTTGGTCAGGAGAGGATCAGCCTTCTGTTTTGATTCATAGAAGAGAAATGGTCACTTGGTTTTGAGAAGTTGTACTGTAGCTGGCCTGGTGCCTTCAGAAGGAGCAATTTGGGGGTGGGAGTAAACCATCATTTATCAAGGATCTATCTTGCATTCGATGGGCTCAATAAATGCTGTACTACTGCACTTGCATCAGTGATTGCAATAGCTACCCAGGGAATGCATCAAAGCTATACCTTCTTAATACAAAAGACATTCTAGTGATAGCTGTAAATCAGGAGGTGGAAGGGAGAGGGGAACTTGGTGAAATTACAATCGCTAGGGAAACGGTACTGAGCACAGTGATGGAGCTGCAGGCTGACAAGTCTCCAGGTCCTGACTGACTTCATCCTAGGATGTTAAAAGAGGTGGCTAGTATGTTAATGTGTTGGTGTTAATTTTCCAAAACTCCCTAGGCTTTGGAAAGGTTCCATCAGACCGCAAAGTAGCAAATATAACCCCTCTATTCAAGAAAGGAGGGAGGCAGAAAACAGGAAACTATAGGTCAGTTAGCCTGACATCTGTCATGGGAAGATGTTAGAATCAATCATTAAGGAGGTTATGGCTGGGCACTTAGAGAAACTCAAGGTAATCGGGAACAGTCAGCATGGTTTTGTGAAAGGGAAATCATGTTTAACCAACTTATTGGAGTTCTTTGAAGAAGTAACATATGCTGTGGATAAAGGGGAGCCTGTAGATGTGCTGTAATTGGATTTCCAGAAGATATATAAGGCTATTGCAGAAAATAAAAGCTAATGGCATAGGGGGTAACATTTTAGCATGTATAGAAGATTGGCTGGCTGGCAGAAAACAGAGATAATGCATAAATGGGCCTTTTTCTGATTGGCAGGATGTGACGAGTGGAATCCAACAGGGGTCTGTGCTGGGGTCTCAACATTTTACAATTTATATAAATAACTTAGATGAGGGGAGTGAAGGCATGGTAGCTAAATTTTCAGATAATATAAAGATAGGTAAGAAAGTATGTTGGGAAGAGGACATAAGGCGATTGCAAACTGATATAGATATGTTGAGTAAGTGGACAAAAAAATGGTAGAAGTAGTACAATGGGAAAATGTGAAGTTATTCACTTTAACAGGAAGAATAAAAAAGCAGGGTATTAATTAAATGGAGAACGGCTGCAGAATTCAGAGCTGCAGAGGGATCTAGGTATTCTAGAGCATGAGTCATAAAAAGATAGTGTGCAGGTACAGCAAGTAATTAAGGAGGCTAATGGAATGCTATTCCTTATTACGAGAGGAATTGAACATAAAAGTAAGGATGTTATGCTTCAATTATACAGAGCATTGGTGAGACCACATCTCAAATACTGTCCACAGTTTTAATCTCCTTATTTAAGGAAGGATGTAAATGTGTTGGAGACGGTTCAGAGGAGGTTTACTAGATTGATATCTGGAATGAATGGGTTGTCTTATGAGGAAAGATTAGACAGACTGGGCTTTTTTCCACTGGAGTTTAGAAGGGCGAGGGGTGACTTGGTTGAAGAATGTATGATCCTGAACGGTATTGACAAGGTGGATGCAGAAAGGATGTTTCCTCTTGTGGGTGAGTCCTGAACTAGGGGGCACTGTTTAAAATTGGGAGTTGCCTTTTTAGGACAGAGATTAGGAGAAATACTTTCTCTCAGAGAGTTGTCTGACTTTGGAACTCTCTGCCTCAGAAGGCGGTGGAGGGAGAGTCATTGAATATTTTTGAGACGGAGATGGATAGATTCTTATCAGCCAAGGGAATCAAAGGATATCGGGGGTAGATGGGAATGTGGAATTCGAAACACAAACAGATCAGCCATGATCTTGACAAATGGCGGAGCAGGCTCGAGGGGCTGAATGGCCTATTTCTGCTCCTATTTCATATGTTTGTACGTTCATATGTTTGTATTACATGTTCTCTCAGTTGTCCTCCCTTAAATATACCTGGATCCGCTGATTCCTGGTCCTTTGTGACATGCCTTAGCCATCTTTATATGTTTAAAGCACTAAATACAAGTTGCTGTTGTTGTCACACACTGTTACAGCAATGTGAGCAGACCTCCAGTACTTCACTCAAATCTTATGCTTAATTCGAGAAGAAATATCTATGGAAGGGCATCATCCACATGTGCTCTCTTTCGGGCTGGCCCTATTTGACTGCAATCAAGGGCAGGAACTCTGACTGAGATTTCCCCTCCCTAGCCAACAGGAACTGAGAACATCTGTAATGCCCTGGCTGAGATCAACAAACACGGCACAGCTAGAAACTATTCCTGGTCTGTGTAGCCTGGTACCAAACGACACAGTGCATTCGCCCACTAGGCCATTGGGGAAACTATATTTAATTGGGAGCTTTTTCATATTTTATCAACTAGAGTAGTCCCACATCTCACCAGCGCCAAATTACAACCTGCTAAGCTTGTGATTTATTGTCTCAATATCGATATTTCTTTAATTTCCAAAATAGTGAAATAACAAGGTATGAATGAATTAACAGAAAGTTTAAGCCGTGGGATAATAATATGAAGATTATGAATTCTGGCAAAAAGATATTGGCTAGGAACCAAACTAAAGGGTTTTGATGGCATTGTAAACTGTGAGAGAGCTCCTTGATTCAATTGTATTTTACTGCTAGCTATTGAGGATACTTCCAAGACTTATGATTACGAGTGAAACTGGCACTTTCATTGCAGTGTTTAGACAGCATGTGGTAAATGTAGTTATTTGTGAGATTTGTTGCATGATTTCCTTACTTACAAAACTCGTAAATTCACAAAGAGCAGGTCCAGCTGATGTGTTGAAAATAAAACAACAAAAAACGTATTTTTTCTTTAAAAAAGGTTTTGCCGAGTTGTGCAACTTTAGTTGGGAACATGGTGTTGTAAAGATCGCAAAGCATTTGGTCTTAGAGGAAATGAGACGGAAAAATGTTGTAAGTCTGAAATAAACTTAAATGGACTTATTCATTCTCATCTTTCAGCTCTGATAAGGGGTCTCTATCCAAATTGTCTGTCTTTTCTGATGCTTACAAAGCTATCGTGCATTTTCACTTGAGGGTTTTTAAACAATTGTGTGTATTTGAATAGCACTGCACATAGGTTACGGTAAGCCTTAAGTGAATGGAGAAGAGGGATGTTCGTGGGGTTTGAGAGTAACCTGGTATATGAAGTTCTTGAAGCAAGCAGTGAGTTACTGGGGCCCCAGTGTTCTCTTTATTCTGATGGCCCTATCAGATGAGGACTTGAGGGAGGCAGTGGAGCTCACAGGGTTTGGAGCCTCTCCAGATTCAGGTGCAATTCCATGCCTTACTCATTCAGACTCGCACATACCCCACAGCTGTGAAGCTCATGTTTGCCATGACGGGGAGTGGATTGTGCAGCAATAGCAGGTAGCACCTTCTCGTGTGTACAAGCAGATACTGTGCCAGCTTCGAGCAGAAGGAATTACTTACTGTCAGGTCGAAATCCAGGCTTGAAGCTGTGTCTAGGGAGATGGTAAAGACATCCGGAGTTCTTGCGACCTCTAAAACAACAACAACTAGCATTTACCTAGCACCTTTAAGATACAGAAACATTCCAAGATGTTTTACAAAGGTGAAATCATAAAGGCCATCTTTCCAGATGGATTTTTGAGAACTATTATTAATAGGTTATGTCCTGGTGTAGCAAGAAGTTATCCTAACTGTTCTACATTTTGCTCAGTTCAAAGCAGAGAGGGGTCCAACTCACATGCACGGCCATCCCCTTTTGTACTTCAGCATTTTTTTAATCAATCGACTTTCAGATCTAAAACAAAAATGTTAAATGTCCATTCCAAAAAAAGATTTTTTTATTCCAAAGGTTTGCAAAACGTTGTTCCAAAAGGTCTGCAGGCTTTCCCACGGCTTCTCACCATTACTCCAACCGGAGACCGGCACAAACCCCTGGAAAAGAGCAGAGACTTGGCTACACTGATAATGCATCAATTGTCAAGAGTCTGCAGTGGGCCTCAGCAGGCACTCCTTCCGTTCCATAAAAGGCAAAAGTAAGACCCAGGGGAGGGGACTCATTACAGCTGCTGCTCCCATTAGTCTTGCACAGTTGGGACATGGAGAATGATATGTCAAGGGATTTTTAGGGTGTTAAGCATCAGATGGGTGGCAATGGACCCCTCAGGTGGTTCGAAATGGAGTTCCATTTTAAGGTATACAAGACCAGTTCAGACCAGTACCAGTCATTTCCAAATTTTTCTGTTTTATCTTTTTGGGGCCTCAATCCTATGTCAGGGGGCCATCTACACACTTCTTTTGAAAAAACACCAGGTCTATCTTCAGGTTCCAGGCCTGAGCCCCTCTCGAAGGTTCCATTGCCACTGGTACTGGTTCAAACTGGAGTGCCATTTTAAGGTATACAAGACCAGTACCAGCCATTTCCCAAGTTTTACTGATTTTTCCTTCTGGGGTAGCCAGAGTTGATTGGCAGGTACCAGATTTTCTTCAAATCAGGTGCACATGGCCACCCAAAGTGGCACTTGTGCCCACCTGCCCTATGCAAATTAGCTGTGATCTGTCACTGTCCCCACAAACCCCAGCAGTGCCTGCACTGGCGGGCACTGGCTGCCCAATGTAAAACCAGGATTATGCCTCAAGGATTTTCACCCCCAATTTATTTTGTACCCCATATGCATTAAGGCAGAGGTAACAAAGCAAACTTTCATTTTCTTTTAAATCTGTGCAAGAGTGGGGCCCATAACTGGGTCAAACTGTTCCACCATTGGTACATGGTACAATACTGCCACATGCTGGTAGTAAAGCAGCATTGCTGCAACAAAATGCATCAGCTGAAAAAAATAGCAAGTTGAAATTCCACCATCAATAGATTTAACTAAAAAGCCTTCATGAGTATAAGATTGTACCAACAGGAGAAATATCACCCGCAAGACATTAATTAAAGCGGATGGATAATTCAGGCTTTGTCTCAATCTTTCCCAACGTGTATGTTTATAATAAAACCAAAATATTGTGGATGCTGGAAATTGGAAATAGGAACAGAAATTGCGGCAAACGCTCAGCAGCTCAGGCAGTGTTTATGGAGTGGGAAACAGAGTTAATGTTTCAGGTCAACCTTTCATCAGATCTTACATAGTATGCTGCAGGTAGCAACTATGCTGCATGCATATAGCTTTGTAAGGATCACAGTTTTACAGTGAAGTACAGCAACGCTAGCAAGTGCAACTTATAACTTATTAATTTGTTGCAGTAAAATATTTACTTTCAAACAGCCAACCAAACAAATCTTAACATAATAAAAGTTGCTCTAGTTCCTAAATATGATTTAAAAATAATTTCCCAGCTTCCTTAATGGTTTAGTTGATAAATCCAATATCACATGTAAAACTGAGCTGGATAGAGGAGAGTCTCGTGTGCAAACCCTACCAGGTGACAATTTAGCTGATCTCAGTCTGAGTGGTCATAAGGAAGTTAAATTATGTCAATATCCCTAAGCAAAAGATGGGGAAAGTCTGGATGGAATGGTATCCTGACATAAATTAGCAGTTTCAAGGGGAGGGATTTTTAAAATTCTTTCATGGGAAGTGAGCATCACTGGCAAGGCCAGCATTTGTTGCCCATCCCTAATTGCCTTTGAGCTGAGGGGCTTTCTAGGCCATTTCAAAGTTAACCACCTTACTGGGGTCTAGGGTCACATGCAGGCCAGATTGAGTAAGGGTAGCAGATTACCTTCCCTGAAGGACATTAGTGGGATTTGAACCCATACCCCCCGAGGATTAACCTGCAGATTTAGATTATCAGCCCACTGACATTATCAAAATGCCACCATCTCCACCACTGGACAAAAAGTATTTTCTCCTCAGACACAAATTCACCTTGTGTGTCAACAGTGGCTCAGTTGGTAGCACTTTCGCCTCTGAGTTAGAGACTTGGGAGCACAAAAATCAAGGCTGACACTGAAATGCAGTACCGAAGGAGTGCTTGCACTGCCAGAGGCGCCATCTTCTTGGATGCCAAGTCAACCCCAGGCCCCGTCTCCGGCAGACGTAAAAGATCCCTTGGCACAATTTCGAAGGAAAGCAGGCGATGTTCCCTGGTGCCCTGAGGCCAACATCGATCCCTCAGTCAACACCACACACAAAAAAAAACAGACAAGCTGATCATTGCCAGGTTGCTGTTGGTGGGATCTTGCTGTGCAACAAATTGGGCTGCAAGTCAAAGAAAGAAGTTCTTCATTGGGCTTGTGAAGCGGCTTTGAGACATCCGGTGGTTGTGAAAGGCGCTACAGAAATGCAATTATTCCTTGCTTTGAACCTGTGGTTCCCTGGTCCCTATACTCGCACCGTTTTTAATATAATTTTTTTCTCTCACATTTTTCCGCACGGTTTAACATTTTATTCGAAACGAAGCTGCTTTTCGAACTGTCTGTCGCTCCTCTGGTGAATTCTGACAAGATTGGGCCTTCCCTCTCTGCGCTTTGCTGAAGCCGCCCCATCCATCACTTGCCCCATTATCCTGACCCCTGACCCTCCCCCTCTGCCCCTCCTCCTCCTCCTCCTCCTCCCGCTCGCTCCTGATGCTGCGGCTCCGTCTCCATGGAAACCAGCCCCGCCCGGAGCGCTTTGAGGGACGGACCCTGGCCCCTCCCCCTCTCCCCCGGTGTCCGTGCAGGAACCAGCTCCGGCCGCCGCCGCCGCCGACTGGAGGGAGCGGCCACAAAGGGTTCCGCTGGATTAACCGCCGCGCTTTCACTTCGGCCTCCGGTGAGCCGTGGCCTCCCCGCTTCGAGTGAGGAAGGCGAGCGTTTTGATTTCGCCCCCGGGAGCCGCTCTTTGAATTCGGTCGCAGCTTTTTCACTGTAGCGGCAGCTCATGTTAATGTTAAATGTTCACCTCCCCCCCCCCCCCCCCCCACCCGGCCATTGAATGTCTAAGTGACCTCCTAGTCTGGGTGAGAGAGGAAGGGGCCCAGCCTCCATCATTCCCGACCAGTTTAAGCTGTTTCTCAGCCAGGGGTGGCCTCACAATTGACCTCGGTGGCTGAGAGGAATATCAGCCAGGGTTCCCCACCCCTCATCGCTCCCCATTAGAATTTGCCAATGTGGGGTCTTTGAAGCAGGCCTGGCTGCAGTGTTAACAGGCAAATAGCTTGTCAACACCCTCTGCTTAGCCACACACATCCAAGTAGCTCCTTAAAAGCTATGTTCACATGGGGCGACAGTCACCCGTGGAATTGTACCCCTGTGAGAAGCCACCACTGTCAAGAGAGGAGAACAATTTGGCATTTTGTAAATGGATTGTTTTCCACTTGGATCTCATGCCCAGTCTTTACTGTGCGTTGGGATCTAAATATAAGTAAACAATCTAAGTACAGTGGTACCTCTGCTTTAGATAGAGTGTGGTTTTGCCAATCCATTTCAAATTTGCATTCAGACCTGTCTTACCTTTCCCTTCAAAAACAGAAATACCTGGAAAAACTCAGCAGGTCTGGCAGCATCGGCGGAGAAGAGCAAAGTTGACGTTTCGAATCCTCATGACCCTTCAACAGAACGAAGTAGAAATAGGAAAGTGGTGAAATATAAGCTGGTTTGGGGGGGGGGTGTGGTTTGGGACAAGCAAGCAGTGATAGGAGGAGATAACCAAAAGATGTCACAGACAAAAGAACAAAGAGGTGTTAAAGGTGGTGATATTATCTAAAAGAATGTGCTAATTAAGAGTGGAGAGCAGGACAAGCAAGGTAGCTCTAGTGGGGGTGGGGTGAAATAAACGATGGGTGGAATACATTTAAAAATAATGGAAATAGGTGGGAAAAGAAAAATCTACATAAATTATTGGAAAAAACAAAAGGGAGGGGGAAGAAACGGAAAGAGGGTGGGGATGGAGGAGGGAGTTCAAGATCTAAAGTTGTTGAACTCAATATTCAGTCCGGAAGGCTGTAAAGTGGCTAGTCGGAAGACGAGGTGCTGTTCCTCCAGTTTGTGTTGAGCTTCACTGGAACAATGCAGCAAGCCAAGGACAGACATGTGGACAAGAGAGCAGGGTGGAGTGTTAAAATGGCAAGCGACAGGGAGGTCTGGGTGATGCTTGCGGACAGACCGAAGGTGTTCTGCAAAGCGGTCACCCAGTCTGGGTTTGGTCTCTCCAATGTAGAGGAAACCACATTGGGAGCAACGAATGCAGTAGACTAAGTTGGGGGAAATGCAAGTGAAATGCTGCTTCACTTGAAAGGAGTGTTTGGGCCCTTGGACGGTGAGAAGAGAGGAAGTGAAGGGGCAGGTGTTGCATATTTTGCGTTTGCATGGGGAGGTGCCGTAGGTGGGGGTTGAGGAGTAGGGGGTGATGGAGGAGTGGACCAAGGTGTCGCGGAGGGAACGATCCCTACGGAATGCCGCCAGGGGGGGTGAAGGGAAGATGTGTTTGGTGGTGGCATCATGCTGGAGTTGGCAGAAATGGCAGAGGATGATCCTTTGAGTGCGGAGGCTAGTGGGGTGGTAAGTGAGGACAAGGGGCACCCTATCATGTTTCTGGGAGGGAGGAGAAGGCGTGAGGGCGGATGCGCGGGATATGGGCCGGACACGGTTGAGGGCCCTGTCAACTACCGTGGGTGGAAAACCTCGGTTAAGGAAGAAGGAGGACATGTCAGAGGAACTGTTTTTGAAGGTAGCATCATCAGAACAGATGCGACGGAGGCGAAGGAACTGAGAGAATGGGATGGAGTCCTTACAGGAAGCGGGGTGTGAGGAGCTGTAGTCGAGGTAGCTGTGGGAGTCGGTGGGCTTGTAATGAATATTGGTGGACAGTCTATCACCAGAAATTGAGACAGAGAGGTCAATGAAGGGAAGAGAAGTGTCAGAGATGGACCATGTGAAAATGATGGAGGGGTGGAGATTGGAAGCAAAATTAATCAATTTTTCCAGGTCCCGACGAGAGCATGAAGCGGCACTGAAATAATCATCGATGTACCGGAGAAAGAGTTGTGGGAGGGGGTCAGAGTAGGATTGGAACAAGGAATGTTCCACATACCCCATAAAGAGACAGGCATAGCTGAGGCCCATGCGGGTACCCATAGCCACACCTTTTATTTGGAGGAAGTGAGAGGAGTTAAAGGAGAAATTGTTCAGTGTGAGAACAAGTTCAGCCAGATGGAGGAGAGTAGTGGTGGATGAAGATTGTTCGGGCCTCTGTTCGAGGAAGAAGCTGAGAGCCCTCAGACCATCCCGATGGGGGATGGAGGTGTAGAGGGATTGGACGTCCATGGTGAAGAGGAGGCGGTTAGGACCAGGGAACTGGAAATTGTTGATGTGACGTAAGGTGTCAGAGGAATCACGGATGTAGGTGGGAAGGGACTGGACAAGGGGAGAGAGAGAAGGGAGTCAAGATAGCGAGAAATGAGTTCCGTGGGGCAGGAACAGGTTGACACGATCGGTCTGCCGGGACAGTCCTGTTTATGGATTTTGGGTAGGAGGTAGAAGCAGGCCGTCCGAGGTTGGGCGACTATCAGGTTGGAAGCTGTGGAAGGAAGATCTCCAGAGGAGATGAGGTCAGTGACAGTGACTTTCTCAGTGACTGTCTCCGTCTCTGGCTTACCCCACGTGGATTTCAATTGAAATTCCATCCCTCATGTTTCGAACCCACCCAGGATTACAGGTATCTCCGGGACATAAAACGTTTCTCGGACTTCTGTTCCCGTCGCATTCTGAGATCCACGCTCAGTGCCATACGAACACACTCGACCTCTCCCTCCAGCAGCACCGCCGCACCCTTTTTCAAAGCTGCGCGTGCCCCCAGTTTCATTTTATTCTTCGACTCATCCGACGCCTCAACAAGAAACTTTTTCTCTTTCAAGTGCTAAGGAACACAAGCTCCAACAACTCATCGACACCAACACACATCCAGGCCCCTCCACCCCTGCTTGTCCCTCCGTCCCCACCCCATCTTCCAATCCCAGCCCCGGCCGTGTATTCACTATACCCCCTGACCTTCCCCTCTCCGACGCTGAACGTTCAGTACTCAGCAAAGGACTTAGTTTCATACCCTTACGCCCTCATCTCAATGAATTTCGGGCTCAGCATGATGCTGAACTCTTCTTCCGCCGCCTTCGTCTCCGTGCTCACTTCTTTGGGCAGGAGTCCTCTCCCCTTTCAACAGATCCTTTTACCCACATCCAATATTCTCCCTCCACCTGGACCCATCCCTCTGGATTCTTACCTTCTCTTGATCTTTTCATTGAGAACTGTCGGCGTGACATTAGTCGTCTCAATTTCGCTGCTCCTCTCACCCATTCTAACCTGTCTGTCTCTGAACTTACTGCACTCCGTTCTCTCAGGTCCAACCCTAACATTGTCATCAAACCCGCTGACAAGGGTGGTGCTGTTGTTGTCTGGCACACTGACCTCTACCTCGCGGAGGCTGAGCGTCAACTCGCAGACACTTCCTCCTACCTCTCCCTGGACCTGACCCCACCACTGAACATCAAGCCATTGTTTCCAGGACTGTCACTGACCTCATCTCCTCTGGAGATCTTCCTTCCACAGCTTCCAACTTGATAGTCGCCCAACCTCGGACATCCCGCTTCTACCTCCTACCCAAAATCCACAAACAGGACTGTCCCGGCAAACCGATCGTGTCAGCCTGTTCCTGCCCCACGGAACTCATTTCTCTCTCCCCTTGTCCAGTCCCTTCCCACCTACATCCGTGATTCCTCTGACACCTTACGTCACAGCAACAATTTCCAGTTCCCTGGCAACAACCGCCTCCTTTTCACCATGGGCGTCCAATCCCTCTACACCTCCATCCCCCACCGGGATGGTCTGAGGGCTCTCAGCTTCTTCCTCGAACAGAGGCCCGAACAATCCCATCCACCACTACTCTCCTCCGTCTGGCTGAACTTGTTCTCACACTGAACAATTTCTCCTTTAACTCCTCTCACTTCCTCCAAATAAAAGGTGTGGCTATGGGTACCCGCATGGGCCCCAGCTATGCCTGTCTCTTTATGGGGTATGTGGAACATTCCTTGTTCCAGTCCTACTCCGGCCCCCTCCCACAACTCTTTCTCTGGTACATTGATGATTACTTCGGTGCTGCTTCATGCTCTTGTCGGGACCTGGAAAAATTGATTAATTTTGCTTCCAATCTCCACCCCTCCATCATTTTCACATGGTCCATCTCTGACACTTCTCTTCCCTTCCTTGATCTCTCTGTGTCAATTTCTGGTGATAGACTGTCCACCAATATCCATTACAAGCCCACTGACTCCCACAGCTACCTCGACTACAGCTCCTCACAAACGTTTCCTGTAAGGACTCCATCCCATTCTCTCAGTTCCTTCGCCTCTGTCGCATCTGTTCTGATGATGCTACCTTCAAAAACAGTTCCTCTGACATGTCCTTCTTCTTCCTTAACCGAGGTTTTCCACCCACGGTAGTTGACAGGGACCTCAACCGTGTCCGGCCCATCTGCCGCGCATCCGCCCTCACGCCTTCTCCCTCCCAGAAACGTGATAGGGCCCCCCTTGTCCTCACTTATCACCCCACCAGCCTCCACATTCAAAGGATCATCCTCCGCCATTTCTGCCAACTCCAGCATGATGCCACCACCAAACACATCTTCCCTTCACCCCCCCCGGTGGCATTCCATAGGGATCGTTCCCTCCGTGACACCCTGGTCCACTCCTCCATCACCCCCTACTCCTCAACCCCCACCTACGGCACCTCCCCATGCAAACGCAAAATATGCAACACCTGCCCCTTCACTTCCTCTCTCCTCACCATCCAAGGGCCCAAACACTCCTTTCAAGTGAAGCAGCATTTCACTTGCATTTCCCCCAACTTAGTCTACTGCATTCGTTGCTCCCAATGCGGTTTCCTCTACATTGGAGAGACCAAACCCAGACTGGGTGACCGCTTTGCAGAACACCTTCTGTCTGTCCGCAAGCATCACCCAGACCTCCCTGTCGCTTGCCATTTTAACACTCCACCCTGCTCTCTTGTCCACATGTCTGTCCTTGGCTTGCTGCATTGTTCCAGTGAAGCTCAACGCAAACTGCAGGAACAGCACCTCGTCTTCCGACTAGCCACTTTACAGCCTTCCGGACTGAATATTGAGTTCAACAACTTTAGATCTTGAACTCCCTCCTCCATCCCCACCCTCTTTCCGTTTCTTCCCCCTCCCTTTTGTTTTTTCCAATAATTTATATAGATTTTTCTTTTCCCACCTATTTCCATTATTTTTAAATCTGTACCTTTTATGCCCTTTTAGCCTTATTTCACCCCACCCCCAGTAGAGCTGTACCTTGCGTGTCCTGCCACCCATTCTTAATTAGCACATTCTTTAGATAATATCACCATCTTCAACACCTCTTTGTTCTTTTGTCTGTGACATCTTTTGATTATCTGCTCCTATCACTGCTTGCTTGTCCCTACAACCACTGCCCCCCCCACTTCTCTTCACCCACCACCCCCACCTTAAACCAGCTTATATTTCACCCCTCTCCTATTTTTACTTAGTTCTGTTGAAGAGTCATGAGGACTCGAAACGTAAACTTTGTTCTTCTCCGCAGATGCTGCCAGACCTGCTGAGTTTTTCCAGGTATTTCTGTTTTTGTTTTGGATTTCCAGCATCCGCAGTTTTTTGTTTTTACCTTTCCCTTCGATTTGTTGTTTTTGCAGGAGATGGAACCATCCTGCCGTAAGGAGAAGCCAAAGCCAAAGGAACCGCCCTATCGAGGGGACAAAGCCAAACAGAAATCTGCTTTACAAGAACTCAAGCAGAGGCAGCGAGCTGAGGTATATGATACAAGGCTAATAGGCCAATTAAGCACTCTGTGAAATACAAAGCCATAGCACAACTGAAGAGGAACTGGTGATATCCAAAACTAGAAGAGTAGAGATTAATCAGTTTAGGTATTGTCATCTGAATACAAGATTGAATTACAGTCATTGGCAGTAGCTATCCTGAACTAATAGCTACAGAATATCTGAATTACACTAAAGCAAAATAATGCAGCTGTTGAAATCTAAATTAATAGAAACTGCTTGAACTACCCATCAGATAAGGCAGCAATGGTGGAAAAAAAAAGCAGAGTTAATGTTTCAGGTTGATGACCTTACATCAGAACTGTTCTAAGTAAAGGCCATCAAGTTGAAATGTTAACGCTGTTTCTCTCTGCACAAATGTTGTCAGACCTGCTGAGTATTTCCAGCATTTTCTGCTTTTAGTCCCTAATTTATACTGTTTGACTGGGAATCATTCTTTCTCAGTCATAAGAGAGCTCTTCTCTCAAGTGGTAAATGTTGTTGGGTCTACCAGTGTAGAATATTAAAAAGATTGACCGTCTGATTGCAAAATTTCCAGGCGGTTCATAAAACACCTTTTAAACCCGAATTGACATCACAGTGAATCCATATGCAATGTAAAGCCAAATGGAGTGAGACACCCTCTCCATGGGGGAGTGTCTCAGACCCACTGCACTCCTGAGTCACATCATAGCTACAATTTCATTTTGTGATGCTTTGGAAACTGCTTCACATTATAAAGTGTTGGTATCAATGTAAAATGAAATACTAAGAATGAGAAGTATAATATATTTATAATTATATTTTTGGAAAATGGCATTTTCTTACCTTTTGATATGTTTGTTTTTAGCTTTACCAATGTAATTGGAGCTCTACAGGTTTAAATTAATAGGGAGATCTTAAAATATATCAGTGCTCAGGCTATTAAGATGAAAGCCACTCCTATGGACTGGTTGTAAGGGTCTTGATGTGAAATGAGTTTAGAAAGTCTCCACTCAGTTCTCCCTAGTGTCTAAGAACCCCAGTTTGTAAATCTCTGCATAAATAAATCAACACAGTATTTGTTTCTTCAGCAATTCTTTGCTCCCGTCAGTCGTCCTTACGTGACAAGTGTGCAGGGCAGAGAATTGGTGCTATAACATCATTATCTCTAAGATAGTCACTTGGAATGCAGGATTTCTGAATTTACTCTTATCTGCCTATTCTTACATTGTTTTCATTGGTACAGCGTTAAACTTTGTGCTGTTTCCACCTCCTCAACAGATCTACGCTTTGAACAAAGTGATGACAGAGCTGGAGCAACAACAGTTTGAGGCTTTCTGCAAACAAATGCAGTCGCAGAATGAATGTGGACAGCACTGACTACCTGACACACTCAGCTCAGAACAGGCAGCTTTTTTTATAAACACTAAATGCTTATGAAGAGCAATGCATTTAAAAAAAAAATCCTGTTCTTTGTTCATATGTCGTCCTCAAAAGTTAGGCAAATAAATAAATAACTTGTCTCAGATCACAACTTTTTATCAGGAGGATAGGACCACATTGGCCCAGATCTTCTGGTCTCTGGATCGTCGGAGACCAGACGTACGACCCAAGATGCACGTTGGGACCCTGAAGCCCCAACGAGCTGACCCCTGTGGGAATTGCCCAGGAAGTTTTAACTTCCGATGGGCGATTCCCCGGGACCCTACACAAAAGTCTCCGACTCTAAGCTGGGGTCGGAAACTTTGAACAGTCCTGCAATACTTGCCTGAATAGTTACCCAGGAAATGTCAGGCAGAAAAAACCTCGGGTAGGATTTTCCGGCCCTTCGCTGCCAGGATCGTCCAGCACTGCCAAAAGTCAATGGACTTTCGGCTGATCCGCCGCATTCCCCACAGCGGGTTCCACCACACCAAGGCTGGAGAATCCCAGCCCTAGTCTGACTGCTGGGTAACTGCAAAACTGACCCCCTTAATCATGCGCATTGACCCCCGCCTCCCAGTCCACCACCCTCCGGCCTGACTACCCCATCCCTGACCTGACCCACCTCACATACCCGCCCCCTCACCCACCTGCCACCCTATCCATTCACTCATTCATCCACTCACTAACTTTCACATTGGACATTTAAACTTACCTTATGTCAGCTAGTGCCATGAAAAGGAAGCATGGTTTGTCTTCCCACCGCCCCCCTTCCCCCCGACACTACAGTGCTGCTATGGAGTTTTTCATGGGACTGTACATTCTGCATTTCTGAAGAAACCGGACACAGAAGACTTGGCCAGAAATGTGGAACACCATCGGGGTGTTGAAAAGTTCGATTAGAGCAGCAATCCGGTGATAATTGCTGCTTTGTGGAAGATCTGGGCCATTGAGTTATTTTGTTTCCCTCAAGTTAAAATGTTTCAGGTTAATGTGAAGCTGGATAGCAAACAGCAAGGCTGCTGCCCCTGATTGTTGTCTAGCATCTCCCACTGCTCCTGTATGCATGTGCCAATGTTGGGTAAAGACCAACTGGGCTTCAGCTGTAATGCCCCCTGCATGCTGAAATAACCTTCCATTGCTTACTATTCAAGCTAAATGGAGACTAGTCAGTGAGTGAAGCACTGAGGGACTGCTGTCCTCTCCCAAGTCTAGATTTTAAACAGAGCCTCATACTGTCCCAGCTGCTTTTGATCTGTGAATGATGCCAATCATTTCCCATTTTTTATCAAATGAGCTGAGAAGAATAACCCTCGCAAGCAATTCCTATTTAAAAGTGTTTTTCTTTAGAAAAGTCTAGAGCGAGAGAAGGCCATTTGAAGCACCCAGTATCCATTTGTTAGTATATCTATGCACCATGGACCCCACCCTAAACCACCAGCACTGTTTCTTGCTGATCCCCCTCCAATAAGTAACGCTAAATCCCTTCTCCCTCTCCTGAAAAATATCAAGCAGTGCTAACCCACAAACACCCTCTTCCTCGACAGCCATCTATCCCGTGCTTTCTTTTAGTTGGCACTTGAATCTACTCCATTCTCCAGGAATCTGTTCCAAATATGCACTGTCTTGTTGGGGGGAAAAAATGCTTTCTCTGACCTTGTCTCGAGTCTTGTTTTCAGCAAGCGGACCTTTCTTTCAAACCACTATAGACTTGTTTTGCTTTGATTTCAGCCAGAAGAGTTAAGAAGCCTCACTTCGCACCCAATGCTAGGAAACTCCAGAGCCAAGCAGAGTGAGACTCCACTCTCCAGCTTTACAGTGCCAATAGGGTTGCAGTATAAATGCACCTTTTGGCTCATTGGCACCTTGGGTCAATAAGTTTTAAAGAATCATTGGATCAACCTTCCTACTTTCCTAAGCATCACTATTGGGTTGTTTCATTTCTGTGAATCTCTTGAACCGAGGAGTTTTATCTGGCCTGAAATGTTGGTACCTTGCACGTCTCCAGCGATGATGTTGTACCACTCACTCTAGCTTAACCTCCAATTGAAAAGGGCAAAAAATGTCCTCATTCCACCCTCCGCTGTTACTCTGAACAGAGGGTTGGAGCAATGTAGTCAGGAGGGCCATCTGTAATATTGAGGGCTTGGGATAAGCCCTGTTTTGCTGGATGGATCAGGAGAAACATAAGTTGTAAAGATCGGAAGCCTCCGAGAGCACTACTCAGATTTGGAGTGTAAAATGGAGCACAGGAATGATGAAAGCAAGATTGCCTTTTTTGTAGGGTCTTCATTCTTCAAATGACAAGATTTTCCCATTGTGTCTCTTTAGAGAAAATGTGTATTTATGTTCTTGTATTTATATGCTTGATTATTTATTGTCATTATATACAGTAATTTGTACATTGTGTTGTTTCAGTTTCCATGGGGAATACTGGTGGCAAACTGAGGGAGGCAAAATGACTGCCGCTGTAAATGATCATAAAGATGGAATTTTAGCTGGAAATGAAAGTCTTAGGTATGATATTTAGCTCAAAGTACTGCCCAGTGTCAATGTATAAATAAAATATTGTGAAAATATTTTGGGCCAGAGTTTTCTGCTTTTTTGACCCAATTTGTGTGAAATCAGTGTAACCAATAGAACCATGGAACACTACAGCACAGAAAACAGGCCATTCGGCCCTTCTAGTCTGTGCTGAAATATTATTCCGCTAATCCCATTGACCTGCACCCAGTCCATAACCCTCCAGACCTCTCCCATCCATGTATCTATCCAATTTATTCTTAAAACTGAAGAGTGAGCCCGCATTTACCACGTCAGATGGCAACTCGTTCCACACTCTCACCACTCTGAGTGAAGAAGTTCCCCCTAATTTTCCCCCTAAACCTTTCCCCTTTCACCCTAAAGCCATGTCCCCTCGTGTTTATCTCTCCTAATCAAAGTGGAAAGAGCCTACTCGCATTTACTCTGTCTATACCCCTCATAATTTTGTAAACTTCTATCAAATCTCCCCTCATCCTTCTACGCTCCAAGGAATAAAGTCCTAACCTGTTTAATCTTTCCCTGTAACTCAACTCCTTAAGACCCAGCAACATCCTAGTAAATCTACTCTGCACTCTTTCAATCTTACTGATATCCTTCCTGTAGTTAGGCGACCAGAACTGCACACAATACTCCAAAGTTGGCCTCACCAGTGTCTTACACAACCTCACCATAACATCCCAACTCCTATACTCAATACTTTGATTTATGAAGGCCAGTATGTCAAAAGCTTTCTTTACAACCCTGTCTACCTGTGACGCCACTTTCAGGGAATTATGTATCTGAACTCCCAGATCCCTTTGTTCCTCCACACTCCTCTGCCCTACCATTTACTGTGTATGTCCTACCTTGGTTTGTCCTTCCAAAATGCAACACCTCACACTTTTCTGCATTAAATTCCATCTGCCATTTTCTGGCCCATTTTTCCAGTTGGTCCAGATCCCTCTGCAAGCTTTGAAAACCTTCCTCACTGTCCACAACGCCTCCAATCTTAGTGTCATCAGCAAACTTGCTGATCCAATTTATCGCATTATCATCCGAATCATTGATATAGACAACAAACAACAATGGTCCCAGCACAGATCCCTGAGGCACACCACTAGTCACAGACCTCCAGTCTGAGAAGCAATCATCCACTACCACTCTGTCTTCTCCCACACAGCCAAGTTTGAATCCAGTTTACAACTTCTCCATGGATACCGAGTGTCTGAACCTTCTGAACTAATCTCCCATGTGGGACCTTGTCAAAGGCCTTACTAAAGTCCATGTAGACAACATCCACAGCCTTTCCTTCATCTACTTTCTTGGTAACCTCCTCGAAAAACTCTACAAGGTTCATTAAACACAACCTACCACGCACAAAGCCATGCTGACTATCCTTAATCAGCCCTTGGCTGTCCAAATAATTGTATATCCGATCTCTCAGAACACCTTCCAATAATTTACCTACTACTGACGTCAGGCTCACTGGCCTGTAATTACCTGGTTTATTTTTGGAGCCTTTTTTAAACAACGGAACAACATGAGCTACCCTCCAATCCTCCGGCACCTCACCCGTAGCTAAGGACATTTTAAATATTTCTGCCAGGGCCCCTGCAATTTCTACACTAGTCTCCCTCAAGGTCCGAGAGAATATCATGTCAGGCCCAGGGGATTTATCTACCTTTATTCGCTGTAAGGCAGCAAGCACCTCCACCTCTTTAATCACTATATGTTCCATGACACTACTGCTTGTTTCCCTTCCTTCCTTATACCCTATGCCAGTTTCCTGAGTAAATACTGATGCAAAAAAACTGGTTAAGATCTCCCCCATTTCGTGAGGCTCCACACATAGATGACCACTCTGATCTTCAAGGGGACCAATTGTGTCCCTTACTATCCTTTTACTTTTAATATACTTGTAGAAATCCTTCGGGTTTACCTTCACATTATCTGCCAAAGCAACCTCATGTCTTCTTTTTGCCTTCCTGATTTCCTTCTTTAGTATTTTCTTACATTTTCTATACTCTACAAGTACCTCATTTGCTCCTTGTTGCCTATACCTGCTATACACCTCTCTCTTCTTAACCAGATCGCCAATATCCCTTGAAAACCAAGGTTCCCTATGCCTGTTAACTTTGCCTTTAATCCTGACAGGAACTCTGCACTCTCAAAATTTCGCCTTTGAATGCCTTCCACTTACTGAACACATCCTTGCCAGAAAACAACTTATCCCAATCCACTCTTCCTAGATTCTTTCTCATTTCCACAAAATTGGACTTTCTCCAATTTAGAATCTCAACTGGAGGACCAGACCTATCCTTATCCATAATTAAATTAAAACTAATGACATTGTGGTCACTGGACCCAAAATGTTCACCTACACATACTTCTGTCACCTGTCCTGTCTGGTTCCCTAATAGGAGATCAAGTATTGCATCCTCTCTCGTTGATACCTCCATATATTGATTTAGAAAACTTTCCTGAACACATTTGACAAACTCCAAGCCATCCAGCCCTTTTACAGTATGGGAGTCCCAGTCAATATATGGAAAGTTAAAATCTCCTACTATCACAACTTTCTGTTTCTTTCATCGGTCTGCTATCTCCCTACAGATTTGCTCCTCCAATTCTCTCTGACTATTGGGTGGTCTATAATGCAACCCTATTAGTGTGGTCACACCTTTCCCGTTCCTCAGCTCCACCCATATGGCCTCTGTAGACGGGCCCTCCGGGCTGTTCTGCTTATGCACAGCTGTGATATTTTCCCTGACTTGTAATGCCACTCCTCCCTTTCAACCCTCCCCCTCTATCACGTCTGAAACAACGGAACCCCGGAACATTGAGCTGCCAGTCCTGCCCCTCCCACAACCAAGTCTCACTAATAGCAATAATGTCGTAATCCCACGTGCCAATCCACGCCCTAAGCTCATCTGTCTTTCCGACAATACTCCTTGCATTGAAATAGATGCACCTGAGAACATTTCTATCCGTACAAATCTTTGATTTCTGCCTATACATGCATTCCTCGCTTGACCTTTATCCTCCTCCACCTCACTATCTGCTCTAACACTCTGGTTCCCCTCCCCCTGCATATCTAGTTTAAACCCCCCGGAGCAGCACTAGCAAACCTACCCGTAAGGATGTTAGTCCCCCTCCTGTTCAGGTGCAAACCGTCCCGTCGGAACAGGTCCCACCTTCCCAGGAACAGAGTCCAATTGTCCAGAAACATGAAGCCCTCCCTCCTGCACCATCTCCTTAGCCACATATTTAGCTGCATTATCCTTCTATTTCTAGCCTCACTAGCACGTGGCACGGGTAGCACTCCTGAGATCGCAACCCTGGAGGTCCTGTCCTTCAACTTTGCACCTAACTCCTTAAACTCTCTTTGCAGGACCTCCTCCTTCCTATCCACGTCTTTGGTCCCTACATGGACCACGACATCTGGCTGCTCACCCTCCCTCCTGAGAATACTGAGAACTCGAAATGAGATATCGCGGACCCTGGCACCAGGAAGGCAACAGACCATCCAGGATTCTCGATCTCTCCCACAGAACCTCTTATCTGTCCCCCTAACTATCGAATCCCCTATCACTACTGCTCTCCTCTTTTCCCTCCCTCCTTTCTGAACTGAGGGTCCAGCCTCGGTGCCAGAGACGCGACCACTACAACATGTTCCTGGTAGGTCGTCCCCACCAACAGTATCCAAAACGGGATACCTATTGTTGATGGGAATGGCCACAGGGGTGCTCTGCTCTTTCTGTCTATTCCCCTTCCCTCTCCTGACAGTCACCCAGCTACCTGCCTCCTGACTTTTAGAGGTGACTGTCTCCCTGAAACTCCTGTCTATTACTGCCTCTGCCTCCCAAATGATCCGAAGTTCATCCAGCCCCAGCTCCAGCTCCCTAACTCGGTTTGTCAGGAGCTGCAGCTGGATGCATCTTTTGCAGGTGTAGTCACCAGGGACAATTGTGCTGTCCCAGACTTCCCACATGCTGCATTCGGAGCACTCGACTGCCCTAACTGCTGCCTCCATTACCTACTCCTAATTTAATTAAAGGAACTTACCCGGCCTTACCCCACTGGGAGCAAGTTCGTCCTCAGCCTCTGCTCGCTGAAGCCTCTCGAGCCAAAGCCTCAAAGCTCCTTACAACCCTTACAATTGAGTGTGGCGTTGTAGTGCAAATTATGTTTACGGTGGCTTGAATTTCTGTGATTTTTTTTGTGCTAGTTTAAAAAACACCACACTAGAAGCCAGCCCAAGATGCATTAAGGGGCGATGGTGGTGTGGTGTTAATGTCACTGGACTAGTAATCCAGAGATCCAAGCTAATGCTCTTACATGGTACATGGGTTCAGATCCCACCACGTTAGCTGGTGGAATTTCAATTCAATTTATAAGTTTGGAAATAAAAGCTATTCTCAGTAATGGTGACCACCAAACTATCACCGATTGTTGTAAAAACCCATCTGGTTCAAGATTACCCTTTAGGGAAGGAAATCTGCCATCCTCACCTGGTCTGGCCTTCATGTGACTCCAGATCCACAGTATTGTGGTTGACTCTCAACCACCCTCCACTCAGTTCAAGGGAAATTTGGGATGGGCAACAAATGCTGGCCTTGCTGGTGACACCCACGTCCCATGAAAGAATAAAAAAATAAACATACCACAGGCAAGATTGGCAATGAAGTCAGCTCTGCTTTGGCTCTCAAGCTACAATTACTGCAGGGTGCAGCATGCAGTGAGCGTCGGCAGAGCTGTCCTGGTGGGGAGGCTATGCAACATGATGATTGAAGTCTGATTGGCTGAGGTGTTGTCACAGAGAGAGCAACAGGGACAAAGCTTGAACATATTTCTTTTTGCAGAGAACAGGTCCCTGCATATGAATGCATGTTGCTTCTAACAAGCGTAAATGAGCTACGTTATGAGCTCGAATAAAAACAAAAAACTACTGCGGATGCTGGAAATCCAAAACAAAAACAGAATTACCTGGAAAAACTCAACAGGTCTGGCAGCATCGGTGGAGAAGAAAAGAGTTGACGTTTCGAGTCCTCATGACCCTTCAACAGAACTGGGTAATATTAGGAGAGGGGTGAAATATAAGCTGGCTTAAGGTGGGGGGAGAGAAGTTGGGGGTGTGGCGGTTGTAGGGACAAGCAAGCAGTGATAGGAGCAGATAACCAAAAGATGTCACAGACAAAAGGAACAAAGAGGTGTTGAAGGTGGTGATATTATCTAAGAGAATGTGCTAATTAAGAATGGATGGCAGGACACTCAAGGTACAGCTCTAGTGGGGGTGGGGTGGAAAGACTAACAGGGCATTAAAGGTATAGATTTAAAAATAATGGAAATAGGTGGGAAAAGAAAAATCTATATAAATTATTGGAAAAAACAAAAGGAAGGGGGAAGAAACGGAAAGGGGGTGGGGATGGATGAGGGAGTTCAAGATCTAAAGTTGTTGAATTCAATATTCAGTCCGGAAGGCTGTAAAGTGCCTAGTCGGAAGATGAGGCATTATGACTTTTATGACATTATGAGCTCGACTGATTATCTTAACCTGGTTGTTAGAGTAGCTTATAACACACTACCTCACATACCGCCCCCTTCCCCCACTACAACCCGCCCCACCTTTCCTTGCCCCTGTTTAACTATTCCCTGCATTAAAAGTACTAAATGAAAGCCTTTTCCTTTGATGGCAGCACGAATGGGGGCAAATTGAAATGTTTTGCCCTCATTTCAAAGCTCAGAAGCCACATGCCTCTTTCTATCCTTAACTTTTAATTGAGATAATGATGGTATAATTTTATTCTTTTGCCTAATGTTAGAAAAAAAAATTTACATGAAAAGCTTGTAGAAGATAGACCTCTACACTGATCTACTCTTCCTGAATTGATGCAAGTCAGCCAATATGTTGTTGAAATGATTAATCAAATTCGGGTATGCAAAATAATAGGAAAATTGACATTTGCTGATCAGATGTATGGGATCTTGTTGGTGTTGCACTGATCAACCATTAACATCTTGTTAGATTACAATCTATCGGCTGACTGCAATTTGCCATTATGTTACGTGGAAGTCAAAAAAGATCTTGTGCCAGTTCACAGACAGATGCTATTTTGGAGCTCAAAGCCACCAGTACAGGTAGTCGTAAGAAGCACACAGGATCAGCATTGAAGAGAGGACGATAAATTGCTTCCCCAAGACTCTGAGGCAAGACTTTCTCTACCCCATGCATTTGGTGGTGGTCCCAGGTTCAATCTTCACTCAGTGTTGAGTTAGGTGGTTTCTTCCTGGGGTCATGAATAAGAAACATTAGAAGTAGGAGCTGGAGTAGGCTATTCAGCCCCTCGAGCCTGCTGCACTATTCAATAAGATTGTAGCTGGATTTTTACATCAGCTCCACCTTTCCACCTGGCCCCATGTCCCTCGATTCACTTAGTGGCCAAAAATCTTATCAATCTCAGTCTTGAATATACTCATGACTGAACATCCACTGGGGTGGAGAATTCCAAAAATTAACGACCCTCTGAGCGAAGATATTTCTCCTCATCCCAGTCCTAAGTGGCTGACCTCTTGAGACTATGACCCAAGTTCTAGACTGTCCTGCATTAACTATACTAGCTGCAATACTTCGAGGTTAAAAAATGGCAATTCAGCTACTGTTCCCACTCCAGATTACTATATTGGGAGACAGTGGTATAGTGGTAATGTCACTGACCTAGTAATCTAGAGACCCAAGCTATGCTCTGGTGACATGTGTTCAAATCCTACTTTGATAGCTGGCTGGAATTTAAATTCAATTATTGGAATCTGGAATTGAAAGCTTGCCATTAGTAATGGTGACCATGAAGCTATCATTGATTGGTTTCCTAATGCCCTTTAGGGAAGGAAATCTGTCTTCCTTGCCTGAATGTGACTCTAGATCCACAGCAATGTGGTTGAATTTTACCACCCTCTGAAATGGCCTAGTAAGAAACTTAGTTCAAGGGCAATTAGGGCAACAAACTGCCTTGCCAGCGATGTTCACATCCCATGAAAGAATAATACAAATGAATTAGGAACAGGAGTAGGCCACTTGGCCCCTCAAGTCTGCTCCACCATTCAATAAGATCATGGCTGATCTGATTGTAACCTCAACCCCAGATTCCCACCTACCCCTGATAACTTTCACCCCCTTGTTAATCAAGAATCTATCTACCTCTGCCTTAAAAATGTTCAAAGACTCTGCTTCCACCGTCTTTTAAGGAAGAGAGTTCCGAAGACTCACAACCCTCTGAAAGAAAAAATTTCTCTTCATCTCTGTCTTAAATGAGCAACCCCTTATTTTTAAACTGTGACCCCTAACTCTAGATTCTCCCACAAGAGGAAAAAATCCTCTCCACATCCACTCTGTCAGGATCTTAAAGGTTTCAATCAAGTCGCCTCTTACTCTTCTAAACTCCAGTGGATACAAGCCTAACATGTCCAACCTTTCCTCATAAGACAACCCGCTCATTCCAGGTATTAGTCTGGTAAACCTTCTCTGAACTGCTTTTAACGCATTTATACCCTTCCTTAAATAAGGAAACCAATACTGTACACAGTACTCCAGATGTGGTCTCACCATTGCCCTATACAACTAAGGTATAACCTCCCTACTTTTGTAATCAATTCCCCTCACAATAAGCGATAACATTCTATTAGCTTTCCTAATTACCTGCTGCATCTGCATATTAGCCTTTTGTGATTCATGTTCTAGGTTACCCAGATCTCTCTGAATCTCAGAGTTCTGCAACCTCTCATCATTCAGATAATATGCTTTTTTATTCTTCCTGCCAAAATGGACAATTTCAAATTGGCCCACATTGCACTTCATTTACCTTTTATTTGCCCACTCACTTAACCTATCTATATCACTTTGTAGCCTCCTTACATCCTCTTCACAACTTACTTTCTTACCTATCTTTGTGTCGTCAGAAAATTTCAACAATCATACCTTCAGTCCCTTTATCCCAAGTCATTTATATAAATTGTAAAAAGTTGAGGCAGCCACTTCCACTGGAAGTGTGCAGGCACCCGGCTTAATTCTGATGTCTTACATAGTTAAAAAGTTTGCTGCCACTTGTTATCAAGGTTGTACCTAAATAGCTACTTGAGTGAATTTCCAGAGGATTGTCAGCAGACGCCAGTAAATGAGATCAATATCTATAGGTGAGGAAGGGAGAAAAGGGGGCAAAAATTTGTTAATATTTCATCAGAACAGTTCTTGCGAAGAATTCCTTCTGAAACCATAACTGGTCTTTTTCTGAGTCTAATGGTGAGCTCTGTCCTTTCAGCATTTTCTGTTTTATTTATTTCCAGCATTAAAAGGAAGACCTTGCATTTATATAGTGTCATGAAAATATAATAATTTTCATAATATTATTGTGATTTATTGTAAAAGTGGGTTAATAGTGAGGTTTAGATTAGTTCTCTGTATGTGTATGGGGGATGGGGGGATTTAAATGAATTGGAGACAGCTGGTCTGGAGGTTTTGAGTTGTCAACAAGAAACTAGGTTTGAAATGCTAAATACGTAAACATGGCTGAAGTTTTAGAATGTGAAGTGTAAGAAAAATTTGCATTTTAGATAAATTAGAGTAGTTTGAATTTCAAAGAGATGGTAAGATGTTATACCTAGCCAGAAGAAACTAAGCCAAACAGTGTGTTTATTTTTCCCAAAGGTTACTGATAAAATTAGTACTATGAAAGATTTATATTATGAGAAAAGTAAAGTTGTAAAGACATATTAGAACAATGGAATTTGCATTAAAAATGGAGAAACATGTATAAAGATGAGGCTATGTGTAAGAGGAGAAGGCATTCTAAGATCTAACATAAGTGTGAAAAGTCTCCAGCCTCTGTGCATCAAGTTGCTGTCTACAGGAATCAAAGCTGAGAAAACTCATTTTGAATGTGACTGTCCAGGGTATTGTGTCATTTTGCCTGGGTCTGTTTAAATCTATCTGTTTTACTGTTCCCTAAACAGAGGTGTAACTGGGAGCTAGATTAATTAGGGGTTTTAGGAGTTATTGTAATAGTAATTTGTAGACCAATGTATGTGCTTGAAATCTTTTCTTCTGCTAATAAATGTTTAGTTTTCTAAAAACTTCAGGTCGCGGTAGTCTTATTACTTCTGAATTCAAGGCACGCATCTCAAAAGAAAATACAAAATGCAAAACAGTTGTGACCGCGTGATCAAGTTTCCCTCATAGATTTGATCCACCTGGCACATATCATCTGCCACATCATAACAACTTGGGGCTCATTCAGGATATATTTGAAATTTCTTGATTGGTTTGGAGTTGGTGAATCTTAAGGTTATAAGCACGAGGGGCACTTTGAATTCAGGAGTTGGTGTGAGGTATTTTTAAAGTGGTGAGACTGCAAAATGACTGTATCCATGGCTAAAACTTTTTTGGGAGTAGAAGATATGACTATGATTGGGTTACAAAATGTACCTAAGGGTAATTTAACAGTGTTGGTGGATAAGTTGAAGTTGAGGTTACCTGTAGGGGCAAAGAAAGCAGGCAGAGTTGAAGTGATAGCACAGCATTTAAAGTTGGAAGGGATACCTGACGCTAGTGAGTCACAGCTGGAGGTCGTGAGACTTCTGCTGGAAATGAAGAGGCTTGAACTTGAACAAGCAAAGGAACTGAGAAAACTTGAATTAAAAAAGGAAAAAGAGTTGGAAATGAGAAAACTGGAACTAGAGGTAGCAGGAAAAGAAAATTTCACAATCATACCTTCAGTCTTCAGAAAGGGAAAAAGAGAGGTTATTTCAAAAATAAATGGAAATGCAAAAACTTGACCTCCAGAGGGAAAAGTTAGCAACGGAAATGAAGGAAAGAGATAGCGTACTGGCTTAAAAAGCTGGATTTTTAAAAAGAGACATCAGATGCTGAGGAAGGTTCTGAAGATGAGAAAACCTTTAACCTAAAACCTAGTGGGGAGATGTTTAGATTTGTGCAAGCTGTTCTGAAGTTTGAAGAAAGAGATGTGGAGGCGTTCTTTACTTTATTTGAGAAGATAGCTAAACAGATGAAATGGCCACAAGAAAGCTGGACATTGTTGTTACAATCTAGGTTGGTGGGTAGAGCACATGAGGTTTATGCTTCATTGTCAGAAGAAATGTCGGTGGACTAAGATGTGTAAAGAAGGCTATTTTGAGTGCATATAAAGTTGGCTCTTGAGACACACAGGTAGAAATTTAGAAATATGAGAACAGCCTGGGCAAATTTATATTGAGTTTGAGAGAGTTAAACAAAGTAATTTTGACCAGTGGATAAGGGCATTAAAGATAGAGACAACATATGCATCACTTCGAGAGGTAATTCTTCTGGAAGAATTTAAAGATTCAATTCCTTCGGTAGTGAGAACTAATATGGAGGAACAGAGGGTTAAAATGGTGAAACAAGCAGCAGGGATAGTTGATATGAGTTAGTTCATATAGCTAAACCTTTTTTTGTCACCATTTAAAATCCGAGAAGGATATAAAGTGGGATGGTGTAAGGAAGGTAGGTAGTCAGAGAAGAGAAGGAGTAGGTGGAAATTCCCAGGAAGTTTTTCTTTCAGAATAAAAAGGGAGGTGCTGAGGGTAGAAGTGACACTCAAAAATTGAGGTATTTTCATTGTAATAAAGTTGGCCCACGATGTCAGTGTGTTGGAAATTACAAGGAAAATCTCAGAATCACAGAATTCTTACAATGTAGAAGAAGGACATTCAGTCCATCGTGTCTGCACTGGCTCTCTGAGTTTTTTAACTTAGTACCAATCTCCTGCCTTTTCCCCATAACCCTACACATTGTTTCTATTTAAATAATCATCCAATGCCCACTTGAATGCCTCAGTTAAACTTGCCTCCACCACACTTCCAGGCAGTGCATTCCAAATCCTAACAAGTCGATGTGTGAAAATGTTTTTTCTCACCTCACATTTCCTGCTTTTGCAAAACACTTTAAAACTGTGCCCTCTGGTTCTCGATCCATTTATGAGCGGGAACAGTTTCTCCCCATCTATTCTGTCCAGATCCCTCATGGTTTTGAAAACGTCTATCATGTCTCCCCTCAGCCTTCTCCTCACCAAGGAAAACAGTCCCAACTTCTCCAATCTTTCCTCATAACTGAAGTGTCTCATCCCTGGAACCATTCTCGTAAACCCATTCTGCACTCTCTCCAGTAAGTTCACATCCTTCCTATACTGTGGTGCCCAGAGCTGTACATGATACTCCAGCTGAGGTCTAACCAGTGTCTTATATAAGCTCATCATAACCTCCCTCCTCTTGTACTCTTTGCCCCTATTAACGAAGCCTAAAATACTGTATGCTTTAGTAACAGCTCTCTCTACCTGCCCTGCCACCTTTTATGACTTATGTACATATACACCCAGGTCTCTCTGCTCCTGCACACCCTTTAGAAATACATCCTTTATTTTATACTGTCTCTCCATGTTCTTTGTACCAAAGTGTATCACTTCACACATCTCCACATTGAACTTCATCTGCCACCTATCTGCCCACTCCACCAATGTGTCAATGTCCTTTTGAAGTTTTACACTGTCCTCCTCACAGTTTACAATTCTCCCAAATTTTGTGTCCTCGCAAACTTTGAAATTGTCCCCTGCACCCAAGATCTAGATCATTTATGTTGGCATTATTGGGATGCAGAAAAATTCTGGAAGTAAAAGTCCTGTTGGTTCTGAGTTCAGGCACAGGAAAAACCAGTGGTTTGTGTGCAGGTAAAACAGGAAGAATCAGTGATAGGTAAAGAAGTGGGGATGTGTTCACAATTTACCCATGGGAGTTCTGAGCAGCAGGTTGCAGAAATGTTTAAAGATTTTGTATGTGAAGGGGAAGTCTTTCCATGTGTACAGGGTGGAGTAGGTAAAGATATTCAAATCTTAAGAGACACAGGGACTAGTCAATCCTTAATGTTGTGGGATAATAATATTTGTTGTTCAGAGGGAGTGTTGCAGGAACAGGTGATAATAAGTGGGGTTCATGGAGATGCTAAACTTATTCCATTGTGGAAGGTAAATTTAAAGAGGAAGTGGAAAACAGGTGAGGTGATTGTTGAGTAGTGGAAAAATTGCCCATTGCAGGGCTTCAATTTACTTTAGTTAATGTTATAGCTGGGTCACAGATGTGAGTGATGCCTATAATAGTTGAGCAGCCTGTAGAGGTGTTTTCAACAGACGTGTTGCAGAAAGAGCATCCTGGATTGTTTCCAGATTGTGTGGTAACAAGATCACATGCTCACAGGTTGAAACAGGAAGTTTAAAGGCAAGGAGAATATGTTGAAGTCCAATTAGCTGACACTGTTGTTTACAAGATTGTTCAGGAAGAAAGAATGGAGGATAATTCAGCTGAGGTATTTAGCTCAAGGCAGTTGGTAGAGTTACAGAAAAAGGATACGCAAATAAGACAGTTATATCAGACAGCTTACTCAGAAACAGAGGCAGAATGTATTCCAGAATGTTATTTCCTTAAGAGTAATGTTTTAGTGAGAAATTGGTGGCCTTATCATGTTTCAGGAGATGAAAGCTGGAGGGAAGTACATCAGATTGTTATATCATTTGGATATAGAAATGAGATCCTGAGAATAGGTCATGAAATTCTAATGGAGGGTCATTAAGGAATGAGAAAGACACAGACGAAAATACAAAAACATTTTTATTGACCTGGACTGCATAGAAATGTAGTCAAATTCTGTAGAACATGTCACACATGTCAGGTGATAGGGAAACCACAAGCAATGATTAAGCCGGCACCTTTAATTCGAATTCCAGCATTTTAAGAACCTTTTACTCAGGTCATGCTTGATTATGTAGGACCCTTTCCTAAGACTAAAAGTGGAAAGCAGTACTTACTTACAATAATGGATGTGTACACAAGGTTTCCTGAAGCAATACCTTTGAGAAATATTACAACAAAGAGAATTGTGAAAGAGTTGACTAAATTTTTTACAAGGTATGGTTTACCAAAAGAAATACAATCAGATCAGGGTTCAAATCTCATGTCACAGTTGTGTAAGGAATTAATGAACAGTTTGTGGATAAAACAGTTTAAGTCAACAGCTTACCATTCTCAGTCACAAGGGGCTTTGGAAAGATGGCATCAAACTTTAAAAACTATGATGAGGATGTATAGTCATGACTATCCAAAGGATTGGGATAGGGGGATTCCATTCTTATTATTTGTTATTAGAGATGCTCCTAATGCATTGACTGGATTTAGTCCATTCAAACTGGTCTATGGTCATGAGGTAAGGGGACGACTGAAATTGATTCATGAGAAATTGGTGGGTCAAAATTCAGAAACCACTCTCCTGGATTATATTTCAAACTTCAGAGAAAGATTGGATAGAGCATGTGAATTAGCTAGGGAACATTTAAAGATATCACAGCAAGGATGAAAGTGAAGGCAGACAGGAAAGCTACAGCTCGTAGTTTTGTTGCTGGGGGAAAAGTGCTAGTTTTGTTACCAGTACTGGGTGACTCATTAAAGCAAGGTTTAGTGGGCCTTACATGGTTGAAAAGAAACTGTGTGAAATAAATTATTTAATAAATACTCCAGATAGAAGAAAGAAGCAGAGGATGTGTCATGTAATAATGCTTAAAAAGTACATGGACATGGAAGACAACCAAAAGGAGGTATTAGCGATGGTAGGTAAGGAGAAAGAGGTAAAAATGAAGGATTCTGAAATTGATTTTCCTCTAATCAAATTGGATAATGAGGGGTACTTGAAAATTTAAATGTGACATTCAGTTACCCTCCAGACACATGTCAACATGATTTGGAGAAGCTATTGCGGTCACACAAAGATATATGTGGGAATAGCTGGGGAGGGCAAATTTAGCAATACACGATGTGTGTGTAGAAGTTTCATCTTTAATAAGGCAACATTCTTAAAGATTAAATCCAGCAAAGTTATCACAAGTACAGAATTAAATTGAATTCATGTCACAAAATGACATCATTAAGTCTAGTTACATTAACTGGAGTTCGCCTATTGTGATGATACTGAAACCAGATGGAACACAAACACTATGTGTGGACTATCAAAAGGTGAATGCAGTGACAAAAGTGGATTCATATCCTATACCACAGTTGGAAGATTGCTTTGAGAAAGTGGGGCAATCAAAATTTATCACATAGATTGACTTGCTAAGAGGATATTGGCAAGTACCGTTATCAGAGACAGTAAAGGAGATATCAGTTTTTGGGATGCCAGATGGACTATATCAGTTTAAAGTCTTGCCATTTGGTATGAAAAATGCACCTGCAACATTTCAAAGACTGACAAACAAAGTAATTGAAGGACTGAGCAATTGTGCTGTTTATATTGATGACGTGATAGTTTTCAGTCAAACGTGGGGGGAGCATTTATAACATCTGGAAGAATTATTTTGTCTTACAAGGAGCTAATTTGATGATGAACTTGGCTAAAAGTGAGTTTGCAAAAGCACAAGTTACATATCTAGGCCATACCATTGGACATGGTAAGGTGGCTCTGAGAGATGTGAAAGTCAAAGCTATCATGGATTTCCCTGTGCCCACAACAAAATGAGAAGTTTTGAGATTTTTGGACGTGAGTGGGTTTTACAGGAAATTTGTACCAAATTTTAGCAGTGTGGTTGCTCCATTGACTGAACTATTAAAAAAGAACAAGAAGTTTCAATGGACACAGGAGTGTCAGAAGTCATTTGACAGTTTGAAAACTGTATTGACTATGACACCAGTTTTGGCAGTACCCAATTATGCCAAGCAATTTAAGTTGGCCGTTGACGCAAGCAATATAGGCATTGGGGCTGTGCTATTACAAGAAGATGACACTGGAATTGAGAAATCAAACTTTTCACGGAAGTTGGATGTATAACAAAGGAGATATTCAACGATCGAAAAGGAGACTCTGGGTTTGGTGTTAGCACTGTAGCATTTTGAGATTTATGTTGCAAACAATAAACAATTGTTTATACAGACCACAATCCTTTATAGTTTTGGACAAATTCCAAGATAGAAGTGCAAGGCTATTCAAATGGAGTTTATTACTGCAACCATTCAATCTATAGATTATACATGTGACTGGACAAGAAAATTTAATTGCAGACAGAGAGGTCAAGGAAGGGAAGGGAAGTGTCAGTTTCTGGTGATAGACTGTCCACCAATATCCATTACAAGCCTACCGACTCCCACAGCTACCTCGACTACAGCTCCTCACACCCCGCTTCCTGTAAGAACTCCATCCCATTCTCTCAGTTCCTTCGCCTCTGTCGCATCTGTTCTGATGATGCTACCTTCAAAAACAGTTCCTCTGACATGTCCTCCTTCTTCCTTAACCGAGGTTTTCCACCCATGATAGTTGACAGGGCCCTCAACCGTGTCCGGCCCATCTCCCGGGCATCCGCCCTCACGCCTTCTCCTCCCTCCCAGAAACATGATAGGGTCCCCCTTGTCCTCACTTATCACCCCACCAGCCTCCGCATTCAAAGGATCATCCTCCGCCATTTCCGCCAACTCCAGCATGATGCCACCACCAAACACATCTTCCCTTCACCCCCGCGGCGGCATTCCATAGGGATCATTCCCTCCGTGACACCCTGGTCCACTCCTCCATCACCCCCTACTCCTCAACCCCCACCTACGGCACCTCCCCATGCATATGCAAAATATGCAACACCTGCCCCTTCACTTCCTCTCTCCTCACCGTCCAAGGGCTCAAACATTCCTTTCAAGTGAAGCAGCATTTCACTTGCATTTCCCCCAGCCTAGTCTACTGCATTCGTTGCTCCCAATGCGGTTTCCTCTACATTGGAGAGACCAAACGCAGACTGGGCGACCGCTTTGCAGAACACCTTCGGTCTGTCCGCAAGAATGACCCAGACCTCCCTGTCGCTTGCCATTTTAACACTCCACCCTGCTCTCTTGCCCACATGTCTGCCCTTGGCTTGCTGCATTGTTCCAGTGAAGCTCAACGCAAACTGGAGGAACAGCACCTCATCTTCTGACTAGGCACTTTACAGCCTTCCGGACTGAATATTGAGTTCAACAACTTTAGATCTTGAACTCCCTCCTCCATCCCCACCCCCTTTCTGTTTCTTCCCCCTCCCTTTTGTTTTTTCCAATAATTTATATAGATTTTTCTTTTCTCACCTATTTCCATTATTTTTAAATCTATACCTTTTATGCCCTTTTAGTCTTATTTCACCCCACCCCCATTAGAGCTATCTGTACCTTGCGTGTCCTGCTATCCACTCTTAATTAGCACATTCTTTTAGATAATATCACCACCTTCAACACCTCTTTGTTCTTTTGTCTGTGACATCTTTTGGTTATCTGCTCCTATTACTGCTTGCTTTCCCCTACAACCACCACAGCCCCCTCACTTCTCCCCACCCCCCCCCCCCTCCCCAACCCCCACCTTAAACCAGCTTATATTTCACCCTTCTCCTATTTTTACTTAGTTCTGTTGAAGGGTCATGAGGACTCGAGACGTCAACTTTGTTCTTCTCTGCCGATGCTGCCAGACCTGCTGAGTTTTTCCAGGTATTTCTGTTTTTGTTTTGGATTTTCAGCATCCGCAGTTTTTTGTTTTTATAGCAGAGACAGGTTCCTGGAGATTTTGTCTTGCACTCATCAAGACAAACACAAGAATGCCAAATTTCAAACGACCACAGCAATTTATACTGTTGTGATCCCTTGAAATTTGGCATTCTTGCATTTGTCCTGAAAAGAACAAGACGAAAAGCTTCAACAACATGTCTCTCTTTTCAGCAATATTCATGTTCTGTATTACCATGCAACTGTTCTTAATGTTCCTTGAAAAGAAATCTCAGGTCAAGCCCCATCAAAATCCTAAGGTTTCTGCATCCAGCCAATGTACTATTGTATTGAACACATGAATGGGCACTGCAATACCCAAAAAAATACCTACTGAGATTAGTTTCTCATTTCTGTATGAAACAAAACTGGTATCACATGCTAATGCTGGATATCCAGCTGGAACCTCTTATAATTCAATGTGGTTATTCAAAACAGTTAAGTAGCTTCACACAACGTTCTGTAAAATGAAAACAGAATTACCTGGAAAAACTCAGCAAGTCTGGCAGCATCGGCGGAGAAGAAATCAGTTAACGTTTCGAGCCTTCATGGCCCTTCGGCAGAACTGCAGCATAGTTTCAACAAGGGAGAAATATAAATTGGTTTAAGGTGGGTGGGGGGGGGGTGGTGGAAGAGACACATTGAGGGTGTGGTGTGAGCAGATAATCAAAAGATGTCACAGACAAAAGGGTCAAAGAGGTGTTGAAGGTGGTGGTCTTTGTCTGAGAAAAGTGCTAATTAAGAATGGAAAACAGGATATTCAAAGTACAGCTCTAGTGGGGGTGGGGTGGAAAGACTAAAGGTTTTAGTTTTAGATTTAAAAATAATGAAAATAGGTGGGGAAAGAAGAATCTATATAAATTATTGAAAAAAAAGCGGGTGGGGGGGGGAAAAGAAACGGGGTGGGGATGGGGGGAGGGGGAGTTTAAGATCTAAAGTTGTTGAATTCAATATTCAGCCCAGAGGGCTGTAAAGTGCCTAGTCGGAAGATGAGGTGCTGTTCCTCCAGTTTGCGTTGGGCTTCACTGGAACAATGCAGCAAGCCAAGGACAGACATGTTGGCAAGAGAACAGGGTGGAGTGTTAAAATGGCAAGCGACAGGGAGGTTTGGGTCTTTCTTGCGGACAGACCGCAGGTGTTCCGCAAAACGGTCGCCCAGTTTGCGTTTGGTCTCTCCAATGTAGAGGAGACCGCATTGGGAGCAACGAATGCAGTAGACTAAGTTAGGGGAAATGCAAGTGAAATGCTGCTTCACTTGAAAGGAGTGTTTGGGCCCTTGGACGGTGAGGAGAGAGGAAGTGAAGGGGCAGGTGTTGCATCTTCTGTGTGGGCATGGGGAGGTGCCATAAGTGGGGGTTGAGGAGTAGGGGGTGATGGAGGAGTGGACCAGGGTGTCCCAGAGGGAACGATCCCTACGGAATGCCGTCAAGGGGGGGTGAAGGGAAGATGTGTTTGGTGGTGGCATCATGCTGGAGTTGGCGGAAATGGCGGAGGATGATCCTTTGAATGCGGAGGCTGGTGGGGTGATAAGTGAGGACAAGGGGGACCCTATCATGTTTCTGGGAAGGAGGAGAAGGCGTGAGGGAGGATGCGCGGGATATGGGCCGGACACGGTTGAGGGCCCTGTCAACGACCGTGGATGGAAAACCTCGGTTAAGGAAGAAGGAGGACATGTCAGAGGAACTGTTTTTGAAGGTAGCATCATCAGAACAGATGCGACGGAGGCGAAGGAACTGAGAGAATGGGATGGAGTCTTTACAGGAAGCGGGGTGTGAGGAGCTGTAGTCGAGGTAGCTGTGGGAGTCGGTAGGCTTGTAATGGATATTGGTGGACAGTCTATCATCAGAAATTGAGACAGAGAGGTCAAGGAAGGGAAGAGAAGTGTCAGAGATGGACCATGTGAAGATGATGGAGGGGTGGAGATTGGAAGCAAAATTAATTAATTTTTCCAGGTCCCGACGAGACGTTCTGTAAAACGTTCTGTAAAATGTATTGTCACAGATCTCTGTGGGCCTCCACTCATTAAAAAGTGCCTGGGAGTGTTCCTACAAAGTGTGTGTGTTATTGTCTGGGCTAAACAGCTGCTAATACACTGATGCCATTGCCTTTGACCCTGCCACAAACTCTGTTCCCTCGGCGCTGACTCTATCCCCATCCCTGGTCACAGTCTAAGACTGAACTGGATGGTTTGCAATCCCACCATTCTATCTGACCCTGAGCTAAGCTTCCAAACCCATATCCTCTCCATCACCAAGACTGCCTAGTCCCACCTCTGCCTCCATCCCTGCCTCAGCTCATCCGCTGCAGAAACCCTCATCCGTGTCTCTGTTACTTCTAGACTTGACCATTCTAATGTCTCCCGGCTTTCCACCTTCTGTAAGCTCGAGCTCGTAAAACTCAGCTGCCCTTCACCTAACTCGGACCAAGTACCATTCATCCATCGCTCCTGCCATTGCCAGCCTAACATTAACACCTGGTACACCAATTTCCTCCATTCTAAAACATTCATCCATTCAATGACTCTCCAAAATAGCACAATTTAAATTCACAGCTTGCTGAGAAAGAAATTGGAGGCATGGATCTCTTTGCTTTGTGTTGGAATGCTGGTCTAATGGCTGGGTTGTCGAATAGAGGGTGGAGTTGAGAGAAGCGGCTAAGGAGAGAATGAATGAAGTTTCAGAACACATACAGCATGAGCATATCAGATGCATCACTCTCATATGTTACAGACCTGCAAAGTGTCTATGCTGACAAGATGTATAACTGGATAAACGTTAATTGCACAGCTTTGATCTTTAATATAAAGACTACATTTGTTTCCTTTTAAAAAAAAACTGAAAATATTCGTGCATTAAGTACGGCATGTCAGGGCTGGGAGATAGAACACTTTCCATTTCAAGTGCCCAGTATCACTGATAAACACTCCCAGGACAATTGGAACAGATTTGAATCACAGTGTAAGGCTCCCTCTATTTTGTCCAAGCAAGTTGTCTCAGCATTCTCCTTAAAAAAACAAGATGTGGAAATCTGGCAGTTTACTATTTCTCACACCAACCATCCTGTAACTTCAATAAGTGATATTGTCGATGAATGTTAGACTATGTGACAGTTTTTCACTGTTAACCCAAGGTTGCAACTGGCCGAGCTCATTTTGGGTATGAACTTTACAACTAATAGACAGTAGGGTCGTCCCATCAGGCTGGCTGACTTTAATCCTAGGTTCCTGCGGTAAAACCCTAATGTCCATGTCACTACAATATACAGACCCCGTTGCCCACCGCCACCCCCCCCCCCCACCCCCCCACCCCCATCCTGCCGCCAAGTTTCAGAACGAATACAGCATGGGTGTCTCAGATAGATCACTCTCATATAATATTAAAGGCCTCCCTTTAAAGTTGTCCCTCTCACCATCTTACCGATTTGATGGAATAATTTGTGCACTAAGTCCTTTGGAGTACTGCAATCTTTGAAAGAATAGTCAAATCCAATCATTAATATTGAAGTATCAATTTCAGCTGAAAGACAGTGTACCTTGACTAATGGGTATTGGTGAAGCAATTTATGTATACTGACATTGCAATCCACTTTACATTGTTTCTTTGAAAGCAGGAACCAATATCTATCCTATTATCTTAGCTGTGTACCTGTTTCTTTTCCATTCTCTTCAGAATGTGCTAGACATACAGTCTCACAGCCATGGGCTATCCTCTTGCCCAAGTGGCCATTCTTCCACTCGTGTGCCTTGACAGCTGAATGTCAATAGCTCATGTGACAGTGGAGGACATCATTGCTCAGCCTGATTCTGGTCTCAAAAGTCATACACACATTTTCCAGTAGAGGTCACTAGATAACAACGAGAAGCATGAACCTGTTTCATTTTCTTTACACACACACTTCCAAGTAGGATTGCCAACCCTGGAGTCTCCAGGAATTGAAAATCAATCTTCAGGACACTGTTGTGTGCAACCCTGGAGAAAAATCAGTGACATTAAAAAAGATAGTTTTTAAAAAAAATAAATTTCTTCTAACATTTCTCTTTACCAGATATACAAGTATTGAAAATGAGGGGTTGGGGATGGTGGGGGGGGGGGGGGGGGGGGGGGAATAGCTGTTTGGCTGACTGTCGTGCAGCTTCCAATTGGGTAATGATTCTTTTTGCTTTGCAATTGGCGTAGGAAGGCAGTACATCACAAGGATGGATGTGTTGGCTGATGAATGGCTAGAGTGCGGGGCAAGTCATGTGATGAAATCTCCAGGAATACATTTAATCACAGTTGGCAACCTGACTTCGAAGACCAGAGGCACTAGGCCCATTATTATGCCCAGCTCAAATCAGCTAACTCAGCATAAATTGGGTTTGGTTCTTCTGCTAGCCTTGAACTTTTACATAAATCTTATCCTGGCTCGCTTCACCCAATCGCTGCTCCACTTTCTCCAGGCACATATCCACTCCTCAGCATACCTCAGTTTGATTCAGGGCTTTCCATTCCCCACAATTGATAAGAGTCTTCAACTGCCTCAGTCCTACTGTCTGGAACTCCCACCGTAAAGCTCTCTGCCACCCTCCACCTCCATAAACCTTCCTAATATCCAACTACTTGACAAAACTCCTGCCCATACTCCTCAATTTCTCCCTTCCCAGCTCACCGTCAGTTTTCCTGTGAAGTGCCTTTGGACATTTCTTGATGTTGCAGGCGCTATATAAATGCAAGTTGTCATTGGAGAAGCTGAATACTGTAGTCTTAAGATTGTTACACATTAAAGTGCTGGTTTCAACTCACCACATATTCAACTCTTACTAATTGGTGTCAGTGAAGCAATTTGTGGCAATCAAATATGCCCATGTGCAATACACCTCAGGGCAATGTTTATTTATAAAGTCAAGAACTGATGCCTCAACTTTCCAGAATTAATCTGAAATCCATCCCATTTAATTATTCTGGCCTGTTTGTGAGCATTCCTTTCCTACCCTGCCCTGCATGCACTAAATAATGCCGGCTAAGGTTTCACAAGCATCAGCAAGCTTCCTGGAATTGCACCAATGGGAACGTTCTTCACCAGGTCATTAAGTATTCGACTGTGAGGTGTGTCACGGTTGAAGGAAAATGGAAGCCTTTCCTGTAATCACCAAATACAAACATTACCAGCGAGAGTCTGCTGGCGGAGATCAGCAGCGAGAGTATGACTGATTTTTCTAGCCTTTCACATTCAGAGCACTGAGGGCAAGCGTAGCACCCGCAGAACTCTTATGATCTTGATGAGACCGTGGCCATCATCATCTTTAGAACTTCTCCCAGCTGAATGATAAATTAGACAGTGGGATGGTAATGGATGCTTTTGCTCGATTGCACTGGAAATCACAGAGACGCGGAGTTTCCTCAGGACATTTATCATTGATGAGGTCAGTTTATAGCTGCACATTGGAAATAGGGGGCTAAGACTGAGCCGCAGACACTGGGAAGATCCCAGTTCAGGCACCAATTTAAGTGTTTGCTGATCTCAGTTGGGCTGACACTATGGCAGTAGCATTTCATCCCAGCTCGCCTGGGCTGCTTCTTCATCACTGAGTGACTCCTGCTGGATGGTGCTCGTCTGTCTCATGAAGCAAGGTCAGCTGTGATGCCTCACATGGATGAATATCCAGGCACCACTCACTGTTTAAACAGCTTGACTCTGAGGTGCCAAAGGACAGCTGGCACCCTTGAAACTGAACCTCGGCAACACTCAGTGCCTTTTAGCATAGAAAGGGAGAGAAAATTGAAGGGGGGGAAACAGTGAGTTTGATCGGCTTACTGATCTTTTCTCATCCAATCCAGGCATTTTAAACCCAAAGGGCTCAATCAAAATGAATAGTCATTGATGCGTCCCATAAAAAGAATGTATACCAAACGTGTAAGCAGCATCCGACAATTTTATTAAAGACATCATCAAGGAGGAAACAAACTATGCACTTTACCTTCTGGAGGTCCAAAACCAAAATGGTAGGAATCCTATCATGCATCTCCCACCGCCCAATAATCCCACCAGAGCCAAATCAAAACCCTTCAAAAGTTCGACGGACGATCTTAATATTCCTTGGGCTTGATGATAATCCTGATGAGAAGTTTGAGAAATAAAGGTTCTTAAAAGGATCTCTCATAGATAAGCTGGTGGTATAGGTTGTATTGATGTGAGGTAGGTTCCAACTTCACAACAATGTAGACCATACACCTTTTGACCATTTTCAAATACTGTTCAGGTTTCACACAGGCTGCAGCAGGACGTAAAAAACAAAACTTTTAGAAGTTTTTTGGGCGGACCGGGAACTTTCTGAAATCTTCCATTTGTTTTAATTCCAGCAGAGAGCTCACTCTCCTATCGTTACAAATATCAAAGTTTCACTGGCTTTCGAATGCCGCTGCATTCTTGTCCCTGGGCTGCCTGACCCACGTCACCCATTACAGGTGACCAACTGGGGCCGTCAAGTCCAGTACCACAACATCCACTGCTTCAAGAGCAACCTTCACAAACCAGTAGATCACAGAGAAGGCTACAGTTGACAAATCAGAGTACAGAATCAGAGAACGATTACAGCACAGAAGCAAGCCTTTCGGCCCATCGTGTCTGTGCTGGCCCTCTGATGGAGCAATTCACCTAGTGCCAATCCCCACCCCCGCCTTCTCCCTGTTGCCCCGCACATTCTTCCCTTTCAGATAATAATCCAATTCCCCCGTGAATGCCTTGATTGAACCTGCCTCCACCACAGTGCATTCCAGATCCTAACCACTCGCTGCGCAAAAAAGCTTTTCCTCATGTCACCATTGTTTATTAATAAATTTAATAAAATGAAACATTCATTTAAGAACAATTTGCATTCCAATTAGAGGCGCCTTTAAGAGCTGCTAAAACCATCCAATCAGCTATTTTGTAGGATTACTCAAGGTGGTTCAGCTTGTGGAGGTCAGCGAGAATGAATTTGCCGTGTCCTCAATTTTTGACTACATAACATTTGGACTTCAACAAACTATCACACCTTAAATGAACATAAAACTGTTCCCCTAATTTGGTTAGGAGCTGCTTTGCTCAGATGGGGAGTTAGAACAAGGACTGCCCAGGAGTGTTCAACGAAGCAATGGGTCTACCCAGTGTAGCATCAAGCCATACAGGCGAGAAGGTTCAGGATTCAATTCTTGGTCTGTACCTCGTCCATAGTTAGGACACCTCAACTCACATCAGCAATCTGAGGCAGGAGAAAAAAAAGAGGGAGGGGGCAGTGGGATGATAGGAATTCCTCACTCCCAAGTTCCTTGTCCTGTTCAGGAAACACTGCATCCTTTTGGTAAGTGCGTATATATGGATTCTGGGTGAGGACAGGACCAAGCCCAGTTGTGATGCCCCCTGCAGTCAAATAACCTCCAAACACTCACAGGCTGGGTTTTTCCAGTCCCGCCAGCGGTGGGCATCGTCATGGGCGGGATGGGAAAATTTTGGAGAGAGGCCAAAATGACCCCCCCGTGATGATGCCCACCACTGGCGGGACCAGAAAACCCCACCCCATAGCCTGGGCTCACAGAACATTGGCCACTTGGGTGAGGTACTGGATTGTGACAGGCACCCATGGAATAAACAGTAAGGTGGCAAAACCATCAGGGCCTGAAAACCCAACAAGAGAAGTATTGATAGACATTGAATATAAAGATGGCCAATTTTCAAAATCGATTAGTAGGCCAGTGGACTTAGAAGGTAAACTACAGGAAGCAGCCAAAATCCACTATGGACAGAGGCTCTCAGAATTCCCAGGTTTTATTTTTTTTCCCTGAGCTGCAGTCCAAACAGAGAAAATCAGGTAAAATTAGCAGCAATTCACGTTTTGCCAGCTCTAAAATTAGGAAACACCCGTCAGCAGAAAATTCCACTTTACATCAGCGAAACAGCCTTGCAAGGAACAAATAAAAGACTTTGGATTAATGATCCTGAATTGTCCTCGGAGTGTAACGCTTAAAAGGAATTGACACATCATTAGCTGCACTTCCAGCTGCTTCTCTTCCACTGAATTTGGTTCTGCTGTCTTTATGTGGCACGGGTGATTGAAGACAGTCTCTACATCGACACAGAGAACACGAGGCAGTGTCTGCATCAGACGGAGGGCTTGCATCACACTGGAACTGCAGGATGCCAGAAATAATTTTTTGGAGGTGTGATGGGCGGAGGAAGAGTAATTATCAGACACACCGCAACAAGGCTTAACAACAGCGCACTTAAATTAATCATAACTCCAAGAAAATCAATTTAATGTCACATAGCAGCTACCATTTAAGTTCTGGCTTCCCTTGAGCCAGTACATAGAAGTCAAAGCAATAAAATGAATAATTATACTTCCTAAAAATAAATACTCAAGTGAAAAAGGGAAGGTGGTAAATGATGGGTCTAATAACTCTTCGTAACCCCAGGTTACCAGATTCGAGTCAAACTGCTAAACTGGAAAATCTTGGCAGCGAGCTTTCCCCAGCAGTTCAGTTTGTCCAATAGATGACTGAGCCAGACTGACCAGGAAGGTCCTGAATCTAATCTCTCAGCACTGAATGGGGATTTTTACTCTTGACACATTTCAGTGCCTAAGAGTTCTAGGGGCAGAACACCAAAAGGAACCAGCCAGGGCCCATGCATCACGTTACTATCCAACAACCTCTGCTGCAAGTGCTGCTTATTGCGACATTGGGCAAAGTCAAGAATGGGTTCAACTTGTGAAGCCTTCCATGTCAAATAGTCTAACACTCACAGCCAGAGCTCACACGTGAATGCATTGCCAAGGACTGGCTTGGGCCTAGAGCCTGTGGAACTGTGCCCAACTAGGAGTCAGCCACTACAGGGCAGAAAGAATTGACAGGAAAAGGGTGGGGAGATGGTGAAAGTGGAGTTAAATATTGCATCTTTTGAATATACAGTGTGGAGATCTTCTCCAGAAGAAGAAAATGTCATTTTTGACTTTTCCATTGGAAGATTCCATGCAGAAATATGGCTTATCCAAAAAAAGCACTATAGCAGGACTGACAGGAGTCCGTCGGGTTGCAGATATATCACGTAGAGCTAAGTACTGTGTCTTGTTTTGTCCTAACCCGCCAAACCAGCTCCCCTGCCCCTCCCCCCAAAACAGCTACAACACATCCCACCATCTTTTTGTTCCATATAAATGCTCATGGCAGGTGATCAGTGCTGAAGGGGAGAGAGGACAAAGCACTTTCTTTATCATAGGATCAAGCACTCACAGGCCAGGGACTTCACATGCTGTGGTGTCCCAACTTCAAAACAGCATCCCAGGTGGACTCACTTAACTTTTCTATTCCCATCCCTGCAAGCCCTTTTCGCAAATACCAACTGAGCACCGTTTCGGAAACATTTTTGTGTTTCTGACCACATTCAATGGGTTGAGGCCGCCCAGAATGGCTAGCCAAGAGAAATTACTTTCATCCCATCGAAGTCCCTGTTGAATTTGAACCCCAGTCCCAGGGTGTGCATACAGTATAACCTTAATACCATGTATGTGTCAAGCTTCTGCCGCAGGTCAAAGCTTATAGCATAAAAATCCAGAGTCAGGGCCCAATCTGACTCCAAAGCTGAGTGGGTCCCCCACCTCAGGAAAACTGCTTCACGTCAGCATTAAAACTACAGTCTAAATGATTCCTGACAGATAAGAACAGTCTGCGTTCACCACCCAATCCCTAACCAAAATAAAACATTCATAAATAACTTGTGTTTCATTAAAGACACAAACTGCCTGAAGTAAAGCAGTGCCCAAGGCCAAACCACATATGTGTCTAGCATCAATGGACCTTTTCCTTTGCTGCTTCTTCCATCAACCAAAATTCACGTTTAAAAAAAAAAATCACAAAACAAAGAGAGCCCCAAAATCATCGATCAATGTACACGCAGCCAAAATACCAAAGCCCGCTGGTTATTGTGAAAGAGTCTTTAAGACATCTCAGGTTGTCGATTATTATTTTGCAGTCCAGCTAAAAATCCCCATTTAGAGCCCATTTCGCGTCTGGTCCCATTCACGTCAATTTTGTGTCAGTTGCAGTTTCAATTTCTTGCTGACCCGCCCTCGTGGGTGGGAATTGTAGATGGCTGATCTGGAAAGAAGCACGAAGGCACACAGACAGGCGTGCAAAACAGAATTCCGAGCGAAAGCCATCTGCTATGCTTTCTGCATAACACGCCAACGTTTGAACCTTTGTTGGCTGTTAAAGTTGAGATACGTCGGGTTTCAGGCACTGTGCCAAACGGGAATGGGGTAGAATAGAGAGAGAGAGAGAAAGAAACAAAAAGAAAAAATATATAACGACTAAGGTATAAAACCAATGAGGTGGCAAAATGCAGTGATTAAAAAAAGGGCACTCACGCCCATCCACTAAATTCCTGATTGCTGCCTTGTTACTGTGGGGAAGCAGAGAGAGTCAAGACATGGTAGTCCCAAATAAAGTGGGAAGAACAGGGCAAAATAAAAAGGAAAGAGGCACCACAGGCCCATTATGATGCACTTCCCTGGAGGGCCATTTGTGAATGGCACAACCAAAAACACTGACGACATTTTACCCACTTGTGCCCTCTCAACAGTTAATGCCATGACCCAAGGAGACCAGAAGACTGGGAAAACAAATGATGGCCTTAATCGTAAGTTAAAATAAGGGGAGCGGGAGAGAATAACAGAATCAAAAAGGGAACTCTGATTCCAGCCCTGCAAATTTTCCCGTATTTTTAGATTCGGACAGTGTTGATTCGCAATGGCTGAACATTTTTCCCATTGGCGTGGCTCTGCCCGGGGCTAAAGTATGGGAAGAACTTCCCGGTGAACTTCTCCCGGAAGGTGTAAAGCCAGGACATGTCGTCAGCATTGTAGAAGGTCAGGAGGCTTTTATCGTAGTCAAAATACACGCCGACCTTCTCCAACTTGGACTTAACATTCAGCCGGGTCCAGGGCTCAGTGCAGGCGCTGTACTGGTTCCCGTCGTGCATTACAATGCAATAGAAACCTCTCGAAGGTTGGATCTGGATGCTCCCTTTCCGGTTAACGGACTCCAGCGCCACACCAATCATCCATTGCGTTTTCTCGGACACCATCACCTCCCAGTAGTGGACGCCACTGTCGAAGCCGTCCGACCCCAGGACAGACACCTCCACATCAAAGCGCTTGGGAGAGTCTTGCAAAGGCTGTGGGTGGAGGTTACCATAAGCCACAATGGTGCAGTCATCTGAGAGGATGAGGCGTTGGTGAGCTGTTATAGGATCCAACGTCAGCGCTGCTGGGACTGGGAGGAAAGGGAATTAAAATCATCATCATCTTTTCAAAATGCCAAGCACCAATTACAAAATCATTAGAGTATGTTAAATGACCTGTATTGTATATACTTCTTGTAAATATTTGTCTCCATTTTTTCCTGCCCTGTCTTCAAAAAGGAACTTGCATTTATACACTGCCTTTCACAACATTCCCAAGAGTTTTTCAGCCAATTAAGTACTTTTGAAAGGCAGTCATTGTTGGAATGTAGGAAACGCAGTGGCCAATTTTAGCAAAGCAAGTTCCTACAAACAGCAATGTGATAACAATCAGGTAATCTTAAAGGATGTTGACTCAGGGATTGATATTAGCCCGGACCCCGGGGAGATCTCCCCTGCTCTTCTTCAAAAGAGCACTGTGGGACCTTTCATGTCCCCCTGACAGGTGACCGAGCACCCAGGTGTTGCTGCTTCTTAACTCAACACAGCAGACAAGGCCTCAGTTTAACATCTCCTCTGAAAGACAGCCCCTCCATCGGTGCAGCATTCCCTCGGTACTGCGCTGAAGCATCAGCCTCGATTAGGTACCCCAGACTCTGGGGTGGGTCTTGAACCCCCCACAACTTTCTAATTCAAAGGCCTGAGTGCTACCTCTGGGCCACAGCTGGCAAGTCACTATTTTGCTGGGATTTAACTCTCCAGCTGCTAGCTTCCCTCTACTGACTGCTTTCCACATGTGAGCTTATAGATCAGGCTTGTCCGACCTTTTCACTTGGTGAGGGGGAGGAAGCACATTTTCATTTCCTTCTCACGCAAAGGGGCTGATGAGCGAATTTCAGAAAGATAAGGTTTGGCTCAACCTTAAACGTGAATTTCAAAATAAAGTTGAGGTATGAAGAAAAGAGGCAACTTGCTGAGCAAAAATAATGCAATGTCAAAGCAATAAATTGATAAGTAAAAAAGAATAATTAATAAAGGTGACCATTAGAGTGTGAGAGGGACAGAGTCTGTTTGCCTGGCTCAGTCTCATTCTCTTGATGCTCACTCACTCACCCTCAGCCATCGTGTGAGTGAGTGTGATTGTGTCTTGGTGTGTTGGGGTGAGGGTGAGTGGGAATCATGAGGCTGGGAGTGAGCCAGATACAGACGCACTTCCCAGACTCACTCACTCTCTCTCCCACACTCACTCACTCTCCCAAATTCACTCGCTCATTCACCCACTCCCACACTCTCTCTTTCCCACATCCCTGGGCAGCGAGTACCCTTAGCACGCACACCCCCATTGCCCCCACCCACACTATCACATCCAGCCTCTTCTAGCCCATCAGTGAGTCTCTCCTTCCCCCACTGGGCCCAACAGCGAGTCTCTCCCTCCCCCACCCAACATGGCGTGGCAGCCCCTCTCTCCCCTCCCCACCAATACCTCTTTTCCCAGAGCACACTCACTGCCATCAGTGTTGCTGCTCCTCCAATCACAGGCTGCTTCCCTCCCACATTTTCTGCTGATAGGCTCACAAGTGAACCAATCAGCAGCAAACACAGGAGAAGACCGGCCTGTGATTGAAGGAGCAGTTTCTTTCAGAATCTTCCACTGCGCTACTGGCATTTTGAAAACTACCTCCGGGGGTCACATTGGGAGCTTCGCAGGCCACATCCAGCCACGTGTTGGACAAGCCAGTTATAGTCTATTTCTAGGATGGGATACCTCCCAGCCAAGCCCATTCAAACCTCATCCAACCTCTAATGAATGAGCACTTTCCAGGAGATGTCACTGGAAAGTTACCAGGCTACACCAAGGGAAAGGTCACTGTCTAAAGTCTCTCAGCCATAGTACACCGAGGGCCTGTAAGATTTGTAGAACGCCTGGAGCTGTATGCCTGAAGTTGAATGTACTTTGCGAATACAAGAGTATTGTAATTATATTGGGGACACCTCAGGGAGGAGCATGCTGTGTGAAGAAAAGTTGAATTCTATTGCACTTTCTGTAATTTTTTTACTTGAAATGTTTTGCCCTCAGGCTGCATGTGTGACATGGACTGTACATGAGAAAGATCAAGAGAATTTCAATTGTATAGAGGCACCAAGGATTGGAACATACTGTCTGGAGGCAAGTCCTGAATTTTATGGCACTTCCTGTAATTTTCAAGTTGAAATATTCTGTAATGTACTTTTACAAATTTTAAGAATAAAGTATATATTCGGAAATTTTTAAAAATCAGGCCACACCAAGTTGGTGCATTACCATGGGAGATTTTTCCTCTCCTTAGGACAGAGGTGGTAATGCTACCTCCCTGCTAGCACTCCAGCTGACTCAGTAAGATATTGGCCAGCACCCCACCCTCCCACCAAGTGTGTTAGAGTGAGTTCACACTGGATGGTGTGTTTATTTTCTGACCCATTGAGAGAGTCAATGGACACTTCTCTGACAAGAGCAAAAAGTCATTGACCTCATTCATCCCAACAAAAGACCTCATCATATCATTTCACTGTTGAATGAGTTTACGGTTTTCACCTCTACTAGTCTATCAGGAAGACCACACAGGGACTAAATTACCGTGTATGATTAAGTTTGTCCTGACATCTGTCCTATATTTTTATATCAGTTTTAACCTCTTTCCCTTTGATCTTTCAAGATATCTTAATAAATGCTGGTCCCCATTGTCCCCAGGTTGGATCTCAATAGCATTCCTACCCAGGGGCCGGCAATATTCTGCAAATGCAATTCTGAGGTGCCAGAGAGTGGCTCGTGGTGTTTTTCACTCTCTGGTTAGCTAAGTCCTGATCTGGCAGAGTGTTTACTCACAATGCTGAGGTGAGTTTAGGGAAGTCCACAATGTGATAATGATCAATCATTTAACAATCCTGAAACTTAAGGTTGGCCCGGGTTTTGCAGTCAGGGGCGAATGAACTGTGGCCGCCCTGTACTCTTACTCACAGATTTTCTGTGGGCCTTTGCACTGCAATTTACAATAATTAAACAGTCAAAACAGCACAGCACCCTTCTCAGTGGACCAGGGTCCTGTCTGAACAGGGCAGGCAATAGCATGTCTCCCCAACCAATCAGATTGAAAAACCCTTACTGAGACATGCAGAGTCGAAATCAGGAAGTGTCAGGAAAGTATTTAATTGAATGTAAAATCAATGTAGAGGAAGCAAAATAGAGAGGGAAAGAAAGATGGGAGGAAAAGAGAGGGAAAGAGAGAGATAGAAGGAGACAAGGAAAAAGTAAAAGTTTTTTTTAAAATCTCCAACAAGTATTATATTCTGGCAGAATGAGACTCCGCACTTGTAAAAGAATTAAATTTCCAGTGCCAGGTCGTGTTTTTTTGGGCAGGAATTAAGACCTGACACACCATTAAAAATTCACTTGCACTTAAATGGAGAAGCTTAAACCTTTTCTGACTTGTTCACTCCCTTCATGTGTGTGATTTCCAAGTCTCTCAGCAAAATACTGGTAGAAAGAAGCTCCTGAAGGAGCAGGGCAACAAGGGCAGCAACTTCCCAATTTCCACATTTAATTGTGGATGTGCAAACCCCTGTTCTTGACTGATTTTATTCCTTAACAACAGCGAGTGCTGGTAGCTTCACGGTTATTCATACCACAAAATCCAGACCAATCAAGCAAGATGTAGATGAACGCACACACACACACCTATCACTAGAGGGAGCTGCATTCTCCTGGTCATCTGAACCTCTGATTGTGATTTTCTTTTCATTCCATTTATTATTATACAACAGAGCCACTTGTAATTCCTCAGCCCTGTTTCTAAGGTCGTTGAAACCTAGGTTACTCAGTCTTATTTGGACCAAGAGCTCCCATTCACTGTTAGCACCTTGTGATCCTGGTAGTTTGAAAACGGCTGTGTTTAGTGATGGATAAATCTTAAAATCAGAACATCCAAGATCTGTTGGCATCAACGAACTTAAAGCATATACAAAACAAAAACGTGTTCTTGAGCTCGAACGTCACATGGGACTCCAAGACCTCTCATGGTATCCAACTGTGCATAAAGACGAAAGATTGGGCATCCCTGTTAAAGTTCACCTCGCATTGAGCAGCAAGTTTGGCCGGTTGCCCAACCTATCCAATTTAACAGCAGTGTATGTATGCACAGCCTGGTGCGGCACTGAGCCACAGAGAGACTAGGAAGGTCTCCAGATTTAATCTTCCCTGAGGTAGCTGAACCTCGGTGGGGGGTGAGCGGAGATGGGGGTGTGTCTGGGCTAGATGTGGACTTACGGAAAACCAGGCGGAGTTTCCCAATTCCCTGAACCCCGGGTTTAAAAATAAACCACAGATATTACAGAGCATACTGCAGCTTTTTAACGGCTGGTCATTCCCTGATGTGATTTTACTGTATCCGTCATCGTTCCCCACCATTCCCCTCTGCAGTTTGTCAAATTCTTCAATCAGCTCTAGGCTACAGCCTGTACAGCAATCCAGAGTTATTGTTCGATTTTGCACTAATACTTAGTTAGAATGGTGAAAAGCAGGGAATGCTTTATATTCAGATTATTGTAATATATTTAAAATTAAAAACTCAGGTGTCTGGCAGACATGTGTCACAATGTTAAAATGATTGATTATAGAGTTTTTCTAAAAAACGAAACAAGATCCAGTCACCAGCCTGTGACTTGACTGGACCATTATGGAGTAGGGCTAGTTAGACAGGCCTTTGTCTGGTTAGCACCTAACTGCGTGTTAGTAGAGAAAGGTTGGATGTGGAACTTGCTTTTTCAATTCGGCCAGAATTTGACAGGAGTCTTCACGGAGTTGGTGTTCAGGGTAACCCACCTACCCCATTCAATGACACAAGTACAAGGAAACCTGTTGGACTTTTAAAACAACGATTAAAGATAAATATAATACTGGCACAGGTCTGACATGTGCATTGTTTTTCCTAATCTATGCAATGTGATGTTGGACTATGTTTATACAAGCTGCGGTTTGACCACTCAAATCTTCCAGAAATTCTATTGCCCCAGTGCTATTCTGATGCCCCAGCCACACTTCCATATCGAGCCAGACAATGTACATTCTTGATATTCTGTTTGACACTGAGATGGGCCGCAAATCCTTTACGTTATCCATCTAACTTCACCTATGGAACATCACCTTCCTCCACCTTCACTTTCAGGCAGGGCTACTCCCTCTTTTGACCCGCACACACCATAAACCCTAACCCACCTAAGAGTCAGCCGCTTGCATCCAATCCAATGCTAGGCCCTGCTCGCCTGTCCCCTTCTTCATCCTCACTGACCTTACCAAATGGTAGCCCATTCATTCCAAAGAGCTTCCTTGGTCCCACCCAACCCTAACTTAACAACTTACACCAGCTCTACACTTCAACTCAGGCTGTCGACTTTAACTCTGAACGTCTCACCTGGTCTCAAGTGCGTCATCAACAACAGAGCCATCAAACAACATTCCCCTCCTCCTGGGGCTCTTCCCTACACTGTTCTGCCCTGCTACCTCTCCTCCAACCTTCAAAAAGCCTTCACAAAACTAATCTCTTCAACCATGTCTTGATCACCTCACTTGACTCTTAAGGTTTGCTTGGTTATCTGTACACCTTGTACAGGACATTTTGTTGCTTTAAATGTGCTATATAATGGTTTTAATGGTTTAATTTTATAATGGTTTGTTGTGGTTGTGGTCGATTGGTGAATGTCGGATCAGGTTGACGGTGACTAGTGGGTATAGGTGATTGTGGTCATGTGGCATTTGAGGTTGTTTAGTGGAGAAATTTAGAAACGGAATTCATGGTGAAATTTAGTTTGTGCAGACATTCGTCAGAATAAAACAAAAACTCTCAGTAGCTAATTGGTAAACGCACTGCCCTACAAGCCAGCAAAGTCTTTGGTTCAATCCTGGCTCTATGCTGAATTTGCTGATCTCAGCCAAGGTGGAAGTATGTCACAATTGACCTCAGTACCTCTGGGCAAGAAAAAAGGGGGTTAAAAAAAAACAGGCAGAGGTCATCTGCTTCTACTCATTGTCCAGTCACTATGGTTGGACAAAGCACCATTCCAGCCCATCCTCAGTAAAACAGCCCTTGTAGCATTCCATTCTGCGGCTTACACATGAAGAATGCCACTTGGGACAGGTACTGGACAGTCAGTACCTATGGAAGTCTGTCCTGCCAAGGAGTTAGCATCTTCAGGAGAGAGAACACAAACAGACTTCATTCAGAGTTCCTCTAGCTGAGCTGTCAGCAGCCAGGAGCAGCATTCCAATGAGGACAAGATGGGCCGAATGGCCTCCTTCTGTGCTGTAACTTTTCTATGGTTCTATGGCTGGGAGTAGACCTCCCTGAGGCCTGGCAAACCTCATTTATTGGTAACTCACCTGGCTGAATATCCTGGAACAAGGATTTCCAGATGGTGTACTGCAGGGGGCCCATATATTTGGAGGTTGGAAAGTCTTCGTATGTTAAATTGGTTTCGTGGATCTTTCCCTTTAACCTGGAAGAGAAAGCTCATTTTAATGCACAGAAAATGAATATGTATAAGGCTGGACCAGGCCACGCATAGCCCACCAGAGATCAAAAAACTGCTTCGTAGTCTATATCCAGCAAAACATAATGAGGTGTTGCAGGCCACATTTTTAGTCAAACATCACCAGTTCCCCTGAGTATAGATTTACATATTCATCGATTGCAGAATCTATTTAATAACATGCCAGCTTTGACCAAAGCGGAGTGAAATGATTACAGTAGCTCCTTTGGTGACTTAGTAAGTGTAACGTCCGTTAAGTGTAACGCCCACGTGATACTGAGTCAAGCAATCTTTGATGAAGGGGAGGAAAGAAAAACTACCAAATAAACTGAACTGGATGGCATCAAATCAGGTCGCTTCATATATAGTTAACAGTCAGAATAAACACAGGCCTCTGGCTCATGTGCCTGATGGGTAGGAGAGGGGTCATTGGGGACCTACTGGAAGGCTGCCTTGGTATCACTTACTAACCACAATCCCTCCCTCTTAAAGTAGCATCACACAAATTAACACACTAACTTCAGACAATGCAACTCAAGGAAGCTACCAATTAAATGGGGCAACTTAAGTACCACCAACTCCATGAGAAGAAAAGTCCTGTCAACTAACACTGAGCCACAGCTCCCTAATTGAGTAAATTGTGGAGGACCAGTCCCATTAGCTGGATTACTAGTACACAGCATAAGCAAAGCAGAAGGCAGCAAGACAGCCAAGGTGACCAAATTTCAAACCTTCCACTTCAAGGAGATGGAAATAGTGCCAGCGCTGATCTTCACTTCCATTGTCACCAGCCAGGAGTGTTTGAAGAAAATGATTGTGACAGTATGGGAAGCACTGTGTACAGTCAGTCATTCAGGTTGCCTGTTTCCCCCCTAAAACTTACTGCTCATAATCCAGTCTTTTTTTTAAATTAACCAATAATGATGTAAAGCACTCAGCAAAGCGGGGCAGGGTCTGTTAAAATTTTGAATGGCTTTGAATGCCAAAGAATAGACGATGTTGAGAACCAACAATTGTTAACAGGCTGCTAAAAAGCACCCAGCAGCAGCCAGTATGAATTGAAACAATTAAAAGAGGCAAGAGAGTGTCTCCATCAAAGGCATCTCAGTGAACTGTCTCTGCAGGGGGTGAATTGCCTCTGATCTAGGGTGGAGGGTTGAAAGTGGGAAAGAGACATTGGGTAATGGGGAAGTGATGGTCTGTCGAAAATCAATATAATCGCTGAAGGTTCAAAACCTTTAGTTCCAGCCTGATTGATTAAAATGAAGCAGGATGGGGAAATTTTCAAGGCAAAGTTCAACATTTTCTAGGTAAACTGGTTTTTGGGATCGCTGTACCACTAATTTTGTGACTGGAACATTTGGATTTACCCCCTTCTGACTTTCATGTACTTAAGCTTTTTTTTAAAACCTCTCTTTTGTACAAATGAAGAAATATTTTGTGCGCCAACAGGTTAGGTCACAAAGCCCATGCAACTTCCTCATGTCAGGGGGTTATTATCATAGCCATTCTTCACTTGTCAGCTTTTGGTTCTTATTTGGAAGTTGTTGGTCAGTTTTTGTTAGTTTCCTGGGTTGGCATAGATAGGAGGTTTTCCCAGCATCCATTGAGGTTCTATTAAAATGGAATGAGTGCCTCTCTAGTTACTCTACAGGTTGGATAATCTCTGCCCTTCATTTGGTAACTGTCCAGAGTAAAATTAGAAGGGCACTGCATGGGGAATCACAGGCAGAGGTCTGTGTCTATCATTCCATCGAGCAGTGCAATGCAGCATCCCTGGGAATGCCTCTCAAGCAGGAAATTGATTGGAAGTGTGCCTTCAACATGATGGTCTGTATAATACCGAGATAAAGGAAATGGAATGTTAAGACACAAGCAGGACATGCAAACATTTTACTGGAGCAATTGAACGGTTAATGTAGACCCTACCTCTCCAAAGTAGTGTTGATGCCTTCTAGAAAGAGCAGCTTGTCTGCCTCGATAAGCTTCTCCTGCAGGATCTGCATCCCCTCCTGCACCTCGCGCAGCTGGTGGCTGTAGCGCTGGATCTTCTGCTCAATGTCATTCAGGGTGCGGGCTGTGTCGGTCTCCAACTCTTCCAGCATTGACTTCTGTTTCTCCTTCAAGAAACGGTGCAGGCGTTCAAAAGCTTCCGCAATGGTCGCTCGAAGACTCTTTGCAGAAGACTGAGCAAAATAAAAAGCAGAAGAAAAATCTAAACCAAGAAACATCAACAAAGCTCTGATCAAACTCTAGGCACACACCAGCCAGAATCTCATATTGCCATAATTGGAGTTGGCCGCGAGGAGTCTTATAGTTATCTCTGTCGACTGATTATTCTAAACGCTGTTATCACAATGGCTATCCAGCAGAATTAAAGATGAAGAGGTATACTAAAAGAAGCTATACCTACTGTTAAAAGTTAATTCAAAGGACGCAAAGCTCCAGCTCGGAACAGAGATAGGTATGGGTCATAAGAGTCATAATGGTATAGAAAGCAGCCAATCAGCCCATTGAGTCCATGCTGGCTCTCTGTACTGCACATGGATAGTCAATCATATTCACCCACAACATCCCCATAACCCTGTAAGTTTATTTTCCTAAAGGTCCATCCAGTCCAGTTCTGGGCACCATACTTGAGGAAGGATGTGAAGGCATTGGAGACAGTACAAAGGAGATTCACAAGAATGATTCCAGGGATGAAGAACTGTAGTTATGAGGATAGATTGGAGAGGTTGGGACTGTTTTCCTTGGAGAAAAGAAGGCTGAGAGGAGACTTGTTAAAGGTATTCAAGATCCTGAGGGGCATGGACAGGGTAAATAGAGAGTACCTGTTCCCACTCAAGGGAGCCCCAAGAATTGGAGGGCACAGATTCAAACTAATTGGCAAAAGGAGTAAAAATTATGTGAGGAAGCTTTTTTTCTCCCAGCAGGTGGTTAGAGTCTGGAACAAACTTCCTGAAAGGGTGGGAGAGGCAGGTTTGATCAATGTATTCAAAAAGGAATTGGATTGCTATCTGAAAAGAAAGAATGTACAAGGTTATGGGGATAAGGCAGGGGAGTGGGACTAGGTAGAATGCTCTACCAGAGAGCTAGTGCAGACCATATGGGCCAAATGGCCTCCGCCTGCATTGTAAAGATTCTGTGATTCAATCTCCTTTTGAAATCGTTGATCATCCCTGCTCCCGCCACCATTGTAGACAGCGAGTTCCAGGTCATTACCACTTGCTGTGCGCCACCCCCCAGTACCTCCTGCCGAAAACCTTAAATCTGTGTCCCCTTGTCCTTGTGCCTCAGCTAATGGGAATAGTTTTTCCTTGCCTATCTTATCTAAACCTGTCATAATCTTGTACACCTCTTATCAAATCTCCCCTCAACCTCCTTTGCTTCAAGGAGAATAATATCCACAAATTTTGCTATTTATGCTGTGACAGACACGTGAAAAATGCTCAACTTCTGCATGATTTAAGTAGACCCTGAACATGGTGGGAGAGAGTAATAGAGAGACTCTGGATTCTGCTCTGCGCAAATGACAATCTGAACTGTAAGGAGACACCCGTCATCTGTTCCAACTGAAAGGTGGGGCGGGGAGGGGGGAATGGAGAAAAAAATCAGAAAAGGTGACTAGAACCTCCTAGCAACCAGCTGCAAGAGGCATCTGTCTGCCATAGCCATGTGTTAGCCCCCTCCTCATGAGATGCCAGGAGAGTCAAGCAAAGAAACAAACCTCTGGGACTGCCCATGGTGTAGATAGTGCGCGCGCACACAGAGTGGGCCGGAAGCAGAACAGACTCTAAAGGTATTAAACTGAGAGTACAATGTGCAGGAATCGAGCCTTCTGCTCCAAGTCACTGCTACCGCTCACAAAGACTTGCCCCAACAAGAGGTAGACAGCAGTTACACAAAAAAAAATCAAACTCAATTTGGCTCATGTATAAACTTGACATCCTAGCAGGCCCGTGGTTCGGTGGTACAGTCAGTCTATAAGTGAGTCATAAACACCTGGAAGTCCTGACTTTAATCCATGGTCTTTATTGAGTCAGTGGATTTCAGTTGAGCTGTTGGGGCACTATAATTGGCCTCAGTACATCTACGCAAGGAAGTAAGAGGAAAATCACCCAAGGATCCTGCTCCTGGTCGCTATGCAGTGATCCCTACTGGACAGTACATGTTGCAGACTATGGTTGAGGATATGTTTGGGCTCAGTTGTTTTTAGTCTGCCATCGTTCACAAATAACCACTGGGTACTCATTAAACTGTGTGCCAGCACCTTCAGGAGGGGAATAAATTGTAAGGTCAGGAATGCACACATACACAAAAAAAAATTAGATTCTAGAATAATTAACAGAAAATGCTGGAAAAACTCAGCAGGTCTAGCAGCATAAGTGGAGAGAGAAGTAGAGTTAACGTTTCGAGTGCATATGACCCTTCTTCAGAGTTTTTCCAGCATTTTTTGTTTTTGTTTCAGATTTCCAGCACCCGCAGTATTTTGCTTTTATCTCGAATAATTAACCTGATTCCAGTACTCTCTCTCTCCCTCAGTGGCAACTGTTATATACTGATCCATACTATTCCAATTTCCCAAAGTTCAATTCAATCTCTTTACCAACAAATATTTTGAACTGATCGTACAGTGCACTAGGTAGCACTTCCCCAGATTCTGTCTATGTAGTAACCATTTCCCCATTGCTACATTTTCTTTTCATGGAAGCACCAGATCAGAAAATAGGAAAACGTGAGCATAGACCATTCAATTAGATCATGGCTGGTTGTATCTTAACTCCAGTTACCTGCCTTTGACCCATATGCCTTATCTAAGAAAAAAATCTATCAAATCAAACAATGGAGACTAGCAATCCTACACTACTTCATTCTGCATATGCAAGGTTGATCAATTATTGTAGACAAGCCTTTTTGACAATATGGAATGGTTACCAACACAGAAGGAGGCCATTCAGCCCATTGTGTCTGTGCCAGCTCTCTGTAAGAGTAACTCAGCTAGCCCCACTCCCTATCATTTCCCCTATAACCCCGCAAATTTTTCTTCTTCAGATGATTATCCAATTCCCTTTTGAAAGCCGCAATTGAATCGGCCTCCACCACCCTCTCAGGCAGTGCATTCCAGAGCCTAAGCACTCACTGGCCCCTATATTCACTAGTGTGGGGTTTTGGAGCGAGGGGAGGGAGGAGTAATGGAGGGAATGCCCTGAGGAGCGATGGGGAGAGGATTGGGCTCCGTTGTGATCTGATCCTGAAACACTTGGATACCCTGCTGGGACCCATTATTCTTTATGCCTGGATCCAGACAAACACTTGGGCAAAGTACCAGATGGGAACCAGTGTCTGTGGAACTCCATCCAGTGCAGAGTCGTCCCCTTCAGAAGAGGAGTACTTTTGAAGCATGGCCACTCTTGTACTTCTTGAAAGACACAGCAAAGTCCCACAAACAGCAATAAAATAATGACCAGATAATCTTTTCTAAGTGTCTTTGGTTGATGGTTAAACGATGACCAAGAAGCTGGGGAGATCTCCATTGCAAAATAGTGCTCGGGGATCATTTATGTCCATTTGCGAGGACAGACAGGACCCTGGTTTAACGCCTCAAATGAAAGCCAGTCCTGCCGACAAGTGTGATACTCAGTGCTATGCTGCAACATCAGCCGAGATTTTGTGCTCTGGACCTTCCAATTTGGAGAAAAATGTGAAAGCACTGAGCCACAGCTGACGCTTAGTTAAGTGTATCAAAGGATGTGTGTGTCAAGGACAGGCAAATAAATTTGGAGTACACATCAGCCATGATCTAATTAAGTAGCCGAACAGGCTTGAGGGCTGAATGGCCTCCTCCTGTTCCTATTTCGTTTGCAATTTGCAGGATTTTGTGAGCACAGTTTAGCTGCCAAGCTTGCCTACAAACTAGCAATGGTTATCCATCATAAAAAGTAATTCATCTGGTGTGAAATTCTTTGCCATGTCTTGAGCACATAATAAGTTGCTGTATAAATACAAGTTCTCTCTTTACCTGAGATGAGTTTGCAAGACAGTCCATATATAACTCTGCAATAAATTGCCTCCTATTGAGAGGACAGATGTGATTGGAATTGCTGGCACAGCAGAGGCCTGGAGCCTCAAGAGAGGACAGAAGAAAATTGGAAGTGAAAATGTATTCTTGAAAGGTTTACCTTTGTCTCGGAGAGCTGGCGTTTCAATAGCTGTAGGGCCTTCACATGCCCGTGCTCGCTGTCCTGCAAAACGTCATATTGATCCTTCAACTCCCTCTGCAATTAAAAAATGTAAATAGGTTTGATTGGCAGACAAACAATATTGTCAGGGGAAGTTGGATTGGGAGTTTCTGATCCTGACAGGATGCTGCAAAGTCAAACAAATGCAATTTCACCCACCGCCTCCCCTTAAGTGAGACACTAACCCTTTGGGTTAAGAAATTGCTTTGGGTCTTTTCCTCAGTAGTTGACTGACATTACTTTTTCAAGGTCATAAAGAAGGCTGTTTAATATGGATTATTCCAGAATTTGATAGACATACTTAAATATGTGCACGACGGATCATTAGATGAAGTGGCAAAGTCAATAGTACAGATGATCAGCTTCTAATTGCATTTCACAGCTACGTAAACAGCAGCAAACACATCGGAAAGGACATAAATGGGACAGGTGTTAACCAACCAGAAACTGCTTGGAGCGGCGGGCAGCAGGGTAAGGAATGCCAGGGTTTGCTGGCCTGGTGTCTTGCTGGGAAGAGCCAGAGAGAGGAGGAAACTAAAGTGAGCCTGTATCTCCCAAAACACCAAGAAGACATGAAAGGAGGTGACTGAAAGGGCAAATGCGGTGTCCAGTGCCCAACAAGGGCTGGAAAGACATCAGGGAAAAGAAGCTGGTCCTCAAGATATTGGTTATGCAAACTAATTATTTTGTTACATGACAAGCACCAGCCTATATGCAAATGTTAAAAACAAATACTACGGCCCAATAGTTTAATCGTTTAGCGCTGAACGACATTAAGCAGGGAGACCAGATTACCTAGCTGCAGTCCTGTCACGACAGAGCCAAGTCTAGATATGCTTTGATTAACTGCGGACGTGCATGATGTGCGCTAACTACAAAGTGCAGGTTGGCACAGCACCAATTCTTAAAAGGACTTCACACAAGGAGTACGTATCCTCATTTCATATCATGCAACATGAAAAATATAAAGACTTGCATTTATATAGCCCCTTTCATTGCCTCAGAAGACCCCAAAGGATGTTACAGACAATGAGATACTTATGAAATATAGTAATTGTTGTAACCAATTTGCACAAAACTAGTTCCCACAAACAGCAATCTGATAATGACCAGGTAATCAGTTTTACTGATGTTGGTTGAAGGATAAATATTGGCCAGGGCACCAGAACTTTCCTGCTCTTGTTCAAAATAATATCATGGGATCTCTTAAACTGCGTTTGCTGCCAATGCGCTGCATGCACAGTTGTACCGTTTTACTCAGTGACATCACTGCATGCGATGGAGATCAGAATTCATACCAATTATACTTCTCAGTTCCTTAGATACTCACAGGCCTAAGATTTTTGTTTGTGATCAAAAATAAATGAATGTAGTGTATTTTTAAATTAAAACGATAGTGGTCATCCATCTGATAAAGTAGCAAATCTCTATGCAATCTCATTGTTTTCTAAATATTAAAGCATTAATGTACTTTTGTATGAAACAATTCAAAAACACTTACAAATCAATATGAAAGCCTTCAGACACTGAATAGACAATCCTCAGATTCAGCATATAATGTTGTGTTGGCTTAACTCTAGGTTATCTGGAAAGTTCATACATAACCAGATGGTAAAGAACCTGATATAACACAGAGGTTTATTAAAAGCAGAATCTATACATTCAGGTTCTAAGAGATTTGAATACAATTATAGTTTCCGAACTCAAATTGTTTAGCTTTTAGTTTTAGTTTTGATTAAAGATGGGTTTTGCTGACACTGTGTCTCAGGCCAATGACGTAATTGGTTTTCTGTGCACGCGCGGACAAGTGCGCACGCGCAGACAGGTATCGGCGGCCATCTTGCATGGCCATCCTGCATTGGCAGGAGGCACAGTGGATCTGGTTTTCTGCGCATGCGCAGACAAATGCGCACGCGCAGACAGGTATCAGCGGCCATCTTGTGTTAGCAGGAGACACAGTGGATCTTTTATGCCCAACTGGAAGGGCAGGCGAGGGCCTCAGTTTAACATCTCATCTAAAAGTCAAAGCCTCCAACTGTGCAGCGCTCCCCAAGTACAGCACTGAGGTGCAAGCCTGGATTTTGTGTTGAAGTCTCTGAATAAAGTGTCCTTATTTTGCATCATGCAGTGTGCTCCTGAAGCAATATGGCATTGGGCACTGGTTCTATATAGTTTCAATGCCCATCCTGTTTTGCAGATTGCCAATCAAATACCATCTTGTCCTGTAATGACAAACATGAAACAGGAGATGGTCCATAGCAATTTAAGTTATTAGATTCTTTCAGAGAAGCTGAGATATCATCAAGGGATTAAGGAACAGAGCAACCCGAAGCTTATCACCTTTTATGTCTTGAGCCTATGAGTTCACTAGTCAAGTAAACTCGAATTGCACGCCTTCATACACACTTGTTAGTTGATGCTCGCTATCAATAATGGAGAGAGACCTACATAAGAACAAACTGTGATTGTTTATTGCAACAGAAGGCAGAACACTAAATCCTTGCGTGTTCCCACAACCACCTCCAGCTCTAGACTTACAGTTAACCAGTAGCCTACGCTGCACAGTGATTGGTCAGTACTGTCACATGGTTAGTCCACTTGCATTATCTGAACGGTACATGGTACTCCACTTTACCACATCCCCCAAGCTCAGAGCCAGTATCATAACTTCATATCCTACTGACTGACTTCCACACAGTAGAGTCTTGCCCGATGGGAACAGTTCTTAACGATGATTATTTGAAACTGAATTTTGACATTTTGTTCCTTTCTGCTTCCTTAGTAATGGAAGAACAGACTGTAGCCACAGGTGCTGACCCAAAACAAACCAGCACCTTCACAACACCCTGTACCACCATCTTGGTCTCAGTCAAGCACCAGCATAGGTACACAAGTCCTGCAGATCCTGCATAGGGAGGTGGAGGAGGTTACAAACTGTGGGTAGAATTTAATTCAAGCTTTGGGGGCCTTGCCCACCAGCTGAAGAGCCGGCGAGAGCACCGCCATATTAAGTGCCAACCAGAAATTTAAGGGGCCAGCGGCGGGCCTTCTCTGGGATCAAGGGCTCAGGGCAGCAATCACCCCCACTCCCCCAAAGAGCTGCCAGCCAATCAGAGCCTGACGGCTCTTCATGCAGATAGCGCCACAGGGACTGGTGGTAACTGCTAATAATGCACCAAGCAAAGGTCCAGAATCAGCGAGGGACCCAGGCCACAACTGAGTGAGGGCGGGATTGGGGTCACAAGGATGGGGAGGAGAGGTTAGAAGCAAAGGCAGTGTGGTGGCTCTCAGTGCCACCCCACCCCCCCGAACTTTCTGGATGCTGGGACCCTCGATCAGGTCTTTTAACAGGTGACCCCCCCCAAACCACACCTGGAGCTTGGCAAACAAACACGATAGGGTTTGCTTTTCGGGCTTCCTGTGTGGCGATTGCCCCGCCTGCAGCTGGTCGAATACCAGCAGCAACAGGATCAAGCCTTTAAGTGGGTATTAATCGCCCACTTAAGGGCCACAATTGGCACCGTGGCAAGAAGGCCATCGATGAGCCTTCCCGCCCCAGACTTAATCAGGGCAGAGGCGAGTAGATAGCAGGGTTCCCATCTGCCACCCTCCTACCTGATTAAATGCCTCCCGCCTCCAAATTTGCCTTGGTGGAGGGCATTACATTCTGCCCTGAGCACCTCACGGGGAATGGGCAAAGAGCAACATGTGTTGGTGGTTGTTCAAGGTTCCCGCCCTGTACACAGACTCTGGGGTCCAGACCTCACGGCCTGCTAAGGACAAGTTTCTACCCGCTGAGTGAAACCATCTACGCTTGTGTTTGTGTAGAATACACTGCATGGGCTGGGTGCATCAAAAAGTCCATGACCCAGACGTACCCATCCATGACTAACTGTTGTCTGCCCCACAGTCCTCAATGGGGAATATGACGATTCCAGTCACATTAGAAACAGCCCTCAGTTGCAGAGATCCCAGGCACAATCTGTCACGAATGAACTCACTGCTGCTTTTCGTGGCCTAGGACTCCTATATTAGTAATGCTGTCTCGGTTAGCTTTAATGTGCTGAAATAAAAATCAGATAGCGACAACCTTGAGGCAGGAAATCACAGATTTCATATCTGTTCAAACCTCTGCTGATCAGTGTCCAGCAGCAAAGATATCCCTTTGAAGCAGGAATGACTCAGAGGCTGCTGTAGTGTTCAGTTGTTCTGTGTTTGATTATACAAGTCTGGTAACTGATCCAGGCTAACTGTGCTTGATTGGTTAAGTCTGGGTGTGGACTCAGAGCAAATGACACAGACACCACAGAAGCTACGAGAAGCTGAGCTGCAAGCACGAGTGCAGATGTTTTGTGATTGCAGAGAGATTTTAAAACTCTTGTAAATAAACCTGTTGCACACTTAGAAGCTAGTGTCATCTCTGTATTGCTGAGAAATAGATAAAATATACAACAGCTGAGCCTCGAGGCAATCTCACATCCAGCCTGTCAAGCATCCCTCTTTACAAGGGACAATAAATGTGACAAAAAGGGGTACAGCCAGTTACAGGACCTGACACGGCTGATTTAGGCACAGCGATGTTGCAATGCATGTCACATGGGAGTTGTGATCACACAAATGACAGGAGGCAGTCAATGGAACTGTCCAGCCAGCTGGAGCAGGTCATTCTCCCACAGGGGAGACCACTTAGGATCAGGAGAAGTTTCGAGCCCACATGTCAAACACAAACCAGAAGCACAAAAGAGAAACTGCTGTGGAAAATTTCACCAACAGCCTTCAAATACTACACAAAGGTCCTGAAATTGGTCTGAATTTCATACTGAATATTTATTTATAGTTGTTGAGGATGATATAGGTCTCCAACAAAAGATAGGAATGGATGGTATTTAATTGTGTAAAATGGAGAAGGTAGTGGCTTGGATTTACTTTTTGATTTAATTCATCAGCCTTAAGAAATGGATATTTCTGTGGCATTTATTGAAATGCATTTTGAGTCTATGGGCGGAATCGTCCCAGATTTGCGCGAAGTGCGGTAACAGGCGGGTAAAGGTCATTTTACCCGTCAGCCACGATGGCGGGTTTTCACACTGTATTGTCCCGGACACGCTACATTATTTATGGATTCCCGGGAAACACGCCGTTTCGATGGTGGGCGGGCTCTGATTCACCCGCCACACCATCTCCCCACTGCTTCATCACGCCAGGCACCACATTTAAACTACAGCCGCGCTCAGTGCTTCCAGCCCAGGGCTGCAGCAAAGCAGACGTGGCCCTGAAAAGCAAGGAGACTGCAGCTCTAGAGCACCTTTTGGACGGCGTGGAGGCCCACTGTGATGTCCTCTATCCCTGCTCTGGCTGCAGCAGCGGCAGCAACATTACCACTTCAGCTTGGTAGGTGATGGCAGTAGTGATCAGTGCCAATGCTGCACAAAAGAGGTTGTCCATCCCATGCAGATAGAGGATGAATAATCTCATCCGTGCAGCCAGGGTATGGCAACCATCTCATCACTCTAAACTCACACACTCAGCCCATCACACATTCACTGGCATCTCACTCACTGTCAGCTCAAGGGACATCACCACCCATTCTCACACACACACCCTCACATGTCCATCTGGCCTCATCTCCTCTGGAGACTGCCTCCTCAGCCCTCGCCATCTTGAGGCCATTTGCACAGATCAACATGTGCCCACACACACACCCTGGGTTACCCTCCTTCCCCAGTACAGCCCTTGTCCTGCAGCCTCTTCCCTTGCCTGAGGCCACTTCTCCCCCTTCCCCAGGCAAGCCCTAGCCCTGCAGCCATTGAAAAGCCACCCACATGTGGCTGGTCTGGTAGGTAGAGACCTGCCCATGAGCCCCCCTAAAAGTGATGTGGTGCTGTCGGTGAAGCCTGGCGCTGATGACTGCGAGTGCTGCCCGGAGCAAGGTAGGCAAACAAACCTTGAAGTCCCGAGTGAAGTGCAGCTCACCAGGTGCACGTCGCTTATGTGCTGTTGTGAAACACGTCGGCGTGTTTTCCCGCCAACGTGGACGGATGACCCAGCGGAGGGGGACAATTCCGGCGGGCAGGCCTAGTAACGATATGTTTATGTATTACAATGAGGTTCCTGACACCCGATGGTGGGGAACGCGACCTGCCATTGGCGGGCTGAGCAGATGATTGCGAACTGGTTTCACACCGTTGTGAAACCGATCACGCCATGCTGTCTGCTCATGCCACCAAACACGCCTGGTGCCAGCAGACACGGAAAATCCTGGCCTATGCCTCATGCCACAGCCTTTCTCAATACATTGTTAGTTTGGTTATTTATTCTTCAGTGCCACCTTCATCCTATTTTTCCGTCTTTGGCACTGCCAGGCAAGAGGTTAAGGAGCACGTTAAGTGCTGCCAATTATTCAAGAAACATTGGGGCAAGGGATGCATTGCACTCCAATCAATAAGAATATAGGTTTCAGCTGGAGTGCACAGCATCTCACCTTACAGTCAAAGCAGCAACATAACTGAATACGAGGCCCTGTGATGTTGCTGCTGGACTCCAGTGTAAATCTCTGGCATCGCAGCAATAACATGGAGAGTGCAAAGTGAGCAACTGCTAAATAACCCGTCCACTGTGCGCGAGTTAGGCTTCACTAGCGAGGGAAAGCACAAGCCAGGCTAAAAAATTGACAGGAGCTGACCAACAACTTCAAAAAGCGGACAGCCTAAGAGCAAAGCCTGACATTTGAAAAACAACCTTGAATATAGGCCTGTAACTACAAAAATGAAACAGGAGACAGGCTTAACAATGGCAGGTGGTACACCCGACTATCACAAATACAGCGTGAGATTGTGGAACAGTGGCGATCGATCTTTGTTTCTTGTAGATATTTGTGAACTTTGTTCTTAATGCAAATTGTTAATTTTTTTTAAAAATTAATATATTATCACAGCTCTGTAAAGGCATTACTTTTCCTCCTTATTCACAACGGGATTTTGCCCTCGCACCATTCCGGCCCTCACCAACCCCCACACCCAGTCCCGGTTATGCTGTCACTCTTCTCCCTCCCCCTCAGCTCACATTGGCACTCCTCTCCTCTCTCCTCCGATGTTGGCAGCCTTCTCCTCACTCAGGTCCTAGAGCACTCTCCTTCCCTTCCCCTTTTTATGGCATTCTCCTGTATCGCTCCCTGGTTTTCACCCGCAAACATACACAGATGGAATTCTGCTGCTTGCTGTATTTGGGAATTTCCGACACTGGGGGGACACCATCACCAAAAAACGTCCCAGCCACAGCATTCAACACAGTCCCGTTCTCCGGAGCAGAAACATGATAGCAGAAGCCAAGGAAAGCACAGATTTTCAGGCAATGACTCCAAAACACGAACTGCCTGAATATAATGTGGATGTGTGAAATATACCAAGCAGCAACAAAAGCATGGCTTTTAACCACAGTGTGTATATAGAGGTGGCTACAGAATACTGTAATATAATCTGAGACAATGGAAATGCGCAGCCAGTCCTACAAACTCCCACTTGCAGCTGGATGCTGTAGCGCTGTCACTAGGAGATAGTAGGATTGGCATTCCTGAAGAAGTGAGATTAGAAGGAATCATCTGGTCCAGCAGTTTTATTCTGGAGAGAGTGGGTTGAACTACATATTTTCAAATAGTGTTTTTTTTTCAAGATGGCATTAAGAATTAGAGAATTTTTAAACACATACTTCACCCCTCAAGCACAGAATGAAACAGCGGAGGCCTAGGGATTAGGCCATTTTTTAAAGGCTAAACACTTTCCTAAGTATCCAATATAGCAGGCAGGGAGCCTGTTCATCACATGCCATAAGTACTCCAGCAATGTTGATAAAGGCCTAAAAATTGTCAAGTTTACACCGAAAACAGGAGCTCGACCCTTTCCCTATGCAAATAATGAGGCCTTATACCCGTTTGAAGCCCCCCACTGAAAGATTACCATGGGGCCCACTGCAATCAGGAAAACCTGTCCAACCTAACAAGAAGTCCTCATAGGGCACATGCTAGGCCGCAACCATCAGGACAAGTCATTTAAAATATAATGACCTGAATGTAGAGCTGGGAGAAGCAGGAAGCTCCTCTTGATCCCACATTCAAAGTAACAGGTATCACTACCTGCTAATGCTCATTCCTCCCACGATCGCCCATTTCACTCCACAACTCGAAATCATGAGAGACATGAGCCCCAGGTCCAAATTTGGGGGCGCCTCAGGCCTTACTATGGCACAGTGAGTGCTCACTGCTCCCCTGCAATGCCCTAAATGCCTCCCCTGAATTTTTACATCCATGTTTGTCCTGTAATGTCTTAAGTTAGTAGGTGCAGGGGCCAGTGTAGACCACTATACGGACCATCAATGACTCCATGCATTTTCATGGAACCTTGAATATAAAACGTTTCATGATGCTTCACATTGAGGAGAGGGACTAAGCAGTGAAGGATTTAGGGTACAGATGGGCTGAGTGGTTAAATATTTCAGAGAGTTGGGTCAAGACACAGTTAAAAAGGTAGGATTTTGAAAATAAAAAAGGATGGTTGAGGGAGGAGGTGTGTCATGGAGAATTAGCAAGATGAAGGGGTTTAGGGAAGAAATGCGCGAGACTATTTGTATGGTTGCCACAATTTTGTTCCTGGAATAGGGAGAGGGCAAAAATAAATCCATTCCCACGGCTTTTTGCCATCCGGCATCTCCTAATAGTGAGTGCATTTGTGGATGTCAGCAAGGCCAGATTTGGATTCACCCATGATGCCCCCAGTGAATGAATGCTAACTATTGCCTAGGCTCGCACATGAAGAATGGTTACTTAAGTGCAGAACAAGAAGGCAGCCAGCACCCATGGAACTAGCTGGAAAGAATATGAAGTGCCAAGAACAATTGCATTGAAGATCGCTACGTTCAGGAAACCTGGAGGCCCCTCACCCACCCCTCACTTTCTTTCCCATCCTGATAGTTCAGTTGGGAACTGTACAGTCCAGTGTGGGATGAAACCAAAAAGACCACAGATAGCACAGGTTCAATCCTCCATCTGCCCCAATTAAAGGCAGAGCAACACACTTTTTTTAAAAAAGCAGAAGGACCCCCCACAGGCAACACAGTGACATATTCTTAGACAATCATGTCACTGTGTGTCTCTCTGCTGCCGAATGCAATGTGCCCAGGATCTTTCGAACAGAAACAATTCTTGTTTAACATCCGCACAGCAGATTAAATTATTCAGAAAACAAAGCCTCCGCGGGAGGAGGAAGGGAGAGGGGTGGATGACAGGAAGGGGAGCCTAGGGGAGAGGGTAAAAGAGAAGCAGGGGAGAGAGATGTGGAGGAGAGAGAGAGAGGCAGAGGACAGAGTGGAAAGAGAGAGAGAGAGACGCACAGAGACAGAGAGAGAGAGAGACAGACAACTAAAAAAGTCACTGATAAATTCTTGGAATTTGGCGGCACCCTTTCCCCGTACATTCTTTTTAAAAATAGTGGTCACGGCTGAATGTTCATGCAGCTCCTTGCTTATTTAAACAGTGCTCCTCCAAAAATACACAATGAGAGAATTATCCCAGCCTAACACCTGCTTCTGCTGTTCGAGCAGAGTTTTAAGAGGAGGAAATGCAGTCACTCAGGTTGGGTTGGAAGTGAGACCTGACTGGAATTTAATTTATTTAAAAAAAGGTTTTCCCCACACAACCCCCACCCCGCCAAATATGCTTTCCTCCACTTCTCGAAGTTTTCACTAATGCTCGAGTACAGTACTGTGAGGCCCCATCTAATATGTCATCTGAGGGGTCTTTCTTAATACATGAACCCAAATAATGGCGGTCAGCAAGCTTTTCAATCATGAATTAGCCCAGATCTGATCTTCAATTGACTTTTATAAATGAGCACATTCTAGCAGGGGACACTAGATGATGATCAGCAGCAGGAACATTGTGGATATTTCCTCCTTCTAGCCTAGAAGTGTCAAAGCCAATTTGAGCAGGCCAGCTGCATCAATTAAGTCAGCAATTGAATTTAGGGCCTTCCTTCCTGGTCTGTATGGTTCAGCCCCTTTTGTTCCTTCCAAGGTCCAAAGGTATTCCACTGATTTTTCCTCCTTCTGGCATTCTCACTCAAGATTGATTGTGCCTCGATTCTTTTCCAGCATTGACAAGCTGTGAAATTCCTTACCTCCCCTCAGCCCCTCCTTCCTCCCACAATCTACAAGCTCTTAAAATCTATTTCTAGTCATGAAGGCCAAACTTAAATCTGTGGGCTATACTGTAACTTGAGACCCTCTGCAATCTAGCACAGGTCAACTTGCTGGGAGTATTCTGAGGCAGCAGCATAATTTTTTGGTATTTTTTTTAAAAAAAAGGTTTCTTCTCTTGACTTCCATACTGCAGTATGGTCCATAAACACACTTGATATCTCGCGGTCATCATTCGTCTGCGCGTCCTGATAGCAAGCATCTGCATAGTATGGACCCTGGGAAGGTATCACAGACAAGCCCCGTCCGGTACTCCCACAATGTTCACGCGCACATTTGCAGTAGGGGGCGTCACTGGCTAGCCATCAGGCACACTCCGGAAAATATTCCAATCCCTCAACCATCAAAACAGCAACTGGCTGAGGTCATTCAAGGTGGCACACTCAAGGGGGGTCTCCCTTATGGTGATTTTACAACTGAGCTTTTGGAGGAACAGGTAGGAAGGGGAGAAAAATGTACGCCAGGGAGAAAAGTATTCATCCGAGAGATCGCTTGCAAAAGTTGTTTATGGTCCATGGCCCCCAACTCCCTCATTTACTAAAAAGTAACACATCACTGGGAATAGACAAATTTATGCTTTAAACACAATGGAGGCAGGGGAAAAAGAATAGTACTTGTACCCTTTTATTAATATTGGCTGATCTCCCAAGGTGTTACTCACAGCAAATCAATTATACCATGCACCATACAATTCTGCTGCTAAGATGGAACTCCATTTTTTTTGAGACAGCAAAGCCAAACTCATGCTAAGTTAACACCGGGAGAGTTAATTCAAAGGTTAGTTGTTGTTCAGTCTGGAGATAAGAACCTTAGCATTGATTTAAGATGAGGTCATCAGTTCAGAAGCTGTAGATATTCTGGCCCTGGTATTTTATGGCCCAGCAGAACTTTTCTCCACATTCCAAGGGGGCTGCTAAGCACTTTGCTCAAGTTAACCTGTATATAGTTAAACCAGTAAGTTTAGCATTTACATGTCAGGAAGTCCACACACTTTGTTTCTCTACTAATATATAAACAGGTGGACAGAGATTACAGTCACCCATCAATTCACTGCTAATTTGAAGTACTCACCAATATTTCATGCATCAGACATAAGAACTAAGAGCAGAAGGCCACTTCGAGCCTCCTCCTTCATTCAATATGATTATGGCTGATCTTCTACTGTACCCTCCAGCACCAGCTCCATATCCCTCAATATCCAAAAATCTATCGATCTCCATCTTGAATATACCCAACAGCTGTGTATGATCAATAACATCACAAGCTCTACACTAACACAATTTACAAATGATTTTTAAAACATAGATCCTTCTTCAGTTCAGATATAGCTGTTCCCACATTCCAGGAATACTAATTGGATACTGGCAGATTACCTCCATTTCCGATAGTTTCTGATTTGACTTGTAATGGGAGGGAACTCCCAAGCTGCAGTTTCTGTTACGAGCCTGGTGTTGGGACTCAGTGGGCAGAATCTTGTGCCCTCCCCCATGGCGATTTTGGTGGCAGGGGGCATTTAATTGGGCGGGAGGTGGGGACCCTGCTGCCTCTCCAACCACCCCCCCCAACCCCGATTATGTCAATGGCGGGAAGGCCTATGGATGGACTTTCCACCCTACCACTAATTGAGGCCCTTCAGTGGGCAATTAATACCTACTTAGGGGCCTCTTCTCACCGCTGCTGGTACTAACCCAGAGGTGGGTGGGGGGGACTCATCATGCTGTGGGAATACCTGGCATTTTTGCTTGTGGGCTCCCGGCGGGGAATCCTTCATTCAAAGGCACATGGTGTCTGATCGTGGGACCTGGCATTGGGAATGGGGGACTCACTGAAAGCCACCCCACAACCCTTGCTGCCAACATCCTCACCCATGAACTCCACCATATGACCCCTTTCCCGCCATCAATCACCTGTGCCCAGCTCCCTCCTCAATCGAAGGTCTCAATGGGTGTAGTACTGGGAGTGGCCACCACCTCCCCAGTGGCACTACTGAGTAAGGAAGAGCTGGCAGACAAACAGTGGGTGGGACTTCTGCCCCCGGGGTCTTTGGTTCTGGGGGAAGGCCTGCCACTAGTTTGTCAAGTTTGACAAGTTGTGGTGGGCCTTCTCTCCAGCGGACGGTCGAGACCCCCATTGCCTCCATAAGATTCCGTCCAGTGTTTCAGTGAAGGCTGATATGGTGAGAGGCATGAGGTATTCAAGCCTCCACAAAAACAACTGTGCGATCAGTCACTGGGCTCCCATACCTGGCATGGGGTGTGAAATCTTGAAGATTCCTTTTCCAGAAAGATCATTTCCTGGATCAGCCTTCACATTCGAGGGCCAATTAGACCTGTGGTAGGAGTTTGGGGGGGAGGGCAGAAAAGGTGGGGAGAGCCTTGGGAAATTTTTACCTCTCCTGTCCCACAACAAAGTTTGGATGCTTCTCTGGTGTATGGGGCAGGCAGGTGCCAAAGAAACATTCCAATGCAAATAAGATGCCCTTCCACTGACCGTGCAAATTCACCACATGTGGAATTTAAGGTCCAATATTAATAGAAACTGCCATTTCCTATTGTGTACTTAAACTTTAAATCAGTTTCATACATTTCTAAAAATAAACACTAGCCCATCCCTAAACCATATCCCTGTTGGCTCTATCTATCAACAAGCATACTGCAAACCCTATTGAGGGAATGGGAGGAGGAGCCAGGATATGGGAGACAGTCACAGAGTCTTTTATGGCACAGAAGGCGGCCATTCAGCCCATTGAGTCCATGTCAGCGCTCCATATAGTAATCCAGTAAGTCCCATTTCCTATTCCCCCCCCCACCACCCAACCACCCCACTCTACCCCCATGGCCCTGCAAGTTTATTTCCTTCAAGTGTCCATCCAATTTCCTTTGGAAATCATTCATCATCTTTGTTTCCACCACCCTCCTCTGCAGTGAGTTCCAGGTCATTAGCACCCGCTGCGTAATAAAGGTTTTCCTCACACCATAGCATTTGTCCTGCTATCCAGGGGCGGTGGGGACTCCCAGTGAAGGGCTCCCCATGAGGTAGTCCTCCCCTTTACCATTAGAGGTTTGGCATGAAGGGTGTTGAATGCAGCCGTGCCGTGCAACATTAGGTTAAGATGGACGGACTCCCAGGCCTCCTGTATTTTTTGCAGCCTCGAGGAGTCCGTGTTCCATGTGTACATAGGTTGCCAGAGGTTGTAGCCCCTTTCTGATTATTTGAGGGGGCTGCTCCTCAAATGCTGGTTGCACTTCAGCCCCACGCTCCTGATCGTTGGCCCCCGGTGCAGAGGTGGGCAGGCAGGGCAGAAGACCTACGCTTAAGCTTGCTCCTGGGCCTAGCCAAGGTGGCCATTAACAGGTCCAGGCAGCAGGTGGTTGTGGAGGGGAGCTGGGGGTCGCTCGGCCCAACTGTCTGCCCTTCCTCTGCAGTTACGTACACACCTGGGGTGTCCCTGGAGAGGGAGCACGCAGTGTCCATCAGTTCACTTCAGTCCTTCTGTGACTGGTGGGCACCACAGGGGCTGAAGGGCATCATCCGTGCTGGGAGCACAATTTTAATTTAACCAAATAAGTTTCCTTTAAAGTTTTGTCTTTTGTTACAGTGCCCCTTTAAGGGGCTGTCCACCTGTTAATTTGATAATTAGTTTATTTTTTTTATACTGGTATACTCAAAGGAGTATAAAGTTCTTCCTCACATTCCCTCTGCATCTCTTGCCCCCTTGTTCATGTACCATCATGGGGAAGTTCTTCCTCGTCTACCTTATCCAAAAAAGACCAGGCCAGGTCTCTAGTCGTTCACTTGGCATACACAGGGCGGAATTAAATGTAGGTAATGGGGGTCTCGCCCACCAGCTGGAGAGCCAGCGACAGCTCGAGTCACAGAATCACAGAATTGTTCATCTCTTTTCGGGAAGGTCTGCCATATAAAGTGCCAATCTGGCATTTAACTGAGCAGTAGCAGGCTTTGCCCAGGGTCAAGGACCCCAGGAGAAGAAGTCCCACCTGCTGAGAGCTGCCGGCCAATCTTCATTGCTCAGCAGCACCACTAGGGAGGCAGTGGCTGCTGTTGGTAATGCACCCACCTGAGGCCCAGGATCACTGAGGGACGCAAACCACAGGTGAGTGATAGCAGGAGAGGGGGTTGCAGGGTGGGATGGGGGTGGGGGGGAGTGGCAGCAAAGGCAGGGACTCACTCACAGCAGCACCCCTCTGCCCCCACCCATCCTTTCCGATGCTGGGTCCCTCGATCAGATACTGAGTGCCTGTGAATGAGGGATCTCCCGTGGAAGCCGCCAAACAACACCAACAGGGTTTGCTTTTTGCACCTCCAGCATGGCGAGTCCCCCGCCCAGCGTTGGGTGAATACCAGTGACGGCAGGATGAGGCCCTTAAGTGGGCATTAATTGGATGGGATGGCCGTCCCACCATGGACTTAAATCAGGGCAGAGGCAAGAAAACCAACAGGGTGTCTGTCTGCCATGCTACCATCAGATTAAATGCCCCTCCCACAACAAGCTTGCCATGGGGGGGTGAGACTGAGGGACAATAAATTCTGCCCACAGCTTCAGGTTACCTGGATTTGCATAATGACAATTTTTCAGGCCTTTCTATTTGCAAGTTTTACAGTTGGGATCAATTAAGCTATCCTCCAGTCTATACTTGGTATACATCTGCATTGCCATCCAGTCACTTAACCACAGGTTTGATGATTTGCCTCATCTTCTCCCCTACTCCCTCAGCCTGTCACTGCTTTTCTCAAAAAGCGAGAAGCAGAGAAACCAAAGGTGCATAATACACCCAGCAATTTGATGCCATTCTAACCCTTGGTGTTCCTAGCAGCAGACACAACGCAAACAAGGTTGGAAGCCAAAAATCTGCAGCAAGTGTCACTTTGTCTCAGGCTGCCTCGCACGCAGATTGCCTCCTCCCAAAAGCAAAATCCAACTCGAAATGAGCACTTGATCAAAATGGTATTGAAGTCCTTTGGAGACGGAAATGCCCTCAAGCATTTGCTGTGCAGCAGAACTGTAGGAGTTTGGAATTAATTACAGGTCCTTTGAGCTTTCGCCCCCGACTTTAAATTGAAGACTGGGAGCCGCAGGCTTTAGAAAGCATAAATCACTATGCCACTCTCCAGTGAGAGAAATATGAGAGAAAGAGAAGAGAAAGGTTAACAAGGACAAAGGAGAGGAGACGGCATTTATAGGACAGGCTTTTCTGGCACACTTGCCCTCTTGGAGAGAGTGAGGCAAATTTCCTCAGATCCTGAGGGGCAGCAGGAAAATCACAAAACAAAGGATAATTGCATGGACTCGGGGAGAGGGGATTTTGAGGGACTGTAACAAAATGTAGATGTGTTAAATAATTGCATTTCTGAATTTGTGGTCAGGTTTACAACTAGAGGAATAGCACCCTTGAGCACTCAGTAATTTGGCGGCTGGATGTAAAACTGCATGCAGACCTGGGGAAGGCCTCAGGTCCAATCTGGAGTCTGTGGTGAATTAGCTGGGTCAAAATCTTGGAACTCCCTTCCTAACCACACTGTAGGTGTATCTACACCACGTGAACTGCAGCGGTTCAAGTTCACCACTACCTTCTCAAGGGCAACTAGGGATGGGAAAGAAATGCTGGCCTAGCCAGCGATGCCCACATCCTGTGAAAGAATAAGAAAAAGCTGGCCTTGTCTAGGCTGATAACAGAACCACTACTATGGTCCTTTGTGCCCCTGGAGAAGAAGAAACAAAAAGCCGGAGCTTTATTCCATGTCGTTTTACAATAACTGCCCTCTACCCTGTCTCACTGGATATGCATATAACGTGGAAGTTTGGTGACAATATAATTGGGTTAGACCATGACTCTGTCAAGGTCAGGAATAGTATTAGGAGCTTGACATCCAGGTTCACACATCGAAGGTGCCAAGAGGGCATCTTCACCCATAGAACATTACCCCAGGGACATTCAATGCCATCAGGAAACAAAGGAAGAGGTCAAAACAAATTGAATAGCAATTTGCCCTCAGCCACTGTGACAAACAGGTCACAGAGTTGGCATTAATGCCTTAATTTCTCTGAAGGCAGAGCCTCAGGGCCAGTACACCAGATGCCTTCATTTTATTTATTATTCCCTGCCACTTACTTCCTTTCTCTCCTTCAGACACTGACTCCTGCCAGGGTACAATTCAATTAATACACTCGCAGCGTCAGCCTTGGCCTCAGTTGGTAACACATTTGCCTTTGAATTACAAGATTCCAGGTTCAAATTCCTCCAGGGCTCGAACACACAAAAAAAACATCCAGGCTAACACTCCAGTGCAGTACTGAGGAATGCTAACATTAGAAACATTAAACTGAGGCCCCATCTGCCTGCTCAGGTGGATGTAAACAATCCTATGACACTATTTTGAAGAAGAGCAGGGGAGTTATCCCTGGTGTCCTGTCCAATATTTATCCCTCAATCAACATCACACAAAAAAAAACAGATTATCTGGTCATTGTCACATTGCTGTTTGTGGGAGCTTGCTGAGCACAAATTGGCTGCTGGATTTCCCATATTACAGCCAATGAAATACCTTTGAGATGTCCGGTGGACATGAAAAGTGGTACATAAACGCAAGTCTTTTTTTTTCCCACTTTGCGGATACCTTGTTCAAGGGTTACTCTTCAGGTGTTCGCAGACATTCCACCATGAGAAGCAGGAGAAATGATCGACTCCTGTCTTCAGCAATCACTCGTACATATCTATGTTCCAAGGGAGGTCACTGAGCAGTGGAAATTCCAGCTATTTTTTTTAATTTAAGCCTCCTTTTCTTGCCCAGAAGGTGCTGCAGACTGCTGAATTCTGCCAGAGCTGAAACCAAACTGGATGTGTATACATTTAACACACAACACAGGCACTGGGCCTAGGGTGACGCACATAATCCATGCCACCCAAGCAGTGAAAGTATTTAAAGAGGAGATAGATGTTTAAAATATTGGGGAGTTGAGGGTTATGAGGAGCTGGCACGAAAAAGGAGTTGAGGCCTGGGGCAGTTCAGCCACGATCTTATTGAATGACGGGACAGGCTTGAGGGGCCAAATGGCCTACTCCTGCTCCCATTTCTTATGTTCTTGTGGTCAGTGGGTGCCAATTGCACAGGAAATTACCTAAAGCCACACAGTCTAGGCAGGTAAAAAAGAACCAGCAGTATAGCTTGATTAACGTCTGAGCAATTAGTTAATTAGGTGGATAGTGGCTTATTTCCTTCAAAAAAAAGGATGTAGAGGCAAATGTGCTGAACCAGCAATGTTTGTTTTGGGCTGATGAGGCTTCAGACCAATAACCATGTGGCCTTGGTCAGCAAAATCAGATCCAAAACATGGAGTAAGGAACGGGGCCAGGAAGCAAAAAAAATTACTTATTTGGCTTTTAAGTTTAACAAGTAAAATTTTCTGCCCCACAGCTTTTCAAACTGGGAGCTCTGCCTCCTCGCGTGCTCAGTTATTTCCAGTTCTTGTGGCCGCTTTGTTTGGGTTTCAAGCTAAGACTTACGACCGTCAATAATTCAAGGCTCGACAGATATTCTATGCTGCAGCAAGTCTCAAAGGCTCTTAGATGATTAACTCGCCCTGGTTTCCAGAACAGAAGGCTAACTGCGTGCAGCACGATTGCTGCTGATACCTGCCACAGTGAATGCAGATAGAGGTCAATTCCTTCACAGTAATAACACAGCCATCCTTTAATATATGTCAGTGCTGCCAACACTGGACAAGTCCCACGTGTGAGATTTTCTGCTGCAAGCCATATCCCTCACGTCACCCATGCACGCATGGCAGCAAATGGTGCCTGATACATGGCTGCGGCGGGGTGGGTGCGGGGGGTGGCAAAGTGGCTCTCTTTTTCCAACCTGAGTCATTGGGTAGAACCCTGAAGCACAAAAGGAGGTCATTCAGCCTATCATGCCCACTGCTGGCTCTTTGAAGGAGCTATCCAATTAATCCCATCCCTCTGATTTTCCTCACAGCCCTGCAATTGTTCCTGTTCAACTATATTTTGAAAGCTACCATTGATAGGAAATAATAGAATGACTAAATTGATGTGCCTATGATTGAAAGTGGGGGGAGGAGAGAGAATGAAGGATGGGGGAAAGAATGGGGGAGACAGTGGAGGGAGACAGGGGAAGAGTGGAGGGGTTCCTTCCTTCCTCCCAACAAAGCGGAGACCAGCCATACACTGTGCACAGGAACAAAAAAATACAGTATAAATAACTAAAGAAACAGGATGCAGTTTTATTCGCCAAAAGAGGAAAAACAATAACAAAAAATAGCCACTTAATGAGGTGATGTACCTCACCAGGTTTCACCCTGTGAAAATTCTGCTCGATAATCGGGACATCCAATAATTGTAGTGCAGGTATTGGAGGTGTTAATATGTTATAAATCACACCGCCAAATGCTTATGGAGTGGCTCCTGTAATCTGGTATTTTACTAATAATTGCCCTGCTAGAGTTTAACCAGAATATTCTGGTTAATTATTGTCCCAGATTCTAAGAAAAAGCCTCTTCGTTATTCATGTTGACTGAACACCACCTCTGCAGACCCCTAGATCTCAAGCAAACTACAGGATTATGCACCCTTCATCTACCTTAACACAGCTCCCCGTCCCTTCCCCACAAGGAGTGTATCTGAGAGTAGAGCAACAGAAAATGCTTGAAAAATTGCAAATGTTTCTCCACAGATGCTGCTGGATTTGCAGAGTTTTTCCAGCGTTTTCTGTTTCTTTATTTCAGAGTTTCAGCATCCACAGTATTTTGCTTTTATTTTGGAGGAAAGAGAGTCTGGGTTACTACTGATCAGAATTGGTACTTGTGGAACAGCTTCTTTGAACTCTCCAGGATAGAGTTCAAATGACCCCCTCCTCCACCCCCAAGCCGATAAAAAGAGATGAGTGGCGGGGGAGGAGATTATTGCGGGTGACTGGTCTGTGATCAGTAGTAGGAACCTTGGATGATATTCTTTCTCTATCTAACCCAGTTGACCTGAGGCCAATTGTTGTATTGACTGATGTTTATCGATAAGAAAGCAAAAGGGACAGTTTCTAAGCATTTTCTTTACTGTTATTGGAATGTAGTTAGTCACAAGTGTAATGATATAGGGCTTTGGAGACAGCACACCTGGGGTACTTGTACAGTTTTCCGTCCTCCAATCTCTCCTGCCTTTCACCCTATTACGGACCTTCCTTTTGTCCTTGTCCCACCCACCTTTCTCAAAACCTATCTTTTCCCAGTTCTGATGAAAGGTCATCGACCTGAAAGAGTAACTCTGTTTCTGTCTAAACAGATGCTGCCCATCCTGCTGAATATTTCCAGAATTTTCTGTTTTTAATGTAGAGGTTTTGGTCTCCTTACCTAAATAAGGATATACTAGCCTTGGAGGGGGTGCAATAAAGGTTCACTGAGGGGCTTGACCATGAGGAGAGATCGTGTAGACACATAAAATTATTAAAGAGCTTGATAGGGTAGATGCTGGAAGGGTATCTCCCCTGGAGCCTAAACTAAGGGAGTGCCAGTCTCAATACAGAGGGGTCAGCCATTTAGCACCAAGATGAAATTTCTTCATTTAAATGGTTGTGGATCTTTGGAGTTCTCTATCCCAGAGAGCTGTGGATCCTCAGACATTGAACATATTGAAGACAGAGGTCAAGGTTTTTCGATATTAAGGGATACCGGGATTGTGTGGGATAGTAGAATTGAGGGAGAAGATCGGCCATGATCGTATTGAATGTTGGAGCAGACCTGATGGCTGAATGGTCCATTCCTGCTCCTACTTCCTATGTATTCTTTCATAGTCATTGAGGGAGAGAGTCTAACATCAGTTGAGCATGGATAAGCATTTGAAAAAGGACAACGATAAAAGGATGCTAGAAAGGAAATATATACAGTACCGACTGAAGAAAACCAACGAAATTACAGCACAGAAGTAGGCCTTGCAACACACCATATCCATGCTCAGTTTAGACTTTTGCCATTGAATTTTATTTTTAAGCCCCAACCCAGGGATTGAACACACAAACTAGGCGAACGCTGCAATTCAGTACTGACAACACAGTATTGTGTTGTTGGAAGCACCGCCTTTTGGATAAGATGTAAAATTGAGGCCCCATTGCCTACACAGGCAAACGCAAAAGAGTTAATGAGACTATTCAAAGAAGAGCTGGGAGCTTTCTTAACATCCTGACCAATATTCTTCCCTGTACCATTATAACCAAAACAGATTAACCTGTCATCTGCCTTAATTTGATGTCTGGTGATCTTGCTGTATGAAACTGGCTCCCACCTTTGTCTACACGGCAGTAGCTTCACTTACAAACTAGTTCATTGTCTGTGCAGTGCTTTAGGACATCCTGAAATGTGAAAGACGGTATATAAATGCAAATTATTTCTTTGCGAACCAGCACAACTTCCTCTCCCTACTCTAATTTCAATGTACTGCAACCCTTGCTTAGGCAAGCTAACACAACACAGCCAAGAGCTGAGCATGACACCATCCTGTTTGGCTCACAGCCAATGGCACATGGTACCTTTCAATATCCAAACTGTAAAAAGCTCTTTAGACTTGGTCATTTTTTTTCTTTTGTAACGGAAGTTTTTCTATCCCCAAGGATGAACTCATGTGGGAGAAGGTTCCCATTGATTTTTCTCCCCTAAATCACCAGTTATTAGGCAATTGCAGTATTGCCCCCAGATGGGTTTTTCATTTAACAGGACTGGAATATTCTGCTTTATTGTTCCAACACAAACTTCTGGTGCGAACAAGAGAAAATGAATTAACAGAAGTGATCCTTCATTCATTAATCTGAATCAAATTCTCCTTTTTCCTTAAGGGGTCATTCCAGTTCATTGAGTCAATTAAGTCTGAAATTGGACCAATAGGAAACATCCATCACTGGTCTCCACTAATTTGGCAGATCTCAGCCTGGGCCCTGTAAGAATGCTTCATCTGCCTTTAGCATCCTCAGACCAGGGAGGGAAAAAGTCAAATTAACAAGGCTCCCATTCCAAACTTATTAACCAACGATTCTTACTAGAAAGTGAAAAGTTGGGTGTTGAGCAAAGGCAGGTTGGTTGTCGACCATGGGGCTCTACCTCCTTATTGAGCTGGTTGACCATAATCCTAGTCTAGGTACAGGTGTGAAGAATAGCCAACCTCATTCAGTTATGTGACGATACTGGAACACATGAAGCCATTATCCCAAATGTAACTTCAGCAGAAGAGAGGAGGCAATAAAATTACAAACTCCAAGCTAATTACTCTATTCTCACTTCATAAAAAAATGCTTTGGGTCTATATAAAGTTTGACTTTGGTACAAAGCATCTGGACTTTGGCAGGCACAAGACTTTTTTTACATTTAATGTACCAGGATGCCTTCGGTGGGGTTGTTCATGACAAGCCAGATGATACATTGTTTTATAAGAACATGAATATTATACCACATGATGTACATTGTTGATTTCTCCTCATAAGATGAAGGTACATTCTTTCAAGGTCACAAAATTTAAATTGCTGTTAAGTGAACACAGTGTGAGGCCAATTAACATGGAAAATTTGGCTTTTTAAAACATTTTGTTTAAAAGTATGATAACTAAGGTCAATCATGGCTCACCAGACATCCACATAAAACAGGAACCTTGGTCACTTTTGCTCTTCCTAATCCAGAGGCACTGATGTTACTTGATACTGATGTGACACCTCCCCAACTGAGATCAGCTAATTCAGCCCAGACCAGAGGGCAAACCTGGGGGCCTTCCTGGTCTGCATGGCTCATCCACTCACCGAGCCGGCAGAGCCATTGGATGAGCATTGATGTCAGAGAGCTTATTGTCCAGTCTCCTCTCTTGTAATTTTAAGACGCTACCAGCACTCGGATACCACTGAGTAAGGTTCTCCACACTGAGAAAGCTCTACTGTCTCAGGACAGAGAGAGGAGGACAGGAGCCAGGCAGTGTACTTCCAGTCTGCCTACCTCCTGTTGCTTCACATATAGTATGAGTGGCCACTTAATTTCCTTCCAACTAGCCATAAAAGAACATAAAAGTGTCTTTGCAGTCCTGACTCTCATCATTAGAGACTTGGCAAAGAAAATAATGGGCCTTCAAACAGGAATGTGTGGTGCTTATCTGATCTGCAAATAATTTGAGTTGGAAAGCACAACAGTACTGTAGGCGATGTCTGCTTCTGTTCATTTCAGGTCATCTACAGCAATCTGTATTTCATGTCATCTAAGTGGAGGGTGCTGCACTCTATCAATCTCAAATATCCTGTGGTGTGGTGCACTCGTGAATATGAGGGGCATCACGTCATCTCCAAATGATCCCTCAAGGCAAGAAGCACCAGACCTCCTCTGATGATCTTCAACTTAAAACACCTCAGGCTTCCCTTTTGATGATCCGGTACACACTAACAAATCAACACTGCTGTTAGGGTTCTTGTGGTGCTAGTCACAGATTACTACAGGAAGGGGTAGTAAGGTTTGTTAACTGTTTGGATTTCACCCTGGGGCTTTCATCACACAACCTTCTGCCTCCATCCACTATTGGTCATCCCACATGACCATTGTTGTGCCGCTCCTTCTTCCTGCACTAATTGGAAAGGCAAACAAGCTCTAATTCCCTAATTAAGATGATGCTTGACGATCAGCCAAACAGCTTGTCTTTCCAGTCTCCAAACTACATACCACAATAATAATAATAATAATAATAAATAGTTTTTGTCTGTCCACACTATTTTGATTGGGCAGTGGATTAATTTGATGGGAGGAGCCTGCCACGCACAGACGGACATGCACAACATTATCAATTCATTATCAGGTGAGTCCACTGCAAAAGAACCTCATTGGCTGTAAAGTGCTTTGAGACATCCTATGGTTGTGAAAGCAAGGCTTTCTTTTCTTTCCACTCGGATTTGATTTTTTTGTAATTTCTGTGGAAATCTGGAATTCTCACCCCCAAGAGGCTGAGAGTGTTAACAATAAAAAAAACTGGCTTTCAAAGATCAAGGTAGATAGACTTTTGTTAGGGAAGGAATATACAAAGATGGGAAAATGGAGTTGAGATACAGATCAGCTGTGACCTAACTGAGTGGTGAAGCAGGTTGAGGGACTGATTCTACTGTTGATCAAATTGATTATTTTCTGTTTATGGAGCGGTGTGCATGTGTGCTATGTATCTACTCACCACAAAGAACCACCACAACCCAAGTTCCCAGCTCTACTCTATTGTTGGTATCAGCATCTTCATTCAGTTTTTCCCCCATATACCTGACATTCTCTTCCTAGCCCTCTTTTGCCTTGCCATCTTTCGCTGTTCCTTCAAAACCTCCCCAAAAACAAACACTTTTCTTGTCATCTCCCCTAATTTTTTTTTTTATTCATTCACGGGATGTGGGCTTCGCTGGCCGGGCCAGTATTTATTGCCCATCCCTAAATGCCCTTGAGAAGATGGTGGTGAGCTGCCTTCTTGAACCGCTGCAGTCTGTGTATTGGTACACCCACACTACTTTTAGAGAGGGAGTTCCAGGATTTTGACCCAGCGACAGTGAAGGAACGACGATACAATTCCAAGTTAGGATGGTGAGTGACTTGAAGGAGAACGTACAAGTGGTGGTGTTCCCATGTATCTGCTGCACTTGTCCTTCTAGATGGTAGTGGTCATAGGTTTGGAAGGTGCTGTCAAAGGAGCCTTGGAGAATTTCTCTTTTACTTTCTACCCAACCTTCAAATTTGCTGCCTGTAAAAGTACCTTGGGATATTTTATTAGATTCAAAATACTACACAAATAGAACTTGACATAAAACAAGCAGCATCTTTTTTTTTTGAAAATGTCATTAAATCTTTGTTCCAAAATGAACAAGAGGCAAAAAGCCAAGCAGCACTTTTGTTGTGATATTTGCAAGTCTTACCTCTCTAGGATTGACTTTCTATTCAAATTTGCAATAAAAATCAACACTGGTCCAATTTGAGTTGCCATTTTACGTGGGGGGCCAATTAAGGCCTGCCCAGCGTGACGCGCACCTGGAAGCGCTGAGCGCTCCCTGTGCAGGCGGGGGAGGGGGGTTCCGTGAGTTGGGAGTGCGCTGTTTCGCGCGTGTGCGTGAAAGAGCGCAGGAATCTCCCTGAGGCACAAAGGTGCCTCAGGGAGATTAGTTTTAAGTTCTAACAGTTCAATAAAGTGTTGAAAAAAATTTTATGCCATGTCCCCTCATGTGAAACTGTCACATGAGCTGGGACATGTGCAATGATTTTAATAAAAATTTTTGAGAAAATTTAAAATCATTCACGAAATCTCATCCCGCCTGTAGATGAGGTTCCATGAAAAATGCAAAGGCCGCCTGGGCTCTTTGCCTGCCCATCAACCTTAAGGTTGGACGGGCAGCTCCATTAATTATTTTAACTGTTAGTTAAATGGCCTTAATAGGCCTTTGACAGTTCGGTGGGTACACAGCTAACTCGGCTGCACGCCCGCCGAACCGAAAATCTAAATGACGCGCTGTGACATCAGGATGCACACCCGACATCACCCCGCGACATTTTACGCCTCAGTGAGCATGCCCCGCCCCCACTCGCCAAGCCAAAGATTCTCCCCCATGAAACCTACCAGCTGTATAGGACTAACCAACCTAATCAGCTACTCTAAAGATAGCTACAGTCCCGGAAGGAGTGTTCACATTGCAGCCTGCAAATCCTTCCACTACGTCACACTATTCACCAAGGGACAAGTGCAAAACTGCAAAAACAGCAACTAAAGAGCTGGGAAATTGGCACCAAATTCTTCACAGGCAGACATAGAGCAGATAAGAAACACACACATATATATACAGAACGAGAGACAGACAGAAGGGCAAAGGTAGTTTAAGAGAGCGGTACACACACACACACACACACACACAAATATACACACAAACACACAGAGTGAGGACTCAACAGTGACAGACCAATAAAATAAAAGAAAAGTAGAAGAAGAAAGGCAGATACAGAGACATGCATACAGAGAAATAAGATGAAGAGAAAGTGAACAGAGCATTGAAATAAAATGTGCTCCAGTACCAGTTGAAGGTGAGGAAAACACAATAATTGATTTCTTTTTAAAGTGGTGTTTATTGTTTTCTTTAGCTATGCCCTTGACCCTCCTGTCAGGCTTTCTGGTTGGCTGAAGGTAGTGACTTTATGCCACATAGTTCCAACTGAGTTAACACTATCATTTTGTAAGGAAGAGGCTTGGCCCAGGCTTCATTCTGAAATGGTGTTCCTGTAACTAACTACAAGACAGAAATAGTAGAAGTGATGGTATCTAGGTTTTACCCAACTACAGCTAAGGGCAAAGAATAATTAACAAAATAATTGGTTTCCAACAATGGTTAACGATAAAGAAGGCCAGAGTTCAGAATTAACAGATTGATTTGGGAGCAGAAATGACAGACATCATTCAAGCTAAATGAGGTTGGGATACTGGGCTGCAAATACTTTGAAATATTTGCCAAGCACAGCAGACTGGTTTGGGATGGATTGGAGGAGAAAACAGAGGAATTGGAGCAAGTCAAGACATGGATATAGAGTAGGGACGGTTAGCGATGACAAGAAAAGCAATGATCAACAACACTTACATCATTCAATTACAAGATAAACACAGCTGAGGAACATTGTTTGACTGACCTTTGCTCATCTCCTTCCCCCCCATTACAGAGCATTCCTCAAGTAAAAGAAAATCACAGAAGCAGGATAAAGCAGGGCCAGATGAGAAAAATGGTCAAGCACAAGGAGGATGATTTTTAGCAGCATTTCAGTGCATGGAGGGAGGCAAGACGACAAAACTGTTTGGTAAAGAGTTCTAGAAGGTAAGAACGGAAAATATTCCCTGCTCCACTTATGGTGAAATTGTGAATGTGATCTGAATAAACTATGCTGTACAGCTTAGGAAACTAGTAAAACCTGATGAGCCATATCGAAAAGACTGACTCAACCCCACTCGCCTGAAAAAAAACTGACAACCAAACAGGCCTGAATGTGATCTTATTGACACATGAAAACAGATTGATACAATGAAAAAGTGCAGTGGGACACAGACTTGTAATTTAAGCAGTCGGTATGCCCAATATTCCATTACTCATATTATGGGGGGGCTGGGCGGGGAGTACACAAAGTCACAGTCAATGAGCAGAGGTGCCTTTATCATTTTTTTTCTTAAAGGGGTCGGAGGGCTCATCTTTTTGAACACTGGGGACGTGCTCTGGCTCTCCAAGAAGTTATTTTATGGCACGTTATTTAATACAGTCGATCCTAAAATGCCAGAAAATCTAATTCAATCTTTCAAGTCGAAAATAGTTCACTCTGAAAGAATCTCCACCAGGTCTCCAATCGTATCCCATCTAACGCTGAACCACATTAATGCTGAACTACAGCAAGTGGCAGGGTGCTTTTAGCACAGTGCCAGGAATTGGAATCAGATGTTGGCAGCTCCATAAATGTGGGCAGACAAACACGAGCTGTGAAGAATTGACCCTAAAAATACAAGCCAGTCATGTTGCAGGTACGAGATACTGAAACACAGGTGGTATTATAAAGAAAATATGGCACAGTTTGGTTTCCCAGCTCAAAAATAGACATTGATTTGGAGGATGGTAGTGACACTTTGGGGCAGATCTGGATTTTGTGTGGCAGTGTAAAATGGACGATAGGGAGGCTGCAGCCTGCTTTACATTTACCCCAGTTTTTATTTCCATTGAAGTCAACGCATCGGCAGAGATGCTGATTAACTATCACCAGTTTTCCACTATTGCACAAAATGAAAACTTTATAACAGTTTTCAATTTTAATTTCATTGTTTCCTCGGGTGTTACTCTAACAGGAGCGGACGACTGACTGACCTCTCCTTGCTCACAGAAGAAAATGGAATTGCCACAGGAGTCTGAGAAGCCGCCAAGGAGACTCCAGTTCAGAACTCAAGGGATCTGAGAGACTTTAGAGGACCAGTTATCAATGACGGTCGCCATCCATCAATGGCTGTGCAGTTTTCACAAGCGCAGGAGTCGTGCAGGGAGCAGCAAATACACAGAACTGACTCACAGTGACTCACACATGGGGTGACTGCTGAGGAGTGCAGAAGGATGTCACTTTGATAATGAATTCAAGTACAGCATTTTGCATTGAAAGGTAGTCAGTAAGCACAGCTCTGGCAGGGGCATACTGTAATTCCAGGTGATTTAAAAGTAAAACCATCTGTTACTGTGCCAGCATTTTACGGGCAATCAGCCTGAAATAAGGACTTCATTAGCTGTTGTAACATTTCAGGATTTCAGACTGTGGCAACAGTCTTGATGTGATCCCTGATAAAAATATCACCACGCAGCTAAATTTGGCTTCAAAGGGGTTAAAATCACAGGGCAGCGGGGCAGCCAAGAGCAGGTTATGTTTCAAACAGGGTATCTAAACCAGCACGCTGCAGACAATGAAGCACAGCTCGACATTCCTGTGATCTTTCACACTTATCACTGCTGCAGCAACTCTATTCACTCGAACTCAGCAAGGGTCATTGCCAAGGCGGGAAAGTGGCTTCCATTCTGGGGAAGGAGGGATTGGGTATCGGCTTCTGTAAAAGTAGACATTGCAGCTGGTCTTTTTGTTTAAAAAAGCACAGAGAGTTGCAAAAGTGAGAGACAGACAAACAGCAAAGGACTGAGAGGAATGCAATACTGAGGAGGCAAGATAGAAAGTTAGTTTTAGATCAAGCAAAGATGACCCACTGCAGTGGATTGGCATGGCACCATTTATATTATTACACAGACAAGTTGTATTGATGGAACAAAGTGTATTTGACTGCAACTGTTCTGCAAATAAGGCAGTTCAACAATCCATATGATGCCTCGTCTCACCAAATGTTCACTCCATCCACCCACCATCAGACAGTTTGAAATATATACGTAAAACACACGTTTTCTATATGTCTTAGTTCCATTGAAGGGTCATACGGACTCGAAACGTCAAGTGAGTCCCTCTCCGCAGATGCTGTCGGACCTGCTGAGTTTTTCCAGGTATTTTTGTTTTTGTTCTAGATTTCCAGCATCTGCGGTATTTTGCTTTTAGAAAAGACACGAATATCTGATCCAGATCACAAGCAGATGCTATTATTATATCCCTGGGTTATGCTATTGTACAAGTGACTGTGACTCAGATTAATTCACGCCTGTTACAGTAAGATGTTCAGACCACTTAAGGGAGCCAACAGACATCACTGAACCTTTCTTACTTCAGCCCCAAATTAATAACACTCATTGTCTTTCTGTTAACAGGGAAAGAAAATCAGGTGAAAATTCAGTTAACTACTGAAATGGTTTGCCAATTTTTATGAAAATTGTGCTTTAAAGTCATTACTGCTACATTGCTTTGACTGGAATTAATCCATTTGCCAGGAAACTTGAGGTTTGGAGATTTTTTTGGAATGTCTGACGTGTTGTTTGTTTATAAGCACAGGATGCTTGTGAGATGGCAGCACTGACAGAGGAGGTGAGTCACGCTGGCTCATAGATTAATCTCTTAAGAGCACAGGGAGTTCATATCCAGCCAATGAAATGTTAACTAAATGTAAAACATAGGCCAGGATTTTTCGGTGGGCAGGAGGGCCTGGGAGTGGTCAGGAAGCCGATCGCCACCCACGATCGGGCCCCGACCGCGATTTCACGCTGGCTGGCCAATTAATGGTGCAGCGCTCAGCGCTGTCGGGGTGGGGGCAGGAGGAGCGCGAGCGCGGAAATTCGCGCAGGGAGCTGCCTCAGGGAGCTGAAAATTTTTTTAATAAAAAATAAAGATATTAAAAATAATGAAAACATGCCCCTCCATGTGACTCTGTCATATGAGGTGGGACATGTTAGGTATGAATGGTAAAAGGTTTTTTTAAAATCACTGGTTGAGACCTCATCCTGGCCGTGGATGAGGTTTCGCCAAAAGTGCAAAGGTAGCGTGACTCTGATTGGTTAAGGCATTGCTCTGAAGAATGAACCAGCAAATGGCCATCACTTATTTTGTTTTGCTGAAATAGGTGCAATGTGTGCACATGTTCTTTCTGTCTGCAAAGAACTGGGCCCCATGTATTAATATATGTAGCTTCCAGTACACACACATGCACCATACTACGAACCCAACTAACACAATCTTAAATTGGCTGTCAGCATAATTCTTAGCACACTGAGGATTATTTTGAAAATGCTATCCAATCACAGAATCACATCTAATGTTGGACACTGTGATTTGAGTTTTGCAAGCACCGGCTGTTTGGGTAAGGTCTGTACCTTGCCTTTTGCGGACCGCAGATGGGATGTGCTATTTGTTATGATCTGCCAGTCTTTGGGACGTACGGCCTACATACCTAGCATCACACTGGCACTGAAATTCATATACCACATTACTCATCTGTGTGATAGGCACTGCCACACTGCCTGGTTTAAATTTCAAACAAACAGTATAAATTTGTTGTCTCCTTTGGATGTTTTCTTGTGAAATGTCCTGATGAGTGTAAGATGAAAAGCTTTGACAAAAATGTCTCTTTTCTCAGCAATAAACATAAGTTCCTCAGCTTCTACCTTAAAGCCAACCTTTAGTTCGCTCTCTGTAAAATGGTCAATAGGCCAAAGATAATCAATATTTCTTACTTCCTGGTTTGCTCTCCGTGAGAATTCTGAAATGTGATTCGCTGTTTACCCTGTTGGATGACAGCACTGTTGCTGGATGCCCGAGATCCCCAATATTTCATGCCAGACTGAAATTAATGTTGGTATAAATGAAATCCATGTCCCAAAGATTGCTAGATCTCAGTGGGCATTGTTCTTTGAGGCCAGCAGCAAGGACCATCATGTTGCCAAATCTGGGCGATATTTGCAGTTTTACTACAAATAGCAAACAAAGACCATTCAGGAACATGATGGATTTAGCCAAGAGCATGACATAATGAGCTGGCAGCGGAGTGAGCTGAGAACAGAGTGGGTATTTGGTACAGAGAAGGAAGGAAACAGAATAAATCAGCCAAGGGACAAAAGTTTAATTAGTTGCTCACTCTATAATACCTAACTATATAGGGACTTAAGAGACTACTAAACTTCAAAAAAAATTAATCTAGGGTGAAAATCAAAACAGCAGCTTTAAGCAGTAGAAATTAAATAAATAAAAACTAATATCAGCAAAGAGATGACAGGCTAAAACAACAAGATTAACAAAAGCAAGTTAATATTTAAATTATGGTTTTCAGATGGATTTAAAGGTGAATCAGTTAGCTCTAAAAATAGATAAATAGCTATTACATAATAAACGTAGAATAGATAATTGCAGCATGAGCAGAGTGTCAGGACAGCAGAACGTGGGAATTTGTGGGCTGAAACTGTCTCAGATGATCACGAGACTGTCCCAGATGATCACACCTGTGGTCAATGTCTATCTCTTGACTCATATCTAACTCAGAATCATTAAACTAAAGCATGAGCTAGAGACACACTGACATGTAGGAAATAGGATGAAATATCTGGATAGATTACTCCACTGAAATATCTGGACAGACCACATAGAGGGATACAGGGACGGCCGTCAGTTACAAGGTAGCCGAAACATAGTGCAGATAGGAAAGGAGGAAACGCATTAGCTGACCTTGTCAGCCAGGTATGATGTACTTGATGTGGGGAGAAGGAAGAAAACTAAAGGGAAAATAGCCAGAATTTTAATCAAGGCATGTGAAGCAGAAGGCAGTCCAAGGATGGAAGCAGAACAGAAGTGTTGTAGTTATAGTCAGAGCTGAGTCCAGGATGTGTGTTGCATAACCATTGCCAGTTTCACAGAAATTTCAAAAGAATTAGAAAGCAATTTGGAATGGGAAAGAGGACAAACTAGTTGTCAGAATCCATGTCAGAATCCTATGACATTGGAACCAGGGAGGAGGGCCTGCTAAAGGGAACAGCAGCAGCTATGCGGTACTGTAAATTAAAAAGCAGGACACAGAGGGTGGTAATATCTGGAATACCACACAAGCCACTTGCTAATTGACATACAGAAAAACAGACCAGGAAAGTAATGTGTGTGACTGAAAGATTGATGCAAAAAGGAGGGGGTTCCATTTCATGAGATCGTGGCAGCAGTGCTGGGACAGGAAGGAGCTGTACTGTTGGGAGGTGCTGCACTTGAGTCTGGGACCATGGCCTGAGTGGAGAGAATAAGCAGGATCATAGAAAAGACTTTACAGTATTAGTTTAAAGTTGGAGAGGGACCCAAATGGAAATAATCACAATCTAAAGACAAGAAAAAAAGATGGGGTAAGAGAAAAGCAAAAAGCACTAAAAGTGACCAAGATAATGTAACTACCTGGAATGGGTGGGTTGTCTTATGAGGAAAGGTTGAACAGGCTAGGCTTGTATCTGCTGGAGTTTAGAAGAGTAAGAGGCGACTTGATTGAAACATATAAGATCCTGAGGGGTTCTTGACAGGGTGGGTGTGGAAAGGAAGTTTGCTCTTGTGGGAGAATCTAGTACTAGAGGCCACTGTTTAAAAATAAGGGGTCGCTCATTTAGGACAGAGATGAGGAGAAATGTTTTCTCTCAGAGGGTTGAGAGCCTTTGGAACTCTCTTCCTCAAAAGGCAGTGGAAAGCAGAGTGAATATTTTTAAGGCAGAGGTAGATAGATTCTTGATAAGAAAGTGGGTGAAAGGCTATTGCGAGTAGGCAGGAATGTGGAGTTGAGGTTACAATCAGATCAGCCAAGATCTTATTGAATGGTAGAGCAGGCTCGAGGGGCCCAGTGGCCTACTGCTGCTCCTAATTTGTTTTTATGTATGCATGCAAACACTTAGCATACAGACACAGTTATAGGAAGCAATAAAATAACTGTTAATTTTCATCACCCCTGCTTTACTTCAAGAACATTTTAAATTTCTTATAACACAGTGTGCAAATTATCACCAGTAAAAGTGTGAGAAGACAAAATATGGAAGAAAAGCATCACCAGGCCAAGTAGCCAGGGTGGGAACCGTTTCCAAATTAGAATTTTCTACACAAGTGCACACAGCTTAAGAAATAAAACAAAATGAGTTAAAAGAAAAACAAATTCAGCTTAAATGTTATGATGTAGAAAGCACAAAAAGGGCTGGTTACAAGCTGGGCATGACATTGAGCTAAATATTCCAGGCAATAGCGTCTTTATAAAGGACACAGAAATGGGGAAAGGAGAAGCAGCAATATTGCTAAAGGACAGGATTGGGGATAACTTTGTGACACAGATTGAGACAGAGAGTAGGGATACTTTGTTTGGTGGGATCCGACAAGTGGTGTTCCCCAGGGATCCGTACTGGGGCCTCAGCTTTTCACCATATACATTACTGATTTGGATGAAGGAATAGAGTGCTGTGTATCTAATTTGGCAGATGGCACTATGCTAAGAGGTACATAAATTGTATCTTACTGCTCCACCTATGCAAAGGGACATAGATAATGTGTGTGGGAAAAACTGTGACAGATGGAGTTCAATCTGGGGAAGTGAGAGGTCATCCACTCTGGATCCAAGACAGACAAACTAATATTTCCTTCAGGGTGAGAGACTAGAAACTGGAGAGGTGCAAAACGATTTGGATATTCTTATATACTACAGACCAAAAAGCCTAACAGAATGTTGACCTTTCCAAAAGGGCAGGAATACAAAGGGAAGGAAGTGATGCTTTAGCTGTACAGAGCCTTGACTAGACTGGACTCCTGTATTCAGTTTGCCCCTCATCTTAGGATGTATGCATTGGCCTCAGGTGGAGGGGGGGGTGCAGTCTGATATCGGGTCTGAAAGGGTTAAATCAGAAAGAAAAGCGTACACTTGAATGTATTCCCTTGAGCGGGCAAGGTTGAAGGGTGATCGAATTTAAAATTATAAAGGCTAGGTACTATTTCCTCTTCCTTCCTCCACAACAAAGACAGCACAACCTTAAAGTAAGAGCTGGGCCATACAGGAATGAAAATAGAAAACCGCTTTCCCTCACACAAAAAGGTAATGGAAATGTGGAACTCTCTCCCTAAGTGGTTGTGAATGCTAAATAAATTGAAGCTTTAGGCTACGAGTAAAAGTTTTTTGATAGATATGGATGGCCATCAAGGGAAATGATTTAAGGCAAGAAAATGGTTTTGAGGTACAAATCACCATAAGAGAAGAACAGGCTGAATGGCCTCCTCCAGTTCTTACATACTAACCAGTGCAGTTCTGAACCACGTGGGTTAGGTTCTACATTCAGTCTGAATTATGTTGCCTGATTTTAGTGATAAGGACATTGAAATTGACTTCAGTGACCTGGTAATAAAGAAGGGAGTGGGGTTAGAACAAGAGAATGAAATTTGTTAGGGATCCAAATCCTGATCCCTTTATAATGTCCCTCACCCCCATCCAGCCCTGTCCCCCCCACTCCATCACCTCCCCCAGAAAATATGGGCTGGATTTAGCCAGACCGTCCTGGCACCTGCCAGTGGGCCAGGAAGCTGTCAGGGATCTGGCACGGGTCTGTGGAAGTCAGCGGAACCCGATTACGTGGCTGAAAGCTCATAAATGTGCGTGACATGGGCTTGCCGCTGGATCACGTTGTGGGGATGCAGCTCTGACATCAGGCAGCCTGCATCACCTGATGGCCATACAGGAACTGGCGCCATATTTCAAGGGCAGCCAGACCTGTGTTAGAGTTGGCAAATGCCTTGCAGGCTTTTTAAGAAAGCTCTGCAGCTTAAATCTCCAGCACCTGGATATCTGTTGCTCCAGCTCAAAAAGGTGTCCCAAAAGTCCGGGGAGAAGGTTCCTTCACCATCACACAAAATCATTCAGTGGCATCAACAGGTTGAACTGAGGTATAAGATGTCACAGCCGGGTTCCCCTCCAATGCTCAAGGATGAAGGAGGGCTGGGCGGATTATTCTCATGCTGCCACTACCTCTCCCTTTCCTTGCAGGCAGCCCTCAGGAGGTGCCCTCCCCTTAGGGACTAGGATCTGTGATGCCACGTTAAGGGATGGCCCCTCTGCACTTCAGTTGTTTTGGACCCAGTACTTTGGAGTTTCCTGCCTAAGGCTCCATCAGTCGGAGTGCCTAGCTCAGCACGTTTCTACACAGGGAAAGCATTTCCGAGGACAATCCAGTGGCCTGTGAATCAGTTTCTTGAAGTTCAGAAGGACTGTCTTGTGAGTCAAGGATGCCACATATAAAAGTCACCAGCTTTCAGTGGACGGGTTACTGAAGGCAATAGAGACACGGGAGAGTTTTACTAAATACTGCGGGCAGGATTAACTCAGGTCGAATTGCATTTAAATTACATGCAAGGGGCAGTTAAACAGATCAATGAGCTTCCTATGCCTAACAGGCGAGCTTCCCCATTTTGTTACCTTCCCACTGCTGATTTAATCCTTGACAATCTTCCCGTTGCCGGGAGACTGACCCGCGAGCCTCCCACGCAATTCTCCGTGACCGCCCGCCATCTTGCCCACTCCGGCACATCCAGCTCTATGTGCATTGGGGATTGTCAGAGGAGGGCAGGATTGGACTCGACTGTGACTCTTTGCACTTAGGAGATCCAGGGAGGGAAAAAGGTGACCTTTCAGGAGTAACTCCGCCCACGGCCACAAGTTTCAGTCCCCAAAAATAGAATGAGTTGAGAGAGACTGTTTAAATGTCCTCATTTTATTCAATCACCTCTTTGCATTCCTGCAATCCATTTATAAAATTATTCATTTACATAATTGTGGTAATCAATGCCATTCAGTACTGGAATGTTTGCAATACATCAACTTGCAGCACAAAATACCAACATAACTGGTATTTTCTCCCTAATCAAGGAATATTTTAAAAACCACAAAAATGAACCACATGCACAACACACCCTTAACTGTCCTGTAAAATGCAAAGAGACAACAAACCCTGGACCAGGCCCAAATTGTGATGGGATTGGTTTCAATTAATTGACATGCCTCCACATTTCTCCATTTTATGCTTTTGAAAGCTATACATGAATAATTCTCCTTTATTTTGGTTTTCCATTTCATTCCATGATTGTCAGCCAATTAACCAGGCCTGAGGCCTCTACCGACAGTGGCCGGGATTTTCCGTGCCTACTGGCGTCAGGCATGTTCGGCGGCGTGAGCAGACAATATGGCAAGAAGGCCAAAAAATCGGTTTTGACGACGTCATGAAACTAGTTTGGGATCATCCAATCCGTCCACCAATGGCAGGCCTCGTTTCCCACCATCGGACTTCAAGAACCTCATTCTAATACATCAGCATATCATTATCAAGCCAGCCCGTTGGACACAAACCACCCCCCCACCAAACCCCCCACTGGATCGTCCGCCCACATCGGCAGGAAGAAACGCCGGTGCAGAACACGTCTTGACAACTGCGACGTGCAAAAGTCGGGACTTACCTTTCACATCATTGGTGTTCGAGCAGCAGAAGATGCTGGAGCCTGACAGCAAGGGGACCCCAGCGGAACGTCCATGGCATGCTGGGTGGATTCTCATGGACATGGCTCTGCTGCGATGCAGCTCACGGAAGGTGGAAAGTCACCTCTGTTGTGATTGCTCACAACAGACGATGGGCGAAGGGGTGGGAGAGTAAGGTCTAGAATCGACTGGGGGCAGAAGATGGCAATTGGGGAGGTAGGTGTATGGGGGTGGAAGGCGTAAGGGAAGGAGTTCGGAGGGGGGAAGGAGTGCGGAGAGGAGAAGGACTCCAGGGAGAGGAAGGAGTGCAGAGAGGGAGAAAGGAATGCGTAGAGGGGGAGGAGTCTGGGGGAGGGGGGAGGAAGGAGTGCGGAGAGGGGAGATAGTCCAGGGGGAGGAAGTAGTGCAGAGAAGGGGGAAGTAGTGCATAGAGGGGAAGGAGTCCGAGGGAGGGGGCGAAGGAGTGCAGAGAAGGGAAGGACTGAGAATGGATGAAGTAGTAAGGGTGGAGGAAGGAGTCAGGAAGGGGGAAGGAGTAAAGCTGGAGGAAGAAGTGAGGATGTCTGAGGGAGACAGGAAGAGGAAGAGGTATGGCTGGAGGAAAGAGTTGGGGGGGTGAGGACTAAGGGTGGAGGAAGAAGTAAGGGTATCTGAGGGAGTCAGGAAGGGGGAGGGACTAAGCGGGGTGGGGAGTCTGGGAGGAGTTAAGAGGACTAAGGAGCGGGCGTAAGGGCTTCTGGAGGGCAAGGGGTCCGGGGTGGGTGGGAGAAGGGGGGGTGTATATCCAGGTAAACATGCAAGGGAGGGATCTGATGGGTCCATGGCTGCCTCCTGGGAAGCAAACTGAGGGTGGACATAGTATAATGGAATGGTGAAAATGACCGAGGGCAGAATGAGGCAGTAGGCTGGGAGGGTGAGGGTTGGACGGTAGCAGTAGAAGGGGCAGCGAGGGTGGTTGGTGGGGAATGTGCGCATTCACCTGGACATCCCCGAAGGAAAAGGGTTGTGGCTGGTAGGTGACGGAGGGGAGGTGGAAGGTGATGCCAGGGGGATCAGTTGTGATAAGTTAAAGGAAATGGGTGACTCGGGGAGGGGAAAAGATGGGGAAGCACACGAAAAACCAAATCCAGACCATGCTGTCAAAATCAAAAGTGAAATGAGAGTCGTAGTGGACGAGATCAGGTGCTCCATGGAAGTGTGACCACTGGGTGGGCAGATATGCAGGTCAGCTCAGATGGACAACCGGAAGTGAACCCCAGCAGGCAGCATTGAAAATGCTCAGGACTTTAAAAAGTGAGTGTGATATGTGTGGGAGAGTGCTTGCACAAGGCTCCGAAATGCCCTGCCACACTCACACTTCCCCCTCCAGAATCACTCGGTGGGCAGCTGCTCCCTCTGTGGTGACAAAGGACGAGGTCGAGGGGTTCACAGACAAAGGGAACTCGGAATAAAAGGACAGCCTCTGGAGGTTCCTGAGTGGATGACCCAGGGGTGTCCAGCTGCCGCTCCTCCTCCCATCGGGTGCCTGGGGGCCCCAGCCTGACTCCTTGAGGGGAAGGAGCACCTGGAGGGATGTCGAGGTGCCCCATTTCCCCCTCGCGTTGCCACTGCAGGAACTCACCCATGGCTCCAGCGATGGAGTGCCGGTCTGCATACATCTCCCCGTTCTACTGGACCAGGATTTCCATGGCGTCCACCATCCTCCCCATAGAGGCCTCCATACAGGCATGTGGGCACCACTTCATCAGAGAACAGATGGATGCATTCCTCCGACTCACATGCCACTCTGTTGAAGGCATTCAACAGCTCTGCGTGATGTTCCCACTTTTCCTACTGACTCCCCAGGATGAGTTGGAAGGCCGAATGTAGAGGTTCGTCATCTGACTCTAACCTCACAGATGCCTCTTCTCCAGCAGTTCTCCAAGGGACAGGGAGCTTGGCTGAACCTGCCTCCTCCTGCTGTGGACATGTGTTTGTGCGGTGACCACCAGATTATGAACCTGAGCTTGTTCTAGATCTAGGTCCCATTGAGGTGTGTGTCTCTGCACTGGTGGAGGGTGTGAGTAAGCGCTGTGACAGGTCTTCCAGGCTGCTTATTTCCAGCTCTTCAATCGAGGAGGTGTCCTCTTGGCTGGAGGTGAGGACCTGGATGGAGCTGAGGGACTGGCTGGCTGAGGGTGTCGGTCATTGGGCAGAGCTCCCTGTGAATCAAAGTCGAGATAATTAGTGCATGGCAGCAGAGTCAAAAGCAAGAGAGAGAGCACTCACAGTTGTGTTGAGAGAGGGATGATGTGGTGCAGGATCCTCACGTGGGTGTTCACCGTCGACCTCACTGTCACCGTAGTCACGGTCCACATCCTCACCAGTCATTACAATGGCACACTCCTCAAAGTGAGGGAGGGGCCTAATGTGGGCCACTCCCTCCCCGGTCTGGGACCTCTTCCTGCTGATGTGAGCAGGCTTCTCCTGCATGAAAACAGATGGAGAGAGTGTGAGCAGGACACATGGCACTGCGTGGAATGTTGTGTGGTGAGTGGAGCCATGGACAGGATGAGGACACGAGCTCCAGAGGGAGAGGACAGCCTCTGAGAGGTATGAGCCTGATGGAGATGTGAGGGTGTGTGAGAGAGAGAGTTAGTGGTGTTGTCCCTTGAGGCGTGAGATCCCCGTGGATGTGTGATGGGTTTGTGAGTGTGTGATTTGAGAGCAATGAGAAGAGCGAGTTGCCCTGGTGGAATGGATGAATGGATGAGACCGTTCATCCTGTAGCGGCACTGGGTGGCTATCCTCTTTTGCAGGGCATCGGCGCTGACCACTGCTGCCACCACCTCCCAAGCCGGATTAGCGATGTTACTGCCCATCTTGCGGCCAGTGCAGGGGTAGAGGACATCACGGCAAGCCTCCACTGCATCCAAAAGGCGTTCGAGGGACGTGTCATTGAACCCGAGGGCTGCAGCCTTTTTACTTTTCAGGGCCATGTCTTCTTTGCAGTAATCGTGGGCTTGAAGCACTGAGAGGTGTGCATACTTCTAGACTTTAAATATGGCGCCCAGCGTGATGAAGTGGCAAGGTGATGGCATGGTGGGTGAATGAAAGCCCACCCGTTATGGAAATAACGTGCTTCCCGGGAATGCATAATTAAAGCGGCGGGTTTGGGACAATAGGGCGTGAAAAACCGCCATTGCGGCCAGCAGGTAAAATGTCGTTTTACCTGCCTGCTACCACATTTAGTGCAAACCTGGGACGATTCCGCCCAGTGTTACTTAACCAATGTTCTAACCCCCTGTCCTGAAGGTGTCGACTCAGGCTGCCGTGTGGTGCCAATAGGCAATGGCAATCCTGTAAGTACATCACCCAAGTTTCCATTATTCATGTGCGAGTCTGAGCAATCTGCTTCAATTAAACAGGGGAGAGGAACATTCATGGCCCAACCTGTTCATATCAATGGTGGTGGAGGGAGGTTGAGAAGATGGCAAAATGCAGCCTCGGCGAAGACATTAACAATTACAGCACTGGAACGGCAGAAACCAGAATGAGAACACAGGATGGAATGTGAAACCTCCCCCAAGGCACAATTTATGTTACTGAAATTGGCCTTGAGACAGAGCACCATCCAGAGAAATGCTCCACATGCACAAGGACTGCAGCAGTTTTATTTCTCACAAGCAATAATCTTCATTGCAATAAGGTTTCTGAACTGTTCGCTACACCAGACATGGCTTGTTGCAGCTGTGGAACAGTAAAACTACTGTTTTTTTCTCCCCCCCACCCCTTCCTCAGCAGATGAAGGCTCTTGAATCATTTTTGCCACAGCCATGTGCTTGAATAATGAAGTGATGTATTTCAATGTGATTGACAGTGTTACACTGTTTATTGGCAAATCCTTATTTATAGAAACAAATTTTCATTAAGATAATGGCCCAGTTAACAAAGGGCCTAATGACGGATATACAATCGATGATAGGCAAGATAGTGGCACAGTGGTAAAGTAATCCTGGTGCTCTCGGGGCACAGGTTCAAATCCCACCACAACAGCTGGTGGAATTAAATTTAATTAATAAAATCTGGAATGGGAAGTTAGTCTCAGTGACCATGAGACTATCGTTGATTGTCATAAAAACCCACCTGGTTTGCTAATACCCTTTAGGGAAGGAAACCTGCCATCCTTGTCTGACTTACATGTAACTCCAGATCCACAGCAATATGGCAGCCAATACTGCCCTCTGAAATGGTGTGGCAAGCCATTCAGCTCAAGGGCAACTAGGGATTGCCAGTGATGCCCACATCCCATGTAAGGGTAAAAAAGGGAAAAAACACCATATTCCATGCTTCTGAAGTATATGAAACATTATGGGGATAGATGGCAAATGAGGAGCCTGACAGCAGTAGCATATCACCTAATAACATAAAGAGCCAATACCTATTTAAGATTCAAGATGACTTTCCTGGTTTCCACCTTGCCAGGATTGCTCTAGTTCAGTCAGTGGACCGCCCACCAATAACTTACTCAAGTGGACAAGCCGCACATGAGTGTAGACAGTGAATGCCAGAAAGCTATTCAACCATGGGAAGTAGGTCAGCCTGAATCTGTCCCCATCTTTCAGCAAGGAACAACTGAATCACATTTGAACCACTGAATCACATTTAGGAATCCTGCCTGATTTCCCTTCTCTCTCTCCCTCTCCCTGTCCAGGCACACAAAGCCCAGCCAAAATCAGGTCATTCATGGGATGTGGGCATTGCTGGCCCATCCCTAATTGCTCTGTTCAGAGGGGATTTGCTGTGGGTCTGGAGTCACATGTAGGCCAAACCAGGTAAGATCTCCTTCGCTATAGGACATTAGTAAACCAGATGGGTTTTTATGGCAATCGGCGATGGTTTCATGGTCATCATCAGACTGTTAATTCCAGATTTTTATTGAATTCAAATTCAATAAAATTGGATTTGAACCCGGGTCCCCAGAGAATTACCCTGGATCTTCTGGAATACCAGTCCAGTGCCAATACCACTATGTCACCACCTCCCCCATAGACTATAGATGTCACTGGCATACTTGACTTGCCTACAAACCAATAGTGCTCTATGCTAATAAAGACAGAAAATGCTGTAAAAACTCAGCAGGTCTGGCAGCGTCTGTGGAGAGAGAAATTTGAAACATTGACTCTGTTTCTCTCTCCACAGATGCTGCCAGCCTGCTGAGTTCTCTCGACATTTTGTGTTTTTATTTCAGATTTCCAGCATCTGCAGTATTTTGCTTTTATTTTAGTGCTCTATGCTAGTTGCAATAAATCTTTCTTGTGTCCTTTCCACAGAAGAAAATTTAATGGAGCCAGTCAGGTGTGAGAACTTAGAACCAATAAAGTGTGATCTCCTCTCCCACCCACTTCAATAAAAGCAGGAGGTGTCAGCTGTGGCTCAGTTCATAGCACCCTCGCCTTTGAATCAGAGGGTTGTGGGTTCATGTCCCACTCCCGGAAACCAAGAACTGTGATTGTACTCGAACGAGTTGCAATCTGTGACTGTTGATAACTCGAAAGAGTTTCAATAAAAGCAGTGCGCATTTCCTGCCAAAATGATCGTTAAGTTGAAGAGGAAAAGAGGGAAGATAGCTGATGCAACATCAAAACTTCTGCCTTGATGCACTAAAGGTCACAAAGTTTATAGCTGGAGTTGGCATTATTCATGGTGGCCAAGTCATTGATCATGTGAATCCATTAACATTACTGTAAACTAAAGGACCTGATTGATTTCTCCAGGGCAAGAAAGTAAAGAGAAGATCGACACAATGAGGGTTATAATTAACCTTCAAAAGGAGCAAAAGCAATGCACTCCTGCAGATCTGAGGCTCTCAGACCTGATTCCCAGCTGTACAGTATTATCTGATCTCAGCCAAGACAGTAGTTGAGCATTATAATTGGTCACCGCCTTCTTAACTAAACAGCGAACAAATCAGCCAGGGTTTATTTTGCTGGAAAGCTAATAGCTGTGAATATTAAGTCATGTTTAAGCTCGACTGTGTTACTTATCATAACAGAATACCCTGCTGACACTCGCTGCCTACGATCAGACGTTTGAATGAAGTGATAGAGATCTACCAACATCTTGCACCAGGCAATGATCACTTCCAACAAGAGAGAATCAAACCATCTCCCTTTGATGTTCAATGGCATTACCATCACTGAATCCCCCACTATCAACATCTTGGGGTTTACCTTTGACCAGAAATTAAACTGCACCAGCCATATAAATACTGTGGCTGCAACAGCAGATCAGAGGCTGGGAATTCTGCGGCGAGTAACTCACTTCCTGACTCCCCAAAGCCTGTCCAGCATCTACAAGGCACAAGTCAGGAGTGTGATGGAATACTCCCCACTTGCATGGATGAGTGCAGTTCCCACAACACTCAAGAAGCTTGACACTTTCCTGGGCAAAGCAGCCCACTTTGAGTGCAGATCCAACAACAAAAATCTCAACACCATCTAGGACAAAGCAGGTTGCTTGATCGACACCCCATCGCTATTCACTCCCGCCGGCGCCACACTGGCAGCAGTGCATACCATATACAAGATGCACTGCAGCAACTTGACAAGCTGCCTTTAATAGCACGTTCCAAATCCATGACCTCTGCCACCTCGAAGGACAAGGGCAGCGGATACATGGGAACACCATCACCTGCAAGTTCCCCTCCAAGCCTCACACCATTCTGACTCAGAAATATATCACCGTTCCTTCACTGTCACTGGGTCAAAATCCTGGAACTCCCTTTCTAACAGCATTGTGGGCATTACTATGCCACTGCAGTGACCACCACCTTCTCAAGGGCAATATTAGATGGGCAACAAATGCTGGCCTTGACAGTGACAGCCACATCCCATGAAAGAATCAAAAAACACAAAATACCTGAATTTTCAGCTCCATCTATCTATTGACTCCAGTTTCCAGGTTACTGGTAGTTTGTAGAGACTACAATTGTGGCTGGTTGTGTTAGACCACTGGTTTTCTATTCTCCTGTTTCCCTCCTCTCCTGGACATATTTTCTCACATTGGGCTCCCATTTCCACATGCCAACTGCCCCCAGTACCCCAAGCAAGTGGTCATTTTTCATGTGCAACTCTGGGATGCATGCCAAGCATCCACACTTGAATTTGATGATCAGAGTCTTAAGGGCCAGAATTACGTTTGTGGATGACAATAAGCACAGAGCAGCATCCCTCTATCCTCAACATTTCTCTCACCAGAGTCACACTCCTACTGGGAAAGGTTTCAGCCGCTAAATTGCCTTCACTGTTTGCAGGTTGTCAAGATTAGTATTGAGGGGACAGGGAAGCAAAGGGGATAAAATGAATGAAGATAAAAGGAGTGAAGACACTAAAAGTGAAGTTTGGGGAAGGTGGGAGGGGAAAAGCCAAGGTAGTTACTTTGGCAGGGGAGGGTGGAGGGGGGGTGGTGGAAAGTAGGAGGTGGGGAGAGAAGGGCCCTGTTGAATTGAGTTTGAGGTGAAGAAGAGTATCATGTTGAATTGAAGAGGTGGAAGAGTGCAGGATGCCCTGGGAGACTGGCAGAGGGGAGAGTGCCTGTAAACTGGAGTGAAGGGGATCAATGTGGCAGAGCAACAGTGAGGTAGCTTTTGGACAAATTATGCTGCGCTGAAAATTCAAACGCAACTCAAACTATGAACCTAAGAAAAATAGTAAATTATAAAGTATAACCAGAGTGCACCGCTTTTAAAGCAAAATAATCAAATTGTCCCGAGACAGGGAAAAAAGGAGGCAAATAAAATCAAACCCTATTGTCCTATTAAGAACTATTTCACATTGAACCCTTCAACAGTTGATTATAACTTGATTGTGCAACAATGCACACTTAAGCTCCCTTATGTAGTATGTAGGCTTCTACATGTGTTTTAATAGGTTTTAAAATACTGAATGGTTGGGTAGTAATTGTACTGATCAAGCCACTCAATTTTAAAATGAAGACTCATACTTGAGCTAATTTTGGTTTTAGTATGGTCACAATGATGGAATTCTAATGCATATTCGGTACAGTACCTCAAAAGTTATTCTCACCATACAATCCAGCCCACCATTACAATTAATGATGAATCAAACCCATCAAAGGAGTGATTTGTGCCAATACGTTATTGGGAACGCATCACACTTGAGTCACTTGCATAATACTCTTAATTCATCACCACAGATTATTCTCAGTCAGTATCAGACCTGCAAACCACCTGTACTCCATAGTGGTATACAGCTCAAAATGCACTCTTCTAATAATTATAACATGGTTTGAATGGACAGCAGTTGTAATCTACCTGCATTTTGTTTCTGTTATGACTTCTTGGCCGCTGAAGTCTTTACCATGCTTCCCTCTTCCTCTGCTGGTCTGCTGCAACGATTCACACGTCCCCTGAATAAATTTTTGTTTCTTTAATTCCTATCGTCTTTGCTTCCTTTTGTCTCACACCATCATCAATCATTTAGTGATCTGCTATCCTCTACCTAATCACAAACTACTCGTTTTTTTTTTAAGTGCTCTGCTTCTTTTCCCTGGCTTAGTCCTTCGTTACAAGCTGTTCATCTGTAACATCTCTCTTTCCTGTCAGAAGTCATGACCTGAAACTTTTAAGCTTCCCCTTCAATTGCACAAATGCTGATTGCAAGCCTGCGATCAACAGATTTTGTATTAGGGATAATGGAGCTGAGCTACAGATCAGCAAAGATCTAATTAAATGGTGAAACAGCCAGCGAGTGACGTGTTTGCGGATTATTCTAGCATTTTCTGCGGTTTTTTTTTCTGTTTCCAATTTCACACATCTGCAATATTTACAATTGCACAGCTGGACATTTCACAGATTATGTGGTTACAGTTTAAAATGATACAAGTCTACCATTACACTTCATTGAATTCCTAAGGCAGAATCGTCCCAGATTTGCACTAAGTGCGGTAGCGGAAGGAGAATTGAACGTTTTACCCTCCAGCTGGATTGGTGGTTTTTCACGCCGTGTTATCCCATTCCCGGCGCATCCTGTCTCATTAATAATGCATTTCTGGGAAACATGCCAGATCACTGGCAGGGCTTCCTCTGATTTGCCCGCCCCACCATCACCTCAGGCCTTCAGTAACCCGGATGCCATATTTAAAGGGCGCCCCTGCACAGAGCTAGCACTCTCGGAGGCATCGGGAGCTACTGGAAACTCATGGCTGCCAAAAGGAGGAAACATGTTGCCCTCAAATTTAGTGACGCCTTGCTCGGCCGCCTGCTAGGCGTTGTCGAGGCCCTCCATGAAGTCCCCTACCCCCGCTCTGGGTGAAGACCAGCAAGCAAGGTCACCAATACAGCATGGGAGGCAGTAGCAGTGATGGTCAACACCAACACCCTGCAAAACAGGACAGCCACCCAGTGCCAAAAGAGGATGAATGATCTCCTCTGTTCCACCAGGGTAAAGCACTCTTCTCATCACTCCCACCTCTCTCACTTGCAAGCCCATCACACATCCACAGGGATCTCACTCACTGCCAGTTCAAGGGACATCACCACTCACTCTCTCTCAAACACACCTTCATCAGCCCTACGGACCGTGTCCTCATCCCATCCATGGCACCACTCATCACCCACACATGCCAGGTATCTTTATCACCTGGCCTGGCAGGCATCCTGCTTACACTCCCTCCATCTATATTCATGCAGGACAAGCTGGCACACAATAAAAGGGAGAGGTCGCAGACTGGTGGAGGAATTCCCGACATCAACGTCCTCACACACTTTGAAAATAACGTCATCCAGCTGGCCCCCCCCCCCCCACCCCCGACAATCTGTGTCCGGTGACAGCGTGGTCCTGAAGGGTTCAGCTCATGAAGGATGCCATAGGATCAGGAGAAGTTAAAGTTTCCCCGCTGCATCTCCATGATATGACCCTGTTCGCAGAGCACAAGCGATTTGCCATCAGCCAAACAGGAGTCAGACATTCACATAAGCTTTGTGAGGACCTGTGGAGTGTCCCCCAACGCATTATTATCCTCCTGGAACGTATCCTGCTGCATCTCCATGACAGGAGCCTTACCACAGAGGGTATGTGTGCTGCCATGAGCCACACAGGAATCAAACGTTCACAGATGCAATATGGAGATCTATGGAGCCTGCTCACTGCATGTTGTCATCATCCTCCACGAATCTAGCGGCCATGAGGGCCTCCCAAGCGCGCCTGCCTTGTCTGGACAACGCAATGGCCTCATTGCCATCATCCTCGCCTTCAAGAACCTCATCACCCTCATCCCTGTCGGCATCCTCCTCATCGGAGGAGACGTGCAGCTCCTGCATCACCTCCTCAGGGAGCTCCTCCCCCTGTTGCAGCGCCAGGTTGTGACAGGCACAGCAGGGGATGATGATACATGACACCCTCTGTGGGCTGTATTGCAGGGCCCCACCAGACGGATCCAGGCACCAGAACCTCATTTTTAAAATCCCAATGGTTTTCTCCACCAAAGTGCAAGTTGCAGCATAAGCCTCATTATACCTTCTGTCTGCTGCAGTCTGAGGCTGCCGCACAGGTGTCATCAGCCACATTCTGTGTGGGTAGCCCTCGTCCCCGAGGAGCCAAACCTGCAGCCTCTGTGGACCCTGGAAGTTGTCAGGGATCTGAGACTTTGAGGATGTAGGAGTCGTGGATACTCAGTGGGAACCAGCACAAACCTGTAGGATGTGTTTGTGATGGTCACAGACCAGCTGAACATTCAGTGAGTGGAAGCCCTTGTGGTTGACGTAGTTGACAGCTTGTTGTCCTGGCGATCTGAGCGCCATGTGAGTGCAGTCGATGGCATCCTGCACCTGTGGGAAACCTGAGATCTGGGCAAATCCCAGCGCTCTTGCTTCCTGGCTTTCCTGATCCTGGGTGAAATACACAAATTCTGTGCCTTTGCGAATATGGCGTCCATGACCTCCTGGATACACTTGTGTGTGGAGGCTTGCGAGATCCCGCAGAGGTCACCTGTGGAGTCCTAGGAGGAGCCACTGGCGTAAAATTTGAGCACCACGGTCACTTTCACAGCCACTGGCAGTGGATGCCCTCCATGTCCCCATGGCGTCAAATCCTGCAACAGGTGACATATGTGATCGACCAGTTCCCTGGGCATACGCAGTCTTCAATAACACCGGTTCTCAGTCATCTGCAGGAATGACGAGCACCGTCTGTATACTCTGGGTCTAGCTAGGCACCAACCAGCGACAGCTCACTGTGGATCTTCATTGGCATGCGCAGGAGCCCCAGCTGCCCCTTCTTCCTGAGGGTGCTGCTCCTCCCTCTGCCCAGCCAGGCGCCTCCATCACTCTCTTCTCCTTTGTCTCTGCTCCCTGTAAGCCATAAGGCATACAGCTGGATCACCAGGCTCCATGCTCCTGATGTATTCCTCCTGCAGGATGAAAGAGAGAGACGCGTGGGTTAGCACTGGTCTCCTAGAGACCTCTCATGGTTATGTGTGTAGCTCCAGCTGCATCTCGAGACTCTTTAGCACATCCCGGAGAGTGCTGGCCACCACTTGAATGACCAGATTTCAGTATGCTGCCTGGCTGTCCGAAACCCCACCCACTCCACCTGACCAATCAGTGGGAGCTTTGTTCACTGGACTGATGCTGTGCTCTCAGCTCAGGTGCAGGCATTCTCCAAACCTGCAGTGCAAGGCTGCACTGTTAGCTTGAACCACGGGGGATACTGGTCCAAAGCTTATTGAAGCCATTGCAAGGAGCTCCGGGTGCCTTCACCAGTGACTGCCCCATGTCCAGCTTTCACAAGGAGATTGTACAACTTGTCCAGTCGCCCAATGGTTCTGCAGCCCCCTAAAAAGCTCACCTAAAAAGCTAGTTTGCAGTCTGTGCTCAAGGGGTGCAAAGTTCAGGAGCATCTGGTGACACTTTCATGCCTCTGCATTGCTTGAGTGGGCAGATAAGCTAGAGGCCCAATTCCAATCATGTCAAAGTAGCTGCGCCTGAACTGTCTCAGCTGCGGAAGAATGTTCACTTTATACTAGGTTTCCCCAATGCGTGGCCACTTCCCTCCGCCCCCCACAACCCATGTGCTTGTGCACAACCATCAGACCGTGCTGCCTTGCCCCCACTGCCTCACCCCAACCACAGTGCCCTGGCACCACAATGTCAGCCAGCCAAGAAAAAGCAACTTGTCTGCGCCCTGGCCAGGTGCACACTTTTTAAATGCTGTTGTTAATCTCATCATTCAGAAGTCACGCCGACCTGGGGGCTAAACTCAACGTGGTGGGGATGATTCCAGTGGGCAGGCAAGATGATGAGATGCAAAAGCATTGAAATTAGGTTCCTGACACTGGACGATGGGAAAAGCAGCCCACTATTGATGGGCAGAGCAGTTGATCACAAACTGGTTTCATGACGGTGTAAAACCGATGTTTGGCTTCTCACCATGTTGTCTGCCCATGCCCGCCATGACGCATGACGCCTGATGCCAGAAGGGGCGGGAAATTGTGGTCCTGGTGACAATGATCTTCATCTATATCAGGCCTTCCCATGTGCCAAATCAAATCTTATAGAAACCCAGAGTAATAACACTTAGGGCGGAATTTTCCGTGCCCGCTGTTGTCGGGCGTCATGGCGGGCATGAGCGGACAATATGACGGGAAGGCCAAAAATTGGTTTCAGGACATCGTGAAACCAGTTTGCAATCATCTGCTCTGCCCGTCAATGGCAGGTCGCGTTTCCCACTGCTGCATGTCGGGAACTTCATTGTAATACATCTGCATATCATTATAAGCCCAGCTCGCTGGAATCATCCCCCCACAGCCCTCATCCTACCGTCTCTTCCCTTGCCTGAGGCCACTGGGGAAGGAGGGTATCCCAGGGTGTGTGTGTGAGACACATGTTGATTTGTGCAAGTGGCCTCAAGAGGGTGGGGGTTGAGGAGGCAGTCTCCAGAGGAGACGAGGCCAGATGGAGATGTGAGGGTACGTGTGTGAGAATGGGTGGCGATGTCCCTTGAGCTGGCAGCAAGTGAGATGCCAGTGGATGTGTGATGGGCTTGTGAGTGTGTGAGTTTAGAGTGATAAGATGGTTGCCATACCCTGGCGGCATGGATGAGATCATTCATCCATTTTCTGCACTGAATGGTGAACGTCTTCTGTGCAGTGTTGGCACTGACCACCACTGGCACCGCCTCCCAAGGAGTGGTGACACTACTGGGCCTCCTGCGGTCAGAGCGGGGGTAGAGGAGATCGCGGCAGGCTCCAACCATGTCCAGAAGGTGTCCCTGGGATGCATCACTGAATCAGGAGGCTGCTGTTTTCATGCCTTTCATGTCTTCTGTGCAGCAGTCCTGGGTTGAATGCACCGAGCGGTGTGCGTGTGGCTGCACTTTAAATGTGGTGCCAGGTGGGAGGAAGCGGTAAGGTGTTGGCATGACAAGCAATTCGGAGGCCACCCACCAGCAAAATGGCATGCTTCCCGGGAATGCATGACTAATGAGCCGGGATTGGGACAATATGACGTGAAAAACCACCACTGCGGCCAGCGGGTAAAACATCTGTTTTCGTGCTGGCTTCCACACTTAGTGCAAATCTGGAACGATTCCTCCCTTAGGGTTTGTTACTTTCATCCCATCTCTTCATGCATTCACACTCAGAGAGCGGGGACATGGTCTGCCAATTTATGCAGGCAGGTCTCTGGTTGACCTGCCCTCTGCTGTTCTGTTCTCTCCATGGGGAATATTACTTCAGCTCCATTGCCTGGAGCAACGGAGCTTAAAGGGAGGCAGATTCACAAACACAACCACCCAGTTAGTGGCCCAATAGGAAGGTTATTAACTATATCCCGCTCTTCTTGTTTCTTCCAATTTCCTCTCCTCTGCTGATGGCAGATATGCTCACTTGTGTACAGGTTCCACAGGTGCCAGTAAGTCACGAGCGCCTCACACACATACCATTCTTCAGTGCCCATCTAGACAGCAAGTATACCCTCATCAGGAATAGCACTAACTCCGACCCTGTCCACACCCATTTCCTGCAGGACTCACTTTCCCTCTGTCTGGTCAGGGATGCCAAAATGAATTCCAGTTATGGTCCCCACTTCCAATCTCTATCCAGGGAACCACCACTGTAAAAAATACTGAAAAATATTGGATGAGGCCATGATCAGACTGAGCTCCAATTGTCCGCGCTGCCCGTGGTCCAATAGCCTGCCAACACTCACCATCTTCAAACATGTAGGAAGAATAGCCAAGTGGGTGGGGTGTCAGAGGGCAGCTGTCATCCATGAAAGTGGGCACCCCTCCCCACCCCCACCCAACACCCCTACTACCCCACCCCCACACCCCCACCACAATTGAAGGCCTGTGCTATCAGGGAAGGAGGAGAAAAACCCATATGCAGAATCAAACATTTCCTTCACAAAATAACATTTCAACAGCAATTTGTTTAATCATTCTCCCATACTGCTGAATGCCTCTCATTTAGTAATTTAATACTTGGAACACTGTATTTGACACAGAGCACACAGAGGGAATGTCTGCCTGAGTGCTAGAGACAAGGCCCTAATTTAATCGCTGGGTCGCAAAAGAAGCCATTATTTCACTCAAGCTGCACTCTCATGGTTTATGGATGTCAGCTGGCTCCCTGAGTTTTAATTACTGCTTCTTTCCAAACCACATTCTTTTCAAAATATGATAACAGACAGACAGTGGCAGTTGTTCCCTCAGCATTGCAGCTGGGTTTTGCAATTAATTTCTAATTTATCTAACAAGGACATTACATTTCGAAAAAAAAAAGCCACTTTCACCACAGAAAACGCGAGAATTTTCCGGAATAGGAACAGGGCATTAGACCCAGCACACCAGTTCTTATTTTCATTACGGCTATTGGCTGACACTTCAGTGTAGTACTGAGGGACGGTTACATCGACAGAAGTCCCATCCTTCAGATGAGACATTAAAGTGAGATCTAATTTGCCCATTCAACTGGATGCAAAAGAGCTTTTTGAACAAGAGCGAGGTATTCTCCCTGGATGGCATTCATTCCACAACTAATACTGCAAAAACACAGGTTAACTAGTCATTAGTTCCTCTCTAGCTCCTTGTACATTGCAGTGAACAAATTTGCGGCTACATCCACTTACATAGGGGGCCGGTTAGCTCAGTTGACTACATGGCTGGTGTGTGGTTCAGATTAACATCAATAGCATAAGTTCAATTCCTGTTCTGGCTAAGGTAGATTTGAGACCTACCTCACTGCCTACCCTGTGTTTGATGCAGGATGGTGCCCCTCAAACTATGTAACCAATTGCCCCCCTCCAATAGGGTGAGGGATGTCTGCAGTCCCTCGTGGGACTGTGGCTTAACTACTGACCCTAACTACTTAAAAACAAAAGTGATTTCAAAAGAGGCCTGCTGATTAAGTGCTGTGGGACAGCTGTAGTATATGATAAAGGTGTTATATAAATGCAAGTTTTTCCTTTTTGTGGTCACCTTCACTCCATATCCCTCAATCCCATCACTCTACGGGGAGGTAATACATTTGGGCTGGCAGACAGTAGGTTCTCCGCGATAGGAAAGATGTGGTCTTTTGGTGAGAACAGGGTCATTCTTGGCAGTAGTATCCTACACAGTCAGCATTCATTGCCACGGTTCACATATGGCCACCTGGCTGTGATAGTAAAAGGGCTGCGAGTACAGAAGGAAGCATTCCGACAAAGCAAGATTCAGTGGCCTCAGCAGAGGGGCAGAGAAAATTGGAAATAAATAATTCGAGGGAAAATGAGAGACTGGGGAGTATCCTGTTCCTGTCAGCTCTCACAGTACGGTGCACAAGAACGAACAAGGGTTCATTCCAAACACCTGCTGTTTGCACAAGAAAATGTTCAGGATTAAGCACAGCCTGTGTGAGGGAGAAAAAAACTAAACAAACACAATCCTGCTGAGCAAGCTCGTTCGCCCCCTTCCTCCCACAAGATCCTGTAGCCTCACAGGAGTTCTGGCACAGCAGACACAGCATATGGTAAAGAGATATTATGCACCAAATCAACATCATTAAGCATCACCGTAAAATGTCTTCTTTCAAAAAAAATTACTTTTATCCATCTTAGATAAGGAACCTGGTGCAGTGATGAGCCTGCATGCAGATTCCATGTTTCTTCCTGCACAGCCCAGCAGTGCACAGGAAGAGCCCACTAACAGCAATTAGATAAATGGTTAGTAAATCCGTTTTCAGTGATGTGGTTTGAGGGGGGAATGTTGGCCAGGACATCAGCAATCTCGCCCAGCTTATCAAATATCCCAGTGGATCTTTAATGTCCACTTTAATTAGCGCTCAAAGCCTTGGTTTAAGGTCTCATCCGAAGGAAGCATTGTCATCAATGTAACACTCCCACCCAATGGCACTGGAGCTTAAACCAGACGACGCGCTCAAATCCTGGAGTAGAGCTTTAACTGCAACTTAAGACTGTGTTTTGCCTACAAGACAGTCAATTATGTTGCAATGTACTTCATATGTAAAGCACTTTGAGCTGTTGGAGAGATGTTTTAAGGCTACAAGTCTCTTTCTCATTTTAATCTAATGATGGGAGCAACACAGTTATTTTTGTGTTGCACTTTGTTACAAATGTTGAGTAATTAAAAAGAACAAGAAGTATCAGTTTATGGCTTTCTCAGAGGAATTATAAGGCTGCAACCTCCATCCCTCATAAAGAGATCACACTGACAATAAAGCACATCGAGGACGTTTTAACAGAAAGGACTGTACATCATCAGGAAACCTCATAGAAGCACCCTCCAGTACAGTTAACAGCTGGAATCAATCCACAATCACAAACTAACAGGTACATCAAAATGTCAACACTATTCTGGTTTCAAAGTACAAATTTCTTCCACGATATAATGACCCCAAAATTCCTCCTGGAGATTTTGAATGAAAACAAATTTGCAAAGAAAAAAAACACTTGCCCAACCAGCAATGTTCTAAGCACATGGGCCCAAGCAGCGTTTCTGGGTGGGGGGTCAATTTCCTCTTCTTTTATAACCCCATTCTCCTCCCCTAGATGTGGGTTCCGCTCCCAGAAGCACGGAGGTGGTGCACTGCCAAGTGGTAATTTCCACGTGACTGCAGTCAATCAATGTTGATCACTGAAGGCATTACACCTGCTGACCTGGCACTTAGGCAAAACTGTCCAGCAGTGGTTACTGGACAGTTATCCAGTGCTAGTAATCCCCTTAGCTACAAGTGCACTGAAATCAATTGTAGCTTCATTACTGTTGTTCCAGCTGAGATCAGATAAATGAGCACAAACTGGTGACCTTAAAGGGCCTTTCCTTGTCTGTGTGGCTCAGCTCCATATTGTGGTTCCCAAATGAGCCATTAGGAAAAGAGAACTTTAATTTTATTGCAGCAAATGTCAAATAGTCAGGCCACGTTGCAGTGTCATCATATGACATCTATCTTAGAACTCGATTACTTCCAGTGGCCCTAAAAGTTAATTGAGATGGTGCCAATGTTACAAGTCATGCTGAAAACCATCTTGATGGGAGGGTTTTCTCTATCTTGCCACAGGCAGTGGAGCTGGGCACCAACCTAACCAGCCTTTACTGAATGCACTGTGTGTGTAGTCATGGGATCCAACTAAATAAAATTTGCATTTATATGTGCCTTTCAGCACCTCAGGATGCCCCCGAAGCACCTTACAGCCACCTTACTCTGTAACATAGGCACCAGTGTAATGCAGGAAACGCAGCAGCTAATTTGCACACAGCAAGCTCCCACAAGCATCAGTGAAACAATCACTGGATAATCTGTTTTAATGACTTTGATTTGATGGATAAGTATTGGCCAGAACACTGCAGATAACTCATCTTTGAAAGAGTACCACAGGACCTTTTCTGACCACCTGTCAGCAGGTGGAGCCTCAGTTGAAAGAGTACATAATCCGTCCACACAGGGCCAGTGCTCGTAGCCAAGAGGAATTGATTTGATGCAACATAAACCAGTCGTCAATTAGCAGATCTGAACTAGTATCCGGGCGGCCTGCCACTTGATTCAGTCTTCCTGCAATGGGGAAGTCAACAATTTCATCATTGGTAAGTGAAAGAGTGGTTCAATGATAATCTCCAGCTGGGGAGGAACCCTTTCTGGCAGCACTCACGTGCACAGTTATGAAAACATTGAATCAACTTGTAGTGTCGAACTTGAAGGGTAGATGTTGAAAGGCTGTTTCCCTTCGATAGGGAGTCTAGAATTAGAAGGACAATTCTCTGGAAAAGGGGTCAGCCATTTTGGACTGAGATGAGGAGGAGGAATTTCTTCACTCAGAGGGTTGTGAATCTTTGGAATTCTCTACCCCAGAGGGCTGTGGAGGCTCATTAGTTAAATATAATCAAGGACGACATCAATGGACTTTGGGGAATCAAGGGACATGGGGAGGGGATGAGAAAGTGGAATTTATGTTGAAGATCAGCCATGATCTTATCGAATGGCGGAGCAGGCTCAGGGGCTGTATGGCCTACTCTTGCTCCTATTTCTTACGTTCTTATATTCTTATGCTCATATCGTGGATGGCCTGTGGCATTGCTTACAGAAAGCTGGAGGATTTTTTAAAAATAAAATCAACTGGAGGATTATATCCCAGTTTATTGTTAGGCTGCTAAAGTGCAGCAGTGTAAGTTGTCCCTTTAAAGTCACAAGACGGAGTATGATCAGGCACATCCTGATGACAATTAGAGGCTCATGATTAGCTTCGCTTTCACGATTTGCATATTTTATTTGCAAAAGAAACAACAGTTGTGATTTCTGGATGCTGCATCTAAAAAGTGTGATGTCAAAAGTGTGGAAATAGACTGTAGGTGCGTGTCCTTTTTTAAGTAGGGGCTCTGAGCATCATTAACTCTTGAAAAGAATACTGATTGCAGGCCTGTCTACAGATCCGAACTCTGGCTTTTTTATTGGCAGATTAAACAATGTGGAATTGGTATGTTCTCAGTGAGAGGAACCTGAAAAACAGAGCAAATTTGCCCAGGTTAGGTTTTACTGATTTGGCCTGTTTGACTTGTGTGGGCCTGGGCGTGTAAAGTCCCTGGCTCCCAGCCTTTGCAGCCCACAAGAACAAAAGCTTTCACACCTCCACAGTGGAAAATTATTGTTGAGGCCTCAGTAGTGACAACTCATGACTATTATTTTTGGACGTCAGATTCTTCCAATGGTTGCAGTACAAGGGGGCAGGTCCAAAGAGCGACGTGAGATCCTGTTTAATGTTGGCACATTTCTACTAGAAGCAACTCAGTAATGTAGCAGGATTATGTTACTATTTCATATTGTTACTAGGCTATCAGGAGAGCAGTGCTCGAATGAACCACAAAAACCAGTCTTGCTCGTTTGCTTCCACCCACTGGACCTTTTGAAGGCTTAATGTACCATTTTGCAACTGTGTTCAACAATGGACCTTTGAAGATTTGGCTCCAGGGCACCAATAGAGGCACAGAGTTGGCAGCAGAAGTGCCTTGTAGCAGAGCAGCAAATTCATGCCACATCATCCCTAAACTGATTTTTAACATGAACCTCCCTTCATACATAGAACATCTCAGGATTATCAGCATCAAGAAAGAATGTGAGCTAGGCAAGAGAGTTTAGCTGCAAATAATCTGCTTATATCAGGACTTCTGTAAATCAGAAGATGGACACAGGCAGCCAACTGTCAAATCTACCGATATTCTTAATTGTTCATCACCTTAATAAAAAAAAGACGACAATAGATGCTGATGGATTTGGCAAAAAGAGCACAAATTTGCATTGCAGAATGTGTTTGTGGCTGTTTTCTGTGGTCAAAACCATTTTCAATATCAGGGTGGAAGTTTCTGTCAGCTAGCAATGGTAGAAGAGCATAACTGGCCTGTATGGCTACACTGAATCCTTAGCCTGCATGTGGCCAGTGCCACAATGGCAGATCCCATGGCATGTGCCTCTGTTAAGAAGGGTCTATCTTTGCCAGGAACTTCATTTCCTTCAGAAGCACCCAATGGAAGTACTTTCAGAGGAGGGTTTTTAGTAATGACAGCTCTAATACTGGATACTTTACATGACAGGGTTGTCTCAGTTGGTGCATCTGGTACTGGAGACAAAACAGGAAATGGAGAGTAGGGCCCATTAGGGACCAAGGGGGCAATCTATGGGACATCGGTAGAGTGTTGAACGAACACTTCACATCCATCCTCACCCAAGAGAATGAGGGTGAAGATATGGAACTCGGGGAGAGAGACTGCGAGGTTCTTGAGCAAATTGATACAGGGAGTGGCAAGGTATTGGAGGTGTTGGCAGGCTTAAAAGTGGACAAATCTCCAGGTCCGGATGATTTGTCCCAGACAGCTGAAGGAGGCAAGGGAGGAGATCGCAGGGGCTCTGACCCAAATTTTTAATTTCTCTCTGGCCACGGGGGAGGTGCCAGAGGATTGGAGAACAGCTAATGTGGTTCCGCTATTGAAGAAGGGTTATAGAGATAAGCCAGGGAACTACAGGCCAGTGAGTCTCACGTCAGTGGTAGGGAAACTATTGGAGAAAATTCTGAAGGACAGAACCTATCTCCACTTGGAGAGGCAAGGTTCAATCAGGGATAGTCAGCATGGCTTTGACAGAGGGAGGTCATGCCTAACAAATTTGATTGAATTTTTTGAGGTGGTGACCAGGTGTGTAGATGAGGGTAGTGCAGTTGATGTAGTTTATATGGATTTCAGCAAAGCCTTTGACAAGGTCCCACATGGGAGACTTATAAAGAAGGCAAATGCACATGGGATACAGGGTAATTTGATAAAGGGAATTCAAAAGTGGCTTAGTTGTAGGAGACAGAGGGTGATGACAGAAGGTTGCTTTAGTGACTGGAAGCCAGTGTCCAGTGGCGTACCACAGGGATCTGTGCTGGGTCCCCTATTATTCGTCATTTATATAAACGTAATAGATGACTAAGTCGGGGGTAGGATTAGTAAGTTTGCGGATGACACAAATATTGGCCAGGTGGTTAACAGTGAGGTTGACTGTCTTGGGCTACAGGAGGATATAGGCAGGATGGTCAAATGGGCAGAAAAGTGGCAGATGGAATTTAACCCTGAAAAGTGTGAGGTGATATGCTTTGGAAGGAGTAATTTCACATGGAAGTATTCAATGAACAGCATGACACTAGGAAGTTCTGAGAAACAAAGGGACCTTGGCGTGTGTGTCCATCGATCTCTGAAGGTGGAGGGGCATGTTAGTGGGATGGTGAAAAAGGCATATGGGACACTTGCCTTTATCAATCGAGGCATAGATTACAAAAATAGGGAGGTCATGTTGGAGTTGTATAGAACCTTAGTGAGGCCACAGCTGGAGTACTGTGTGCAGTTCTGGTCGCCACATTATAGGAAGGATGTGATTGCACTGGAGGGGGTGCAGAGGACATTCACCAGGATGTTGCCTGGGATGAAACATTTAAGTTACGAAGAGAGGTTGGATAGACTTGGGTTGTTTTCGTTGGAGCAGAGAAGACTGCGGGGTGACCTGATCGAGGTGTACAAGATTATGAGGGGCATGGACAGGGTGGATAGGGAGCAGCTGTTCCCCTTGGTTGAAGCGTCAGTCACGAGGGGACACACGTTCAAAGTGAGGGGCAGGAGGTTTAGGGGGATGTGAGGAAAAACTTTTTAACCCAGGGGGTGGTGACGGTCTGGAATGCGCTGCCTGGGAGGGTGGTGGAGGCGGGTTGCCTCACATCCTTTAAAAAGTAGCTGGATGAGCACTTGGCATGTCATAACATTCAAGGCTATGGGCCAAGTGCTGGTAAATGGGATTAGGTAGGTAGGTCAGGTGTTTCTCACATGTCAATGCAGACTCGATGGGCCGAAGGGCTTCTTCTGCACTGTGATTCTGTGATTCTGGAGGGTAACACTGCACCTAGTGAAGTGGTCATTCATAGTTTTACATAATACAATTAAAGAGCAAAAAGGTCACCTACATTAACCACCCGAATCCAAGAAATTTGTTACAATTTTATGATACCTGCTACAAAATATAATGGGCACCATTCCTCGAATGGCACGATTGGCTTGGTGCTGCCCGCTGTGGAACTGGATCATACAGACCAGTAGTCTCAATTCTTGGTCAATGCTCATCTAAATCATAACCATAATCAGAACACTCCTTTGAAATTTGTTAGCTCTTGGCTAATTAAGAGAAACATAGGCAGGGATTTTCCTCTTCAGATCAATAACCAAAATTCGTTGGACACAGACTAAGATCAGGTTCGACTGTAATGTCTCCTGTTGCCATATGATTTACCAGTACTCATCATTCAGGCTGGCACATGACAAATGGATAACAAGATAACAAAGACAGCTCACACCTATGGAACCGAACAAGTTAGTGCCTTTACAAGAATGGTTCCAGGGATGAGAAACTTCAGCTATGAGGATAGATTGGAGGAGATTTGATAGAGATGTTCAAAATCATGAGGGGGCTGGATAGAGTGGATAGGGAGAAGCTGTTCCTGCTCGTAAAAGGATCTAGAATGAAAGGGCACAGATTTAACGTGATTTGCAAAAGAAGCAAATGTGACGTGAGAAAAAACTTTTTCACACAACGAGTGGTTTGGGTCTGGAATGCGCTGCCTGGAGGTGTGGTGGAGGCAGGTTCAATCAAGGCATTCAAGAGGGCATTGGGTGATTATTTGAATAAAACAATGTGCAGTGGTATGGGGAAAAGGCAGGGCAATGGCACTAGGTCATAACACTCATTTCGAGAGCCGGAGCAGACGTGATGGTCCAAATGGCCTCCTTTGCACTGCAACAATTCTGTGATTCTGTGCACGTGGTGGTCTTTTGCTGCCCTATTATGAGGGGTTTTGATAGAACAGATAGGAAGAAGCTGTTTGAACTGGCAGGAAGATCAGTTACCAGATTTAAGGTAATTGGTAAACAAACCTGAGGAAAGATGACGAGAATTTTTCTTTTGGAAAAAAAAAATGCAGTCAGTTGTTGTGATCTGGAATGCACCATCTGAAAGAGTGGTGGAAATTGATTAAATAATAACGTTCAAAAGGGAATTGGATAAATAGTTGAAAAGGAAAAAGCTGCAGCACTGTGGAGAAAGGGCAGGGGGAGTTGGACTATCTTAGATAGCTCGTTCAAAGAGTCAGAATGGCCTCCTTCTGTGCTACATGATTCTATTTGTATATTTATCTGTAACTCCAATGTACCTGGTATACCTTGGTATATATTTTTTAGGAGTTATGAATATGAAGTAAAATTCCACATTCGAATTTTTTGGTGTCATCCACTACAGGTATTAACAGGCAGCACATTCCACTTTACTGACATAAAATAAGATCCAAAGAGAATTTGTAACTTTGATGGAATCAGTGCAAAACTAGATGAAAATATCAACCATGACCCAATCCCATCAATTCATTAATTAAACTAAAAATAATAAAAGGTTAATACAGTGGAAATTGAGATCAGGGATTGGAGGAGATGGTGGTGTAGTGGTAATGTCACCTAGACCAGTAATTAGAGGCAAGGCTAATTCTCTGGGGACATAAGTTCCAATCCCACGACTGTAGTTGGTGGAATTCAACTGCAGTTAATAAAAAATAAATCAGGAATTGAAAGCTAGTCTCAGTAACAATGATCATGAAACTTCAATAATAGTTATAAATCTTATCTGGTTCACTATTGCCTTTTAGGAAAGGAAATCTGACATCCTTACCTGGTCACTTCAGCATGGGGAATAAATGGTGGTCTTGCCAGTGACGCCCACATCCCATGACAGAATAGTTTTTTTTTTCAAAAGTGCATAGAGAAAGAGGCAATGCAGAACTCAGCAACAGGGCTCAGAAATTCCTAGGCTCCATCTCCAGTCTGTGCCAAGTTAGCTGACTTGTCAGCAATAACATGCTCAGTTTGGGTTCCGCCAGGGCCACTCAGCTCCCGACGTCATTACAGCCTTGGTTCAAACATGGACAAAAGAGCTGAACTCAAGAAGTGATGTGTGAGTGACTGCCCTTGATATCAAGGCAGCATTTGACCAAGTGTGGCATCAAGGAGCCCTAGCAAAACTGGAGTCAATGGGAATCGCGGGAAAACTCTCCGCCAGTTGGAGTCATACCTGATACAAAAGAAGATGGTTGTGGTTGTTGGAGGTCAATCATCTCAGTCCCAGGACATTGCTGCAGGAGTCCCCCAGGGTAGTGTCCTAGGCCCAACTATCTTCAGCTGCTTCATCAATGACCTTCCTTCCATCATAAGGTCAGAAGTGGGGATGTTCGCTGATCACTTCACAATGTTCAGCACCATTCGCGACTCCCCAGATACTGAAGTAGTCTGTGTCTATATAGAGCAAGACCTGGACAATGTTCAGGATTGGGCTGTTAAGGACAAGTTACATTCGTGCCATGCAAGTGTCAGGCAATGACCATCTTCAGGAGGTAAGGGTCTAACCGTCTCCCCTTGACGTTTAATGGTATAACCATCATTGAATCCGCCATTATCAACATCCTGGGAGTTACCATTAACCAGAAACTGAACTGCACCAGCCATATAAATACTGCGGCTACAAGAGCAGGTCAGAGGCTGAGAATTCTGTGGTGAATAACTCATCTCCTGAGTCCCCAAAGTCCATCCACCATCTACAAGGCACAAGTCAGGAGTGTGATGGAATACTCTCCACTTGCCTGGATGAGTGCAACTCCAACAACACTCAAGAAGCTTGACACTATCCTGTACAAAGCAGCTGCTTGATTGGCACCCCATCCACAAACATTTACTCACCTCCAACACCGACGCACAGTAGCAGCAGTGTATACCATCTATAAGATGCACTGCAGCAACACACCAAGGTTCCTTCGACAGAGCCTTCCAAACCTGCGACCTCTACCAACCAGAAGGACAAGGGCAGCATATGCCTGGGAACACAGCCACCTTCAAGTTCCCCTCCAAGCCACACACCATCCTTCCTTGGAACTATATTGCCATTCCTTCACTATTGCTGGGTCAAAATCCTGCAACTCCCTTCCTAATAGCCCTGTGGGTGTACCTACACCGCATGGACTGCAGCAGTTCAAGAAGGCAGCTCACCATTATCTTCTCAAGGGCATTTAGGGATGGGCAATAAATGCTGGCTGAGCCAGCAACGCCCACATCCCATGAACTGAATAAATAAAAAGCTCTAATTTAGTAGTAGTAGCATTTGCTTTCCAGTCAGTCGGCTGTGGGTTCAAGCCCCACTCAAGAGACTGAAGCACCAAATCTAGCCTGATGCTGATCAAGTGCTACATAATCAGAGATATCTTCTGACTAGATGTTAAACTAAACATCCCATCTGCCCTCTCAGGTGGATGGAAAAGATCCCGTGGCATTATTTTGAAAAAGAGCAGGAGAGTTCTCCCCAGTATCCTGGCCAATATTTATCCCTCAACCAAAATCACTAAAATTTTATGATATCTCTCTCTGTATCGCACTGCTGTTTGTGTGCACAAATTGGCAGCAACATTCCCTACATTACAACAGTGACTACACTTCAAATAAAAGGTGCCTTGTTGGTTATGAAACACTGAGACATCCTGGGGTCAGGGAAGGGGCCGTACAAATGCTGAAGCACCACAATTGGCTTCAACTCCCCTTGAGCAGGGAAAAGAGAAATCATCGAAGGTCAGAGTGCAATGATCCCTGATGTGGGGTTACCTGGATACGAACAGGAGATTGAGAATGGGCTTACAACTCTCCATTTCAAGTAGCTTCCTGACCCACAGGTTCAGCCTCGAAAAACGGCCAGCAGGGTGAGATACCAGGTGATCATTTCTCCATTGTGCACCCCCGTCACAAACAGCACCCCAGCAAATTATCAGCATTTTCTAAACAGGGGGCATATAATTGTTCAAAAAATGAAAGTGATCAGAAATTGTGCAGAAATCCAAACAAAACGCGACATTAAAAAAGGTTGCAACTTACTGAAAAGTGTGTCTCAAAGTATAGTGTCACTTAGTATCCCCAGCTGACCCTGCTAATCACATCTCATATCTGATTCAGGAGTCTTCCTCCCCTCCGGGGGGGAATCTGGCAAGTTTTCATCGCGACATTGCCCCTTTAAATATGGGCTTAGCTGGATTCTGCAATGCTCGGTTAGCCCTGGCTGTAAAACATTTGCCTCACAAGATATATTTAGGTTATGGTGGGGTTACCTTTGTTCCCGACCCCACCCCCAATTCAATGCGTCAGATTACCAGGGATCTCTGGGCAACGACTCTTCACCCCAAAAAGACGGCGTTTTAAAGTGCCCCTCCAGTTAGATTTTGTTTAGTAAATATTGTACAACGAGCTGATACAAATGACATTTACAAACGACATGGGTGAAAAAAGCATGACACTTGCATGTGACAGTACCCGGCCTTCCTTTGTAAATCGAAACCCCTTTAAGACTGGGCAATTCAGGGGAACACGGAGGCATTAGCCGAACTTTACCTGGATTTCTTCAAAGGATTCCTCGATGTTGGTGACATGGTGCTGTTCGTGTAGAGCAGGCTCGTCACAAAAGAAACACACCAGGCATTTGTCATTCAGGCAGAACAGCTTGACTTTATCATGGTCCTTACAGGGAAACGAGTTCCTCTGGGCTTGCAGGATGGCGTCCAGGGGGAAAGCGCTGTACCTCTCCACGATGTTAGACAGCTTGAGGCTGGGGGAGAGTAAAGGGTCCCTGAAGATCCTCCTGCACTCGGGACAGTCCCTGGAGCTGTGATCCTGTCTGTTCCAATGTTCAGTGATACACTTCCTACAGAAATAATGCTCACAGCCAAAGCTCACGGGATCCTGGTAGATGCTCAGGCAGATGGAGCAAAGCAACTCGTCTTTGAGACCGCAAGCCATAAGAGCACAAAGGGTGGCGGCTGGTTTATTCGACCCGTCTGCAAGTGAGGATCTGCTCTCCCTCTATCCCGGTCTGGTATCAATTTCTCTCCGCGCGATCCTCCTCACTGCTGATCAATTTCATTCCAGGAAGTGTTCCTGTGGGAAGCACCAAACTGCTACCTGAAGCAGAGAAGAGGGGGGTGAGGTGGGGAAGCCAGCTCTTCAGCCTTAAGCACCCCCACGACATCCTCTTGCATCATCTCAGGCTCGAATTGTAAACTTCATCAAGCCAGATACAGTTCCCCTTTCCAGCCGGACGAAATGCGCTGGAAGGTTAAACTCCCGCGGCTTTTTCTTCGGTTGCGTTTCCCTCTCCCCCAAGGAAGTGGTTGCGTCTCGATTGTGTTATTGTGTTACATTAATGTTGCAATCGGATTCGCTACCTCCAAAAAAAAAGGAGAAATAATTCTTCAACCGGGTCCGAGCCCAGACTGCGAATGTGCGGCTGACTCGATGACTCCACACTCTTGGAGTCCCCGCTTCCCAGTTTGGAAGCCCCAGGAACAATACGATAGGATCTCCTCGGATCAACTAACTTTGCCGATTTTTTTTACTCTTGCCTCTTGCGAGAAAAAAATCTCAAAACAGGGGTTGCCCATCCGCTGCTTCCGAACTCCCAAGGAGCATTCTTCATGATGATGCCAAATAGTGAGTGCTGGCTTGCAATTCGACTGTGAAGGCATCACAGCCCAGTTCCATCACACTCCTACAAAAGCAAAAAACTGCGGATGCTGGAAATCTGAAATAAAAACAGAAAATGCCGGAAAACCCCAGCTTTGAGTCCGTATGACCCTTTTTCAGAGCCCATACAGAGTCATACGGATTCGAAGCATTAACTCTCACAGATGCTGTCAGACCTGCTGAGTTTTTGCAGCATTTTCTGTTTTTATTGCAATCATACTCCCGTTTGATGAGTCTCTGAAGCCAGCATTTAACCCCTGGTCTGACTTCTATTAGAACAGTTTAATACCATCCCCCAAAAAAAACATGCAGCTGGAAAACAATAGAGTATGGAAGGACGTGATATATTTAAAATAATTCCCAAATAGCTAAGACATGTCCAATACTCTCAATTTGAAGAAGAATTACCTGCTGTAGTTCTAAATTTACTTTTTACTAGTTTGAACCTGTGTCTCTTTGGCAATTTAATTTTAGGTAATACTCTGAGTTTATTTTTCCCATTCCCTTAAGAATCTACCATGTATTATCTCAGTTGCTTCCTTGAGATCAATCCCATGGCACTTGAGAATTTCCCTTATTCCTTAATGACCAGATGGCCACAGTATTCAACATGCAATGTGACAAGGACACTACAAAGTTTGATCACTGACTCAGCTGATTAATATTTTATTTAAATATTTTCATCCTAAATTGGCTGGAGATATTCCTGACTGATAGCCCACAAAAGGAGACCAGGTTTGGACAGTGAGGTTTTAATATAGAACATCATGACCCTTCTTATCTAAGAGGCACATTTTACAAGCTATAAACATTAATTACTTTGCCCAGCAGGATTTCTTGCCATATAAAGTGTATGTTTTCCTATGGGTAAAAGCAGATAACAAGCAGGAAGTCTGAGTTGCTGCGGCAACATGCACATGCACGTTGTAGTCCGGAGCTACAGATAGTGATGATAGAGACTCCAATGTTCCTTCCATCACATGGCTGACCAGGAATCTCTCTCACTCTTACTGCCTGCTATTGAAGTGCAGTGGAAGGATTTGCAGGTACTCAACCTGTTTGGCCACATAAGGAATACACCTTCCTTAGCCATTAAGTCCTGGAGTGGGACTTGAACTCAGAGTTTCTGGCTTAGAGGCAGGGACGCTACTTATTGTGTCACAAGACCTCCTATAATACGCTGTTCCCCATGCTAAAAGCAGGATGTAGCAGAGACACAGAGTTAGGGAAGTTTGTTAGTTCAATCCCTAGTCTGTGCTGAGTTGGCTAAGCGGCAGAAAATATGCTGCATTTGGCCTCAGTATCCTCAGGTGAGGGATTGGAAGTGTTAACTACGGTTTCCATTCCTGTCAGCTCCTGAATGGCTACATGGAATTGTTTGAGCAGTGGATAGAGCTGATACCTCACCCCTCCCCCCGCCACCCCCAACCCCTGCCATCCCAAAAGGCTGATCTCTGTGCTCTGGAACATCCATGTAGTTCATACTAATAATTAGTCACTAGCCATGGAAAGCTTCTCATGGTCTAATAGCCACCACATACTGGCAACATTATACCACCAAGACACCCAGCAGAGACTAACACATACAAGTTGTCCCTGGAGCCCAACCCTGCATTATTTTACAAACATACGAATTAGGAGCAGGAGTAGGCCACGGCCCCTCGAGCCTGCCCCACCTTTTAATAAGATCATGGCTGAACTGAATGTAACCTCAACCCCACATTCCTGCCTACCACCCGATAACCTTTCCATCCTATGATAATCATGAATCTATCTAGCTTTGCCTTAAAAATATTCAAAAGCTCTGCTTCCACTACCTTTTGAGGAAGAGAGTTCCAAAGACCCACAACCCTCCAAGAGAAAAAAATTCTCCTCATCTCTGTCTTAAATGGGCGACCCCTTATTTTTAAACCGTGACCCCTCGTTCGAGCTTCTCCCACAAGAGGAAACATCCTCTCCATATCCAACCTGTCAAAATCCCTCAGGATCTTAAAGGTTTCAATTAAGTCACCTCTTACTCTTCTAAATTCCAGTGGATACAAGCCTAACCAGTCCCTCATAAGACAACCCGCCCATTCCTGGTTTTAGTCTAGTAAACCTTCTCTGAACTGCTTCTAACACATTTGCATCTTTCTTTAAATAAGGGGACCAGTACTGTACTCAATACTCCAGATGTGGTCTCACCAATGCCCTGTACAACTGAAGCATAGCCTCCCTACTTTTGTAATCAATTCCCCTCACAGTCAATGATAACATTCTATTAGTTTTCCTAATTACCTGCTGTACCTGCATACTGGCCGTTTGTGATTCGTGCACTAGGACACTCAGATCCCTCTGAATCTCAGAGCTCTGCCATCTCACCATTTAGATAATAAGCTTCCTTTTGTATTTTTCCTGCCAAAATGAATGATTTCACATTTGCCCACATTATACTCCATTTGCCAGCTCTTTAACCTAGCTATATCTTTTTGTATAAAAGTAAAATACTGCGGATGCTGGAAATCTGAAACAAAAACAAAAATTGCTGGAAAAACTCAGCAGGCCTGGCAGCATCTGTGGAGAGAAAGACAGAGTTAACGTTTCGAGCCCGTATGACTCTTCATCATATATCTTTTTGTAGCCTCCTTATGTACTCTTCACGATTTACTTTTCTACCTATCTTTGTGTGGTCAGCAAATTTAGCAAAATTCCTTCGTCACCTTCGTCCAAGTTATTTATATAAATTGTAAAAAGTTGAGGCCCCTGCACTCATCCCTAAGGCACACCACTTATCACAGCTTGTCAACCAGAAAAAAGACCCATTTATGCCAACTCTCTGCTTCCTGTTAGTTAGCCGATCTTCTATCCATGCCAATAAGTTACCCCCTAAACCATGAGCTTTTATTTATTTTTAAGGGAAATGAAGTGCCAGGGATCTTAGCACTGGGCTGGGCACCACCAAAGTTGGAAAAACCAGGAGAAAAAACAAGGTAAATCAGACAATAATGGTTAGGTATTATCAACCTCAAGTTTTGGTGCCACTCTTGGCTCAATATTAGCACTTTCATCTCTGAATCAGAAGATCTTGGGTTCAATTCCCACTCTAGAGACTGAGGGAGTGCTGCCTTGTTGGAGATGTCTTCTATTGGATGAGATGTCTGCCTTTCAGGTGGATGCAAGACAATCCATGGCACTATTCGGTGAAAAAGAGTTCTCCTGGTATCCTGGCCAAAACTTATCCCTCAAGCAATGTCACTAAAACAGGTTACCCTGGTCATTAATGTCATTGCTGTTGGTGAGATACTCAGTTCTGGTATCATCCTTGTAAATCTTTTTTGCACCTTTTCTTTTTTATAATATGAAGAACTGTTCTTGAACTGTTGAATTGTTCTCAACTGTTTACAATAGTCTAAGTGCGCCTAACTAATGTTCTATAAAAGTTTGACATAAGATCTCAGCTCTCCCATTCCTTCTGGAAGTGAATCCCAGTGCTTTGTTTTTATTATGTGCTTATTAGCCTGTGTAACTACTTTTAGTAAAATTGTGCTTCTGTACTCCTTCATCCCTTTGCTCCTCTACCCTATTTACACTCATAATGATGTAAAGATCTATCTCCTTGTGAAATGGAGGCTTTTCTCACTTTGCATTTGATATTTGGATCCCCATGGACTAAGTGCAGAAATACATTTGCAGAATCTTAGCTGCAAATGCACTGTCCAACTCCAATTCTCATCTCTCTGCGACTTCTCTATTTTGAAATCAAGGAAGAGGTTTTCCACTCCAGTGTTCTTGATGCGTTTTAGGAAATTGCATATCTCCAGCCCATTAATTTTAACAGAGAGAAAATCATTGGGGTTTGTCTTTTCTTGATATGGTCTCCTGGCACGTGCCAGCAGCATCAATGAGGAAATTCCACCCTTACGACTCATTGTAGTATCTCTTAATCATTCTTTCCCTGGACTCTATAGAAGTATAGAAAACCTCACATCTTCAGTCTTCCTCCCAAAAACTTCAGGCCTGACCTAACAATTGTAATTTCATTTATTATTATTCCCTTCTCCCAAAAAAACCTCCTGATTGTATTCCTTGTAAAGAGAAAGAGGCATTTATCGACTTTTCTGTCCAATTCTACCACCATTGGATTATTCAAAGTAGAACATTGTCCCTTGGGAATACGAGGAGCTGGTTACCTATGGGTTGCATGCGGAATAAAGTTCCACCATATCATCCAAACTAACACTCAGAACAGATATAGCATGGGTTAAATATTTGGTAAAATGCCTTATAAAATGTTCCATCAAGCACTTCCAATGTGAAGATGCTGTTTAGTGTTCCCTCTTCTCTTCTCTCATCAAGGATTTTCAAGTTAGAAACTAATAAATGCTTCTCCACAATACTCATCAAACATGAACTGGTGGACCATGGAGTGGGGTGTGTATATATTATGATGTACAAGACACTGCCATTGTGCGGAGCAATGTCATTTTTCTTGTCCATTATTTTTCGTATGCTTATGTGTAACATTCCCAGGTCAGACACTGCATAATCTGAATGCAAAATAAAACTCCTCAGCTCAGCCCGAACAATCATCTTAAAACCATTAGCTGCTGCACAATTTTTGACACAAATAACTCTTGAAATGTTGCTGAATAGTAACACTAGGTTAGCATCAATATGTGGCAAATTATGGATGTTTTTCCTGCTATAGGTCTGTAGACATTAGAAACGGCACTGTGGGTGTACCTACACCAGATGGACTGCAGCGTTTCCATATGGTGGCTCAGCACCACCTTCTCAAGGGCAATTAGGGATGGGAAATAAATGCTGGTCTTGCCAAATGCCCAATGAATGAATAAAATAAAGTCCACTTGTAAGGGTCATGGCTGGTTGATGTAGGGAAGAAGTAATCTCCCTTGCTCCTCAAAGTATCTCTTACTTTTTACATAAATCATCAGAACTCCTCATTTAGATTTCAGGCATAAATCACTGTTGAGTATCGTTATTTTATAAATAAGCTTTCTGAACTCTCCTCCCCAATTAGACTCTGGTCTCTCTAACTCACTCCTAGATAGACATTGTCTTTGGTCACCACCATAAATTGTCACATTTTTATGGTGATATAAAGGCACCAATCACTCATAAGGGATTATATAAACATGTTGTGGGTTCATTTATTTAAACTTGGCACATGGAAACAATTATACAAAGGCTGATAGCTTGAAGACATCAGTAGCACAGCTGTGTGTGTGTGTGTGTGTGTGCGCATCTGCTCAAAAGCAAAAGTGAAACTAATACTGGATCACATGACACACTTCCCTTCTAGTGATGTCATGCTGCTATCCCTTAAAGGCATATTACAACATCTCTGTTTCTTTTTAAAAATTCTTCCTCCCCTCTACCAATGAAATAGAACTATTTACAGTACATGTTCATGTTTAGTTACCATTACATAAGTGTATAGAACTGATGAATCTATGAGTCTCTAAAGTGTAGAGGTAATTTGCTGGTATGCCAAGATCTTGTAATGGTAACCTTATCTGGAGGTTTCTTTAATTTCTCACAGTGATCTGTCGGATTGTCATTCTTGGATGTTGTTTCTGGTTGCATTTGGGATCTTGTCCTAGATGCAGTAGGACTGTACAGTGGTTGAGGAGTTGGAATGGATCTGATTTGTCTTTGGTTATGGCTCAGCATTGCGCCTTTGTGTGCAATCACTTCACAGGATCTTGGTTCCGAAAAAAATCCTTGCCACTTTGGCTAGTTGTCACATACCTTCTGTGAGATTCTGGTTGCAAACATGTTGTCCCAACTGTAAACCTGGCAATTCTGTACTTGCTTGTTTATTGTGCATGTTGGTCATCTTCTCTCGCAGTTTTAAAAGTTGTTCTCTAGTTTCTGAGAGAGTAGAATGAGTAAGAGTGGGTAAATTGGTACACACTGGTCTGCTAAACATGAGCTCTGCTGGTGATGGAATAGTTGCACTTAAAGATGTTGCTCTCAGATGTAACATTGCAATGTGTAGATCTTGCTTGGCCTCTCTACACTTGAGAATTATGGACTTCACCATGTGAGTCATTTGTTCAGCTAGGCCGTTAGATCCCAGGTAATGAGAGAAGAAGCAGTGTGATTGATATTCCATTCTCACACATATCCTGAAATGGCTTACCAATAAATTATGGACTGTTATCCATAATAATCTCTTAAGGCACACCAAATAAACTGAAGGTAGCACTTGGATTGGGTGTGGAAGGTGTGCTCGGCATATTGTACAATTGTCAAATAATGGGGTACTTGGTAAAGTAGTCGACGAGGATGATGAAGTCGGTGCCATGGACATGAAAGAGGTCGGATATGATTTTGGAACAAGAATGGATAGGAACTTCATGTGGAATCAGTTGTTCTTTGTTCTGACTTGGCATATACTCTTGACATGCCTCACAATTCTTGACGATGACTACAATGTCAGTGTTCATACCCAGGCAATAGACTGTCTCTCTTGGCAATCTTCTTGACTGATCTATGCCCATGTGTGAATGCTGAAGTTGTTGAAGAATATCAGGTCACAAAGATTCCCATGTGATGACCTGCCTGCCTTTAACAGTGATTCCCGGGAGATGCCTCGCTCATCCTGATAAGGCCAAAATAGTCTCATGTGTTTGTGGACATGCTGAATTGAATCAGGCTGTCCTTCAATGATGGTTTCCATCAGTTTCTGTAGTGTGAATCTTTCGCCGTTTCTTCTTGTAACTGCCAGCATTTGCATTGCATAAAATGTATCAGATCAATTGATTGACTTGCATTCTCCTGCAAGCGTAACATTTCAGCTCCCTTGAAACTGCCAATTTTGTTGAAACATTCTGGGTTTTTTGATATTACATCATGAACTGAGGTGAAGGGGTAGTCTCAGAGATAAAAACAAAAAACTGCGGATGCTGGAAATCCAAAACAAAAACAGAATTACGTGGAAAAACTCAGCAGGTCTGGCAGCATCGACGGAGAAGAACAAAGTTGACGTTTTGAGTCCTCATGACCCTTCAACAGAACTAAGTAAAAATAGGAGATGGGTGCAATATAAGCTGGTTTAAGGTGGGGGTGGTGGGGGGGAGAGAAGTGGGGGTGGGTGGTTGTAGGGACAAGCAAGCAGTGATAGGGGCAGATAATCAAAAGATGTCACAGACAAAAGAACAAAGAGGTGTTGAAGGTGGTGATATTATCTAAAAGAATGTGCTAATTAAGAATGGATGGCAGGACACTCAAGGTACAGCTCTAGTGGGGGTGGGGTGAAATAAGACTAAAAGGGCATAAAAGGTATAGATTTAAAAATAATGGAAATAGGTGGGAAAAGAAAAGTCTATATAAATTATTGGAAAAAACAAAAGGGAGGGGGAAGAAACAGAAAGGGGGTGGGGATGGAGGAGGGAGTTCAAGATCTAAAGTTGTTGAACTCAATATTCAGTCTGGAAGGCTGTAAAGTGCCTAGTCGGAAGATGAGGTGCTGTTCCTCCAGTTTGCGTTGAGCTTCACTGGAACAATGCAGCAAGCCAAGGACAGACATGTGGGCAAGAGAGCAGGGTGGAGTGTTAAAATGGCAAGCGACAGGGAGGTCTGGGTCATTCTTGCAGACAGACCGCAGGTGTTCTGCAAAGCGGTCACCCAGTCTGCGTTTGGTCTCTCCAATGTAGAGGAAACCGCATTGGGAGCAACGAATGCAATAGACTAAGTAGGGGGAAATGCAAGTGAAATGCTGCTTCACTTGAAAGGAGTGTTTGGGCCCTTGGACGGTGAGGAGAGAGGAAGTGAAGGGGCAGGTGTTGCATATTTTGCGTATGCATGGGGAGGTGCCGTAGGTGGGGGTTGAGGAGTAGGGGGTGATGGAGGAGTGGACCAGGGTGTCACGGAGGGAACGATCCCTACGGAATGTCGCCGGGGGGGTGAAGGGAAGATGTGTTTGGTGGTGGCATCATGCTGGAGTTGGCGGAGGATGATCCTTTGATTGCGGAGGCTGGTGGGATGGTAAGTGAGGATGAGGGGGACCCTATCATGTTTCTGGGAGGGAAGAAAAGACATGAGGGCGGATGCGCGGGAGATGGGCCGGACACGGTTGAGGGCCCTGTCAACGACCATGGGTGGAAAACCTCGGTTAAGGAAGAAGGAGGACATGTCAGAGGAACTGTATTTGAAGGTAGCATCATCAGAACAGATGCGACAGAGGCGAAGGAACTGAGAGAATGGGATGGAGTCCTTACCGGAAGCGGGGTGTGAGGAGCTGTAGTCGAGGTAGCTGTGGGAGTCGTTGGGCTTGTAATGGATATTGGTGGAAAGTCTATCACCAGAAATTGACACAGAGAAGTCAAGGAAGGGAAGGGAAGTGTCAGAGATGGACCATGTGAAAATGATGGAGCGGTTAAAAAATTAATAAATTTTTCCAGGTCCCGACGAGAGCATGAAGCAGCACCGAAGTAATCATCAATGTACCGGAGAAAGAGTTGTGGGATGGGGCCGGAGTAGGACTGGAACAAGGAATGTTCCACATACCCCATAAAGAGACAGGCATAGCTGGGGCCCATGCGGGTACCCATAGCCACACCTTTTATTTGGAGGAAGTGAGAGGAGTTAAAGGAGAAATTGTTCAGTGTGAGAACAAGTTCAACCAGACGGAGGAGGGTAGTGGTGGATGGGGATTGTTTGGGCCTCTTTTTGAGGAAGAAGCTGAGAGCCCTCAGACCATCCTGGTGGGGGATGGAGGTGTAGAGGGATTGGACGTCCATGGTGAAGAGGAGGCGGTTGGGGCCAGGGAACTGGAAATTGTTGATGTGATGTAAGGTGTCAGAGGAATCACGGATGTAGGTGGGAAGGGACTGGACAAGGGGAGAGAGAAGGGAGTCAAGATAACGAGAAATGAGTTCCATGGGGTAGGAACAGGTTAACACGATCGGTCTGCCGGGACAGTCCTGTTTGTGGATTTTGGGTAGGAGGTAGAAGCGGGCCGTCCGAGGTTGGGCAACTATCAGGTTGGAAGCTGTGGGAGGAAGATCTCCAGAGGAGATGAGGTCAGTGACAGTCCTGGAAACAATGGCTTGATGTTCAGTGGTGGGGTTATGGTCCAGGGAGAGGTAGGAGGAAGTGTCTGCGAGTTGACGCTCAGCCTCCGCAAGGTAGAGGTCAGTGCGCCAGACAACAACAGCACCACCCTTGTCAGCGGGTTTGATGACAATGTTAGGGTTGGACCTGAGAGAACGGAGTCAGTAAGTTCAGAGAGAGACAGGTTAGAATGGGTGAGAGGAGCAGAGAAATTGAGACGACTAATGTCACGCCGACAGTTTTCAATGAAAAGATCAAGAGAAGGTAAGAATCCAGAGGGAGGGGTCGAGGTGGAGGGAGAATATTGGAGGTGGGTAAAAGGATCCATTGAACGGGGAGAGGACTCCTGCCCAAAGAAGTGAGCATGGAGACGAAGGCAGCGGAAGAAGAGTTCAGCATCGTGCCGAGCCCGAAATTCTTTGAGATGAGGGCGTAAGCGTATGAAACTAAGTCCTTTGCTGAACACTGAATGTTCAGCGTCGGAGAGGGGAAGGTCAGGGGTATAGTGGTCTCAGAGGTTGCTCTGCCATGTGAGGTCTGACTGATCCCATGGATTGTCACTAATGTGAGGTCACAGAATGCCAATAGACCTACAATCGCTGGGCCTTTAGTCTCCATGCTGTAGAACATACATGACACCCTGGAGGATTGATCATACTTGCACTCCAGGACTATGGAACCTGCACGTGGAATTAATGAACCGTTGTACACTGAAAGTCACGCAGTAGTAGGTTTTGCCATGACATTGCACATCTGTGGATACATGTCCTTTCGAAACAGAGGAATAGGATGTTAGCACTTCCCCAGTGTCAATCTTGGCCAATAATGAATAGTTGCCAATTTTCTTAGGGCAGATAATTTAAATCTTTGCAAACACTTCTGATGGTGTGACAGTATCTTTATTTTTCACAAACTTGGTAGTGTGAAACCTGTGTTCACCACTCACCGTCTCATCATTCATATCATCATCATTTTCTGGTTTGTCAATCATCTCATGTATATGTTTCTGACAGGATGCCGGAGAGCCATTCTTCTTGCCTGAAGGTACCTGATGTGTATGGTCTGTTTGGATTACTGCATGGCTCTTTGTAGCTGCATCAGCCTTTGCTCTAGTGCACTGCTGCTGCCAATGGCCCTTTCTGCCACATAACTTGCAGAATTGATGGAAAGCTGGGCATTTCCTTGGAGCATACAGAAGACCACACCTTCCACACTTCTTGCTAAGTTTAGATGTTCTAGTGAGTGCGTCAACAATTGGGGTGGTGCTTAGGACCTGTAAGCTTCATCGACCTGCGAGGATCACTTCATACTTCTGTCCATGCTTGAGTAGCTCTTTGATCCTATATGCTTTTGGCTTGTCTAGCAGATCTTCTGGAATGCTTCCATGGGAGTGGATGCGATCATCAACTGAACAATCCTGTCTGCTAGACCTGCGTTTGAAAAATCATAGTACGTATATTTTCTCTGCATCAGCTGACAAAGTGGTTTATGGATTCTGTAGGCTGTTGTCAAAATTACATGAACTCTAGTCGATGAATATGGAAGCTTAACTTGATCCTGAACTGGTCTTCCAATGTAGTCCATATCATTTTGGGATCTCTAGCTTTTCTTCTATTAATCCTGATGTATTCAGCCTGTGTAGACTTTCATTCCCATTGGTATGTGAATTTTTATGGCTTGCTTGTCTGGTTCAGACACACCTGAATCAAGAAACCATCGCTCTGTGCGCTGTTTAAACATTTTGAATTTGGACATTTGGTCAACTGCATCCCAATTCAATCTGGGGAATTTTGTGGACATTTTGATAATATCCCTTTGACATTCCTCCTTGTGTTATTCAATTTATTGTTCAGCAACTCCTGAAACCATCTTTCATAGTCTGTCCCAATTTTTATGATGGCTTTGTTTATTTTTTTTGTTTGACTCTCCCTCCCTTGCCTTTCCCGACTGAGTTAACCCTGTGTTGGTCCTCTCAGCGACTGTTCCACTCACGGAACTGACAAGCTATGCACTGCAATCTAACCACCACTAAGCACCATGTCATGTTGTTATAATGATAAAAACAGCAATTGCTCATTAGGGATTATGTAAACATGTTGTGGGTTCATGTCGTTAAACTAGGCACATGGGAACATTTATACAAAAATAGAAAGCTTGAAGACATCAACAGCAGAGCTGTCTGTGCTGTGGTCTGCTCAAATGCCAAAGTGAAACTGAGACTGGATCATTTGACACACTTCCCTTCCAGCAATGGCATTCTGCTATCACTTAAATGCATAGTACAACACAAACTCCAATCCCTCACCGCCTACTCCATCCCTCTCCCTGGCAACTGTCTAAGGCTGAACCAGACTGTTTGTGAACTTTATGTAATTTTTTTGGCCCCAAGCTGGGCTTCCGATCACATATTTGCACCATCACCAAGACCGCCTGATTCGATCTCTGTAGCATGGCCTGACTCCGCCCCTGCCTCAGTTCATCGGCTGTTGAAACCCTCATCTGAGCCTTTGTAATTGCTAGACTTGATTATTCTAATGCGCTCCAGGCTGGCCTCCCATGTTCTTCCCCCTTTAAACTTGAGGCCATCCAAAACCATGCTGCCCATGTCCTTACCTGCACAAAGTTCTGTTCACTTATCCTGTGCTTCCTGAGTTGCATTGGTTCCTGGTTCAGCAACACCTTGACTCTACAGTTCTCATCCATATTTCAATCTCTCCATGGTCTCATCCCTCCCTATCTCTGTGAACCCCTCCGTCACTACAGTCCTCTTAAATATCTAAGCTCTTTAATTATGGCCACTTGAGCATCCCTGATTTTAATCCTTCCACCATTGGCAGCTGCGCTTTCAGCTGCTGATGTCCTAAGCTCTGGAATTCCCTCCTAAACCTCTTCGCCTTCTCTACCTCACTTTCCCCCTTTAAGATGCTCCTTAAAACCTAACTGTTTGACCAAAACAATTACGCATCTGCTCATTCCTTTGTCAAAGAGATGGGGCCTGGAGAGATTTCAGGACACTGGAAGATTCTACCTGGCATGGTGGGAGAAGGAGTCACTGGAGTGGGCCTTGCTGCTGGAAGTCAATTCGAGGATTATCAGAAGACTGAGGGAAATTACTTTGACCGGACACTGGACGTTATGACTCAACAAAACAGGGAGAAGTGAGCCTGTTAGAAGCTGGGAGTAACTTTGGACTGGTGCCTGTAGAGACTAAGTTCTGTGGAGAGTGCAGTATAATGTATAAACACGATGTTGGATTTTCGGTCGCGTTAGGGAGTTAAGAGGGGATTATTTTTTTCTGTAGTTTAGTGTATTAGTTGCCGGCTATGTAAGTTTAGTTGATGTTGATTTCAATTTCATTGTTAAAGTAAAAGCCCGAAAACGTGAAATCTGATGCTTTGAGTCAGTCAATATTAGAATTCAAATCCCTTTCTAAAAGTTATCGATCTCAATGGGGATCATGGTTGGAGCTGAGACAAAGAATTCAGATTAAATTATGATGCTCTAGGTTAATATGAGAACATAAGAAATAGGAGCAGGAGTAGATCTTTGGCCCCTTGAGCCTGCTCCACCATTCAATTATATCATGGCTGATCTGATTGTGACTTTAACTCCACTTTCCTGTCTGCTCTCATGAACATTGACCTCCGTGTAGATCAGAAGCAAAGCTAAAATGTCAAAACCAAATTAAACTCATTACAAGATCAGATCCTGTAGAATACCTTTAAGGGTTTGAGGCTTATAAATAAAACACACTTTTTGTAAGGAGCTGATGGATGAGGCCTGGCCTCGAGGAGCTCAAGATAACATATCTGTCCATGTAGTGCATAGATAAGAGAGCTGATGGAATAGCTCCAAGGCCTGTGTGTTCTACAATCTCACTTCAGTGTCAATACTTTACCTGCTTGGGAGCATCTTTCATCTTGGCAATTCTTTTTCAGTGACATGGGGGAGCTAGAAGATGTTATACAATTAGCTTAACAATTTGATTAAACCACTAAACTGGGGTTCCCCTGATTACTCAGTTAGCAAATGCAATGCCCGATGTTTGAACTGAGCCACACACACCACATGAGGTGAAAGTTCATCACTCAGACCCGGGGAATGGCTTGGACGATGTGGTTGGTCTCGATGTCGCAGCAGCAGCGAGGGTAAAATGTCAACCAGCCTCTTGTTCCTGGTCACTGTCCAGTAATCGCTGCTGAAATATACCAATTTGCAGGCATTGACAAAGGCAGAAGTGGGTTTGAACGTAATGCATTCTCCTGGGCCCTCACATTCACAATGGTTGAACAAACTGCCAACACCTAACAATATAGGGCTGAAACATAAAGGATGGAAACATGATTGAGATAGAAGTTAGTGCCCATTGGTAGAAGAGGCGGTATAACTGGGGCAAAAAAGAATGTGCAGTCTACAATTCTGTTAAAAATGCTTCAGGTTCCCCAAAGCCTCGATCCCCAGGTCACAGGTATTTAAACTATAAATTCAAAGTTATAAATTGTGTGATCATGTTCCATGACATGCAACCCCTCATAGCAGCACTAGTGCCATTCTACAACCAGGCACTGGGAGCTAGGTTCCCCTGAGGTATAAAGCATCAGGACAGGGCTCAACATTATTTCATGCCTTTCAGATGATTAAGTCATTGACATGGGAATGTCTCCTTCAGCAGTTCAGTTTAAACACTACTGAATTTCCCCCAGTTGAAAGGAATAGAGATGTGACGTGACACAGTGTGGTGGACAATGAGAACATGGCATAGATGGCAAGACAAATTGGCCACTGAGTTCCAATGGTAGCTGCACTCCCCTGGAGCCACCACGTCAACGCCAGGAGCCCATCTTGGGTGTTGAAGGAAAATGTAAAAAGCCACTTTTACACACCACTGATCAAACAGTTCAGACCACCAATGTGGGAGGCCTGGGAGCAAGAAGCATGGTTGTCCTCTTAGTCACATGGCTTTTCCCAGGCTTCTGAATCCAATGTTCTAGCAGTACTGATACCCTGCCACCACTTGCTTCATCCTAAAAAAAACTTCTCCACAAAGGTCATGGACTCAAGTTCAGAAGAGGAAGGCTGAGTGATGTGGACCTAATTACTTTACACAGAGAGTTGAACGTGTGGAATGAGCTCCCTCAAGGGCAGCAAAATTGGATTAGAGTGGGGCATAATATTTTTTGGACTTTGGGAACAAACTGAAGGACCTCGGAAGTCTTATATTCCTATGCTCCTGACTTCACTGTTTATTTGGCAGTGTGACAGATTCACCACCAGTTTCCTAATTCAGGAATCAGCAATTTAACAAGCTAATCTTGTACAGGCAAAAATAAAAAATAGCTGGAAAAACTCAGCAGATCTGACAGCATCTGTGGAGAGGAATACAGTTAACATTTCGAGTCCATATGACTCTTCAATGGAACAGGCAAGCTCTGGACGGAAGTACCAGCTGCAAACCCTGAACTGGTGAGTCTCAATGTATGTAATATTATCATTGATGCAATGATGCTACAATTTGCCCCTGTGCTAGGGAGAGTGGAAATCAGCCATTCTTGCTGCTTCTGGTCAATATTCAGTCACTCAGGAAAGTGCAAGTGTGAAAGCACCAGATTAGATCAAAATCCTGCTTGGGTGTGATGTCCCTGATACTTGAATAGGCTGACAATGCTCACAATTTAAATTTACGCATGACAAAAGGCTACTTGAAGGTAGTACTGAACAGCTGCCACTACCCATGGGACTGTACCTGAGCAAAAAGCCATTACTTTCAGAAAAGGAGTGAAAAATCGGGGGAGGAAGGAAAGGTACTATAAAACTAATGGCCTAAAGAGGAATGTTGCTAATCTCAAAGTCCAAGTGCTGCGAAAGGACTGAATGGGTGAGTGATTTAATTGCTGTCGCATTTGCACTTGGATTAATGACCATTCAGTTCTGTCAGGTTTTCGATTACTTCATAAGTTCTTGTGGATAGACCAATAAATCACTCACCAACCTAAGCATAAAAATGGGACCTATTGGACATCATATTATGAAGGAGAGATGTTATGCGCTACATAAAGATCCCAACACAAAGCCAAGCTAATAAAGAACTGGACACCCTGGTGGTTCTGATCATATCTTCACATTCTTCCCTTGGAGAATAGGACAAAATAATGGAAGGATTTGCAGGCTGATTAACAGCCTGACAGGCCGTCACCATTAACCTTCCTTTCATGGCCTTAACTGCCATCACACCAACAGGTGTGGTGGTCAGTCTTATACAGTGGCAGGGTTTTACTGACTCTAACAATCCATCCAATGAAAGAGAACCATCCACATCCTTGAGTATTGCACTGGATGTCAAACTAGAATTTGGAGCTAGTTAAAGGCACCATTCTTGAGGACTGCTTGGAGCAGCGTCTGAATGTTGAACTTTCCAAATCAGAGGTAGCAATGCTACCATGAAGTCAAGCACTCCACTTCTGACATACTGGTGAACCCACAATACTTAAGATTGCCAATGTAGTTGGTTGTGGGATATCACCATATATTTAAGATGCAGAAGCATTGCTTTCAGCATCTGTTTGGTGACTTGAAGCTTTAAACTCACATTTATAAAAGCAGCTTATACACATTTGCAAGACTGCTCCTGTAGCAATAACAATTGTATGCACTACATCCAGTAGATCAATATGCCCATAATCTAGTGCGGTAAATCTGTCATCATAATGAATGCCTTCAATCATTTTGCTGGATAGAGAATATTTCTTCAGTGGTTATTGAATCTCCTGGTCCAAACATCAAACACTTCTATTATGCATTTGGTCTTTTTATCCTACTTATTGTAGGCATATTTTTGTGTCTCTGACTGCTCGTACAAGATTCTTCTTGCTCCTTATATTCTGAACAGAGTTCACATGTCCCGATATTTAGGTTAGTGTAATAATAAGTCCAGGATAACAGTAAACCCTGTTTAGATTTGCTTCTGATTCTGGCTATAGCCTAAGCCTCTTCATGATCCTTCTTGTGTCTACAAGAAATAGCAAAAAGAAACTACAGGATACCTTATGTTTTAGTTTTAATTACCATCCAAAATTTATTGAATATGACTGAATGAGAAATTAAATAAGAGTAATAAAATTTACAGCTGTACGCTAAGCTGACGCTCGGTATAAAAATAATAAATGGTTCAATCTCTATTCTGAATCATGTTACACACTTAATTTTTATATTTGTGGCTTTGTTTTATATTCTCATCAACAATAGAAGTGAATGATTAGCTAATTGCATGACAAATACTATAGCTTCCTTCCAATCAGAGGGTCAGTTCGAACTTAAAGATTGTTGAACAGCTCCAGGCTAGTAAGCAACTCCCAAGCCATTTTTGGAGCTTTGTGCAATTTGCATAATTTATTACTTAAACTTAGACGGACCAGATACACAATCTGAAATCATCATATAGCCGGTTTTTGCCTGAACTGTGTTGCTTGCTTCCTCTCTCAAGCAAAATGCCCAGAGGTAGCAGAGTCCAAGCAAAGATTTGTATCAGTTTATACTGGGATATAATTTCTAGCAGTGAGCTGGTTTTAATATCTTCTTGGCTCTGACTGAATTACAGGAACCAACAGCAAGGTCAATTACCATTGACCAGAAACTGAACTGGGCCAATCTTACCATGGCTACAAGAGCAGGTCAGAGGCTGGGAATTCTGCAGAGAGTAACTCACCTCCCGATTCCCCAAAGACTGTCTACCATCTACAAGGCACAAGTCAGGATTGTGATGGAATACTTTCCACTTGCCTGGATGAGTGCAGCTCCAACAACACTCAAGAAGCTTGACACCATCCAGGACAAAGCAGCCTGCTTGATTTGCATCCCATCTCACCTTGAACATTCACTCCCTCCACCACTGATGCACAATGGCAGCAGTGTACTATCTACAAGATGTACTGCAGCAACTCATCAAGGCTCCTTCAACAGTACCTTCCAAAGCATGACCTCTACCACCCAGAAGGACAAGGGCAGCAGATGCATGGATCACCAACACCGCAAGTTTCCCTCCAAGTCACACACCATCCTGACTTGGAACTATATCGCAGTTCCTTCACTTAGGCTGGGTCAAAATCCTGGAACCACCTCCCCAACAGCACTGTGGGTGTACCTACATCACATGGACTGCAGCAGTTGAAGAAGGCAGCTCACCACAGTTGTAAGGTGTTGGTTACATCTCAGTCAGTTTTAATGAAGTCTTTATAATCTGAAGTAGTTTAACTGTAAGTCTTTATTAACTACTAGAACCAGTTACAAGGGTACAAGAAGGAGCTGTTTCCATGTTTGGGTCTGCATGTAGCTCTGTCCAATGCCACACGGACCCTGAGTGCTGGTCATTTGCTCTCTTACACCACTGTGTGGGCGGTGCAGTACTCTGTCCCACATTAACCCTGTATGTGCCATACCCTTATACTACACCTCCCCCCAAGGCTTTATCTGATGTATCTTAATTGATTATAGATTTTTTATGTCTTACATTGTTATTGCTATCATACATTCACATTATCATTACTACATTATCACTACCCCATCTCCCCCCTTCAAGTCCTTGAATTCAAAGGCTCAGGCAGTCTGGGGGCCTCATAACCCTTCCACATCTCGTTCGCTGTACTGTCGGAGGAGTGGTATGCTCTGTCAATGCTGGTTCTTCCTATAGGTTTGGAGGTTGTTCTGGCATCTGGGTATGCTCCTCGATATCTTTCCATTGCATAGTGGGGAAGGGCAGTCACAGGATGAGGTTCAAACTCTTCCTGTTTCTCCTGACTGTGCCCTCTGCAGTGCCAACCAGGTAGGAGTGAGGTTGGTCCTCATCCTTTCTAATGACGGTACCCTCTTTCTCAAGGCCTTTAATTCAGGCCTTGTCACCTTTCAGTAATTGTGGCAACTGTCTGGTGTAGTACCTTATGTTGTAGGCAGAAGAATGCTTCTGCCCATAGGACTGCTTTCTTGCTTGGATGTCCTGGTAATCCTTGGTTACCAATCCTGGTTGTTAGTCCTGTTAGTTTATTCAGCAGGATTGGAAGTTGTGTGCAGAGCTTCCTGCCCATCAACAGTTTGGGTGGGGACAGGCCGCCCTTGTAAAGGGATGGATCTGTATATGAGCAGTGCCGTGGAGAAGCCCTCGTTTCCTTTTAGGAGGGTTCTTACTGTACGGCCTCCTCTTTAAGCCTCCCCATTTGACTGTGGGTATCTAGGGAGCTGGTACAGTGGTGGAAGCCAGTTGTGGTGATGAAGTGCACAAAGTATTCATTTGAAAATGATGTGCCGTTATCAGACCCATCTCATCCGCAATGCTGTGTCTTGTGAATATCTCTTTAAGTGCATTAATTATAGCTTCTGTGGTAGTCATATACAGCTGCTTCACCTTAATCCATCTGGAGAAGTAGTCCACCATTATAAGGAATGATTTGCTGTTGCGGATGAGCAAGTCAATGCCCAGCCTCTCCCATGGTCTGGTTGGGAATTGTGTGGGGGTGAAGGGTTCTCTTTGGTCCTGCCTATGTGATGCATACATCTGGTAATTTGCAATGGTGTTTTCAATCACCTTAGAAATGCCTGGCCACCAGACAGTGGATTGGGCTTGTTTTCTGCACTTGGTGATGCCAGGTGGTCCTGGTGAAAGACCTCTGGCTTTGAACAATGAACACCCCACTTTATGGGCCTGGAGGAATCTGACTTTCAGTCATTGGTATGATCCAGGAACCACTAAGGTATGGTGGCAAACAGATCTTCGCGCGTATTTCCAAAGAAGATTCAATGGAGTTTTCTCTTCTGCTGCAGTAAGGAATTTTAAATCTCTGCCTTCAGCTTCCAAGTCTTTCAGTTTGTCTCTGCATTTAAGTGAGGTTTTGGGTTTTCTCCACCAGCTACCACCATGTTGTAAGGTGTTGGTTACAGATCAGTAGGTTTTAATGAAGTCTTCGTAATCTGAATTAGGTTTATTGTAACTCTTTATTAACTACTGGAACTAGTTACAAAGATCTAGTGAAGGGTACAAGCTAGGAGCTGTTTCATGCTTGGGTCTGTACATGGCCCTGTCCAACACCACACTGATCCTGGGTGCCAGTCATGTGTTTTCTATTATCACTGTGTAGGTAGTCTTGTACTCAGTCCCACATTAATCCTATATGTGCCAGACCCTTATATTATAATCACCACCTTCTCCAGGGCAATTAGGAATGGGCAATAAATGCTGGCCTAGACAGCAACATCAAAATCCCGTGAACGAATATGTAAAGAAAATATTATAGCTGTACATTGGCATCAAATATCTCACTTAAAAATCTTCTCTGCATTTTCCAGCATCTAAGTCAGACTTCTACTGAAATGAGATTTGGATTCATCATAACTGCCGCCAGTTGTTTGCTTTCTGTAAAAGCTGTCTTACATTTCAAAGCATACCACATAAGAGGGAATAGTGTATCTACTGCACGACTGTGTTCTCAACATCTGGGTATTTATCGTGATGTCTGCAATAGCAATCTGAGTTCCAGTTTGCCAATTAGTCCTTGTGCATTATCAAGTTAGACAGTGTGGACGATAGGATTTTAAAGTGTTTCCTCAAATTTGTCTGAATGCTTGACACAACCTGTACCTTCCATCACAAGAGCAGCACGTACTGAGTTACCCCAGGTATTTCAAATAGCTAAAGGCTGCCGTTTTGAGAGAAGGACAATGAAGCAGGGCTCCTTTTATACCTGAAGAAGGTCATTTCAGTTCCTATTGCCTTAAATAGGCACACACTCTGAGCTATGAAATTCATTCCTGGCTGTGAACCATCAAATGAAATCACTTTAAAATTGACCTGTATGGCTGAACACCCATTGATCAGTACAAATGTTCCCAAACATCAATGAGAAAGGGTTTTGCAAAGTAACATTGGACCCATAAAGCCCCTCTGATTTACATACCCAATGGTTGTTAAAAGAGGATTTCACTGTAGCTCAGTCAATATTTTTATATTCTTTGTCACAGTTAAGAAAGAAGCTACATTTATATACCACCTTTAATTTCCTTAGAATGTCCCAAAGCATATCCTTCATTCTACCATTACCATCAAGCTGGGAAATCAACCTTGGTTCAATGAAGAGTGTAGGAGGGAATGCCAGGTGCAGCCCCAGGCATACCTAAAAATGAGGTGTCAACCTGGTGAAGCTACAACATGTGCCAAACAGTGGAAGCAGCATGTGATAGACAGGGCTAAGCAATCCCACAACCAACAGATCAGACCTAAGCTCTGCTGTCCTGCCACATCCAGTCATGAATGGTGGTGCATAATTAGATAGCTAACAGGAGAAGGAGACTCCACAAATATCCCCATCCTCAATGTTTGGGGAGCCCAGCACATCAGTTCTAAAGATAAAGCTGAAGCAGTGGCAGCCATCTTCAGCCAGAAGTGCCAGGTGGATAACCCATCTTCGTCTTGAGCCAATTCGATTCACTCCATATGATATCAAGAAATGGCTGAAGGCACTGGATAGTGCAAAGGCTATGGGCCCTGACAACATTCTGGCAATATTACTGAAGACTTGTGCTCCAGAACAAGCCGCAACCTAGCCAAGCTGTTCCAATACAGCTACAACGCTGACGTCTACCTGGCAATGTAGAAAATTGCCTAGGTGTGCCCTGTACACAAAAAGCAGGACAAATCCAACTCGGCCAACCACCACCCCATCAGTCTACTCTCGATCATCAGTAAATTAATGAAAAGTATCATTGACAATGCTATCAAGCGGCACTTACTCAGCAATGATCTGTTCACTGATGCTCAGCTTGGTTTGCACCAGGGCCACTCAGCTCCTGATCTCTTTAAGTCCAAACATGGATAAAAGAGCTGAACTCAACTGATGAGGTGAGAGTGGCTGTACTTGACATCAAGGCAACATTCTCAAGGGCAATTAGGGATGGTCTAGCCAGCAACGTCCACATCCCATGAAAGAATTTTAAAAAACCAAGTGTGGCATCAAGGGCCCCTAGCTAAACTGGAGTCAACGGGAATCAGGGGGAAAACTCTTCGCTGTTTGGATTCATACCTAGCACAAAGGAAGATGGTTGTGGTTGTTGGAGGTCAGTCATCTCAGTCCCACAATCATTTCAGTCCTGGGGCATCACTGCAGGAGTTCCTCAGGGTAGTATCCTCAGCCCAACCATCTTCAGTTGCTTCATTAATGACCTTCCCGCCATCATAAGGTCAGAAGTGGGGATGTTTGCTGATGATTGCACAATGTTCAGCACCATTTGTGACTCCTCAGATACTGAAGTAGTCTGTGTCCATATGCATAAGATCCGGACAACATTCAGGATTGGGCTGATAAGTGGTAAGTAACATTCTCACCACACAAGTGCCAGGCAATGACCATTTCCAACAAGAGAGAATCCAACCATCTCCCCTTGACATTCAAAAGCATTACCATCGCTGAATCCCCCAATATCAACATCCTGGAGGTTACCATTGACCAGAAACTGAACTGGACCAGCCAAATAAATACTTTGATTACAAGCGCAGGTCAGAGGCTGGGAATTTTGCAGAGAGTAACTCACCTCCTGACTCCCCAAAGCCTGTCCACCACCTACAAAGCACAAGCCAGGGGTGTGATGGAATACTCCCCACTTGCCTAGATGAGTGCAGCTCCCACAACACTCAAGAAGCTCGACACTATGCAGGACAAAGCAGCCCACTTGATTGGCGCCCCATCCACCACTTTAAACATTCTCCCCCTCCATCACCGTGCACAGTGGCAGCAGTGTGTACCATCTACAAGATGCACTGCAGCAACTCACCAAGGCTCCTTTGACAGCACCTTCCAAACCCACAACCCCTACCACCTCGAAGGACAAGGGCAGCAGTTACATGGGAACAACACCACCTGCAAGTTCCTCTCTAAGCCACACACCATCCTGACTTGGAAATATATCACCGTTCCTCCACTGTCACTGGGTCAAAATCCTGGAACTCCTTCCCTAACAGCACTGTGGGCTCAAGAAAGCAGCTCATCACCACCTCCTCAAGGGCAATTAGGGCTGGGCAATAAACACTAGCCACATCCCATGAATGAATAAATAAAAGTGGTGTGGATGAGCCGAAGGCAAACCAAGGCTAGTCAAGGTGGCTAGACAGATTGGGGAAGGGTGAAAATTCAGTTTAGGACTGATGTCAGGAAGAAATCATTCACTGAAAAAGTGATCAACATTTGCAAAGGCTCTTTTGATAGGTTAGTGGAGATTAGTGGAGCATAAAGCTTTAGATTTGTTCAAGAGTATGTTTCTTCCTATAAGGGTGAACAATGATTGGCCACATAGTCTCCAACATCTGTATCTAGCTTGCCAACTCTGATTTTTCATGTTTGTATCTGAAGATTAAAAATGGTTCCCTGACAAATCATAAGGCCAATGACAAGTGTTGCACACTGAGCAGTGCACTTACTTACCCAGCTCTCCTAACACTTTGAAAATAGCATGTCTAATATGAAGAGATAAAAGGATGTATGTGGGGAATAAAATACTGTAGTAGTCCCTGCTTGATTGATTTAGTATTCGGAACAACGTTTTACGCAGGATTCATAGGTTGGCTGGTTTGAAACTCATGGACTGACCTGAAATTGACAAGCATGCGTTGGTGAAAGGAACAATGCAGCTTTCAATTAAGCTGTTGTCACCCAGCTCTTAGGCTCAGATGTTGACATGCAGCAGTGTATTGAGAGGGAAGATGACAAACTCACTCTGCCTTTTAGTATCAGGAGGGCTAGCAGCAATGCTTGGATCACTGCACATTGACTGAACTGTACTGAGGAAAGCTTTGTACATCGCATCTGAAGAAATTCTGACAACAGAGCTTCATATAATGCCTTTTATCACTGCATATCAACTGTGAAAGGAACATTGATGTAGAATAATATTGAAGTAAACCCAGCAATATTGTATTTATATTCTGGTGACCGATATTTTTAAATTTACTTTGGTCTGCATTTTGTTTTCTCATTTACTCCCAGTCTTATTCTCTTATCTTAGAAGGTTTTAACTTGGGAATCACACCAATGTTCTGTCAAGTGCTTTACCCAGGAGTTGCACGTAATTCTTGAAATTGCATCACACGACCTCTGGCTGCCCCAACGCAGTAAAACAATTTTTTTCCTCCTCATCCCCAAAACTTTCCTGACTAGTAAATGAAACTGCCCAAAGGAATTGAAAATAAAAATGTAACTTTTTAACGCCCCTGATATTACTCCCCCAGGTTGTTTGCAGTGGTGTCCCGGAGATTTAACTTCAATTGCTGGAAACATCTAAGGCAATCCTAAGGAGTTGGCAACCCTAAAGTTACCCAAGTAACTAATCTTCAGATATGACTGAGTGTCAGCAGGCTATTCCTGCATGTAAGGCATCATATCATTCTCTCTTCTGGCCCCACAAAGCGCAAAGGCCACAGGATAGCAATTGGGATTGGGGACCATAGCTAGTCTTTCTCCCACACTGTTCCTTGGAGCATTGGGGCCAACTGTAGTACCTCCACTTCTACTGCAACAGGGGTCAGCTAATGCATCATAAGACAAGGATCAAACCTGCAACCTTTTGATCTGTAAGACTCAGTAGAACTTTTTATATCCTAACTGTTAATGTGGCCATTCAAAAAAATCAAATGTAATATTCGAAATATTACACTTTCTTTCTAAAATTATATGTATATATTTTTTTCTCTCCATCAGTAGTGAATGCAACATGTGGCTTTGTGATCTATTTTGGGTGTGTTGCTGCCTCGGTTGGAATACGACAGTGCTCCTTCCTAATGTTGTATGCCTAAGACCACAAAGCTAGCTAATGTCTTGCTTGAGACCCACTCTCAGAAATGCTGCAACATAGCTAGGATGTGTTCCTGAATTTGAGGTTTCCCCACAGAGTGAGCTCCTGACTTCAATGCACCACTGTGGAAACCAGACACTTCTCTAAAGAAGGGGAAGAAAACAGTGGGGCAACTTTAATTTCTATTTTAATCGGACCTTCCACTTGCTGTATGGTAACCCTTCTCCCTAATATCACTCATTTGTCACCTTTCTCTGAACAGCAAGAAAAGAGGAGGGAACAGCAATAATGTCAGTTCAGACAGCATCGCACAGTAACGTTAAAAGGATGTTTCCTCTTGTGGGTGAGTCCAGAACTAGGGGGGCACTGTTTTAAAATTAGGGGTCGCCCTTTTAGGAACAGAGATGAGGAGAAATTCTTTTCTCTCAGATGTTTGTGCGACTTTGGGATTCTCTGCCTCAGAAGGTGGTGGAGGCGGGGTCATTGAATATTTTTAAGGTAGAGGTAGATAGATTCTTGTTAGGCAAGGGAATCAAAGGTTATCGGGGTTAGATGGGAATGTGGAAATCGAAACACAAGATCAGCCATGATCTTATTGAATGGCGGAGCGGGCTCGAGGGGCCGAATGGTCTACTCCTGTTCCTATTTTTTATGTTCTTATGTTCTAATTTTAGGCTTGAGGCTCAGAGGTACATTGGGTTTGCAGAAGGTCTACAGATGAGTGATTGGCGGGCTGCAAGTGCCTGACGACACAATATTAGAATGTTGCCACCATGTTGGCAATGGCCCCTGGTTGGTAAATTAAGTGGAAAAAAGACTTCATTAGAATTCTGATGATATGCAGTATTATAGAAGGTTGGAATTGGATGGGGGTGGGGAGGTTGGTGAGGATCGGCGGATTCTTCGAATAGAACTCAATGGTAAAATTTAAGAGTGTAATCAGGAAGCACTTCTTCACAAAAAGGGCAGCAGAAATCTAGAACTTTTCCCCCAGAAGGCTCGGGATGCTGGTTTAATTGAAACTTTCAAGACTGCGATTGGTGGATTTTATTCGGTCAGGATATCTAGGGATGTAAAGGCAGGTAAAAGGGACTGAGGACCAGGAAAAGTGGCAGTGAGGGTTTTGGCAGGTAAGGACTACCACAGTGAAGAAAAATACTTTAATGCTGCTGACAGGAGAAGGGGGAATAAACCTCAACATGCTTGTGGTGTGGTGCTGGGACAAACTTACCTCAATATCTCCAGTCTGTTCCAAATGGAGAAGGTTGACACACTCTATTTAGTGCCCCTCACAATGGGAAGAATTGGCTGAGGGTTCCTGTTCCTCATCAATACCAACTCATCCTGGAAAATGTGCATCAGATGACTGCAGAATCAGGCTCACCTGTGATGCCTTGGCAGTTGAAAATAGCAACAGGAGGAGGCCACTTAGCCCCTTCAGCCTGTTCCCCCATTCAGCTAAGGTCATGAATGATCAGTACCTCAACCCCATTGACATGAAGAATTTTAATGTCAAGGGATTTATTATGGATACAAAATATTCCTAACAGCAGAATAGCTACACCGCATGGACTGCAGCGGTTCAAGAAGGCAGCTCACCACCACCTTCTCAAGGGCAATTAGGAATGGGCAATAAAAATGCTGACCTAGCCTAAAAGAAGAATAAATAGAATAAAAGAAGCTTAAATTTATATCATGCCTTTAATATAATAAAACATCCCAAGGCACCTCACAGGAGAATTACAAAACAAAAATAACGATACCGAGCTACATAAGGAAATACTTGAAACAAAAACTGAAAATGCTGGAAAAACTCGGCAGGCCTGACAGCATCTGTGAAGAGAGAAAAACAAAGTTAACATTTTGAGCCCATATGACCCTTCTTCAGAGCTGAAAAGAAGTGGAAATGTGATGACATTTATACTGTTTAAGTGGGATGGGGCAGGTGGAGCTGGATAGAAGGCCAGTGACAGGTGGGGACAAAGGAACGATTGACAAAGATGTCATGAACTAAAGGACAAAGGGAGTGTTAATGGTAGTGGTTAGGGCTAAAAAAAAGTGCTATTAGTGGCATAAAAGTAAGAAAGCAGAATGTGATTATAGCAGAACAAGGGTAGCAATATGTGAAAGAACAACATGGAACATGTGACAGACGGCCCTGTGGGGCATGGGGTGGGGGGAGGGGGTGGTGGTGGGGAGAAAATGGATAGAAAATGGGATAAAAAAGGGGATTAAACCATAGATAAATGAATAAAAATAAAAATAAAATTAAGCGGATAAAAAATAAAAGTGATTATAGAAGAAAGGGGATTTTAAAAAGGGGTGTGAGGATGGAAGAGAGAGTTCATGACCTGAAGTTGTTGAACTCAATGTTAAGTCCAGAAGGCTGTAAGGTGCCTAATCGGAAAATGAGGTGCTGTTCCTCCAGTCTGCGTTGGGCTTCACTGAAACATTGCAGCAGGCCAAGGACGGACATGTGGGCATGAGAGCAGGGTGGTGTGTTGAAATGGCAAGTAACAGGGAGGTCTGGGTCATGCTTGCAGACAGACTGAAGGTGTTCCGTAAAGTGGTCACCCAGTCTGCGTTTGGTCTCTTCAATGTAGAGGAGACCGCATTGGGAGCAGTGAATGCAGTAGACTAAATTGAAGGAGGTGCAAGTGAAGCGCTGCTTCACCTGAAAGGAGTGTTTGGGCCCTTGGGCCCTGAGGATGGAGGAGGTAAAGGGGCAGGTGTTGCACCTTCTGCAGTTGCACGGGGGAAGGGGATGAGGTGTTGGGGGTGATGGAGGAGTGGACCAGGGTGTCCCAGAGGGAACGATCCCTACGGAATGCTGATGGGGGGGTGGTGATGGGAAGATGTGTTTGGCCGTGGCATCATGCTGGGGCTGGCTGTGATATTAGGTCAGATATCCAAAAACTTGATCAAATAGGTAGCTTTAAGGAGTGTCTCAAAGCAGGACAGAGAGATAGAGAGGTGGAGAGACATAGGGAGGGAATTTCAGAACTTAGTGCCTAGGCAACTGAAGGCTGAGCTGCCAATGGTGGAAAATTTGGAATGCGCAAAGGGCCAGAATGAGAGGAGCGCAGTTATCTCAGGTTTGCTAGAGAAGATTACAGAGATAGGGAGGGAGTGAGGGGCTTTGAAAACGGTGAGAATTTAAAAAGCAAGACGTTACTCGATAAAATCACGGTTTGTGAAACAAAATTAGTTCTGGAGAAAAACGCTGGAAGATGAAATTTCAATTCAGAAATTTGGCTTGGGCAGTGGCACAACACAGGCGGAGTCAGTTCAGCCGCCTGTCCTACACAGCACCTGATATTGAATTCCACTGAACCGAATACCAGGGGCTGCAGATAATGGGCAGGCGCTCCGATAAGGCTTGTTTTGTGCCACCGTCTGAGACCAATTTCTGGCCCCAGGGAGTCACTCCCTAGGTTATAGCCCAGTCCACATAAATTAAGTACTGTTTATAAAAGATCAATGCAACGTTTAAATAAGAAGTTATGCAGCGAGGGATGCTGCTTTTGAGCGTGAGTCAGTAAAAAATCCTGGTAATAAGCTACTTTTCTTGTGCTGATTTCTGCAGCCCCAGACCCCCTCACTGCCTGCAGTAACCAGAAGTGAATAGCAGGCGACCCGGAAGATGAGATCTGCCTGAAACAAGCCCGAAGATCATCGCAACCCTTTTATTTTTTTAAAAAAAAAGACCCTTTGCAAGCAAGGTCTGTATGCAATGCTCTGATTTCAAAACTTGGTTGGCTGCATTCAGTGCAAACGATGCTTGTCGTGCAATGGCGAGATTGAAGGCGAGAGGAAGCTTTGCTCTGTGCAAAGTGCTACAGTATTTTCAGATCTTTGGCTTTTGCATTCAAATGCAATGCAAGGCATGCGTGTTCTAGGAAGTGTTGAAGCGTCTGAATTTTTTTTTGTGTGTGCCGGGCGATTCAAACCCTTGGCAATTCTTAAATCGCACGTAAACAATGAATCATCAGACATGCAAATGTGATTTCTGATCTGGGCAGATCGCTTTTTTTTTGTTTCAATACTTTGGGACCTGCAAAATATGGCGACTCTATGTCCTTTTTTAAACACTGGCTGCCATTTTTGTTTTTTCTTTTGTCGCTTTTTAAAAAATTTTTTTTTTTGGTTTAAAAAAAACTCCAGACAGTCTGAGAATGTGGGAGAGGCAAAGCTATGAGGGGCAGTAGCAGCAATCTCTGCAATATCAGAATGCCCACATTTCTTTTATATGCAAAGTTTCTATAACATATGCATAACATTTTAATTTTTGAACAATTCAATCTTTGTTAATTGCAAATCCCTTTTTATTTGGAGCCTGAAAAAGACACACTGCATTTTAACGCATTTTTCGCCTAAAAGAAAAATCCTTAGGAATGTTATTTGAGAACTGTTAAAAAGGTTTTGCAATAAGTTTCCTATTAGTTTTAAAATTCAGAATCGAAGCTTTGCTTGGAAGGATTTAAGTTTCTTGATTTATTTTTCTTCAGACATATGTTGAAAAGTTTTGCATTGAATGAAAACAAATAATTTAAATGGATTCAACTCTTGTGAATGCCTCAGTTTTTTTTAAAAAAAAGGAAAATGTAACTTTTAAATCAGTTCATCTTAATTGAATAATTGATGTCAAGCAAGGATTAATTTGTGTAAAATAGCAAGTCATTGGGAATGATGTAGAAATAAGCAAAATGGATCTCCGGCTAGAAGTACCTCTGAAGTTGTAGGGGGAAACAGCAAATGTCAGAAATTTCTAAAAAAATAAATGAAAATTGCTTTTTTTTCCCCTGCTGATTCTGCCGGCAGAGTGATGGTAGTTGCTGTTTGCTGCTGCAGTGATTGATTGATGGAAGGGCTCTGGCTGGGTTGGAGCAGGCACTCCCCAGGTTGTCCTCCCACAGCAATCCCACTCACTGCTGGAGAGTGAGGGGAACAGCACACACCACTCTGGCTGAAAGGGCCAGGAGGTTGTAACATGTTTCATTCCTCGTTTTAGCTAGTTGGTCATGATTCAGCAGGACGGTGCTCAGTTTTGTCAGGTGATCTCTGGACAGGTGGTCTGTTTCCAGTTGAGACTAGGTGACCTCTCTGCATGGGCAGGCAAATGGTCAGTTTTGCATCCGGGCAGGTCATTCTGCACACAATGGCTGGACAGGTAGTCAGCTCTGTGTCTGGCAGATCATCCTAGGCAGCTGATGTGTGGGCAGGTGGTCAGTTTCTAGTCTGGATAAGTGATGTGGTTGGACAGATGAGATAGCCTATCAGAGCACCCTGTGGTATAGGCCCTGATCCCTCTTTCTGGAGATTTTCTGTCCTGTGAGATGGATTTAGGCCAATGATGTAGAACCTTTGAGAGCAAGTGCGGTAGATTTTCAGCATTGTCTAGGTTATCAGCTCCTCTCAGAGAGAGAGAGAGAAATACCCTTAGTTTTCTTGGCTGTTTGTGGTAATTCTGAGTAAAACCATCAAAATTAACTATAACAATAAATTAACTGCAGGCTAAATGGGAGAAAGGATTTTAATATTTTCCATAGCAATATATGGAATTAAAAACTCCTGTCTTATTTTCCTGCAATTTTATCTTGTGTTTCATCCTTCTCTCCTCCAATGTTCTCACCTCCTGATTGGAAGGCCCAGCTCACACTGGTTTACAGTTTCATGCCTTTAACTCCATTAGTTAACACACTTGCTCATCCCTTGATTGTGAAACTTCACAGCCTAAGTGCACATTTTAATCAGTTCATTAATGCTTTAAGAGAACGTATGATGGAATTTTGCAAGGAACATATTAATCATTGCACTACCAGAAGAAACGTAATCCCTGTGTGCAAGCAGGATATTCCACCCTGGGGGCATCATCATTGAGCCCAAGCCTCTCCTCACCCATCCATATCCTAAATACATGTTTCTAGCCAGAATGACTGGATGAGGACAAGAGCACAGGAATTCTGAAAGGCTGAATCATCCATGGCTTCATTTTGGTGAAACATTGCATAAGTAGAGTGGGGGGGTGGGTGAGTTGAGCATGGAGGTTTTACTTTGGATAACTCCATACCCACTCAGCTCATTTTCAAGGTCATGTGACCACTCCGCTAAAACCTCTGATGTTGTATTACGTTAAAAGGAGCAGTGAGATGGCAGTGGAGGGGAGAACCCAAAACTGAACACAAAGACACTTCAATGATTAAACACCAGACAAATAGCTTTGGTTGGGAGTTTGACCCAAATGAGACCTAAGTTTTTGATCGTCAAACATTGGAAAGCAATGGAGATTTTAATATTTTAGCACATAGTCAAGTCTTGTCTGTAATGTATCAATCGTAACAGCAGACAAAATAAAACTAGTAAAAATGTAAATTTAGAGCTGATGTCTGTCCATTCTTCTTAAGACAAAGGGTAATCAACATGTGAGATAAGACTCCCAGGTTGGGTAGAGGTGACCAATTTAGGGATAGGTATTAAGCGGTTGATCTGTTGAACATTATTCTTAGTGTTAACTATGAGGTAAATAACACAAGGTTTTCTCATGTTGTATGAACATTAGCTTCCTTTTGATATTTCATTCCAGTTTATTCCTTGATTCTGAGGCCAGCAGTACATAAAATTATAGCATAGCCCAGCACAGGAGGTCCCTTGGCCCATCGTGCCTGTGCCAACATTTTGATGTCCAATTAGTCCCCCCTCCCCTGCTCGTTCCCCACAGCAGCCCTACAAATGTTTTCCCTTCAAGTATTTATCCAATTCCCTTTTGAAAGTTACTACAAAGTGTGCTTCCACCACTCTTTCAGATAGTACATTCCAGATCATCATAACGTGCTACATAAAAAATGTTTCCTCATGCATCTGGTTCTTTCCCCAGTCACTTTGAATCCGTGTCCCCTGATTACTGATCTTTCTGCCACTGGAAACAGTTTCTGCTTATGTCCTCGAATCAGAACTGTTCATGATTTTGAATACTTCTAAAAGATCTTAGGTTCTCTGCTCTGCGGAGAACAGTCCCAACTTGTCCAGTCTCTCCACATTCCTGAAAGCCTACATTGCTGTTGAAATTCTAGTAAGTTTCTTTTCCCTTCTAAGGCCTTGACATCCTTTCTAAAGTGTGATGCCCAGAATTTAACGCATTTCTCCAGTTGAAGCTTAACGAATGTTTTATTAAGGTTTAGCATAACTTCCTTTTCCATTCCATGTTTTCAAAGCCAATGATCCATTATGTCTTTTTTAACAGCCATTTCAACCTGCCTGTCACCTTTAAAGATTTGTGTACACACAACCCTGGGTTCTCTCTCTTCTCGTAACCCTTTTAAAATTGACCATTTCTCGGAACATGTGACTTAAGAGCAGTGGTAGACCATTCTGCCCTTCGAGTCTGCTCCGCCATTCAGTAAAATCATGGCTGATCTGGTTGTGGTCTCAACTTCACTTTGCTGTCTGGCCCCCCATAACCTTTGACTCCCTTGTCTATCAAAAATCTGTCTAACTCAGCCTTGAATAAATTCAAAGACCCAGCCTGCACTGCTTTCTGGGAAACAGAATTCCACATAGTAACGACCCTCTGAGAGAAAAGAAAATCTCTTCATCTCCATCTTAAAACGGTAGACCTTATTCTTTAACTGTGTCCCCTGGTTTAATTTACACTAAATTTAATTTACTTTAGTTAAATTAATTGGATTTAGCTGGTGATTGTCATGTTCAGTTGTTCTGTATTTGATTGTGTGAGTCTATGTACTATTGATGCTCACTGTGTTTGATTGATTAAGCCTGGGTGTGGACTCAGAAAAGTAAACAAACTGTAGAAAGAGCTGGAGGCATGGAGTAGACATCTTAAAGCACTGTGAATACAACCTGTTACACATATAGAAACTTGTGTCATCTCTGAATAGCTCTGAGATTTGAAATATACAATGACGACCTCCTTGTTTTTCTATCTTTAAGACAACTAATTAAAAAAATGAGTGGCATGTCTGCTGAATTATCTCTCCCTTGCTTCTCAAAATTTTTCCCTTGACACTATGTTCCAAGATCAGGAGCTTCCCAGCAAGAGAATTAACCTCAGGTTCAAACATTCTGTGTCACGTTGCACTGGGCCTTGAACCTTTCTTTTGAAATGCTCTGGCACTACACTTTCAAAGCACTTTTCTCTTTTCTCACCAGCCACCCTTCCTGTTTGGTCATGAGGACAAGACTTAACCTGGCTTTTCTGTCTCAAAGTAATTCAGATAAGATTAAATCTGTCTACTGCAAAGACCACAACCTGTCATACTTAAATATTTCATTTTTAAACAGCCCTTAAGGTTTCTCCCTTCCGCTCAGTAATGCTGGTTTGTGGTTTCACAGGATGTTGGCGAGCATTTTGTACCATACCCGAAGATTCACGCTTCATAAGCTGAGGGGTTGAGTGTTGGTTGGGTGTTCAGTAATGAAGTAGTGAAGGAATCACAACCAAGTCCACTGCTGGGCTCGCATGATGTTCACTCCCTACCCACCATCTCCATTATTCACTCTTTACGTTATTTTGATTAATTATTGAAACCTTACAGACACTGAACGGGGTTGGAAATGAATTAAGCCCATCCTGCAGCCAACCTCTATGCTGAAAGAGCCAACCACCATCTGTATTCCCATGTTGGGGAAAATTGGGAATCCCCCTCTCCCTAACATCGCGCAGAACATCTCTATCTCTCTACAATCCAGCTAGTTACCATGGCAAAGGTTCAAGGTGACCAGATTGGATAACCCCTCAAGTCTTCACCACACATCATGTTGTGTTATAGATGCAACCTAATTTTTAAGAAGAGCAAACCACCCAACAACCGAAAGCATGAAAGTTAAAAGCAATCTGTTGATTTCTAATTAACTTGGTCAGTTTACAAACCACGAGTATTTGAATAGTGACCTTCATAGGAACAGATTAGTATAGCAGCCAAACACCCCAGTCTTATAGCAGCATCTCAGCAAATGTGCTATTAACAAAAAGATTTTTTTGTTTTGTATTGTCTCCTCCCAGTAGGTGTTAATAGCACAGATAATAAACGCTATCATATTTTCTTATAAGCATGTAAGGACAAATGCTGCTCCATTTTGACTAGTTAACTCTGAACTTGAACTCTGAATTTAAGTCTGAATGGACTTCATTGCAGTACCAAAAGAGTACTATATTGTTGAATGGCCCACCTTTCGAATGAGATGTTAAACCAAAGTCTTGGGCAGAATTTAATGAGGGCGCCACCAAAACAGGTGGCACCCGCGCCAACCTGATCTCTGGGAGTCCCAAGAGAATTAAGTCCTTAATTTGTAGCGGGAACCCTGCTGCCTGGGCTCCCGGCTCCACGGGGGACATTTAATTGCAGGACCTCCCCCAGGAAGGCGGGATTCACAGCCTGAGAGCTGCTAGCCAATCAGACGTTGGCAATTCTCCACTACTGGCAGCGCCATTGGGAGTGGTGGCTGCTGCCGATAACTGACTTGGGCCTTCACTGGTCAGGGGGGGCGGAGTGGGATCGGAGGAAAGGGCAGGGGAATGGCTCTCAGTAGCGCTCCCCTTCCCAATGCCAGTTGCCTTGACCAGGTACTGAATGCCTTTGAACGAGGGTCCCCCTCCCCACTACCAGCTGCTCCCCTCCTGGTAGGCCAGAAGCAATCCAATGGAGCTTGCTTGTCAGTCTCCCCACACGGTGAGCCCCAACATGCCATTGGTTGAATACCAGTAATGGGAGGATGAGACCCTTATCTCGGCATTGATTGCCCACTTAAAGGCCTTGATTGGCATCGTTGGGAAAGCCCTGGGTAAGGCTTCCCGCCCCCAAATTCAATCAGGTCGGGGGGAGGTGGGGAGGCAGCCGTGTCCCTACCCTGCACCCTCCCATCCGATCAAACAGCCCTTCCTGCCTCGGAACTCCCTTCCTTACCTCTGGGTGGTTGGGGGCGATTGCGAAGGAGGGTAACATTAAATCCGCCCCTTTCTGCCTGCTAAGGTGAACGTAGCTGCTCCAGGTGCTATTCTTAAAGAAGAGCAAGGTGATCTGTGGTGTCTTGACCAACATTCCTCCCTCAGACAACACAACCAAAAACTGATCAAATGATCATCCGTCTGATTTTGCTGTTAATGAGACCTGGCTGTACGAGTGTTTGGTTGCTGAACTTCAAAACAAATTAATTGGATAGGAAGTGATTTGGGACATTGAGACCATGCTTTGGAACTATATGAATACGTTGCTATTGTTCTCCTCTGGGAAAATTTAGGTGAGAAAGTCAAACGCTTGAATGAGCGAAACTAAGAGCTTGAGCCCTCAATTGCTGATTTTGTTTTAGTCTTCAAGGTGAGAGAGTTTACTGTTAGGAATTGCAACACTTTGCCTTCCCACTCATTTTTCCAAGAGCTGCTGCCAGTGTAGGGGCTTGTGAGTTGGGAGAGCAAGTTGGGGATTTGGCCTGATATTGTCATGGTCCTTTCTCCAACAACTGCACTTGCCTTGTGAAGCTACAGCCTGGGGACAGCCTGGGAACTTAATTAACCTTCCAAGTGCTCCTAGGCCTGACAGACCACACAGACACAGAGTAAAGTTTCTTCTGTTTTATTGCATTGGTGTTTCTCAGCCTCAAATTCGAGAGAACCAATTGCATCAGCATAACACTTCCCACACCAGCCACAGCTGGCCTCAGTTAACATACGAACAAGGAGCAGGAGTAGGCCTTTCGGCCCCTCAGGCCTGCTCCGTCATTTAATACGAACATGGCTGATCTGATAGTAACCTCAAATGTGCAACCCACCTACCCCCGATAACCTACCACCTCCTTGCTTACCAAGAATCTATCCATTTCTGCCTTAAAAATATTCACAGACTCTGCTTCCACCGCCTTTTCAGGAAGAGAGTTCAAAAGACTTACGACCCTCTGAGAGTAAAAATTTTGCCTCACCTCTGCTTTAAATGGGTGACCCCTTATTTTTAAACAGTTGCCCCTAGTTCTAGATCCTCCCACAAGGGGAAACAGTCTCTCCACATCCATCCTGTCAAGATCCCTCAGGATCTTACATGTTTCAATCAAATCGCCTCTTACTCTTCTAAGCTCTAGCGGATACAAGCCTAGCCTGGCCAATCTTTCCTCATTAGACAATCCGCCCATACCAGGTATTAGTCTGGTAAACCTGCTCTGAACTGCTTCCAATACTTTTACATCCTTCCTTAAATAAGGTTACCAATACTGTACACAGTACTCCAGATGTGGTCTTAGTTGTGCCCTGTACAACTGAAGCATAACCTCCCTCCTTTTGTATTCAATTCCCCTTGCAATAAATGATAACATTCTCTTAGCTTTCCTAATTACTCACTGTACCTACATACTAGCTTTTTGTGATTCATGCACTAAGACATCCAGATCCCTCAACATCTCAGAGCTCTGCAATCTCTCACCATTTAGATAATATAGGGGAGGTGGGACCAGTACAAACTGGATGGGTTATACCTGGGCAGGACCGGGACTGATGCCTAGGGGGAATATTTGCTAGGGTGGTTGGGGAGGGTATAAACTAAAATGGCAGGGGGATGGGAACCTATGCAAGGAGTCAGAGGAGGGGGAATCAAGGATAAGAACAAAAGACAGAAGGGGAATAAGAAAAGTGATAGGCAGAGAAATCAAGGGCAAGAATCAAACAGGGCCTCAGTGAAAAATAGTGGGAATGGGACAAGTAATGTCAAAAAGACAAGCCTTAAGGCTTTGTGCCTTAACACAAGGAGCATTTGCAATAAAATGGATGAATTAACTGCGCAAATAGATGTAAACAGGTATGATAAAGTCAGGATTATGGAGACATGGCTGCAGGGTGACCAGGGATGGGAACTGAACATCCAGGGGTATTCAGTATTTATGAAGGACAGACAAAAAGGAAAAGGCGGTGGAGTTGCATTGCTGGTTAAAGAGGAAAGTAACGCAATAGTGAGGAAAGATATTAGCTCTGACGATGCGGAATCTGTATGGGTAGAGCTGAGAAACACTAAGGGGCAAAAAACATTAGTGGGGGTTGTATATAGACCCCCAAACTGTAGTGGCGATGTTGGGAATGGCATTAAACAGGAAATTAGAGATGCATGCAATAAAAAAAATCTGCAATTATGGGTGACTTTAATCTGCATATAAATCGGGCAAATCAGATTAGTAACAATACCGTAGAGGAGGAATTCCTGGAGTGTATACGGGGTGGTTTTCTGGACCAATACATTGAGGAACCAACTAGAGAACAGGCCATCCTAGACTGAGTATTGTGTAATGAGAAAGGAATCATTGGCAATCCAGTTGTGCGAGGCCCCTTGGGGATGAGCGACCATAATATGATAGAATTCTTCATCAAGATGGAGAGTGACATAGTATATTCTGAAACTAGGGTCCTGAATTTTAATAAAGGAAGCTATGATGGTATGAGACGCGAGCTGGCTATGATGGATTGGGAAACGTTACTTAAAGGGATGACGATGAATAGGCAATGGCAAACATTCAAAGAGCGCATGGGTGAACTGCAACAATTGTTTATTCCTGTCTGGCACCAAAGTAAAACAGGAAAGGTGGCCAAACCATGGCTTACAAGGGAAATTAGAGATAGTATTAGATCCAAGGAAGAGACATACAAATTGGCCAGAAAAAACAACAAACCTGAAGATTGGGAGCACTTTAGAATTCAGCAAAGGAGGACCAAAGGACTGATTAAGAAGGGGAAAATAGAGTATGAGAGGAAGCTTGTGGGGAACATAAAAACTGACTGTAAAAGTTTCTATAGGCATGTGAAGAGAAAAAGATTGATGAAGACAAATGTAGGTCCCTTACAGTCAGAAACAGGGGAATTTATAATGGGGAACAAAGAAATGGCTGACCAACTAAATACATACTTTGGTTCTGTCTTCACAAAGGAGGACACAAATAACATACCAGAAATGTTGGGGAACACAGGGTTTAGAGAGAGAGAGGAACTGAAAGAAATCAGTGTTAGGAGGGAAATGGTGTTGGAGAAATTGATGTGATTGAAGGCCGATAAATCCCCAAGGCCTGATAATCTACATCCCAGAGTACTTAAGGAAGTGACCCTAGAAATAGTGGATGCATTGCTGGTCATCTTCCGAGATTCTACAGACTCTGGAACAGTTCCTACAGATTGGGGGGTAGTTAATGTAACTCCACTATTTAAAAAGGGAGGTAGAGAGAAAACAGGGAATTATAGACCAGTCAGCCTGACAACAGTAGTGGGGAAAATTCTAGAGTCCATTATAAAATATTTAATAGCTGAGCACTTGGAAAACAGTGGCAGAATCGGACAGAATCGGCATGGATTTATGAAAGGAAAACCATGCTTGACAAATCTACTGGAATTTTTTGAGAATGTAACTAGTAGAGTTGAGGGGAAGCCAGTGGATGTGGTTTATTTGGACTTTCAAAAGGCTTTGGACAAAGTCCCACATAAGAGATTAGCGTGTAAAATTAAAGCGCATGGGATTGGAGGTAGTGTATTGAGATGGATAGAAAACTGGTTGGCAGGCAGGTAACAAAGAGTAGGAATAAACGGGTCTTTTTCCGAATGGCAGGCAGTGACTAGTGGGGTACCGCAGGGATTGGTTCTGGGACCCTAGTTATTCACAATATATATTAATGATTTAGACGAGGGAGTTAAATGTAATATCTCCAAATTTGTAGATGACACAAAGCTGGGTGGGAGGGTGAACTGTGAGGAGGATGCAGAGATGATTCAGGGTGATTTGGACAAGCTGAGTGAGTGGGCAAATGCATGGCAGATGCAATATAATGTGGAAAAATGTGAGGTTATCCACTTTGGTAGCAAAAACAGGAAGGCAGATTATTATCTGAATGGCTATAAATTGAGAGAGGAGAATATGCAACGCGCCCTGGGTGTCCCCGTACACCAGTCATTGAGGGTAAGCATGCAGGTGCAGCAGGCTGTAAAGAAGGCAAATGGTATGTTGGCCTTCATAGCGAGAGGGTTCAAGTACAGGAGCAGGGATGTCTTGCTGCAATTATACAGGGCCTTGGTGAGACCACACTTGGAATACTGTGTGCAGTTTTGGTCTCCTTATCTGAGGAAGGATGTTCTTGCTATAGAGGGAGTGCAGCGAAGGTTTACCAGACTGGTTCCTGGGATGGCAGGACTGACATATGAGGAGAGATTGAGTCGGTTAGGATTATATTCGCTGGAGTTCATAAGAGTGAGGAGGGATCTCATAGAAACCTATAAAATTCTAACAGGACTAGACAAGGTAGATGCATGAAGGATGTTCCCGATGGTGGGGGAGTCCAGAACCAGGGGTCACTGCCTGAGGATAAGGGGTAGACCACTTAGGACTGAGATGAGGAGAAATTTCTTCACCCAGAGAGTGGTGAGCCTGTGGAATTCGCTACCACAGAAAGTAGTTGAGGCCAAAACATTGTATGTTTTCAAGAAGGAGTTAGATAAACTTGGGGCGAAAGGACTCAAAGGATATGGGGAGAAAGCGGGAGCAGGCTATTGAGTTGGATGATCAGCCATGATCATAATGAATGGCGGAGCAGGCTCGAAGGGCTGAATGGCTTACTCCTGCTCCTATTTTCTATGTTTCTATGTTAATATGCTTCTCTTTTATTCTTCCTGCCAAAATGGACAATTTCACACTTTCCCACATTATATTCCATTTACCAGATCTTTGCCCACTCGCTTAACATATCTGCATATTTTTGTAGCCTCCTTATGTCCTCTTCACAACTTACTTTCCTACCTATCTTTGTGTCATCAGCAAATTTGGCAACCAGCCCATCCACCCCTTCATCCAAGTCATTTATACAAATTGTAAACAGTTAAGGTCCCAGCACTGATCCCTGTGGCACACCACTCGTTACAATTGTACATTTGTGTTGTGGGATCACTAGGAACTAGGTTGAGATTGCCCAATCTCATTTAATGTAGCTTCCTACAGCCAGCAGTAAAGGGGGAGGGGCTGGGGGGCGGTGCAGGGGCAGGAATTGAGGAGACCCCTAGCCCACCAATCACTGCTGGGTTTGATCCCAGTCTCAGTGGTTGAAGGTCAGTATTTACCACTGTGCTTTCGGTCCAATCTCCACCCATGGTGTGTGTGCCTCCCAGATAGCTAGGGTGCCAGTGGAAATGTCGTGCATTGTGATTTATTGCAAAAAATGGAAAAATGCAGAGGACTGTTCATGAAAGAGGTCCATGGGGACTGTAGGACAGAGAGCCCTGTACGATAGCCTGAGGAGTGGCTCTTGCAGCTGCCAATGATATTTGTGCTGGTGCCTTCTCTGGTTTCTCAGGCTCCTTTGTGACATCGTCTAGCTGTGCTTCAGGGAACACCACCCTCCAATTGAAAAACTTTGGGTTTATGGACCGCTTTAATTGGGAATCCCAACTGAGGTACCAGTATCCAGCCTTAAACCTTTCAGGTAACATCAGGCAGTGGAACTGCTATGGTGTTTCCTGAATTTGTATCAGGTCAGCTGATTGTTGGTAGAAATGGAGATTACAACAATGTCCGGAAGAACTCTTGGTAACTTGCAGGAGGTTTGAGATCTCCTGAAGAGGCTGACAGTTCTGTTGCTTAAAATAACTACTGTATTAATTCAAATCCAAAAAAAAGGGGTCTCTTCTGGGTAGAATGCAACCCTCCTAACCTTGATGACCATTAAAGTTCACGCAATTTCGCTCAATGGGTAAATCTGATTTGGAACAGAGCCTTTCAGACCAAGAAAATCCAAGGTGCAATCGTGACTCTATATTGGATTGGCCAATCTCAGCTGGTGTAGCCGTAAGGTGTCTATGATTGGTGCATGTGGAGCTCCTGGGATAAGGAAGGGCAATATCACCATTCAGTGGCTCCTGCCTGTAATTTTGAGTGCGTGGATGAAAATTAGCCTGGATTACTAGTCCAGTGACATTGCCACTACACCACCACCACCTCCCCAGCCTAGTGATAATGTCACTGAACTAGTAATCCAGGCGAATTTTCTGGGGTCAGGGTTCAAACCCACAATGGCAGCTTGTGGAATTTGAATTCAATTAATAATCTGCAATCAGTAATGGTGACCATGAAACCATTGTCGATTGTTGTAAAAACCCATCCAGTCCACTAATGCCCTTTAGGGAAGGAAATCTGCCATCCTTACCTGGTCTGGCCTACATGTGACTCCAAACTCATAGCAGCATGGTTGTCTTAACTGGCCTCTGAAATGGTAATCCACTCAATTCAAGGGCAATTAGGGACGGGCAACAAGTGCTGGCCTTACCAATGACACCCACATCCCATAAAAGTAAAAGAAAAGAAATGGGCATAGGGTCCGTCTCGGTGATGAAGTCTTCATGGTCCTTTAGTCTACAACACTTGCTATTTAAATTCACACATAACACCAACCACCCCTGTATTTATGTAGAGAAATGTAAAGTGTTTGTGAGATGTCGAGTCAAAGAAGGAGTGGTTAGGCGGGCTGACTATAAGCTGGGGCAGTGTTAGGCTTTAAGGAGGTTCTGAAAAGGGAAGAGGGAGCTGGAAAAGTTTGGGGAATAGTGCACTTTTAAACACTGCTTTTAAGGAAGCTGTCAGGGAATGTCAAGAGGGGCACAGAGGAAAACCATGGGCTTGTTCCTTGTAGATTCAAGTTTAGGACAATGGCTGGAAAGAAAGAAGGTTGAAGAGTAATGATGGGTTGGAGTAAGGATGGGAGGGTGGAGGGGGTACGTCTGAGGCAAGTGTGGAGCACTGGGCGTGATGTTCTCGGCAGGATCAAGAGCATTGGAGAAAATGGAGAAGAAGAAAAGGCTAAAGTGGTGACAGTCAGTCAGAAACAGTGGATTTGTACTCCAGAGATAGTAAATGTCATTTGTGCCAGTGGTTTCTAACTTACAGAGGATAATAAATTATTTGAACACTGTTATATTGGTCTCATGGACTATAAATGAAGATATCAAATGAAGGTGATTGGCACCTCCCCTCACCAACTATCTATCGTAATCTTTTTCCTTTATTTTATCAACACTTTTTTGACTCTGCTGAGCTTAAATCTTTTGTCCTTCATGTGTTGGACAATGCCTGTTGGGCACATTATTCCTGCACCATATACCTTTCCTGTGTAAAATTAAGTGGCATCTCTTGCCCTAACACATCCCATCTTAGGACCTCAAACCTCCATACCTCTGCTGTTCTTCTGTTCCTCCTACAAGCTATAGGTTGTTTTTAAAATGAGCTTGGTGTCACTAAATCTCTGCATCTGATCTTGCCTTCCGTTCTGCTGTCTTCAGTCTTGTTGACGTGTTGCACTTTGGCCCTGCCTCTCACCTCAATCTCTCAATAGATAAAAACTCCACTGCCTTCCTTCCTGTAGGCCTGTGTTCAGATTACAATATTTTTATCCCAGTCGAGTGTAAATTGTACATTATTTGTGTTTAATTATATGCAGGTGGTGGGCATTAACCAGGGACTCCCATTTCCTTTATCCATTTTAAGGATGTGGGTGTTGCTGATGAGGCCAGCATTTGTTGCCCATCCCTAATTGCCCTTGAGAAGGTGGTGGTGAGCTGCCTTCTTGAACCGCTGCAGTCCATGTGGTGTAGGTACACCCACAGTGCTGTTAGGGAGGGAATTCCAGAATTTTGACCCAGCGACAGTGAAAAACTGGTGATATATTTCCAAGTCAGGATGGTGTGTGGCTTGGAGGGGACCTTCCAGGGGGTGGTGTTCCCGTGCATCTGTTGCCCTTGTCCTTCAAGGTGATAGAGGTCGTGTGTTTGGAAGATGCTGTCAAAGGAACCTTGGTGAGTTGCTGAAGTGCATCTTCTAGATGGTACACACTGTTGCCACTGTGCATCAGTAGTGGAGGTGGGTGAGGTGCCAATCAAACAGGTTGCTTTGTCCTAGGTCATGTCGAGCTTCTTGAGTGTTGTCGGAGCTGCACTCATGTAAGCAAATTGAGAGTATTCACCTCCTGACTTGTGCCTTGTAGTTGGCGGACAGCCTTTTGGGGAGTCAGGCGGTGAGTTACTCTCTGTAGAATTCCCAGCATCTGACCCTCTTGTAGCCTTGGTATTGATGTAGCTGGTCCAGTTCAGTTTCTGGTCAGTGGTAACCCCTAGGATGTTGATAGTTCTCCTATAAAGAGGAAGAGTCTGAAACTAGTGGCTATGGTAGGAGGTGCATGTAGGTGATGTGTACCTTCTTTAATCTTTATATCATAGTGACACCTGTGTCCGCTATCTGGACTATTTCAAAATCTGGCGACTATTGAGTCCTCTATTTTTGTGTCACTGAGGAACATGTCATTTGTTCTGTGAAGGCTGAAGAAAACAACTCTTTCCCCAGGAATTATTTTAAGGCAGTAGGCATCTTACCTGAGTGTCTCACTCTCTGGGAATTGAACACCAGTTAAAACCAATTGTCTGATCATATGTGATACCTTAGCACATTCCAGTAATTTAAATGCCAGTAGCAATCCAGGAATTCCCAAATAGAATTCCATCAATCTTTTATACAGTCTCTTAGAGCCCATGATGTATTCTTCCATGCACCGGCCATTGTTTTCCAAAATCGATCAAATTCTAGCCATGCCTCATAGGCATTTGATAGATCATCTTTCTTTAGATTTCGTCCAAGAGCTGTAAAAGAAGGTCCAAGCCTTTGTCACGATATAACTGAGGGGTGGCCATCTTGCCAAATATTTGAATTCTGATTTTAAATTAAAAACTTGTAAAATTCGGCCCTATTTCTACCCTTCACTGCCTGGCTATCTGCTCTATTACAAAGTACTTGTAAGTGGTTGCCTAAAGGTGAAGATTGGATACTAAGAAAAGGTTTCAGACAGAAAACTAAAACCTTAGTGACCATTGTGGAAAATGGTAGACAGCAAGTGTAAATAGTCGGGGTATGATTACCTTCCAACATTCTCGAAGTCTGAACCATATGCCCAGTGGAAGAATGCAGTGGATATGTGGAACTGGCTTATGTCTGTACCAAAGAGGAAACAAGATATAGCCTTGGCGTTGTCGCTTCCTATAAGAAGTAGAGTCAGAAATAACGTTAGCTGGGCCTCTGGATTACTAGTCCAGCGATATTAAAGGGGAGGCGATGGTTTAGTGGTGTTGTCACTGGACTTGTAATCCAGAGACGCAGGGTAAAGCTCTGGGGACCTGGGTTCGAATCCCACCACAGCAGATGGTGGAATTTGAATTCAGTAAAAATCTGGAATTAAAAGTCTAATGATGACCATGAAACCATTGCCGATTGTTGTAAAAACCCGTCTGGTTCACTAATGTCCTTTAGGGAAGGAAATCTGTTGTCCTTACCTGGTCTGGCCTACATGTGACCCACAGCAATGTGGTTGACTCTTAAATGCCGTCTGAACAAAGGCAATTAGGGACGGGCAATAAATGCTGGCCAACCAGCGACACCCACATATCCCATGAATGAATAAAAAAAAACACGCCAGCATCTCTTTAATTGCTTTAGGTTTGTTGATGACAACACATTGAGGGGTCTAAAGAGAGGTGTAATTCCATGTAAAATAGCTGGAATCAGTCATTTTATAAGTACTGATGTAGTCTCCAGTGAGAAACCTATGCTAATGAGTAACCTTCCCTGAATCATTATGAGGCAGTTATTTTTGGAAAGTCAATTTTTAAAATTATTCTTTCAGGGAATGTGGGCGTCACTGGCTAGGTCAGCATTTATTGCCCATCCCTAATTGTCCTTGAGAAGGCGATGGTGAGCTGCCTTCTTGAATCGCTGCAGTCCATGTGGTGTAGGTACACCCACAGTGTCGTTAGGAAGGGATACCAGGATTTTGACCCAGCGACAGTGAAGGAATTGCGATATAGTTCCAAGTCAGGATGGTTTGTGGCTTGGAGAGGATCTTGCAGGTGGTGGTGTTCCCATCTATCTGCTGCCCTTGTCCTTCTAGGTGGTAGAGGTTGCTGGTTTGGAAGGTGCTGTCAAAGGAGCCTTGGTGAGTTGCTGCGGTTCACATCTAAGATTGTACACACTGCTGCCATTGTGCGTTGGTGGTGGAGAGAGTGAATGTTTAAGATGGTGGATGGGGTGCCAATCAAGCAGGCTGCTTTGTCCTAGATGATGGCGAGCTTCTTGAGTGTTGTTGGAGATGCACTCATCCAGACAAGTGGAGAGTATTCCATCACACTCCTGACTTGGGCCTTATGGATAGGCTTTGGGGTAGTCAAGAGGTGAGTTACTCACTGCACAATTCCGAGCCTCTGATCTGCTCTTGTAGCCACAGTATTTAAATGGCTGGTCCAGTTCAGTTTCTGGTCAATGGTAACCCCCAGGATATTGAGAGTGGGGGATTCAGCAATGGTAATGCTATTGAATGTCGAAGGGAGAAGGTTTGAACCCTCTTTTGATGGAGATGGTCGTTGCCCGGCGCTTCTGTGGCATGAATGTTACTTGCCACTTATCAGCCCAATCCTGAATGTTGTCCAGTCTTGTTGCATATGGACATGGACTGCTTCAGTATCTGGGAACTCAAAAATGGTGCTGAATATAGTGTAATCATCATGAACATCCCCACTTCCGACCTTATGATGAAGGGAAGGTTATTGATGAACTAGTTGAAGATCGTTGGGCCTAGGACACTTCCCTGAGGAACTCCTGCAGTAATGTCTAAGATTGAGATGATTGACCTCCAACAATCACAGTCATCTTCCTTTGTGCTAGGTATGATTCCAACTAATGGAGAGTTTTCCCCCAATTCCCACTGACTCCTTTCTCTAGGGCTCTTTGATGCTATACTCAGTTAAATGCTGCCCTGACATGAAGAGCAGTCACTCTCACCTCAGCTCTTATGTCCATGTTTGAACCAAGGCTCTAATGAGGTCAGGAGCTGAATAACCATGGCAGAACCCAAACTGAGCATCTGTGAGCAGGCTATTGCTGAGTAAGTGCCCCTTGATACCACTGTCAATGACTCCTTCCATCATTTTACTGATGATTGAGAGTAGACTGATGGGGCCATAATTGGCTGGGTTGGATTTGTCCTGTTTTTTGTGCACAGGACATACCTGGGCGAATTGATCTCCTGGTCACTCAGTCAGAAATTATTGTATCTCCTTAACAAAACCTGCTGGTTCTCATCAGAGTATTAGGCAAGGATGCCATCAGCTGGTAGAATCAGAGAGGTAAGAAAACAAATTGTGTTCGAGTTACACAGAGAATTTGCTCACCCTACCTGTCAAAGGATAAAAATCCTGCTAAAAGACGCAAGTGTGGTTGATGAAGAGTATATGAAGCTGAAAGAAGAAATTATTGAGAATTGTGAAATGTGTGCAATTGATCAAAGGATGCCGCCACATCCTAAGCCTTTCATTGGCATGTGACTTCACTGATGTAGTTGCAATGGATCCATAGTTGTGGGACAAAACCAGATTTAGTCTTGCTACACTAATAAATGGTAAGGCCAAAAGGGTTATTAGAAACAAAATCATGGAGAAATGGATAGGGACTGGACTTTGGACACTAACAAAGTTTCTGACTGGTAATGATGATGAATTTGCCACTGACATGTTCAGAGACATGCATGGAAACATGAACATTTATGGTTATGAATACTGCAGTTGAAAGTGCTTTGAGTAATGGACTCTGTGAAAGGAACCATGCAGAGATCAATTAAATGCTACATAAAATTTTAGCTGGTCAACCAGACTGCAAGTTGATCACTGCCCTAGCCTCGGTGGTTCATGCGTAGAATTCACTCCAGATTGTTGGAGGATGTAGTCCCTGTCAGTTAATCGATGGTTAAAGTCACAAATTGCCTTCTGTTCCGTGTGATAGTCCTCTTGCTATAGAAGCTATTACAATTAGTTCCATATTTTTCTGTACCTTTGAACGTTTTACATGCAGGGAGAGACTTTCATCAAGGCTGGAGAAAAGTAAGAGAGCGCTGAGGCATCACATCAGACCATCTAAAACAAAGTTCAATCCAGGAAATTTAGTATACTATAAAAGAGCATCAGAAGGAATGGACAGGCCTTTTAAGATAATAGGGTGTGATGTTAAGACAGTACTTATCAAATATGGCAATGAAACTGTTAAAGTCCATTCCTCACCATTAATCAGAATACAATACAAAATCTCAGATTCTAAGCAGCTGAATTTTTAAAGTTTATTCTTTCATGGGATGTGGGTATCACTGGCTAGGTCAGCATTTATTACCCATCCCTAATTGCCCTTGAGAAGGTGGTGGTGAGCCACATTCTTGAACCACTGCAGTCCATGTGGTGCAGGTACACCCACAGTGCAGTTGGAGAGGGAGTTCCAGGATTTTGACCCAGCAACAGTGAAGGAGCAGCGATATATTTCCAAGTGAGGATGGTGAGTGGCTTGGAGGGGAACCTGAAGGTGGTGGCGTTCCCATGTGTTTGCTGCCCTTGTCCTTCTAGATGATAGAGGTCGCAGGTTTTGAAGGTGCTGTCGAAGGAGCCTTGGTGAGTTCCTGCAGTGCATTTTGTAGATTGTACACACTGCTGCCACTGTGCGTCAGTGGTGGAGGGAGTGAATGTTTAAAGTGGTGGATGTGGTGCCAATAAAGCAGGCTGCTTTGTCCTAGATGTTGTCAAGCTTCTTGTGTGTTGTGGGAGCTGCACTCATCCAGGCAAGTGGAGAGTATTCCATCACACTCCTGACTTGTGTCTTGTAGATGGTGGACAGGCTTTGGGGAGTCAGGAGGTGAGTTACTCGCCACAGAATTCCCAGCCCCTGACCTGCTCTTGTAGTCACAGTATTTATATGGCTGATCCAGTTAAATTTCTGGCCAATCGTAACCCCCAGGATGTGATAGTGGGGGATTCAACAAAGGCATGACGTTGAATATCAAGGGGAGATGGTTTGATTCTTTCTTGTTGGAGATGGTCATTGCCTGGCAAGTAAATGAGGCACCTTATACCTCACATGCTCATGTGTTTTTGATGAGTGTCCTGATGAACAAAATGCAGTAGATCAAGGTCTGGATAGTGATAATGTGAGTGATCATGACTCACATGACAGAATTATCACATCCACAGGCCAATTGTCCAGAATAGGTACTCAGCTGACATATATTTCTGAGTGATCTAGTAAATGGAGAGGTGTGACAATTGTGGAACATGCCGGAAAAGCTACTTGCAAGTTTAAATATTGGCTGAATGTTCAGGGTGGTGACCAAGAAGCAAGGTCCATAGACTGGCAGAATGGGGTGAAAGAGTTGAAAATAAGAAAGTGCAGTACAAGTACTGATGTTGAGTACCAGAAGTGACTCTTGTGTCAAGGAAAATATCACATACCATTGAGAGCTACTCTGATAATGCAAGAGGGAGATCTTGTAATGTTAGTCCCGACAGACATAAAAGTGGAAGTAGAGGCCATGACTTGAATAGATTAGACAATGAAATAAAGGCCACAGAACAATCTCATAACAAGACAAAAACAGAATTACCTGGAAAAACTCAGCAGGTCTGGCAGCATCGGTGGAGAAGAAATCAGTTAACGTTTCGAGTCTCCACCCATGCTGCCAGACCTGCTGAGTTTTTCCAGGTAATTCTGTTTTTGTTTTGGATTTCCGGCATCCGCAGTAGCTTTTAGCTTTTTGTTTTAATCTCATAACAAGGCTAGTTTTGGTGGCTGCCAATAAACCTGAGGATAAATTATTAAGAGCGGCAATACAAAGGGAGTTTGATAGTTGGAGAGACTTTGGAATTTATTCTAAGGTACCAGATAAGGATCTACCAGCTTTGTTACATAGGCGGAGTTGTATGGAAAATGTCTTTGCAGGTGAGACTTTTGAGGCTAATTGCCAAGGGTTTGAATAGCAACTGGGTGATACAAATGTTAGAGTGGATGCTTCACCACAACAGAAAAAGTAATCTTAATATTTTTCTTTTAGCTCTTGGCATACATTCATGGAAGTGCAGTCAATCAGCATAAAAGCCATATTTCTGCAGGACAATGCGTTTCAGAGAGAGATGTTTTTGAGACTGCCCAAAGAGGCACCAGATGCAGAAGGAAAACTATAGGAACTAAACAAATGCATCTGTAGTCTAAATGGTGTGTGCAGGATGTTGCATTTTTTTGGTGAGATCTGTTTTGCTGAAAATAGATTGTGTTCAATTAAAAGCAGATCCCACAATGTTTTATTGGCATCATGAAAGAACACTTTAATGATGCATGTTGATGATTTCTTATGGGTTTGTACCGTGGAATTTGAGAAATGTGTTATTAATAAGATTAATGTAGAATTTAAAATTGGGAATCAGGCTTATGGAGCTTTTAAGTATATTGGTTTGAATATTAAGCAGAGTAGGTCTGGAATAACTTTAAATCAACAATCCTATTTTGAGAGTGTTACTCCCATCCTGGTGAATCGTAGACAATAAGGGAATTAATTCTGGAGATATGCATACTTAATTTCCTATCCTTGGGCATTCAAAGAACATGAATCTTGTCATTTTAGTGATGTTCACATGCTAATCTTCCTTTTAGGTATTCAACTGCAGTTGGTTTCATAATATTTCTGATGAGTGAGAATGGGAAAAGTTGTCCTTTAGCTTGTGAAAGTAAGAAAATAAAAAGCGCTGTTAAAAGTACTCTGGCTGCTGAAACACTGGTTCTTATGGAAGCAGTGGATATGGGATTCTATTTGTCAAATATTTTAATTGAAATTCTATACAATAGACGTACTGAAGTTAATATGCCCAATAAATGTATAGATAATTGTTCATTGTGGGATAATGTACATTAAAAAAAGTCTGTGAGAAAAGATTTTGGATTGACCTTGCTGTGTTGAAACAAATGCTGGAGAGAAAGGAAATCTCTAAAATTAAATGGGTGGATGCAAATCTTAACTGTTGGATTATTTTACAAAAAGAAATGAGTGGAGAAATTATTAGGGTTACTAGAGTTCATTGAGTCATAGAGGTCTACAGCACAGAAAAAGGCCCTACGGCCCATCGAGTCTGCGCCGGTCTAACAAGTACCTAACTATTCTAATCCCATTTTCCAGCACTAGGCCCATAGCCTTGTATGCCATGGCATCGCAAGTGCACATCCAAATACCTCTTAAATGTTATGAGGGTTTCTGCCTCTACCACTCTTTCAGGCAGTGAGTTCCAGATTCCCACCATCCTCTGGGTGAAAAAATTCTTCCTCACATTCCCTCTAAACCTCCTGCACCTTACCTTAAACCTTTGTCCCCTGGTTATTGATTCCTCCACCAAGGGGAAAAGTTCCTTCCTGTCTACCCTATCTATGCCCCTCATAATTTTATACACTTCAATCATGTCCCCCCTCAATCTCCTCTGCTCCAGGGAAAATAACCCCAGTCTATCCAATCTCTTCTCATAACTAAAACTCTCCAGCCCAGGCAACATCCTGGTAAATCTCCTCTGCACTCTCTCTAGTGCAATCACATCCTTCCTATAATGCAGATTTCAGAACTGCACGCAAAATCTAGCTGTGGCCTAACCAGCATTTTATACAGTTCGAGCATAACCTCCCTGCTCTTATGTTCTGTGCCTCGGCTAATAAAGGCAAGTATTCCATGTGCCTTCTTAACCACCTTATCTACCTGTCCCGCTACCTTAAGGGACCGGTGGACATGCACACCAAGGTCCCTCTGATCCTTGGTACTTCCCAGGGTCCTACCGTTCATTGTGTATTCGCAAGCCTTGTTTGTCCTGCCCAAGTGCATTACCTCACACTTATCCGGATTAAATTCTATTTGCCACTGATCAGCCCATCTGACCAACCCATCTATATCCTGCTGTAATCTAAGGCTATCCTCCTCACTATTTACCACCTCCCCAATTTTCGTGTCATTTGCGAACTTACTGATCAACTCTCCTACATTCAAGTCTAAATAGTTTATATATACCACAAACAGCAAGGAACCCAACACCGATCCCTGTGGAAACCCACTGGACACAGGCATCCAGTCACAAAAATACCCCTTGACCATCACCCTCTGCTTCCTGCCACTCAGCTAATTCTGGATCCAATTTGCCAAATTGCCTTGGATCCCATGGGCTCTTACCTTTATTATCATTTTCCCATGCAGGACCTTATCAAAAGCCTTGCTGAAGTCCGAGTAGACTACGTCAAATGCATTGCCCTCATCTGTACACCTGGTCACCTCTTCGAAAAATTCAATCAAATTGGTCAGACATGACCTCCCCTTAACAAAACCATGCTGACTGTCCTTGATTAAGCCCTGCCTCTCCAAATGTTGATTAATTCTATCCCTCAGAACCGCTTCCAATAGTTTCCCCACCACTGAGGTTAGACTGACTGGCCTCTAGTTCCCTGGTTTATCCCTTCCTCCCTCCTTGAATAACGGTACCACTTTGGCAGTCCTCCAGTCCTCTGGCACCTCTCCTGTGGCCAGAGAGGTATTGAAAATTATTGCCAGCACCCCTGCTATCTCCTCCCTTGCCTCACTCAACAGCCTGGGATACATTTCGTCCGGGCCTGGAGACTTATCTACTTTTAAGCCTGCCAGACTGCTTAGAACCTCCTCCCTTTCTTGGTGGGGTATCTCACAACGTAATACTTTGTACAGAATTTGGAGGCCTTTTGATTTAATTTGTTTTGAAATTTTGGTTCTACGTGCAGACTTTAATTTTTTTTAAAGAGAGAGTGGCATCGGTTAATTGTATAATAATTGTGTTTAATTGTATGCAGACGGTAGGCATTAACGAGGGAGCCGCTTCTGCTGCTATAAAGAGGAAGAGGTTGAAACCGTGGTGGTTGGGTTAGGAGGGGCATGTGTGTGGTGTGCATTTCTAAATAAAAGCTTGTAAAGGTTCTGTCATGCACTGCCTGACTATCTGTACTAAAACATAGAGTGTTAGGCAGGCCACTGCCATCCTGTGACACCTTTATGATCATTCCTGGCACTTGAAATGCTTGTTTTCCAGCATATGAGAATTCATCAATAGTTTATTGATGTCTGTTGTACTGCCACGTCACATTATAGGAACGTGGAATGTGTTGCTGCTGTAAGAATTCCTTGCACTCTCTTCCATCGTCTCATATAGATCTGTTCGCTTAGATATCACTGCAATTGCAGATGGTTCAGACTGAGGCAAGCCTCACCCAGACTGAGCAAGAAGGTCTGATTCCTGGTCTATGTTCTCAGACAGAGCATTGTTGAAGACTACAGTTGTCCTTAGTACTTATGGAGAAGTGGGAGTGGGGTGCTTAGGGCTGTGGGGTGGAGGGTGAAATCATCTACGGTTACTGTTCTTGATCTCTGTGCAGTGACTCTTTTGGAAAGTGTTTGCATGTCTGGGGTTGGATCAGTGTTTACTGTAATGCAGCCTTCCTCCCAGACACACCTCTCCACCATCAACGCACAGTGGTAGCAGTGTGTACCATCTACAAGATGCACTGCAGGAACTTACCAGGGTTCCTTAGGCAGCACCTTCCAAACCCACAACTGCTGACATCTAGAAGGACAATGGCAGCGGATACATGGGAACACCACCACCCGGAAGTTCCCTTCCAAGTCGATCACCATCTTGACTTGGAAATATATCACCATTCCTTCACTGTTGCTGGGGAAAAATCCTGGAACTCCCTCCCTAACAGCACTGTGGGTGTACCTACACCACGTGAACTGCAGCGGTTCAAGGAGGCAGCTCACCACCACAGGGCAATTAGGTATGGGCAATAAATGCTGATCTAACCAGTGATGCCTACATCCCATAAATGGATAGAAAAAAACACAGTCAAATACCTTGCCCACTTTGTCACGTACATGATCGATGGCTGTTGGTAACAATAGCATAGTGCACAGCAACAGGAGGTGGGAAAATGGGGTGGACGCCAAAAACCTAATAACTTCTCAGCGTCTTTGGCTGTGGCTTCAGTCGGATTAAATCTGGAGGAAAACTAATTTTAACCAAGGAGTACTAGACTAAGAAATATAATGGAAATGCAAGCTAAATGTAAGATTCTCATTTGGCTCTGACATTGAAAAGAGGTTTTCCAAGTGCACGTTTTTCCCTGTTTTCTTCCTCTTTGCTCTGCCCTTCCTCTGGGCCTCTTCAGAAAAAATGACTAGGGCAAGTCACCCACTCTCAGGCCTCTGATAATGTCACTTCTGAGCGAAGCATCAAAAGGCACCAGGAACGAATTCCTCCTGATCCTCCCTTCTGATATTTCCTCCATGGTTCTGTTCTCCTTTCAGTGGCTCCCAAGAACAGCACAGCTGAGATTGGGAACTCAGAAGAGTTGTGGGGAGGCACTGAGTAACTGAGCCGTACAAACAAGGAAGGTCACTGCTACGATCCCAAATCTTGGACCGAGTTAGCTAATCTCAGCTGGGTAGTAAGAGCGCCAAAATTGGGCTCAGTGCCTCAAGTTAGATTGAGGAAAATTGGTTCCCATTCCTGAATTACGCCCGGTGACAATCTGGTGGAGGTGCAGCTGCAGGAGAGGTAGATTTGTGCATCGGGTAAGGGTGGTCAGTTCTTTGTCCTCGCGGTCAAACATTGTGCCCAGCCTCACCCATTAAGAATGGTTTCTTGGCCAAGATGGTGGAGAGCACCAGTGGAATTGTTCAGGACAAATTACATCTTCCTGAAAAGAGGGGAGAAAAAGTGAAGAGAAGCAATGACAATCGGAGGGAGGAAGCACTTGACCTACATTCCATCAAGAACACAAGGAATAGGAGCAGGAGTAGACCATGTGGCCCATCGAGCTGTGCCGCCATTCAATATGATCATGGCTGATCTTGGGCTTCAACTCCATTTCCTGCCTGTTCCCTATACCCCTTGATTCCCTGAGAGACCAAAAACCTCTCTGTCCCAACCTTAAATGCTTTCAATGATAGAGCGTCCATAACTCTCTGGGGTAGAGAACTCCCATTCACAACCTATTGAGTGATGCAATTTCTCCTCATCTCAGACCTAAATGATCGGCCCCTTATCCTGAGACTGTGCCCCTGGGTTTTAGATTCCCCGACCAGCGGACACAATCTCTCAGCCTGTCAAGCCCCTTCAGAATCTTGTACCTTTCAATGAGATTGACCCTCATTCTTCTAAACTCCAGAGAATATAGATCCACTTTGCTCAGCCTCTCATCATAGGACAACCCCCTCATCCCAGGGACCAATTTAGTCGAACCTTCGCTGTACCGTCTCCAGAGCAAGTATATCTTTTCTTAAACGTGGAGACCAAAGCTGCACACAGTACACTAGATGTGGTCTCACCAAAACCCTGTACGACTCTAATAAGACTTGTATATTCTTGTGCCTCAATCCCTTTGTAATAAAGGCCAACATGCCTTTTATCTTCCTAATTGCTTGCGGTACCTGTTTGTTAACTTCTTGTGTTCCTTGTACAAGCACACCCAAGTCTCTTTGAACATCACTCAGCGGATACGATGCACCACTGACTGAGTCATAGTGGCCTGTCATTGGACTTCGAAGACTTTGTGTTTAAGCCACACTCACCATTATGAGGGAGTTGAGGTTTGAACTGAATGCCAACAGGAAGGCATAACAATAGCTTGCATAATATAATACCTTTTAACATACTAAAATATCCCAGGGCACCTCATAGGAGCATTATCAGAAAAGATTTGACACTGAACCACTAAAGGCAATATTAGGAAAGGTAACCAAAATCTTGGCCAAAGAGGCAAGTTTTAAGGAGGATCTGATAGGAGGAGAGAGAGGCGTAGAGGTTTGTGAAGGGAATTCCAGAAGTTAGGGCCGAGGAAGCTAAAAGCATAGAAGAGAGTGGCGGAATAGAGGAAATTGGGATTGACATGAGGCTAGAATTGAAGCAAAGCAGAGCTCTCGAAAGGTTGCCGGGCTGGAGGTACTGTACTGGAAGGCACTAAATGGGGATGCGATATGAAAAATCACATAGGAGTTGAAAGCACAATACTCCTCCTCTCTGATTTTCCCTCCTCCATTTACTGTTTCCCATTCAGTGCCTCCACAAAGCAGTACAGCTGAGCTTGAGAATTTGGGAGAGTTCTCAGGAAGTTCACCTCATAGTTCAGCGGGTTATAAGCCAATGAGTGGTAGAAGTGGCTAAAGGCAGGTCTCTCTGCTCCACGCCTCGTGGTCTTACACTTTCCTCTTCAGTTGCTCATGGGAGCCTCGCATTTTCAATTTCAAGTTGCCTAACATTATCATCCTCTTTTTCCCTCTTGGCCTACAGCTCTCGAATCTTCCTTCAATCACCTCCTTCAGTAGGTTCTCATGCCTTAGAATATGGCCAATCAAAACTTGCTGTCTTTTCTGGATGATATTCATTCATGATCTTCCCTCCTTTGCTATCCTGAGAACTTATTCCTTGCTCTTGTGTTTCCTCCAACTCCACCCTTCTCCAGAAGCACATATCACAGCTTTCTAGTCTTTGGAAGTCCGCTTTTCTCAATGTCTATGTTTCAGCCTGGTACAACAAGACGCTCCAAATCACAGCCTTGATAATTCTTAAGATCTCGTCTCATTCCTATGCTGCAGAATTCTTTATGTTTGGAGAATGCATTCTTTGTCAATCAGCAGCTGTTATGTTGGTTGCTCGCTCTCTATTGTTGTCATAAAGGCCTGAGGCTTACTGTACGCTCTGTATGTTCCATTGTGGGCCTTCCAATGTGGGCCAAAGGGATCATTTTTTAAAAATTCGTTCATGGGATATGGGTGTCATTGGCCAAGCCAGCATTTATTGCCCATCCCTAATTGCCCCAGTTCAGAGGGCATTTAAGAGTCAACCACATTGCTGTGGGTCTGGAGTCACATGTGGGCCAGACCAGGTAAGGACGGCAGATTTCCTCCCCTAAAGGACATAAGTGAACCAGATGGGATTTTACAACAATCGACAATAATTTCATGGTCATCATTAGACCTTTTTAATTCCAGATTTTTATTGAATTCAAATTCCACCATCGGCTGTGGTGGGATTCGAACCCAGGTCCCCAGAGCATTACCCTGTGTCTCTGGATTACTAATCCAGTGACAATGTTACTACGCCATCAGCACTTAGAGCCTATGTGCAAACTATGACCCTCAAATTTATGTAAACAAGGGTTCCTCTACATAGAACCCCTAAATAGCAGTGCAGTTGGGAACAGGGAAAACTGCCTCAGACACTGTTTATTGATCCACCATCTCCCTGCCCTTCCTATAGGGCAACTTCTTATAAACTCCTTTTTTGTCATTCTGTACTAAATATCTGCAAGAGTTTTGGAGTCAACAAATGTTCATTGCTACACAGGCAGCCTATATCCTATAATTAACATGCCAACCCTTAACCCCTGCACTTTCCCAGTACATCATGTGACATGCATCATCCTGCTACATGGTGTAACCATTTGGGTGCAAGTCACCCCATCAGTGACAATCCTCATCGACCCCCAAGGATTAAGAGCAATCCTCCCTCTCTGACTGTCAAGAGTCAGTCCGCTCAAAAGGGACAATGACGTGAGTCGAAGTGAAGTTGTTATCTCCTCCCTTTATTTCTCTAAGCCATGTTTATTAATTATCACCTAAAGGTGTTAAGCTCCATCTAGTGGCTGTTCATGTCGTAGGATTATTAGAGGACTTGGAAAGGAGAGAGTGACAGAAAGAAAGAGGCTTGCATTTATGTAGTGTCTGTCTTTCACAACATCACCTCCCAATGTGATTTACAGTCAATTAAGTACTTGTTAAAAAAAAGCATAGCACTGTTGTAATGTAAGAAACACAACAGCCAATTTGTGCACAGCCATATCCCACAAACAGCAATTTGCTAATGACTGGGTAACCTGTTTTAGTGATGTTGATTGATTTATAAATATTGGCCAGAACACCGGGCAGCACTCCCCTGGTCTGCCAGCAGTCAAGGTGCTCTCCCTCTGAGTCAGAAGGTTGTGGGGTTAAATCCGTCTCCAGAGCACAGAATTTAGTCTGACACTCCAGTGCAGTAATTGAGAGAGTGCTGCATTGTCGGAGGCCTTAACAGACGAGACGAAGGCTGGAAGATAAGCAGAGGAGCTACCCTCCCCGCACCCTGGCGCCCTGGGCAGTATTTATTCCTGAACCACCATCACCATCTGGCTGTTATTACATTGCTGTTTGCGGGAGCTTGCTGCACACAGATTGGCTGCTGCATTTCCTCATTTACAACGGTACTTTAACAAGTACTTTATTGGCTTTGAAGCACTTTGGGACATCCTGAGGTTGTGGAAGGTGCGATTATAAATGCCAAACTTCTTTTTCTCTTCAAAATAGAGCCATGCAATCTTCTATCCCCCAGCTGAGAGAACAGACAGGGTCTCGGTTTAATGTTTCATTCGAAAGATGCCAACTGCGACAGCGCAGTGCTCCCTCAGTATTGCACTGGCTGTCCGGACATGATTCAAGGAGGGATTTAAATAGTTTATAACTAGAAAAGAGATACCTGGTAGTGGGTTAAAGGCTAGAAGCTAATTGAGGAGCTCAGACCTTAGGTGATTAGTTCCGGTTAATGTGAGTTGAGATAGTGTCAGCAGTTGAGTACCACAGTTGAGCCAGATCTTGGTGTTTGTACATCGGCAGCAGGACACCCTGAATAGTGATCAGGAGGAGAAACCAATGTCTGGGTTCTCTTCTCCATAGTCCTAAGAATTGTCAGACTGATTGGAGCAGCTTAACTGCAGCCCTCGCAGGGGCCAGGTGGCTCACAAACAACCTTGGCGTTAATTAGTCTATGATTTGCGTGTAGAGGATTAAAGCTGCAAGTACAGAATCCCATGGAGAGGAGCGGAGTATCAAGGGGACAGTTTGTCTAGTTTGGCCTTTTGCTGAACAACAGCCATTGTAGCAACCCCAAGGATTCTTATGCAATCATCATCCTTTCCATATGCCTATATGGGCCTTGGAAGCTCCTGAAGAATTGTTTGGGCGATGCCCACAACTAGAACCATTCTAGACAGGAGCACATCAAGAGCCTGGAGCTAGAGCTAATTTTTAATCTTCCTTTTCAGTCATTGTCAGGATGTGGGTGCCACCCATTGAGAGGCTGGGTGGACCCTTTCCTGAACTGCTGCAGTCTGAGCGGTGAAGGTGCCCTCTCAGAGCTGTTAGGCAGGGGGTTTGTATCCTGATTCAGTGCCAAGGTTGCAGCCAGGTGGTCCAGCTATTTTGTTCTGGTCTTTTCTAGGTACAGCTGAGTGGCTTGCTGGGTCACTTCAGACAGCATTGCTGTGGGACTGGAGTCACAGAAAGGCCAAATGAGTAAGGGTTATGTTTCCTTCCCTACAAGATATTAGTGGAGCAGTTGAATTCTTGAGACAATCGTATTAATCTATAGGATAAGAAGTTAACCAATGATCTATACACAAGAGGGTGGGTGGTTGGTCTCAGTATTATTCGGAAGGTGGTTGGTTAGTTTACTGCATCTTGTGTAGGTGCAGTGATTGTTCGGAGGGCATATGGTCACTTCAGGGCATTGGTGCTGATGGAGGTGCCCTGGTTACAGCTGGTGCTCACTCATGAAAAGCAAATCCCAAGTGTGAGATATAGACAAGCATTGCTTGCTGCTCTGATCTCTACAAACTAATAACACACTGCCCCTGGGTTATAGCCAGGACAAACTCAGAAAGGGCTTCCATTTCTCATCATTGTCCAATGATGCTCCCCATGGCCCTGCTCAGTAATGGTAATGTGATCGAGGTGTTGCCAGAGAATCAGCGAGTCATCACCTGCAGGAGAGGAGGGAAGTAGTGAAAAATTGGCATGGGATACGAAACCCTGTCTGTCTATACATTTATTTCTCCGTGTGTCTTGTTACAAAAGAGGAACCCTCACCTTCCACTTGGGACACCTTCCACCAGGGCAGGACTTCTGCCTGCAATGGTAATGCACGTAGCCTGCAAGGACCTCTTGGCCCTCAGTGTTGTTTATATGAGCTCCCCATTCTGTGCCAGGGAGTGGTGCCAGATGTTGGGTGGAGTCTTGTTGTGGCACGTGCCAGGGTTTGGCCACCATGGGAGGATAAAACAGTGACTGGGACATAATTTGTTTTTATAAATCTCCGGTGTTTGGCTGTGCTGTGAGAACACTTGCACAAGCTCAATCCAGCGACTATACCTCAGAGGCTCCTCCTTCCAACATTGATACCAGACACTGATACTGACACTGGGGGACCCTGCATCTACTGTTTAAACTGGGCAAATGCCAGTCAGCAATCACAAAGAAAAATGCCAATTAAGAGCCACAAATTAGCCATCACCAGTCTACCAGTGAAATGGTACGGATGCACAGTCAATCAAATTGCTCAACATCTCGTTTTGGAAAAGAAGCCTGCCTTCCATTGCTGGGTCCCATTCTCTGCCCTGCATTAACAGTGAGCAATGCCACTCGGAGATCAGCCGCCACATATTTAAAATGCCTCACATTTAGCGCAGATCTGTCACTCTCCAGACATCAGATTGCAAATTGCTGATGTCACAGAATCACAGTGTCTTTATAGTGCAGGAGGAGGCCATTTGGCCCATCGGGTCTGCACTGGCTCTCTGAAAGAGCATTCCACCTAGTCCCACTCCCCTGCCTTATCCCCGTAACCTTGCACATTCTCTCTTTTCAGGTAGCATTCCAATTCCTTTTTGAATACATCGATTGAACCTGCCTCCATGACCCTCTCAGAAAGTTTGTTCCAGACTCCAACCACCCTCTGGGTGAAAAAACTTTCCTCACATTACTTTTACTTCTTTTGCCAATTATTATGAATCTGTGCCCTCTAATTCTTGATGCCCTTGAATGGGAACAGTTTCTCACTATTTACCCTGTCCATACCCCTCAGGATCTTGAATACCTCTATCAAGTCTCCTCTCAGCTGCCTTTTCTCCAAGGAAAACAGTCCCAACTTCTCCGATCTATCCTCATTGCTATAGTTCTTCATCCCAGGAATCATTCTTGTGAACCTCCTCTGTACTCTCTCCAATGCCTTCACATCCTTCCTCAAGTATGGCGCCCAGAACTGGACATAGTGCTCCAGATGAGGCCTGACTAGCGTCTTATACAAGATCAACATGACCTCCTTACTCTTGTACTCAATTTCCCTATTAATAAAGCCTAAGATACTGTATGCCTTATTAACTGCTCTCTTTGCTGAGCAATTTTGGAAAACAGGGAAAAGAAATCTGTCATTTCATGATAGGTTTTCTAGACCAGGAGTCAGAAATTTACAAGGTCCCCAGTGATTCGACACTCACGGTTTAAAATCAGTTCTCTGAATTTGTTTATGTAGCACTTCTCCAGACTAAACATTTGGAACAGGGACCTTAAAGGGACAGGCCAGATGAATAACTAAATAGCACCATGCAAACCTGAGAGCAATACAATACCATGGGGGAATTCACCAATGCAAAACAATGTTCTGATCCCAGAAATGTAGACTGCCTGCCCTTTCTCCACAGAGGCTGCCATGCTGGCTGATTGTTGCCAGTGGTTTCTGTCTTTGTTTCCGGGTGGATTTATAAATTAGATTTAGCATTTGTAATGAAGCTTTGATCAGAGGGCTGAATGGCTTCCTTCTGTGCTGTAACCATCCTATGATCCTATGACATTGCTGCATGTCTGTCGGGGGCACCACTGTTTTCGACAACTTTTCTGCTCTCAACAGCGACACAGAGAGGCTGTTTGGGGTACTGCGGGACACAGGCACCAACCCTTCAATAATTGTTCATAGAGAATGTTAACATAGTCCTCCTGTGCACAGTCCAATGCCTGTTTTCAGTCTTATGTGAAGCTAGTGTGAAATTTTTCACTTTGTTATTGTAAGTGATAAGGAGCTGGGCACAGGCCCTGATCTATAGTACAAACCTGGGAACTTGCTTTCCCCCCGTGACTCAGTTGGTAAGTACACAGTGCTATATAGCCCAGTAGACCAGGATGGAAAGAGGTTTCGTCATGCTCGGTGCTGTTTTCACTGATTTCAGTCAAGTCTGTGAGAGGGGGCTCTTGCCAAGTCCAGTTGGCTTCACGCTCTCCTGAGCTGAGAAAGAGAACAAAGGGCCAGGTTTCCTCGTCCTGACTCTTGTCCAGTAATTGCTGCTCGAAGGTGTGGACATGGAGTTGGGATAGGATTAGGGTTAGTCAGATAGCTTCCTAATGCTCACTGTGTGGATTCACACGTGAAGAATAGTTGTGTGGGAGAGGCAGTGGAGGGCCACTGATGACTGCGAAATTGCAGCTTGAGTTAGAAGAAGGGGAAAGAGCCATTGGTGAGGTGGAGGAGACTGTTTGCTGTGTATGGTTTCAATGTGAACATCACACTGTTTACCTTAACACACTAAAGGCATGTGATGCAGTCAATCTGTAATGCTGTTAGCCTGCTGAAAGCTTTACATCCATTTGACTTCACAGTGGAAGTCAACAGTCATAGGGACATTCAGCCCTTCGAGCCTGTTTTACCATCCAGTTTCATTATGGCTGAACTACACCTCAACTCCATTTTGCTGCATTTGCTCCATATCCCTTGATACCCTTGCCCAATAAAAATCTACACATCTCAATATTCAAAGCTCCCACTGCCCCACCGCCTGAGCCTTTTTGGGGAAGAAGTTCCACATTTCTGCTACCCTTTGCATGACACAGTGCTACCTGATTTTGCTGCTAAATGACCCAGCTCTGATTTAAAGATTGTGCCCCTTTGCTCTTGATTCTCCCGCCAGAGGAAATAGTTTCGTCGTACCTACCCAATCAAATCCTTCCAACATTTTAAACACCCCCATCCAATTATCCGTTAACCTTCTTGGACTCGAGGGAATACAAGTCAAGTCACAGGCTATGATCTGCACAGTGGACTTGCTTGGTCAGCTTGTCAGTAATTTCAAAGTTCTTCTCGGGCCGAGAAAACTAGGTGGGAGGGCCAAGGCCCAAATGCAGGACATTTTTTAAAAGCACATTGTTGACAAATGTGCCAGATCCCTTTAAAAGCGGAAAGAGCTGGTCACTAAATCAGAAATGAAGGCTGTCAAAGAGGCGGGTTATCAGGAGGTTTATTTAATGTAGCCGGACAGATAGCAAAGCAAAGTGTCTGTAAGAGAACTCCGAATATCTGGGGCACGTAGCGTCATACAGCACTCTAACAAGCAAAAGGTGAGGTAAATGTAGCAATCGAGTATTTAGTTGATGCTAAGCTTGGGTTTTATAGGGTAAAGGGAGGTCTTGAGGGTTATATTCCAGAAAGCCAGGTGGTAAAGGATAGAACCGGAGCCAATCTTTACACACTTCGATAAGTGTTTACGGAGATGCACATTACAAACATGCACCTTCTATCCCAACAACCACAGTTTCAGTCTGTTTATAGGGGCTCAAGTGAATCCCCGGTTAATACAATTAAACATAATTAATATACAATTAAATTTCAGGAGTTTTGAGGTCTCGGGAAAGAATGAGCTAGCAGATGAGATGCTGGATTGATTTTAATAGAGTGAAAGGGGATGGAATGAGTAGGACAGGGTCTCTGACTTGGGAAAAGTCCGGAGAAAAAATTACCATAGAAGTATTGATGAAAGATGAGAAATGATTTCAGCATTAAGGTAAGGAACAGTTAGACAATAGAGGGGGGAGAGAGACGTGGTGGGGGTGGTGGGTTTCTTATCAGGCAACAAACACTCTGGTGCAAGATTAAAGCAAAATACTGCGGATGCTGGAAATCTGAAACAAAAACAGAAAATTGCTGGAAAAACTCAGCAGGTCTGACAGCATCTGTAGAGAGAGAAACAGTTAACGTTTCAAGTCCGTATGACTCTTCTTCAGGTGTCTTGTGCAGGATAAGGTTAAAGGGGCTGAGTGGTCTTTTCCTGCTCCTATGAATGGTGTTAGAAGATCCTTCTTGGATCAAGGAGCAGCATTCCAACCTTGGAAAGGGTTGGCATTTTGGGGAGTTGAAGGGGAAAAGGATCGCTTGCTGCAGAACTACTGTAACTTGAGGTTTTTGTTGCTCTTCCACAGTTGCCATGGCTGAGCCGCGATTCAACAATCCGTATTTCTGGCCTCCTCCACCCACGATGTCAAGTCAGGTATGAGTGAATAGGCACCACGTTAAGAGACATTGACGTACAGGGCGACACTGTGTGTTTACAGAAGTTTTATATCTGAGGGAGAAACATGGCAAAGGAATGTACACCAACACCTACCTAGTAAATGCTGCTGCATTTTGTTATTGATGGTTTCTTTATAGTGTTTGAGCCCATTCCTTGTTTCCAAAAGAAATTGGGGGACCTGTGTGCCCTACAGACTTAGACACTGGCCTTCCACCCATGGAAATTGGGTGCAAATCTAGCCGAGGCTGATGGGATCAGAGTCTCCTTGGTGTGGGTGGTAAGGTCCTATATCAGGTGGGCAGTCTCCAACCTAGACACTTCCAATCTCAGCACTACTGTTCTACCTCAGCAGAAATTGGCACTAAATTGCCAGTTGCTCTCAGGGATGTCTCCGGTCAGCTGGCCACAGGAAGTCACAATGGCACATTGGTATGGTGGGAGCTCCTCTCCCAAGGGCGGGCTTGATGTACCCTTGTGTGTTTGGAGTAAAGGGAACTCTACTGTGCTTCTACCGGGCCCTGGTGCCTGAAATGGAAAGCGATACCTTCCCCAGTACTGACCTGTTCATGGTGCCTCATCTTGATGAGCACAAAATTCATACAAATAAAAGGTACAATTTTGCTCCCCATTCTTTTAGGTTCCAGCCTACCATTTGTTGAACAAGAAGACGCTCTACCAATGGCCCCCCTGGAACGGCACATTAAGAGATTCAACTCTTGGGCATTTCCGTCCATGTGTGTCAGGCCATGGAGAGCACAGCATGTGCCACCCAACTAATGTGCACCACCCAACGAATGCCAGCGAATCCTGCCACAGCATGGTTGGTCACAGAAGTGACAGAAAAAGTGAGGTGGAAGGCTCATTTCTAGTCACATTAGTTCCCCCTAGTGGTCAACCTCATTGGTAGAAGCCATAAGGTGGTCACCTCCCCATTGCTGGGGCTGCAGAGGGTGCACGGAGCAGGGACACACCCCAGAGGGGAAACCAAAGCACAAACGTAACCTGTTTCAAAGACGGGAGGCTCTTGCATCCCATGGAACATTCCCTCCCAACTCTGACTAACCCAGATCTGAAAGACCTTTGCTGCCAGATGATAACTGTTGTTATGATCGAAGGAAGCAAAGAAACAACTATCTTGCATTTGTATAGTGTCTTTCATGACCTCAAGACAGCACAATTCACCACCAATGAAAGAGAATTAATGATGCAGCTCTCCCCTGTGCCTCATTTCGTAAATGCACCTGTGCTGAGTCACGATGACTCCCTGGTTCTGTCTGTATTGAGTTTGGTGATTCCGGTTGGGACAATTACTCTGGTGCTACAATAAGCTGCAGTGCCTCTGGGCTGGGAGGGTGGGGGGGCGTGAATCATCTTGAGTACTTGCTCACTTTGTGTCACCTCCACTACAGATTGCATGTTAGGCCTAGGATTGGGGTTAGGGTTAGGATGGGCATCAGGTGTGATAACCCCCACTGACAACCATCTTGCCAACATTCCCTGTCTGTTTGGGTGGGGTGGGGGGTGGTGTTGTCACATGACCGCTTGAGCAAGGACCCATAGGATGCTGCCCACCCGAGGACCTGTATCTCAGGATGACCCAGAGCCTTGCGGACAGGCGGGGAGAAGAAACCGGAGTCTGAACTTTGACCTTAGGACAATGTGCTTAGCTGCAGGGGGACAGTGGCATGGTGGCAATGTTGCTGGGCTAGTGACCCACGTACCCAGACCAATGCTACAGAGGCATGAGTTCAAATCCCACCATGGCAGCTGACGAAATTTAAATTTAATTAATAAATAAATCTGGAACAATATACTAGTCACATTAATAATGATCATGAGTGTCATTAAAAACCCACTAGGATCACTAATGTCCTTCAAGGAAGGAAATCAACCATCCTAACCCAGTCTGGCCTACATGTAACAGACATCTGGTTAACTGACCTAGCAACCCAAATAGAGGGCAATTAAGGATGGGCAGTAAATGCTGGCCTTGCCAACAACAGTCAGATCCCGTGAACAAATATAAAAGAAAAACTGGTATCAATCCCACAGCATTTTCACAGGCCATTCTACTGGGGTGTTCTGTGCTTGCAAATGCCATGTGTGTAGGTTTATGATCCCAGTAAACTTGTTTAGTTATTAATGTTACGTTATCCTGTTTCTTCGGTGTCTTGTTCCCCCCTCCTCCCAGCTTGATAACCTGATGCTGATAAACAAGATCAAGGAGCAACTAATGGCGGAGAAGATCCGCCCACCGCACATGCCCCCTTCGTCTGTGCAATCCCAGCAGCCTTTGCTGCTGCCATCGACCTCGCAGAGCGGCCAGTCACCCTTGTCCATCCTGAAGCCACAGCAGCTGTCGGAGGTCCACGCGCAGGCCCCTCAGCCGGACGTGGCCCTCCACGCCAGACCTGCTACCAGTTCTGTAACAGGTATTTTGAACTGTAAGGACATTTTTTTTCTCGCACGCTCATTGACACTTGTTAAATGTTAATTTATGTCTGACCTGTTTCCTCAGGAGGCGGAGCGGTGCTTTGAATCTGTGCGATACACCTGGTTTCAGTCGTGTCACTGTAGGCATTTGGTAAACGGTGGCCAGGCACTTTCTTAGAGAAAGAGGGACGGGTGACGCCAATTCTCCCATTATAATAGGGCCTTTGTCCCTCTCAGTGTAGTATTACCCACTCTCTTGACAGCATGCTCTTGCTATAGCGGGGAGGCGCAAAGAGGAAGGAACGTGATGGATCCAGCTCAAGTTAACATCGCCTGGCCTCTCGATCCATGAATGAGGCCTCAAAGCAAGTGAAGGATGCCAGCTGGTGACGGGGAAGAGGTACAATGGGCCCTCAGGCCTCATTCCAAGTACCACCGAGATAAGGAGCAAAAAGAGAAATAGCTGAAAGCACTCAGCAGGTCAGTCAGCCTTTGTGGAGAGAGAGAAACAGATTTGTTAATGTTTCAGGTGAAGGCTCTACATGTGAAACGTTATTCTCCCCTTCTCCACAGATGCTGACGGCCGCGCTGTCATAGTTTGATTGTTTTTTGCACCTCTGAGACAAGTTTTGTTTGCTATGGAAGGGTTCCACTGGCAGTTGACGGCCAAAATGATGATTCTTTATATGTGAAAGCTGAGTGTGAGTGTCAACAAGCTGTTTGAACCCTGTGCCTGGCCCTCATGTGATAACCAGATTATAGGTCCCCTGCAGGAGTAACATTGCAAAGAGATCAGGAATGTGAACTCGAGCAGATTTTCCCCCTCACTTTTGCTAGGGGATGTTGCTGTAGCTGCTGCTGCTTGTGTCTACTCCTGTCAGGAGATCTGCTGTCATGGTACATCACGCTCATCTGTCTTGCGCCATCCTCACACATCCACTGTAGTTTGTCTGCAGCTACGCTGTGACATTCGTCATCCAACTACGCCTAGGCCGACCTCTCTTTCTGCTGCCCCATGACTAACTATGAGGCTTATACTGTGTGAGGTCCCAAACCCTTCACATTACCTCACTGAGTGTCATGGCTGTCTCTGTGGATGTGTCACACACCTTGCTGACCTCCACCTTCTGAGCCACTGTCCTACTAATCTTCTGCCTGTCCTTCCCAGTTTACACACACAGTAGAAGGGCTGATGTCCCTCCAGCTGAAGCTGATGGGCCCCTCACTTAGTTTTGCACAACTGTCAAGTCGACTTCCTGGGGTATGGCGGCTGGTGTGCACAACCAGCTACTTAGAGTCATAAGTGAGAGTTGGGACACTGGCTTCCTCTACCCACACCCCTTTTAACGTGGGTATGCGGCTTGGCAGGGGATCAAGGGTACTAGCCCTCACAAACATCTCCCATATACCCCTTAGGGATGTGAAGACAGCCAAATCTTTACAGCCAGTGAAGCATTTTTGAAGTGTAGGTCACTGTTGTAATGTAGAAAACTCAACAACCAATTTGCACACAGCAAGCTCCCACAAACAGCAATGTGAATAATGGCCAGATAATCTGTTTTAGTGAATGTTGGGTGAGTGATAAATATTGACCAGGATGAACTCACCTCTCCTTTGAAATAAAACCATAGGAATTTTTAAATCCAACTGTGAAGCCTTGGTTTAGCATCTCATTTAAAATGACAGTGCCCCTGACAATGCAGCCCTCCCTCAGTATTGCACTGGAAGCCAACCTAGGTTATGTGCTGATGTCGCGAGAGTGAGACTTCAACCTATCACCTTCTGGCTCAAGAGCAAGAGTGCTACACGCTGAGCCACAGCTGACACCTAGACTAACTCTGTCGCCTTATGCCTATCACTATGCCAGCTGTGATCAACGCAGGGGGAAAATAAAACCTGGGGCTTTACTGGGTGACTGCGCCCTGCACTGGGCAGCAAACCCAACTGAGGGGACACTGCTCACGTTCTGTATACAAGATCTACCAATTCTACCATATTTGGCAGGAGACCCGTGGGCGAAACCTTCCCCCTGAGACACTTTGATACTCAATGGAGACAATTCTAGCTCCACATTCAGTAATGAAAGCCTCTGTTAAAACTCCTGTAATACTGTGTGCAGTTTGGTTTCCATATTTGAGGAAGGATACACTTGTATTGGAGGCGGTACAGTGAAGGTCCACTACATTGGTCCTATGATGAGAGGCTGAGTAAATTGGGCCTATGTTCTCAGGAGTTTAGAAGATTGAGAAGTGATCTCGTTGAAGCATACAAGGTTCTGAAGGGGCTTGATAGGGTGGATACTGAGAGATTGTTAACCCTGGCAGGTGAATCTAGAACACAGGAGCACAGTCTCAAGATAAGAGACTGATCATTTGGGACTGAGATGGGGACAATTCTCTTCACTCAAAGGGTTGTGAATCTTTGGAATTCTCTACCCCAGATGGTTGTGGATGCTGCATCGTTGAATAATTTTAGGCTGAAACAGGCAGATTTTTGGTCTCTCAGGGAATAAAGGGATATGGGGAGTGGGCAGGAAAGCAGAGTTGAAGCCAAAGATTAGACATGATCATATTGAATGGTGGAACAGGCTCAATTGACTCTATAGTCTCTCCTCATCCAATTTCTTATGTTCTTTTGTTGGCCTTATAGTTTAATAGAGGACTTTTCTTCTTGCTGTAGATGCTGGGACAGTTCTACCTCCATAGCTGCTACTTGCCTCCCTGACATTTCAGTCTGAGAAATCAAGGGAGAAGCGTACAGAAAGCTCACAGCCCGATGGGCTGTAAGGAAGGAAGGTGAATGTCTCTGTTTGTGACTGAAAATAGAATCCCTGAGATCTGTTTGATGACTCATAGACATTTACAGCACAGAAGGAGGCCATTTGGCCCTTCGTGTCCATGTTGGTCAACAAAGATCTGACAACACTAATCCCATTTTGCAGCACTTGGCCCATAGCCCTGGAGGTTATGGCAACGCAAGTGAATATCTAAATACTTCTTAAATGTTATGAGAGTTTCTGACTCAACCACCCTTTCAGGCAGTGAGTTCCAGACTCCCACCACCCTCTGGGTGAAAAGATTTCTCCTCAACTTCTCGTAGCCTTCTACCTCTTACCTTAAATCTATGCCCCCTGGTTATTGGCCTCTCTACTAATGGAAAAAGTGCCTTCCTATCCACCCTATCTATGCCCCTCATAATCTTATACATCTCTATCAGGTCCCCTCTCAATTTTCGCTGCTCCAAGGAAAATAACCCCAGCCTATCCAATGTTTCCTCATAGCTCAGGCCCTCCAGCCCAGGTAAATCTCCTCTGCACCCTCTCCAGTGCAATCACATCCTTCCTATAATGTGGTGACCGGAACTGCATACAGTACTCCGGATGCTGTCATATACCGGAAGATGTAAGTCTGCTAATCAGTGAATGTATGGATGAGTCTGTCATCACCGTCCAGTGTTGCCGAAGTCAAAAAGCTGCCAGGGCTGCTGCTGGTTGACCGAGGGCTGGAAGAAGTCAAATGGAATATAGTTTTGTTATGTATCTGCAGTTTATCATCCTCGACACCAGGTGGCTCTGTTAGTCAAAAGATAAAGAGAAAATACTGTTAACACTCGGCAGATTAAGTCATCAGCGGTAAAGAGAACAGAATAGTTAATGTTTCAGATTTAGGCCCTTCATCAGAATTGTTCAGCAGTTAGACATGTCTGACCCTGTTGTGCCTGTCTTCAGCCATGGGATGATGCTCCAGATCACCCTGCTCAGTATCCAAATCGGTGAACCTCACACATCCTTTTCTTTATTTTTCTCCAGTGACCATTCTTCATGCACCGGGTTACAAAGTCACACAGATCTGAGTACAATAGCACCAGCCTGATCCCTGGTGTGTGCTGAATGAGACTGTTCCTGCTGGGACGGCAGTAAGCAGCTCCACAATCTGCCCAGGCATCTTAGACTCGAGGGGGCAAAGCTTAGCCACTGTCCAGTGCTCCCGATCTCTATTCAATGACCCTGCTCGAAAGCGCCTGTGTGTGTGTGTGTGTGTGTGTGTGTGTGTGTGTGGGGGGTGGTGGGCTCAGCTAATTCCCCACCCAGTTGAATACCCTGTCAACATTCGCTGGCCCCGCACCATGAATGATAGTCACTTCAGTGAGGGCTCCTGTGGACCGGTGCCTCAGAATATCGACACGGGGCCAGGAATAGATCCAGTGCAACGAATTGCCCTGTGCCTCACGACACTCCTTATCCAATACCCAGGCCTGGGAGAGGCAAAAACAATAGATACAAACCCAGAAATAAAAACAGAAAATGCTGAAAACACTCAGCAGCTCTGGCAGTATCTGTGGAGCGAGGAAATAGAGTTAACGTTTTGAGTTGAACATGACTCTTCTTCGAGTTAGTGAAGAGTACTCCAAAGGAGAGTCATATTGGACTCGAAATATTAACTCTGCTTCACCCTTCACTGCTGAGTTTTCCCAGCACTTTCTGTTTTTATTTCAGAGTTCAGCGTCTGCAGTATTTTTCTTTTAGATTAAAAACCCAGGGTGCGGATCAGGGGGAGGGAATATCTGGAATATTGCTCTCCTATCCCTCCTGTCTTTCCGAGTCGTACAGCACTAACCTCTTGCATAAGGCGATCTCTGTCCCAGCCAGGAACAGGGCTAGCTCTCGCCTGAAGGAATTCAGCAGATCAGCAGCCTGTTTTAGCAGTTCACTGTCTCTGGGAAGAGAACCACCTTCTGACATCGAATCCAGATCTGGCCTTGTACAACTTAACCTTGAAACAAACTGTCTAACTCAAGACCACATCTCGAATATTGTGTGCAGTTTTGGCCTCCTTATTTAAGGAAGGGTGAAAATGTGTTGGAGGTGGCTTAAAGGAGGTTTACCAGATTGATACCTGGAAGGAGCGGGTTGTGATATGAGGTAAGGTTGGACATGCTGGGCTTGTTTCCACTGGAGTTTAGCAGAGTGAAGGGTGACTTGATTGAAGTGTATAAGATCCTGAACGGTCTGGACAAGGTGGATGTGGGAAGAATGTTTCTTCTTATGGGTGAGTCCAGAACTAGGGAGCACTGTTGTAAAATTAGGGGTCGCTCTTTTAGGACAGAGATGAGGAGAAATGTTTTTCTCTCAGAGGGTTGTGCGACTTTGGAACTCTCTGCCTCAGAAGGTAGTGGAGGCGGGGTCCTTGAATATTTTTAAGGCAGAGGTAGATAGATTCTTATTAGGCAAGGGAGTCAAAGGTTAACGGGGGTAGATGGGAATGTGGAATTCGAAACACAAGATGATCAACCATGACCTTATTGAACAGTGGAACAGGTTCAAGGGGCCAAATGGCCGACACCTGCTCCTATTTAATATGTTTGTATCATCACAGTCTTCACAATCTCAGAAACCACACCCCCTAAGTCATCATCTCAGTAAAATGTGGAATCCCAGCTCTTTTAGTAACTAGAATAATTTAAACTTAGGAATTAATGAGGCCACTAACAAAGCTTCACTTTAATGGGCCTGGAGTGTAGGATAGAAGCAGGCAAAATAGAAGTCACACATTTTTGCTGTGATATCTATTCTGAGAAGCCTTGTGGTACAGTGGGTAGTGTCCCTGCCTCTGAATCAGAAGCTCTGGGCTTGAGTCCAACCCCAGGACTGATGGCCACAGAAAGTGCATTCATAATGCAGCCACACAGGTTGAGTATCAACTTGCAAATGCTGCTAACACACGGTAAGAGCGGGAGAGATTCCTGGTCAGCCATGTGATGGAAAGAACGTCGGAGCCTCTACCATCACTGTCCATGGCGCCAGACTACAACCTGCATAGAATCACAGAATCACAGTGCAGAAGAGGCCCTTCGGCCCATTGAGTCTAAATGTAAAAGTCTATGTTGCCACAGCAACTCGGACTCCCTGAGTGAACTATGACACACCCCCACCATCCAGTCTGAGACTGGAGAATTTCTGTAGTGAAATACCAGACATGCTGTAGTGCCAGATGTTTTGTCACAGAGCGGTGCTCTGCTACAACACTGCCTCAAATTAAATATACCAGGTTCTAATAAAACAGCAGGGTTGTAAAGAACAATGAGCAGCTTGATGCTTCCTGTTCTCTGAACTTTCTCCCTTCTCCAGCAGATGTTAAACCCTGCTGGGGCGCTGGTGGTGTGCAATCTTGGCATCTCACCCAAGCAGCCACTGTTCACGTGCCCACTAATCCTGCTTGTGTTTCCATCCAGAATTCCTGCACATGCACTTTCCGACAGCTGAGAAAGAAACGGTGTCCCGCTTGATATTCACCCCCCGCCCCACCTCCCCGATGCCTGGGTTGAGATCAGCGAACACACACACACGTGGGGTGGGGGAAGGTGGGGGAGGAGCATGCGATGGGACCTTTCTACCTTCCTGACCTGGGGAAGTCCAGTTCATGGACTTAGCGATGGAGTTACTTCAGCTCTCCCAATCGCGTACCTTTATTAAGTGTAAAGGCATCGCCCTCCTCTCCCACTGTTGGACTCAGTAATTCCTCCAAGCTGTTGTCACCAGTTTTCTCCATTTAAATTAATTCGTTGATTGAAAATGTACGATAATGTAGGGCATTCATTCAAGTTATTTTTAAAGGGTCATTAATGCAGAAAATTGTTCTTTGAACTAAATCAAATCATTTTCCCATAATAACTTTTTAAGTATTTTATTTATAACCACTGGACTAGACTTAAAGTAAGAAAAACACGCTAGATTAGTGCCATTAGGAACAAAGTTAATATATCACCTCACACAACTCACACAATCATCCTGTGTGTGGCTTTCCTCTCTTTCTCTTCCCCTTTTGCCTTTTCTCACTCTATAAAACGTTTTCGCTGTGACAGATGTTAAGCTAACTGGCCGGCAGTTTCTCTCTCCTTCCCTTTTTGAATAAAGGAATTACATTGCTATTTTCCAACCTAATGGCACCTTTTCCAAATCCAGGGAATTTTGGAAAAAATCTCACTAGCCAGTTCTTTTAAGACCCTAGGATGAAGTCTTTCAGGTCCCAGGGATTTGTCAGCCCACAGCTCCAACAATTTGTTAAGTACCACTTCTCTGGTGATTGTAATCTTCCTGAGTTCCTCCCTCCCTTCCAGTTCCTGATTTACAGCTATTTCCGGGATGTTACTTGTATCCTATTTGGTGAAGACCGATGCAAGATACCTGTTCAATTCATCTCCCATCTCTATATTTTCCATTATTAAATCCCCAGACTATTTTTCTATAGGACCAATGATCACTTTATTAACTAATTTCTTATTTAAGTATCTATAGAAACTCTTACTATCCATCTTTATATTTCTAGCTCTCTCTCATACTCTGATTTTTCCTCCTATATTCATCTTTTTTTCATTCTTTGCTGTTCTTTATATTCTGTCCAATCTTTTGACCTGCCACCTGTCTTTACGCAATTATATGCTTTTTCTTTACCTTTGATGCTATTTTTAATTTTTTTAGTTAGCCATGGATGGAGGGTCATCACCATGGAATTTTTCTTTTTCATTTGAATGTACCTATTCTGTGTATTTTGAAATATCCCTTTAAATGTCTGCCTCTGCATCTCTATTGACCTGTCCCTTAACCTCATTTAGCCAGCTCTGCTTTCATCTCCACATAATTGCCCTTATTTAAGTTTAAAATACTAGTCTTCGACCCACTCTTCTCTCCCTCAAACTGAATGTAAAATTCAATCATATTGTGATCACTGCTACCCAGGTGTCCCTTCACAAAGAGGTTATTATTTAATCCTATCTTGTTGCACAATACCATGTCTAGTATTGCCTGCTCTCTGGTTGGCTCCAGAACGTGTTGTTCTAAGAAACTACCCCAAAAACATCCTATGAAGTCCTCATCTAGGCTGCCTATGCCCATCTGATTTTTCCAGTCTTAAAATCCCCCATGATTATTATCGTACCTTTCTGACAAGCTCCCATTATCTCTTTTTATTCTGCCCTACCATGCAGTTACAATTAGGGGGCCTGTACACCCTTCCCTAGCTTCCTGTCCTTCCTAAAAGTCATGTACCCTTCAATATTCAGAACCCAATCTATGCAGCCATGCATCTGTAATAGCTTTCAGATTGTACTTATTTATTTCTATTGTGCTATCAGTTCATATGTTTTGTTTCGAATGCTATATATATTTAGATACAGAACCTTTAGTTTTGTCCTTTTATTATTTTTGAACCTCTAGCTTTGACTGCTTTTTTTACTCTTAGACTTGTATTCACCATCTCTTCCTGTCATGTTCTGTTTATCACTTCCCATATTAATATTTTTCTCTCCTGCCTTGTCTGTACTCTTTGGTTTGCCACATCTTCCCAAATTTGATCTCTTGCCTCCACTATTCAGTTTAAAACCCTCCCTACTTCCCTAGTTATGCGGTTCGCGAGGACACCAACCCCAGCACAGTTCAGGTGTAGACCGTCCCAAAGGTACAGATCCCACTCTCCCCAATACTGGTGCCAGTGCCCCACAAACCAGAACCCACTTCCCCCACACTAGTCTTTGAGCCACACATTTATTTCTCTAATATTATTTGCCCTATGTCAATTCGCACATGGCTCAGATAATAGCCTAGAGATTATTACCTTTGAGGTTCTGCTTTTTAATTTAGTGCCTAGCTCCTCTTACTGACTATGCAGAAGCTCTTTCCTAGTTCTACCTATTCAGTGGTACCTACATGGACTACGACAACTGGATCCTCTTCCTCCAAATTCCTCTCCAGTCCTAAGCAGATGTCCCGAATCCTGGCACCAGGCAGGCAACACAGCTGTCTGCTCCTTGTTACAGAGAACAGTGTCAATCCCCCTCACTACCACTATGTTCCTTTTTGCTCCCCCCACTTGAATGGCTTCCTGTACCTCGGTGCCATGGTCAGTTTGCTCATCCACCCTGCAGCCCCTGCTCTCATCCAAACAAACTGAGAGAACCTCAAACCTATTGGACAATTGCAAAGGCTGAGGCTCCTGCGCTCCTGCCCTCTGGGTCCCCTTACCTGCCTCAGTTGTAGTCACACCCTCCTGTCCCTGACCATTGACCAAATCAGAAGACCCTATCCCAAGTGACATGACTGTTTCCTGTTATAAAGCATCCAGGTAACTTTCCCCTTCCTTGATGCTTCACAGTGTCTGCAGCTCAGCCTCCAGTTCAATGACTCTGAGCCGAAGCTTCTCAAGCCGCAAACACTTACTGCAGACATGTTTGTCCTAGATCACAGTGGCATTCAGGAACTCCCACCTTCTGCAGCCTTGACAAATCGCCTGTCCTGTCATCCTTAACATGTTTTAATTAATTACTTAATTATAATATTCACTCACTTATTTTCCTTTTTTATAACTATTTTATTAACCACACCACCAGTTTGGATTCTTTTTAAACCTTAGGAATAGAATGCAGCTTAAACACTTACCAGATACTCACCAAACAGTTAACTTTTACCCCAGTAGTTGAGCAAGAACTAATTCCTACAGGGTGGAAAAGTTAGTCAAGGCTAAAGCAAAGGAGCAGCTGCTCCCCCCCCTCACCTAACCCCCTAACCGCCCAACTCCCAGCACTCTGTTCAAAGACACACTCCGTGCTAAGTCGCACTGAAGTGGCTGTTTATATATCCTGCACTGAAACCAAGCGCTTGGCTGACCCAAGTTACAGAAAATGGAACATCTCACGTCCCACTTTCAGAGCATGTCGTCCGCGACTATACCTTCCAGTTCTGCTGCCAAGTGGCTTTTTAATAAAGAAATATTGTGTGTCAAGGCTCAGTGATGTTGTGACATTTCATAAAGCAACGAAAGCTTCATCCTTGTGGATTATTGTGCATGAAGAATTGACTGAATTGGGTGCTGTGCATCTCACTCCGGTCACCCTGATGTTGTTACATGGAGTTATTGTCCTTTTGGATTTAGGGTTTGCAAGGCAGGACTGATATATGGGATGGAGAAAAGGGACAAAGCAATCAAGGGTATCTAAACTGGCAGTCTGTGCTCTCTATCTCATTGCAGGTGGCACACCTCATCATGAGCTTTTCCCAGAGGAGAACATGCATGAGTATATATTTTTCAGGAACGTTTTCAGCTCTTCTTACCCATTAGATTAAATAGGTGGAACATCACGGTCAGGGAATTCCCAGCTTCCTGATATGATCTCCCCCCATGCTGTTCACCCTATATTTAGTAGTAGACTGTGGATGTACCTAATTAAGATCATCGCTCCATCGGAAATACCTGAACAGGCCAGGTCAAGTATAACTCAATCATAGCAGCTAAACATTAGAATTGTACTCCAGAATACTATCCACAAGCAGCACCAGGTAGAACAATTAGTTTGTATGTCTGTGAGAGTGTGTGTTTCTGTGTGTGTGTGTGTGTGTGTGTGTGTGTGTGTGTTTCTGTGTCTGTGAGTGTGTGTATGTGTTTCTGTGTGTCTATGAGCGTGTGTGTGTGTGTTTCTGTGTGTCTGTGAGTGAGTGTGTTTCTGTGTGTGTGTGTGTATGTGTTTCTGTCTGTCTATGAGCGCGTGTGTGTGTGTTTCTGTGTGTCTGTGAGTGAGTGTGTTTCTGTGTGTGTGTGTGTGTTTCTGTGTCTGTGAGTGTGTGTACGTGTTTCTGTGTGTCTATGAGCACGTGTGTGTGTGTTTCTGTGTATCTGAGCATGTGTGTCTGTGGGTTTCTGTGTGTCTGTGAGTGTGTGTGTATGGGTTTTTGTGTGTCTGTGAGCGAGTGTGTGTTTCTGTGTCTGTGAGTGTGTGTATGTGTTTCTGTGTATGTGTGTGTATGGGTTTCTGTGTGTCTGTGAGCGAGTGTGGGTTTCTGTGTCTGTGAGTGTGTGTGTGTGAGTGTGTTTCTGTGTCTGTGAGTGTGTATGTGTTTCTGTGCATGGGTTTCTGTGTGTCTGTGAGTGAGCGTGTGTTTCTGTGTGTGTGTGTGTGTGTGTGTATGGGTTCCTGTGTATGCTTGAGTTTCTTGTTGGCAAAATAGAAATCTGCAGTGGCTGTGTCTCTTTAAAGAAATAAATTTTGAATTCAAGCCATGCACACTTCGGTAGCTGAAATTATAGAGTTAACAAAGCTCTAAGCCTGATTTTCTAAAATGCCATTCTGTTTCTTCCCCCCCCCCCAACCACTCACCCTCCACTGCAGGGCTTAGCTTATCTTCCCCTACTGCCACTTGTGACTCCATCAGTGTGACAACCCCCACCTTAGCCAGCCAGGGTCGCGCTGAGGTCTCTTCTCCCACCCTGATCTCCGGGCTGATCACCCATCATGGCATGGACCCTGCACACTCCAGCAAGAACGGCCTAGCCAGCACCTTGAAGATCGAACGAGGCAGGAAGAAGATAAAGGGCGAAAACTGCATCGGGCCGCCTGTTCTTGTGGTGCCATATCCGATACTGGCTTCAGGCAACGAATCCTCGAAGGATGGGAAAACATACAGGTTGGAAAATTAAGTGGTAGAATACCAATTTAAAAACTGAGCCCTTCAAAACCCCAGAGATGTGGAATGTCCCGATGAGGAGCAGTGAGGCTGGGTTGTGGGCGCACTCAGTGGCTGCTCCAGTCGATCATTGTCCTTGATGCATTTTCCGGGACCAAGGGCAGAGAGCGGGCAGAAAGCCAGAGCTCAACAAAGTCTGTCTACAAACCACTAACGGCACAAAAACAATGTCTCAGCCAGTACTGAGTTTAGAGCCAGGGCCTGGTTAAAGGTTTGCTTGTTTGAAAATCATTCCGAATGTGTCCCTTTCAGCACAGTTGGCCAAAAGCTGTCTTATATTCCAGATGGTTGAATTGTGCATAATGCGATTCCTTCCCATTGAAGCAATGGGTTGTAGCAATTTGTGAGACCAACATGTGCTCTCCAGAGCAAGACGTATTTTTCCTAACCTGACATTTCTACTGATGACTAACAGGATGCATAGAATTGTACAGCACAGAAGGAGGCCATTTGGCCCATCATGCCTATGCAGGCTCTATGAGAGACTTACCAGTTAATCCTTGCCTCTTTCCCCATAGCCCAGCAAAGGTTTCATTTCCAAGCGTACATCCAGTTCCCTACTGAAAGTAACTATTCAACCTGCTCCTACTACCCTTTCAAGTAGCACGTTCCAGATCCTAATCATTCTCTGTGTTTAAGAAAAGAAAATCTTTCCCTTCCGGTTCTTTTGATAATTGTCTTAACTCCGTGCCTCTGATTACTGACCCTCACATCAGTGGGAACTGCATCCCCTTGTTAACTACATTGAAATCCCTCAGGAGTTGCAGGAATGTGTGACAGTACTACGATGGGAGCAGGCAGTAGGGTCAAGGCACAGGATAAACACATGGGAAGCTGCTCCCTCTTCCAGAGTGCAGCTCATTCTCGAAGAACAAAGCTCTTTGTTCCAGAGAAAAACCCCAGAACATAGTCCAGCACTAGCACATTGCTCAGCATTTCATAATGGAGTCCACCATTCTGTGGGGTGGCTTTCTATTCAAGAATAAAGATCCCTATTATGGGATGGAGCACATTTTAGAATAAGCACCCCCCCCCCCCCCCCCACCCCATTCCAGAATGAAGCTTGCAATTCTAGACCAGCTCGCCATCAGAGAACATTGCTTTCCATTCAAATGTTGATTCACTTCTCTGGAACAAGAAGAGCACACTATTCTGACAGAGACCTCCACCCCAGAGCTGAGCTCCCCTGTTCTAGAGCTTTGCTCAATCTCAAAGAGGACTCCTTTTTTTCTTGGCACCATGCAAAGTCTCCCAGTTGACAAGAGAGTTGAACTATGACCTATGGCTGTGTGACCTGCTATGGGAAGAGCAGAGTAGGGCCTTGGGCACCCGTTGCTCTATCCAGGTGGCCTATCTTTATGTACGAGCTTCATGGCCATTCTCCCTGTGTAAGGACTCTGAGTGTTAGCAGTCCATTTGACTCCAGTGGCAATCAGAACTCAGCCCGGTCCTGTCTTAGTGTAGTGTGCACAAATGCCTGCTTTTCAGCAGGGATCACTGGATAAGAGTCGGGAAATGGAAGGTTGGCTGATTTTGTTCTCAGTCGGGCACTGAGACTAATTGCAGCTTCCTTATTGTCTCAAGTAACACACAGACCAGGGTCACAGACTGGGAAAGGCTGTTTAAGTGAGGGACAAGAGGACAGCTGACGTATGTGGAGCCTGTCACCAAACTAAAGTCAGCGTCTTCCAGAGACTACTCAGAATCCAGAAAGCTAGTTGATATATTTTGACTTGCAAGAATTTTTTTCTAATGAAGCCCTGTTTTTGCCTCTCCCACCTAGGTGTAAAATCTGCCCTTTGACCTTCTTCTCCAAGTCCGAAATGCAAATTCATTCCAAGTCGCACACGGAAGCGAAACCTCACAAGTGTCCGCATTGCTCCAAATCATTTGCTAATGCTTCGTACCTGGCTCAGCATCTACGTATCCACTTAGGAGTTAAGCCCTATCACTGCTCCTACTGCGAGAAATCCTTCCGCCAGCTCTCTCACTTGCAGCAGCACACAAGGTGGGGACTATATTCTTTGTGGAACTGAGATTAATGAATCTTTCAGCATGGCTACATTTTAATTCCATGTATGTCCTCCCACCCCCTTTTTTTCCCAGCTGGCCATGCCTCCTTTCCAATACTGGCTGTGACCATTAACCCTCATTTGGGAGGGCGCGGGCAGGGAATCAATAGTGTAACTGCAGATTTCATGACTAAAATCAACATTGACCCAAGTTAGTCTGCAGGATAAATGGCCCTATGAGAAAGGTGGGAAAACAAAGCAAAGGAGCTTGGTTAATTGGAAATAGGGTTCCTTGGGCCCAATTAACACCAAACTATTGACCCTTTAGTTTTTGTTTTTGTCTTTTTCTGTGCAGAAGCTCTGGTCTCTACTTGGCAACAACCGACAGTGAGAAGGTTGAAATCAGGAGCTCAGTGTGTGGGAAATTGCAGGTTTAGACTTGGCGCACCTATGTTGGAACATGGTTGAGGACAGCCCTGTTTCAGATGGGAGAGAGATAGCAGGATAACTTGTCCTTTTTCTCCTCACCTCTCAGTCGTTTGCAACAAGATGTGTTTCTTTTATTCATTCATGGGATGTGGGCGTCACTGGCTAGGCCAGCATTTATTCCCCATCCCTAATTGCCCTCGAGAAGGTGGTGGTGAGCTGTGTTTAGAGGGAGCGTACTAAACTTTTTAAGTGTTGTGACTTTTAGTAATAGGGACAAAACAGACCTTTGGGTAATAAGAGCAGAAAATGCTGGTAACACTCAGTAGGTCTGGCAGCATCTGTGCAGAGAGAAACAGAGTTAACGTTTCGAGTCCATAAGGCTCTCTGAAGAAGAGTCATACGGACTTGAAACGTTAACACTGCTTCTCTCTCCACAGATGCTGCCAGACCTGCTGAGTGTTACCAGCATCTTCTGTTTTTATTTCGGATTTCCAGTATCCGCACTATTTTGCTTTTAGACCTTTGAGTAAGTTTAAATCCGAAGAAAAGATGACGTTTATTCACAAAACACCCCAAAATGTAAATGCAACAAATAACACTTAATCCTTCACGCACACAAACACATACACAAGTAAAGACAGATTCTAGATACAAAACATACAGAAATACAAGAAGCAAGTCGTGTATTTAAATTTAGTCTTTTAAGATGCATGTGTTGCAGGCCTGGTTGGGTTCCCTCTCATGGCTCTCTGGATCAATGGAAGTTGGAAGCTTGTGGATCTCCAGGCAGAGTCATGGATGACTTTCTGTTGAGATGAATCTTTGCAGGTGAAAACAAGTTAGCCCCTCTCTCACTGCCTGGGTTGACTGGTTGTTCAGGCAGAGTTCTATTTTTCTTGCTGAAGGAATGGTCCCCATTGTCCTGTTGGTTTCCAGACTGCTCTGTCTCTGGACGGTTCTTGGAGGAATAAGAATTGTTATCTGAAATCAGTTTCAATCATGTGGCCACATGATCAGTGTTTTTATTGTCCACACAAAGGGTTCGAAGCCATTGCTACACAATGGTGGGTTAGGGGGTAGGTGGTGAGTGGTGGCTGTTCACACCTGTTTGTGATAAACTGGTTTCTCCGCAACTCTCAAGTGCCAGCTCGCAGACACCAAATCTAGGGGCGGGGGCTATTGATTTTGAGTTTCGGTAAATACTCAGTCAATAGGAAGTGTAAATTCACAAGTGGTTTCACATTTTGAATGCCTATTCAAGGGAGGGCATTCCACCCACGGTCTTTTACATTCTTTGAACTTTCCAAAGACTTGAGTTAATACTATGCCCGTGCAGAAATTGGAAAAGGTCATTTCTGATCCTTGGCCGTCATCTTTGCAGCACATTGTCTACTTTTTAAAGTTAATTTCAAAAATTCCACATTGCATAAAGTTCGCATTTTGAAAGCTAGGATTAGGATATCTTTATTGGGCATGACAAACCTCCATAGGAGACATGGATTGAGTTTGGCATCCTCGACAGATATTGAGTATCAATACCACAATTTGGAGCACAGATATTCCTATAAAAATGACTGAATGTGTTTTCTCTAACGCAGGATCCACACTGGGGACAGACCATACAAATGTGCACATCCAGGTTGTGAGAAGGCTTTTACCCAGTTATCGAACCTGCAGGTCAGTGAATGCATACGCACTTAGTTTAGATGCTGCTGGTGGATCGTTAACTCACTGGAACAAGGCAGGATGTCAGAAACCTATTCTCTTGCAGTTGTCAAATGGATCATCTATCCAAATAGACAAGGTTTGGGGTGAGCTAGCTGAAGTCAGTTCAAGGGGCAATGTGAATGGCAACATTTGGCTTCATTGTGGACTGGAGAGAAAAGTAACCCAGAATAGCAGATGGCATGATGAGTCAACACAGGGAGGAGGGAGAATGTGTAGGATTTTCTGTTTGAAGCTTTAGGAAGAATAAGACAGGAAGCTTTAGTGGAGCAGTCACCCTAATACCATTGGAACAGAGAATGAGGGGAAAGGTTATAATGCAAAGCAAGAGTTTGGTGTTGGAAGAGCGAGAGAGAAATCAATTACCAGACAAGCTTTTTAACTCCAGGACATGAAAACTATACAGCTCCTCCTCCAGTCTGCAGGCTTTTCAAATCAAATAGGCCTAAATTCAAACCCGACTTCTTGCTTTATCTCAACCTCTCTCCTACTCTCGGAACCTTGCAAAGGTCCTTCTCCAAGGGCCTACTCCTTGGCTTCACAATAAGGTTAACTCAGGAAGAGTCTTTGGTTAAATAGAAATCCTGGGAACTAAAGCTGAGGCCATGTACTTCTCCAAAATGTGGGGGATTATGGGCAGTACATCAAGGTAAGCTGTTTATACCAGGACTCAACAGATGCCCACTTACCCTCTGACCTGATGAACAATGAGAAGCACAGAAAGTGAAGGATCACAAAAAACAGGTGAAGAGGAAGGAGAGATTTGCACTAATGGAAGGACCTAAATGTATCCAGAGGAAGTTAGGCCATATTATCCTGGTACAGGCCTCGCTAAAATTTGAGGTTTGCTGGTTCTGTTTGTGCGAAGTGTTAAACAGGTAGAATATTGGATTGATTCATTTTCTGGACAAGTAACAGGTTGGATCATTCTCTAGCCTAGCTAAAGGACTCAAATTATTCCTGAAGGATTAAAAAGCCTCAGGCGAGTCTGTAGATCAGAAGAAATATTTTCCACCACAGAAATACAGATGTTGGGCATGATCTGAACCAAAGCACTTGGAGAAGAGTTAATTAATTCTGACGTAAAGAACTTTGATATCTAGTTGGGAATGGTGTCAAGAAGATATAATAATTCTCAAAATGTTGTTGGAATGTATTGTAAAATAGAGTACCAGTGGGGTGGGGTAGGGGTGTGTGTGTGTGTGTGTGTGTGTGTGTGTGCGCATGCGTGCATTTTAAGTGCATTACAGGCCACGGGCCTGGGTACTGTGATCTACAAAGAGAGGGTGGGTTGGAGATGTTAATTAGATAAACATGGGGAAGTTTAGAAACATAGGTGTCAAGGGAACATTTGCATTTTGAAATAAACCAGACAAGATTGTTTTCAAGGGTGGGGTGAAATAGTTCAGTGTTATGAGAGGGTTTTATTATCAGGCAGATAAAGTCCAAAGACATAGTGAAACAAAGGGTATTTGCATTCAAAGAGGAAGATATATATAAAGGAGCAAAGGCTGTGTGTGAGGGAAGGCATTTTTAAGATCTTAAAAGTGTGTGAAAAGCCTTCAGCATCTATGCCTCAAGCTGCTGTCTTCGAAGGACTGAAGTTAAGAAAACTCACTTGGAAGTCGACTGGTTCAGGTTATCATGTTACTTTACCTGGGTCTTTTAAAATCTATGTGTCTTACTGTTGCTTTAACGAAAGTGTAACTGGGAGTTAGATTGAGTGGGAGAATTGGAAGTCATCATAGTAGTAATTTGTAGATCTGTGTATGTATTTAAAATCATTTCACTTATTAATAAATGTTTAGTCTAGTTTTATAAAAACCTATAAGACTTGGTGGTCTTATTACTACTGAATTCAAGGCATGCACCTCGAAATTTATATAAATTGGAAATTAGTTGTGACAGTTGTTTCAAGTTTCCCTCTGGGATTTGAACAGCCCGGCATTTACCATCTGCTGTGTCATAACAGTGGAAATTGTGGGGTTAGACATAGACAGGTGCAGCAATACTGCTGCATGGAGGGGAGAGAGGGTGAATAGTGTATGTGGATGTAACAGGCCAGAGGTGAGGATGGATGAATACTCCATCCTCACCTCCAAAAGTATTTATGTATAGAAGCAAGAGCAAAAGTGCTGGATATGCATGGCTGGTCCATAAGCATCTGAAAGAGAGAAGACATGTCCATGTTTCAGGCAGGAATCAATCAACAGAACTTTCCCGAAGAAAGTGAACCAGATTGGGCAGGGAGTATGATGTGATGACTTATGAATGGAAGTGGGCTAATTAGTCTTTACTCAAATGTCAGATTGGCTCGGTTGGTGGAACTCTCATCTCTATGTCACTTGAGTCGAGGGTCACTCCAGAACTTGGGTGTATAATCTCAGGAGGACATTTTAGTGCATTACTGAGCTGCCTGAGAGAAGTTTCCTGGGTCTGAACCTTAAATCGCCTGGGCACAGTGAACATCAGAGAGTCAGGCACGTCGGAGTGCAGACTCTGAAGGAACCTGTCAGATTTGACAACATTCGTTCAGCCTCAAAAAATCTAGTGCACCGCTCACAGACCCAAGAAAATCTTCCACCATTGATCCAAATCCTGGTCTGCCTATGTAGGTGTGGAAGGTTCCAGGGGATGGGGGAATCACCCAGTGCCTAGGCCAACATTCCTCCAAAGCATGCTAATTCATTTCATTTGCCTTTTGTAAGACCTGGTTCCTCACAAAACTGGCTGCCATGCCTGGTGACTTAACACAGGTAGCAAATCTTCAAAAATTTACTCACTGGAAGTGAAGAGCTTTTGGAGGCTCTTAGGATGTGAAATGTGAGTCCTGTCATATATTTTTCATTTTTTTTTATTACAGTCTCATCAACGGCAGCACAACAAAGACAAGCCATACAAATGTCCGAATTGCTACAGAGCGTACTCAGACTCCGCCTCACTTCAGATCCACCTCTCCACGCATACGGTTAAACACACTAAGGCTTACTGCTGCAGCATGTGTGGACGAGCTTACACCTCAGTACGTATCAGTAACTCTCTTCCCAATGAAAACCCCTTCTTTAACCGTATGATACAGAGGAGATCTCTTTTGAAAATATATCAACTTATTTTCAAGTTTTTCTCTTGAAAACGCAGACTCATGCTGAAATATGAAACATTGGCTGGCGGTCTGTACAGTACACTGATTAGAGCTGGAGTGTGGCATATCGATTAGTGCTTGGGTATGGGATATTGATTAGTGTGGGGGTATGGGATATTGATTAGTGCTGTAATGTGGGATATTGATTAGTGCTGGAATATGAGATATTGATTAGTGCTGGGATATGAGATATTGATTACTGGTGGGATATGGGATATTGATTAGTGCAGGGATATGGGATATTGATTAGCTGTGGGGTATGGGATATTGATCAGTGCAGTGGTATGGGACATGCATTAGTGCTGGGATATGAGATATTGAATAGTGCAGGGTTATGGGGTATTGATTAGCTCTGGGGTATGAGATATTGATTAGCCCTGGGGTATGGGATATTGATTAGTGCTGGGTTATGAGATATTGATGAGCACTAGGGTATGGGATATTGATTAGTGCTGGGTTATGGGATATTGATGAGCACTAGGGTATGGGATATTGATTGGTGCTCGGATATGGGATATTGATTAGCTGTGGGGTATGGGATATTGATAAGCGCTGGGGTATGGGATACTGATTAATGCTGGGATATGGGATATTGATTAGCTCTGGGGTATGGGATATTGATTAGCTCTGGGGTATGGGATATTGATTAGCCCAGGGGTACGGGATATTGATTAGCGCTGGGGTATGGGGTATTGGCGAGTGCTGGGGTATGGGGTATTGATGAGTGCTGGGGTATGGGGTATCGATGAGTATTGGGGTATGGGATATCGATGAGTGCTGGGGTATGGAGTATCGATGAGTGCTGGGGTATGGGGTATCGATGAGCGCTAGGATATTGGGTATTGATGAGTGCTGGGGTATGGGGTATCAATGAGTGCTGGGGTATGGGGTATTGATTTTCTTAATTCGTTCACGGGATGTGGGCTTCGCTGGTTGGGCCAGCATTTATTGCCCATCCCTAGTTGCCTTTGAGAAGGTGATGGTGAGTTGCCTACTTGAAGCGCTGTAGTCCATGTGGTGTAGGTACACCCACAGTGCTGTTAGGGAGGGAGTTCCAGGGTTTTGACCCAGCAACAGTGAATGTACGGCGATATATTTCCAAGTCAGGATGGTCTGTGGCTTAGAGGGGAGCTTGCAGGTGGTGGTGTTCCCATCTATCTGCTGCCCTTGTAGGTGGCCAAGGTTGCAGTTTGGAAGGTGCTGTTGAAGGAGTCTTAGTGACTTGCTACAGTGTATTTGTATATGGTATGCACAGCTGTCACAGGAAAATGAGGAATGGGTGTGAGGGGGCACCTGAGTAACTAGCATGCATTTCTGGATGGCCCTTTGTAATTGAACCTCACAGTGGTGTTCACTGAATCCATTGCATGAAGAACCCAGTGTTGAAATTAAAACAAAAATAGCTGGAAAAACTCAGCAGGTCTGACAGCATCTGCAGAGAGGAATACAGTTAACGTTTCGAGTCCGTATGACTCTTCAACAGAACTGATGAAGAGTCATATGGACTCGGAATGTTAACTGTGTTCCTCTCCACAGATGCTGTCAGACCTGCTGAGTTTTTCCAGCTATTTTTGTTTTTGTTTCAGATTTCCAGCATCCGCAATATTTTGCTTTTATCCCAGTGTTGAAATTGTTGACTTTTCTGTCCTTTACAGGAAACATACCTCATCAAACATATGGCAAAGCACACGGCAGTGGAACATGCAATCGACACCCACTCCCCTCAGAGAACGGAATCCCCCAGTTGCCCTGTTCGGATTTCCCTCCTTTAATCGGCCCCTGTGTTCGAACTCCAGAAAGTGGACGCTCTGGAGCAAAGGTCAGGCGCTTTCCGCAGATGGATGAGGAGTTTTCCTTTCCCATTTGTCTCCTCCCGCTATTTATTCAGTCTCTGAGAAGAGGCCCAACTGCAGCAGTAACATTAGCGCCAAGCTCTTGCGAGTGCAGAGACTCCCAAAGACTACGATGACGCATTTTGAGCCGAGTGTCGTCTGTTGCCGAGGAGGTGAGTGCCTATATCCCTCGGATGAACGCCTTCCGTTGCTGGGCAACGGCACTGGAAGCAACGACGTAACCTACAGACTGGTAACTTCCTCACTAAGGGCATTGGATCCGTACTGTCTGAGACTTAATAAGCTGTGTCTGAGAGCACCACTTTTATTAATGTTTAATATGTCTTACTATTACACAGGAAGACTAAGGAGGAAAAAAGATAAGAGAATCAACTAGATATAGAATTATTAAACAGTATCTCATTTTGTTGTTCTGTGATAGTGCGACAATTCTAGTTTTCAATTATCGGTTATTAGCTAATATGAATTATTATACTAAGTGTATGGTCAATTTTCATGTGTTTAATTGACGTCTTTGCCCAACCTTTTACAGGCTCTGTATACAGGCCCAGACACAACTCATTTTTAATATGCATCCTAACCAGTTCAATACAGAATACCCACGTCCACCCTCACAGAACATGTCTATGATGACATAGACTGCTTTAATGTCAACTAAACTGCCCATGTGTGCTTGAGACAAGTTGCCATGAACAGCAGAAAACAAGTTTGAGTGTGCCTTTTATTGCAGCGTAAAAGCGCCCTAGGGCAAACATAATCTGCAAAGAGAAAGGACTTATACCAGTTTAGTCGAGTCTCAATGACTCAAAGGTTGTAGGCCTGAAATCCCAGGAAAATGATTCTGAGGCACGTTGCAATCAAACTGACTCTGACTTCAGGTAGATGCGCCCCCAGTGTTCAAAAGTTGTCAGTGCCATTTGGGCAGTGATCAAATCTGGCCTTACATGAATGCCCGCTGTTTGTCATGTTTTGCCAAAAGACATATACACATCCTGTCATGTTGCATCACCAATTTGTGAGTGTTTCTCTGATGGAGTTGAGTCAATGCATCATCCACATCCAACATGGGCTGAATCTTAAAAGGGTCATTGCAAAAATGTCTGGCAAATCTCTTTTTTCACAAACGCATAATGTAAATCCTGCTGAAATACATCCCCATGATGTCTTTGTGACAAAGGTGCTACACATTCCTGGAAACAAAGAGGTTTGCCAAGTACTCTGGCATGAAGTCAGTCTCCTTCAGTAAGATATAGATTGGGATGACAGACCGGAATCAAGTCAAGGGTTCAGAAGGTTTCTATACAGAATGGATACACAATAGCTACCCAAGAGTGAATTATAGGCCGGAACTTAATCAAGGGGCTAAGGCAGTTTATATATGGACCAATGAAAACATAGGAGCGAGTTAAAGACTGCAATCTATTCAGCAGTTCCAGATGACTTAAGCTAGCTTACATTGTAGATGTGTTTACTCATGATTCATATCTAGACGAATGGAAACCTGGGGGTGAGTTAGAAGAACGCAATCTAAGTGAGTTCATAGTGTAGATCAGAAAGGTGAAGCACGAGTTGTCCAGAACGGTAATCTGAACCCTGAGCTTAAATACTGTTTTTTCACTTCTTAAAAACCCAGAGTTGAAAAGTGGGGCAAACTGATGGGATGGACGTGGCAAATGTCTCTGTGCTGTAAGGGGCCACCTATATCAAATGGATTTGACCATCGCAGCACAATTCAGCCATAAACTGGCGGTCTCACTCAAGAGATTATTTGGGCCCAAGGAAGAAAAATGCCGCAGTGGTGCAATAGGAGATGCTCATCTAGGTTTGGACTGAAGCGCACTGTTGGAGCAGAGTAGATGGAGCTTTACTCTGTATCTCCGTGTGCTCTCCTTGGCATGGGAGTGCTTGATGATGACAATGGACAATAGATGAAGATGAAGTCAAGTACTGGTGGCTGTGGACTCCAGCAGAGAGAGATTCAGCAACATAAAGTTGTACAATAATTGGTCTATAATGAATGGTATAGCGCAGCACAGGACACTGTAATCTTAGGGTTGGCTGAACAATTCTTAAACATTCAGTGCCCAACTCTGCTGCTCCTGGTATTTCATGTCCCCTTTTTTTAATTAAGATTCAAATGTCACGTACACTTTTCATACTGTTATTTCAAAGAGATTTATACAATAGAGTCAATGATAGTAATCTTTTCTTTAATTTTTTATATATTATATATATTATATATATAAATATGTATAATTCAGTTATGTCTGAGGGAGTGTCCCTCTCAGCCTGCAGATATAGAGTAGATATGGCCTGCACTGTCACTAATCTGATGTTCTTGTGGAACAGTATATTTGTTAAAACGTTTGGAAGAAATGTTTGTGGGGCGGGGGTGGGTTTGTAATAGAACTAGTTTTAAGGTTGGTTTCACTTAAGAGCCCCTATCTGGGTGGATTAGAACACTGACCTTTCAACTGTGGGACCTGGGATTGAAATTGGGTGAAAATCCCCCTCCATTGGTTGGGTGTGAGGGTACTGTGTGCGAGCAGCTTTACACAGTCGCATTGTGGTTCCGTCAGCCTACAACAACAAGCTGCCTGCAATTCAGCACTAAATTGGGACTCTCATTTAGAGGGAAGTAGGAAAATAGCACAGTGGCTTCTCACCTAAGGTCAAGGCAGATGCCTCCTGGGGAATTATTTCCTCTAGTCACGATGTGTTAGCAACATGCTAAACTCAGTAGGAAGATTTCCATTAGTCACCCTCCCTAATAAAATAGCAACAGCTTTTAAAAAGAAAGCATTTAGGATTGCCCTGTATCTTTCTGTCACGTTTATGATGTTGCTAATCAGATTAAAGGGTTTTACTGCCTCAAAAGAGTTATTAACACGTGGCTACCAAAAGTGCCCCCTGCCCCATGTGAGTTATCAACATGGTAAATGTGACGGGGATGCATCTCCAGTTGCATTTGTGGCATTGCTAACATATAGTGACTCAAGGGCATTGTTGGCAGTTAAAGGAGACAGGGACCTTTGCTCTGCAGCTGGCTCTGCTGTGCCTGGCCCAAGAGTGCTTGATGCTGACAATGATTTGGAAAAAGCTTTTAACAGTTCTATAAAAAAATGTAAACAGGAAAAATGTTTTGAATGGATTTCGCGTTTCAGGGATAAGGAGGCACATCATTTGGCTGGGTGAACAGGGGCCCTTGCATCACCTATAGCGTTGTAATCTGCGAAAAGAAAGGACTTTTCCTCTTGGTTTGGGGAGCGCTGCGGGGGTTGGGGATTAGGGAGGAAACTTTATCATTGGTGCTTAAGTTACTCCCATTTAGACCTAGGGAAGAAATGTAAAAGTGACTCCTATGGGTCCAGTTTTGTATTCACACTATCCCACAGACTGTATGTATCGCCTAGAGACACACAATTCTGTGTTCGATGATTCACTGTGGAATCCTGTACTGTAGAGAAGATGCTGGAGGAATATTTTATCTAAGGGGGGTCAGGGACGGTTCTTTCCCTCCAGCTTTACACTTTTTGTAACTTCTATCTCCTCCCCGCATGTCTCACCTCGCTCTCCTGAAGTTACCGACTCCAGTACCTCACCTAAGTGGCCATTCTTTATGTGAGCCCCAGTGGACAGCCTGCTATTCGAACATGTGGGGAATCGGAGCCTGGCCCAGCCCTGTCCTCAGCTGACCTCTACACACATACTCCCCAGCAGGGGTCTCTGGGCAGCGACCAGCAGCGAGAACTCTGAATAGTTTTCTTCTCTCCTCCCTAGGCGAAGGTCACTCAGACCATTTGCACAAACACTTCTGATATACTGAGAATTTCCTGTACGAGATGAAAGCCAGGGACCCTTTATTATTGCTCAGCCCAGCTCTTAAAAACATTTCCCTCAGATCAGCTGCAGGAAACTGAATTGTTGTCAAAATGTTTTAAGTCAAATCGTGTCAAAGAAGAAAATAAAACCAGAAATGAGATTGACACAACAAAGGTTATGGAACCAAAGGAGGTAAATGGAGATAAGATACAGATCAGCCCTGATCTAATTGAATGGCCGAAGTGGTTTGAGGGGCCGAATGCCCTACTCCTGTTTCTATGTTCCTAAGACAACAGAGCTTTTTCTACATATCGGGCTTAGAAGAATTTCAGGTGTTGGGACCATTTCTGGAGTCCTGACCCAGCTCGTGTCTCCGGTCTGCATGCCTGTGCGACCTTCCTGAAGGTAGCCAGTAAACAGGCCACCCCCGCCTTCGCTGTCCAATTAGGGAGGGCGGATGGGTTGCGCAGGCAGGAGGGCCAATTGGATTGGCCGGGGTGAAGAGCAGACACCAGCCTCGCTGTGAAGGCAGTTGTGCTGCTGATCTACACAGAGCAGGAGAGGGCAGCACGCGATGGAGGCACGATTCTCATTAGGTGACCGGCAGCCTGTCCCTCCTCTCCAGCACTCTGCGCTGGTTCCATCTGCAGGTTAGGCCAATCCACTTGAACACCTTTGCTGGTGGAAAGATTTCCGGTTTGTTCCCTCGAGATTAAAATCTGTTGATCTCATGGTGCCCGGACCTCCCACTCTGCTCTCACCTCCTGTGAATGGATGAGCTGCCGACAATGTAGGAGTCCCATGTGTCCATAGCAGAACCTCAGACTCATCAATAAATGGCCACAAGTTATTCAATTGATGCCTCAGCCATCTGCTCGCTGCCGGGCATGTTGCTGCTGTCATTTTGACCCCACCTCTGGCAAGACCAATCAGACCAATCAGAGGCCAGAACACATTGGGGAGCTGACCTGACACATGACATCCTTAGTTTGCTCCTGGCCCCACCTCTGCAGGGCTGGGAAGATTCTGTTCATTGTTCTTTTTTTCATGGGATGTGGGCATCGCTGGCAGGGCCAGCATTTGTTGCCCATCCCTAATTGCCCTTGAACTGAGTGGCTTACTTGCCATTTCTAGGGCAGTTAAGAGTCAACCCCATTTTAGCGGGTCTGGGTCTGGAATCACATGTAGGTCAGACCAGGTAAGGATGGCAGATTTCCTTCCCTAAAGGGGCCACATGGGTTTTTACAGCAATCAGTGTGGTTGTTATGGTCACCATTACTAACATTAGCTTTCAATTCCAGATTTTAAATTTGGGCAAAAGCCAGCAGTCAGGGCGGGATTTGAACCTGTGACCCCTCCAGAGACTGTGCGTCTGGATTACTAGTCCCACAACATTACCACCCTGCCACCATCTCCCCCAAGAATCTGTCTTTGCGTCAGTATCAAGGCTTTCGAAGCCTAGCTGAACCTGCTGCTACCTCCAGATGAGTCAGGCTCCTACTTTCACAGCATCAGTTATCTCACAACAGATGAGATTTGCCCACGCCGGGGCTTTGATAACATTATTAAACATGCTGAAGCTTGAGAGGCTTATGCCTGTCACCTAACCCCCGGATATAGAATTCCTGTATCGGACCCAATGACTGCGGTTGTCACTGCGTATAACATAACTATTTGCTTTGCTTTTTGTTCGTGGCACCCCGGAACTTGAAAATTACAAATAATCTGAGGTCTAACCATGTTCTGGGTTTGCTTGACTTTCTAGAAGGGCTTGAATAGAGGCATGGAGTTGTATAAGGAGTGTGAAGTCTATTCCCTTCAGTTAATTGTGGATTTTGGAGAAGTGGTGATGAGGAGCTCAAATGTTTCATTCCTGTCCTTGCCCAGGCCCCTTACGTTTGCACCTGGCAGCAAAGTGATAAGAAATCCAAGCTGATGGAAAGTCCCTCTATCTCAACAGCATCAGCAACACTCCAGGGCAGAATGGTCCCCCCCCCCCACCGGTTCAATCTGTGGCCTGCGCTGAGTTAGTTGAGATTGCAGCACTGGGGGGGGGGAGCACGGTGATCAGCTTCCACATTCCTAGGCTAGAGAAGGAGAAAATCAGCCAGAGCTCCTGGCGCTAACATGACTCCAGGATCTGGCTGATCTATGATGCTTACCACAATTATACAGCCTGCTGACATTCACAGTCTGGCTTCACACATGAAGAATGGTCACCTGGCGAGATGCCATTACTCCCTGCTCAGCAATTGTTCAGTGTCCTCAGGAGAACAGTGAAGAAAATTGAGGGGAAGAAGCTAATATTTTTTGACTGCGTAATATGCAGATAACAACGGCAAGGTTAAAGTGTCTGTCATGTGACCTTTGACCCATGCAAGATGTGTGCCTGAAAACAGCACACTGGATTATCATGGATTTACCTTGGAATGCTGTTCTATGAGTTCTGTGAGAGTCAGATAAACAGAATGGTAGCAGTTAGCTGGCTGCAGCCTAAAATAAGAACAATTACGCACAGTATGTGGGATGCGGAAATGCTCACTTAATGGTCGGGAGCCACAACCAGCATTCTCAAAATACATTTTATTCCTTTCTCATCGTAAAGTTATTTCTTTCCCTCTTCCACAACGACTGAGGTGCAGGGCAAGCAAATCATCCCTATACCTTTTCCAATCCTCTGTCAACTTTGCCATCGAAACGCTCTTGGGGATAGGCTGCATTTGAGCTCCCTGCTTCCTTATTGGGCCTAGGCTTCATCTGCTTAGATGAAATTGGAAATTCAGCCAATGAACCTAAGATCCAATGGCTCATTTGCAACACCATCTAATGGTGAACTATTAGAAAGTGAACATTCATCTGGTTAATTTGTTGTAGGTAATGGCTAAACAATAGGATGATTTTTTGCAGTTTCAAAGACCGGTATCTGCATCTGCTGTCGTTAGTTAAAAGGCGGCATCACTGACTGATCTAAAACCTGAGGACTCCAAGCCCAATGTTCAGATAATCCAAAATTGGAATTAAAATAGAATGAAAATTGGCACAGTAATGTTCCCCTTCTAGGTGACTTCAACAAATCTTGTAAATATGATTGGATACAGCATATATTGCTAGTGTCACCTTGTGGTAAGGCAGCAATAGTGCACTATTTGTACTCCATCAGCTTTCAATTTAGACATCTTGCACCTGTTCCATGATGTTTCATTGGGAGGTCAGCCATGTGTTTGAGATAAGACCAGATTGAACACTCTGTACAATACTTCCCCAGACCAACATAGCAACAATATTTACAGCCAATCCACTCCCTCGGTGCCATGAAATATACAGACCATGCCAAATGAAATTATCTGCACCTGTCTCATGGGATCACAATTTTAGGAATGTGCCATTGCAGTGACATCTGTCCCATTGGAAAGCAGCACCATGCCAGGTACCATTTCAGACTGTAGATTTGTATCCTGTAATTAAATAGTCAGATCAACACTACAGCCAACATTGACTGAGCAAACTGACAACGGACCTCACCTTCTGATGATCCGTGTGCAAACCTGTTGGTGTGTTCTTCACTATGTCTGTATTTTTAAGGTGTCATTTTTCTGAGATACAGCATAAGAGGTTTTTGATCGTTCCACTTAATTTTCACCCTCCAGCCTACTGAAGATGCTCTCTCAGGCTGGGTACAATAGGTGGTCTTTGCGATCTCATTTTGTAGAATTGCAATCACTGACTATTTGACTGTCAAAGACATCGCAGCTTAGCACTATCCTATCCCCGGCTGACATGCACGAACTTTCCAGTCAGGGCTGCAGGGCAGTGCTTAGGGTTTGGGTTAGTCATTTAAGGGGAGATTTATTTCATCCTAACGGGTTACTAACTTGTGAAAACATTGCCCGAAAGTCCCTTCCACCTCTTCTACACATTACAATCTTCATTTTCACGGCTTTAAGAAAAGACATGCCATGGGCACAAGCCTCCGTCCTATCCCTTTCTGCAACACAGCTGGCAGCAGCACCCTCTGCACCGGACTGCTTGGTTTGCTTTAATTAGTGAGAATAGTTTTGATAATGAAACATAAGAAAAGATTTGGGCACCCTGGTAGCTGCCATTCAGGAGGGATTAGTCACAACAGCAAGACCTTATTAAACCACACCTCTTCTAAACTAGGATGTTATAGAGGAATTACGGTTAGCCTCAGTAACCTCAGGCAAGAGAAAGGATAAACAACAGGGTTTCCTGCTCCTTTCTGTATTCCATACACCCTTCCTGGAAAATGCATTTTAAAGAATTCATTCACAGGATGTGAACGTCACTGGCTGGGCCAGCATTTATTGCCCATCCCTAATTGTCCTTGAGAAGGTGGTGGTGAGCTGCCTTCTTGAATCTTTAAAGTCCACGCGATGTAGGTACATCCACAATACTGTTTGGGAGGGAGTTCAAAGATTTTGACCCAACAATAGTGAAGGAACGGTGATATATTTCCAAGTCAGGATAATGAGTGGCTTGGAGGGGAACTTCCAGATGGTGGTGTTCCCATGTATCTGCTGCCCTTGTCCTTCTAGATGGTAGCTTTCGTGGATTTGGAAGGTGCTGCCTAAGGAGCCATGGTGAGTTTCTGCAGTGCATCTTGTAGATGGTACACACTGCTGCTACTGTTTGTCAGTGGTGGAGGGAGTGAATGTTTGTGGACGGGGTGCCAATCAAGCAGGCTGCTTTGTTCTGGATGGTGTCAAGCTTTTTGAGTGTTGTGGGAACTGCACTCATCCAGTCAAGTGGAGAGTATTCCATCGCACTCCTGACTTGTGCCTTGTAGATGGTAGACAGGCTTTGGGGAGCCAGGAGGTGAGTTACACACCACAGGATTCCTATCTCTGACCTGTTCTTGTAGCCACAGTAGTTATATGACTCGTCCAGTTCAGTTTCTGGTCAACAGTAACCTCCAGGATGTTGATAGTCGGGGATTCAGCGATGGTAATGCCATTGAATGTCATGGGGCGATGGTTAGATTCTCTCTTGTTGGAGATGGTCATTGTCTGGCACTTGTGTGATGCGAATGTTACTTGCCACTTGTCAGCCCAATCCTGGATATTGTCCAGGTCTTGCTGCATTTGGACATTGACTGCTTCAGTATCTGAGAAGTCACGAATGGTGCTGAACATTGTGCAATCACCAGCAAACATCCCCACTTCTGACCTTATGATAGAAGCAAGGTCATTGATAAAGCAGCTGAAGATGGTTGGGCTGAGGACACTACCCTGAGGAACCCCTGCAGTGATGCCTTGGAGCTGAGATGACTGACCCCCAACCACCACAGCCATCTCCCTTTGTGCTAGGTATAACTCCAACCAGCGCAGAGTTCTTCCCCTGATTCCCATTGACTCCAATTTTTCTAGGGCTCCTTGATGCAATGTGTTAAGCTGATAGGCACAGTTGTGATGCTTCTCATGATCAAATGACCCACTTACACATGAGGAGTGGGTACGTGGGAGCCGCACAAGATGGCTTTGGTACCCATTATCCAGCATGTTTGACCTCTTTAAAAAGTGGAGACGCAGGCCTGTTTCCTCAATGAATAACGTTAAGATCCTGTGCCAGTGCAGCTCTCATTCACAAAACCAGGTCCTGTACTGACTGGCAAATTATCTGCAACTTACAAAGCAAAATAAGATCAGTTTGAGTTTGGGTTGCAGCTTATATATGAATTCCTAATGTTTTTCTCCTGGGGAGAGATCAAGTTCAGGTTACAGCCTATACATGTGTCAGTAAAATATTTCAGGGCTGGGTTTGAATTGAATATTAAGACCCAGAAACAAAGAGTGTATGTGGAAGCATTAGTATAACAATGGGACCGGGCCAGTAAGGGTGTTTAACATAAGGGACACACCAGTCTGATAGCTATTGCTAAATACTTATTTTGTGACATGGATTAATACTGCAGTTTCACTCGCTAAGAAATGCGATTAGTTTTGCAATGTGTGTGACTTTGGGAGCCTCAGTGTTATCAGGAATTCTACACTCGTAAGTAACCAATATCCAATAAGCAACATTCACATTGATAGATCCCACTATGAGTCTACGCCCTCAAGAGAAAATTATGGGGGTTTCAGCGAGATGGATAATCTTTCTGCCACAGTAGTTACAACAGGCTCCTTCACAATCAATCATACCCTGCCAATTCAAGTTTATTGTTCGCAAGCAATGAGTTGTTGATGACAATTGGGTAACTGAAGTCGACTTTTTTTTTTAACCGGTACTGTCCTGACATTTGAGCATTTTGGCAAAATAGTTGGAAATCTTTTGTTTTATCTTTTTGTAATAGTTTTAAAACTGTACAATTATCGCAGGAGAAATTTTTAAGACAACCTCATGCCTTCTGCAGTGAATCCAGTCCAGTGTACTGTAAAGAGTAGATTTTTGGTTTGCTGCTTCTGGCATGGAACCTGCCCTGCCGGGAACGTATGTTTGCATCTCGCATGTCCATCACACAATGGACATTGTAACAGTGAGAAAATTGTGTGCTGCCCAAGCCTGATTTCCCGATAGGTGGCTCTCAATTGCTGAACTGTGGGCCTGGAGCGGGCAATTGGAGAATTGACCCATCAATGCCAGAGCACCAAAGGCAAGTCATAGGAAGGCATGATATTTACTGGCTGATGAAGGTGACCCATTAAAACTCCTCGAGATACATAACGAAAGGGAGCCGGGGACAGAACATGAGCATGACGAGAGGGGTCAATGTTCCGATGCTTCCCATCGCAAAAAAATCGCCAAAAATGAACGCCTTTGCATCGTAACTCTTAAGCTCTAACGAGCTTCTATTTCAAAAGCCAACCTCCAGAGATTAGAAATTCTGATTGTCGGAATTTGTGTCTGAATGCTTATACACTGGGACTCACACTCGCTTGTGCAAATGTTTTTTTTATTGCAGATGTGAACCCTGCACCAAAGCAGCACACTCACGCATGTAGTATGTACATTCAGTGCACAGCATGTGTGAACTTTTGCTGACCAGAATTTCTACCCTTTGAAATCTGCATTGCATTTATAAAAAAAACTCCATTCCAAGATCGGTCAGGGCTTTTCCATGACCCCCCCGCCCCCCACCACCCAACCAATCTCTCTGCATTGCTCCTCCTGCCCCCTGGTGCACAGTATGTTCATAATGGGAAGTTTTGCTCTATGCACCAGCTGCAACAACATTGTTAAACCCGATTTATAATTTGAAATAACCCCATGAAACACTGTGGACACTAACTACCCAGGCTCCAAAACCAGCTGAGAGGCCATCCCATGCATATTTTCCACAGAACACACACCCTTTAACCCTATATAACCTGACCCAAAAAATCAACTATAGGATTAAACTGTAACCAAAGTACTGATAACACTGAAACCATGGAATAGTTGCTGCTTAACCAAAGATCTAACTGTAGCAGTGAGCAATTCTGAACTCATTGTTCTTAAATTGATTGAAAGAAAAGCAAGATCTTAATAAACTGGTCAAGTATATTTCTCAGGTACAGCTATCATTACCTTTTTGAGGCTGGTGCTTATGGAGAGTGAACAATGTCAGGCAAGTTAATGCCATCAATTCTGCAACAGTCATAGGTCAGGGACTACAGAGTTCTGCATGTATGTATTCACCCAAAGACCAGTTAAATTTTATTTAGCCAATTGGTCTATTAATTTTCATCCAACATGTAAACGATTCAAAGTGAAGTTTAAATAGCTGCTAGCAGGGCTGATACAAGCCATTTTGATGAGAGACTTCAAGGTGACCTTATTTACTTTGGAGGTGGGCGACTTTATGCCTGAGTTACACTACAGTTTGCAACAATGAAATCGCTTTACATCAATTTGACTTGTGTCATCCAACTGGCCATTTAACGCCTCATTTATTTAAAAAAATTATTCTTTTGGCCTGTGATCAATCGTGAAGGTGCTTCACTATTGGGCATCAAGGTGATCAGGAGTTGTGTTGACTCGAGTCAAAAGACCTCATAACAGCTGCCTGAGAGCGACGATCTCCTTTACCACTCTGTGCTGAATTCTACCCCAGCTACTAATCGAGTGGCCCGTCTTGAAAATACACTGAAACCCTTAATAACGAATGTTGCCACATCTAAGATGGAGAAATGAGAAGGAACATGGATTTGTAGTTTTTAAAAAATGCAGGGCTGCTTAAATTTTTGGAATTTCTGAAAAAGTCCCCTCAGAAACTGAGTGCCCAATCCTAACTGGCTTCGTACACTCAGTGGACCCATCCTTTGCTTTCCTTCTCAATGAGTTTTAAAAGGTATCACCTGTAAGCCAGTAAATTGAGCCGTCTTCTTTCAGACTAAAGGATAAATATTCTGACTGCACACTTTTTCTTTGCATCTTGCTGTCAGGAGTGCATATTGTGGGATCATTGATAGCGTATGCAGAATTTTCCTAGTCGTGCTCTGGTGGAGGGCAAATTGTGCACCAGAGCCTTGTGATTTGCCAGTATGCTCTTCAGGTGGGAAAGTTCCTCACTGAGAACTTGAAATCGGAAAAAGCACCTTTAAACGTGATCGCATTAAGCACCCTTCAGCAGCCACGAAGATGGAACTGAATTTTAGTGTTACTCCTTAACCCTGTGTACATATGAGTAAATGTTTTAAAATGTTTCTATTTCGATGACTACATCTACCACATACTAATTTCATTTGAAACTTTTGAGATAAAATGTCTGTTATTTTTATACACATTTAAAAGCCTTAAAATATATAAAATTCCTTTTTTCTTCTCCAGTTTATTTTTAAGATATCTGTTGTACTCATTACTGGGTTTTGAAGCTACCATTCTTTTTTTAAGTGAGTGTTGAATTTAATATTCTCCCCCTCTTTGTTAGCATGAGGTTAATGTGGATGAAATAATACGAAATGAAAAAAGATGTTTCGTCTGGTGCAACGTTAAGTACGAATCAATCGTAACCCGGTATATTGTAGTTTTTAAAAAAGAAAAAAAATTCTCTTTAAATTTTTTTTTTGCATCTGTCCGGAGTGTGGTATCTAAACATTGCCTGGAATGGTTGTGTACTTCATGGGCCAACACAGTTTAAAAGAAAAGTTTGCTTTGTATTGTAATAATAATAAAAAAAATTTGTATCTTTCTGTTATTGAATAAAATATAAACATATGCAGCAATGTGTGTTAATTTGTGACTAACGACAGCTTGCATTTATATAGTGCCTTCAACGTAATGACAGATGACCAAAAGCTTGGTCAAGGCAGTAGGCTTTAAGGGGAATCTTAAACGAGACAGAGGTGAGGAGACAAAGTTCAGAGCTTTGGCCCCAGTTGGCTGAAGCCGTGGCAGAAAATGGTGAAGCAAAGGAAATTGGGGATGGACAAGAGGCCAGAGTTGGAGGAACGCAGAGTTGTCCGAGGGTTGTGCAACTGGAAAAGGTTACAGAAATAGGGAAGGACGAGGCCATGGAGGGATTTGAACACGCAGGTGAAAATTTTAAACTCGGAAGTGTTGTTGGACTGCTGTGTACGTTATAATAGTTTGTGTTCTGTAATGATTGTTATGAAGCTTTCCTGACAATCAGTAAATGCGCTGCATACTTTGCAACATCAGTTGGTGCTCATCTAGACTCTTTAACTTCAATAGATAAGAGAATAAACGTTAAGTCATGAAGGTAGGGTGATCAGCAAGGTGAATGTTAAGTAGGCTTTTTTGAAAGTGGAAAGAAAAGTAGAGGAGATAAGGAAGGGTGTTCGAAACGATTAGGACCTAAATAGCTGACAGCTTGGTCACTAATGGTGAGCTAAAGAAAGAAAGGTTGCTTGTGACTTGGAAGGGAATGTTGATGACATTGCTGCTTTTGCCCTTCTTGGTGGTAGAGGTTGCAGGAGAGGGAGACACAGTTAAAGTAACCTTATTGAATTGCTCAAGCATCCTTGAAATATAATCACCGTTGTATGGAAAGAAAAACAATCGACTGCACTCAGATCCCCATCGCAACACACGGTCAACTATGTCAGTCACAAGGGCTTCCATTTGCTGAATGTGCAGCTGGTGTGCGACCACCACAAATGCATCCTGCAGGTCTGCACATGGTTTCCAGGGAGTGTGCATGACTCCTACATTCTCACTCAGTCACAGATGCCTGATGTGTTCCAGGGTCCACAGGAGCTGCAGGGATGGTTCCTTGGGGCCAAGGGCTACCCGCAGAGGCTGTAGCTGATGACACCCATGTGGCGGTCTCTGATTGCAGCAGAGCTCATGCTGCAACTCGCAACTTGGTGGAACAAACCATAGTGATGCTGAAAATGAGATGCCGGTGCCTGGACCGGTCTGGTGGAGCCCTGCAATACAGTCCACAGAGGGTGTCTCGCATCGTCGTCATTTGCTGCACCCTTTACAACCTGTGTTGCAACGGGGAGAGGAGCTGTCTGAGGAGGAGATGGACAAGCTTGAAGTGCCCTCCGATAAGGAGGATGTTGACGGCGATGAGGGTGAGGAGGTCCTCAAAGGTGACGATGATGGCAATGAGACCCCCGCACTGGCCAGATGAGGCAGGCGTGCTCTGGAGGCCCTCATAGCTGCTAAATTTGTGGAGGATGATGACAACATGCTGTGAGGAGATACCATAAGATCCTTACATTGCATCTATGAACGTTTGACTCCAGTCTGGCTTATCACAATGCACATACCCTCTGTGATAATGCTCCTGTCATGGAGATGCAGTGGAGGCCTTAATTGTCACTTGATTGCAGGAGGATGATGACAATATGCAGTGAGGACACTCCATAGATCTTCACACAGCCTCTGAGAATGTCTGACCCCTGTCTGGCCAAGGGCAGCTCGCTTGCGCTCTGTGATCAGGGTCATATCATAGAGACGCAGCCATGAAACTTTAAAAGCACCTGATCCTTTGTCCGCCTTCAGCACCTGAGCCCTTCAGGAGCACAGCATCAGTGGTCACAGATGCTAAAGAGATGAGGGCCAGCCCCACCTTAAAGGTGCTGAGAGCACACAGAGAGAATGATGGGACTTGGTGACGCCTGCCCACAACGTTCTGGCAGTAATGACCAGCACCATCGAGGTGCAGGCATCAGTTAAGTTTTCAGGGAGTGTGAGGCCGGACCATCACTTTGGTCTGAAGGCTGCACAAAGCAGAGGGCAGAGGCCCTGGACTGAGACAGCCGCCTTTATCTTGTGCAGAAAGGTTTCACATCTGAGTGACAAAAGCACTGCTCATCAGAACAAGGAGCCATAGGCAGGGAGAGACATCCTTGCGAATTTATTTACAATAATGAACATTATGTACGAGTGATTAACACCTGTGCCCAGGCTGTGCAATGACATCTTAATGATCTCGTTGAGCTCGTTGTTGCTCAGTTTGGAGCTGGAGCCAGAGGAGAGAGGAGGTGTTCCTGCTGCTGCTGCTGTTCCTGCTGCTGCTGCTGTTCCTGCTGCTGCTGCTGCTGCAGTTCCTGCTGCTGCTGCTGCTGTTCCTGCTGTTCCTGCTGCTGCTGCTGCTGCTGTTCCTGCTGCTGCTGCTGCTGTTCCTGCTGCTGCTGCTGCTGTTCCTGTTGCTGCTGCTGCTGCTGTTCCTGCTGCTGCTGCAGTTCCTGCTGCTGCTGCTGCTGTTCCTGCTGCTGCTGCTGCTGTTCCTGCTGCTGCTGCTGCTGTTCCTGCTGCTGCTGCTGCTGTTCCTGCTGCTGCTGCTGCTGTTCCTGCTGCTGCTGCTGTTGCTGCTGCTGCTGCTGTTCCTGCTGCTGCTGTTCCTGCTGCTGCTGCTGTTCCTGCTGCTGCTGCTGTTCCTGCTGCTGCTGCTGCTGTTCCTGCTGCTGCTGCTGCTGTTCCTGCTGCTGCTGCTGCTGTTCCTGCTGCTGCTGCTGCTGTTCCTGCTGCTGCTGCTGCTGTTCCTGCTGCTGCTGCTGTTCCTGCTGCTGCTGCTGCTGTTCCTGGGGGGCCAGAGAGGAGAGAGAGGAAGAAAAAGAAAAGAACAACTTTCTTTTGTTTGGTTGCTGCAGGACAGGAAGGCCAGGAGGCCTGACTTTGGGATTCACAACATCCTAGGTGGGTGTTTGGACTTTGTGCTTTATCTTTCAGGTGGGGGCTATAGAGAACTGTGTACTGTGGGGGGAGGATAGAAGGCCATCCGGAGGGCTTGGGGAAGGAGGAGGGAGGGTGTGTGTGTGTGTGTGTGTGGTTATAAACCATCTTTGCTGCCACCCCCCACCACCCCCCAACACAACCCAGCCTTTTTCCGGTGGCCTATATTGGCCGAAGCCATCACCTCCCCCTACCAGAAGGCCAACAAGCCCCCACCCACCATCCATCTTTTTTCAGACCAGGAGACACCCACCTAGAGTTTTCCCCCCTTTCCCTCCTGTGCCTCCCTGTCCTCTGCCTCTCTCCCTCCTCTCCTCTCCTGCATTAAAAGGGGGAGGTTATTCCAACCTCTCTTCCCCTTTTCCCCCCAGGAAGTAGCTTTATTAAGAAAAAAAAAAAAAATATAGATATATTTAATAAAAAAAAAAACCATCAATACAATGGCCAATACTTCCCAGGGTGGGTGTGGCTCTGGCCCAAAGGCCACTTTGCCATCACCTGTGGCCGGGCCCTCGAGGGCTAACGTGGAGGTGGTGTTGTCACCGGTGCCAGGGCCTACTAAAAAGACCTATGCGGGGGTGGCTGCTTCTGCAGCTCCTGCTGCCCCCGCGGCCCTGTCGCCATTCCGCCTCCTTACGAGGGCCCTAGGGGTAAAGAGCTATGCTCACCCTGAAATGACAATAGAGGCCTGCGTTAAGGCTATGGCTGGGGTCGTCGGCCCCTCGGCCATAGTTGCAGCCTCTAAAATGTATGGGAAGGCCATATTTTTCTTGAGGTCTGAGCGGGCGGTGCACCTCGCCCTACAAAAGGGGCTCACTGTGGGCGGGACCTTTCTGGCGGTGGACCCTCTTGAGGCCACCGCCCAGAGGCTTTTGATTTCCAACGTCCCGCCCTTTCTCCCAAATGAGCTCCTCCTCCCCCACCTTTGTAAACTGGGGGAGGTCAGGTCGGGGGTGGCGCCGATCCCGCTCGGCCTCAAGGACGCGGCCCTCCGCCACGTGTACTCTTTCCGGCGCCAGGTATTTGTCCGCTTGGCCCGGGAGGAGTGCCTGGAGGGGGCCCTTTCAATAAATTATGAGGGGACCGCCTACCGGGTCTTCTGGACCGCGGAGGGCATGCGGTGCCATGCTTGCAAGGAGGCGGGGCACGTCCGAAAGAACTGCCCCGTCCTCAAGGCCGCCAGCACCACTCAAGCGGCCGCGGCTGGCACCGCCCCTCCTCCCCCCGCCACTACTCCATCTACCTCTCCGCAAGGGGAGGCGTCGCCGGCAGTCACTGCCATCTCGGTTGCCGGTGAGGCGGGGGGAGAGCCCCCGCGTCATAAGAAGGCGCGGAGGAAGACCCGCAACCTGGGGGTGGTCCCCGAGACTCCCCAAACCCCCAAGGATCCCCAGACCCCTGTAGACACCGGCTCGGGGGAAGAAGTACCATCCGGCACCTGCGTCGTCTCCGCGCGTGATCCCGGGCCCGTAGGTACCGAGGCGCCATGTGCTGGGCCCGGCGTCGTCCCTGCGCGGGTCCCCGGGGCTAGCGGGGGCGAGACTCGTGTCCCCGAGCCGGGGGAAAAGGAATACCCCAAACACCAGAGGGCGGGGCGTCCGGGTAGGCTGGACAAGGCGGAGGAGGCCCCAGAGATGGAGGTCTCCCTAGCCCCCAGCCTCCCTCGGAAGAGACGCCACCCCTCCGAGAAGGAAGAGGAGGGGGAGGGCGACGCCCAATCTGAAGAGGTTGGGTGTGTCCCCTCCCCTGATGATGAGGTGGTGGTGTCTCCGCCACCCATTAAGACCTCAACCTGCCCTCTGGGGGAATCACAAACCCCGACCCCCACGGATCCCCCCACCAACCTGCTGCAGTCCCCTGAACAGGGCCCCTCGGAGGTCTCTGAGGGCACCTCCCTTGTGGGGGTGCCCAATTTAGAACAACTCAATACCCCCGAGGTATCCTCTGGCCCGTCGGGGGACTGCGCGATTAACAATTCAAAAAATTTAAAAAATTTAACTGGGTCATTGGGTGGTAGTGGCGAGGAAGGCCTTCCCGCTCCCTCCCAGAACCTAGCACCGGGCGTCATTGTTTTAAGTCAGGAGCTCGTCTTGAGCTCCCCGGACGACCCGGTGCCGGGAGGAGAGCGGGCATCCGTAGCGCCGCCACCCTCTGGCCCCAACTTATTAGAGGAGACCAGAGAGGACCACTCTGGCCTTGATCCTGGGGGTGGGATCGAGGTAGAGGTGGAGCCTACTGGCAGCTCCGGACCAGCCCCCGTACTCAATACGGGGGAGGGGTTGGAAGCTGGAGGCGACGACCCGGAGGAGGACGGAGTTTCGGTGGTGAGCACCGGGGATGACCTCGACTCGTTCTCAAGCGAGTCGATGGATACCCTGGTGCCCTCCACTGACTCTCCCCTCATCCCCCCACGGGAACTCCAGGACTTTTTAGCGAGTCATCGCGGTCGCCGAAACAGAGTCCAGTTGGCCTTGGCCCGGTGGCATTCTTTTCCGCTGGTGTTCTGGTCCACTCGCGAGGCCCTCAAGGCTCCCGAGTTGGACAGGAACGCCCGGCGGAGGGTCCAAACGTTTCTCGCTGGGCTCCTGAGGGAGGGGAAGGATTAAAAAGTCCTCTCCTTCTTTTAAACAAGGTGACGGTGTATATACTCTTTGACAATGAAGACAACTATAGCCAGCCTCAACATCCGTGGCAGCAGGGACGCACAGCGCAGGTTCCGGAACCTCTCGGTCCTCAGGGACGGGAGGTATGCGGTGTGCTTCCTGCAAGAAACCCATACCGTTCCGGGAGACGAAGCTACGTGGCTCCTGGAGTGGCGAGGGGGGGTCTGCATGAGTCACCTAGCCTCCAATTCAGGCGGGGTGGCTATCTTGTTGGCCCCGCATTTTCAGCCCGAGATCTTGGGGGTCAAGGAGCCGGTGCCAGGCCGGTTGCTGCACCTGACTGTGCGCCTGGGGGGCGCGGTGCTTCACTTTGTGAATGTGTACGCTCCCCTGGGCTCGCAGCAGCAAGCGAGCTTCTTTGAAGAAGTGTCCACTCATCTGGGCTCCATCGATGCGGGCGAGTGCATCGTCCTCGGGGGGGATTTTAATTGCACCCTCGAGGCCCGGGACCGTCACGGTACCCAGCACCGTACGCGAGGTGCGAGTAAGTTACGGGACTTGGTCAGGTCCTTCGACTTGGTGGACGTCTGGCGAAATCTCCATCCCGATTCCAGCGTTTTCACCTTTGTGTTACCTGGAGTCGGAGCGTCCAGACTCGACCGTCTTTACGTTTCGAAGGCGTACGTGTCCTGCGTTCCGGCGGCTTCCGTGCAGCAGGTGCCGTGCACGGACCACCGTCTGGTGTGGGCGGAGCTCGCTCCGTTTTGCGCTCGGACGGGGTCCGCGCACTGGCACTTTAACAACCTGTTGCTGGAGGACGAGCGGTTCCTGGACTCGTTTCGTCGTTTCTGGGCCGGCTGGAGAAGGAAGCGGGGAGGCTTCCCCTCCTTGAGGCTCTGGTGGGACGTGGGCAAGACTCACGTCCGAGTTTTCTGTCAAGAGTACGCGAAGGGGTCGACAAAGAGGCGGAAATCCAGGGTGGAGGAGTTGGAGAAGGAGGTGCTCGACCTGGAGGCACGTCTCGGTCGGCCCGACGCGGACCCGGCCCTGCGGTCGGTGTACGATGAGAAGAAGGGCGCGTTGCGGGACCTGCAACTCGCCGGGTCCCGGGGCGCGTTCGTGAGGTCACGGATCCGGTTCCTCAAGGACCTGGACCGTGGCTCCCCCTTCTTCTACTCGCTGGAAAAAAGGCACGGGGTCCGTCAGCAGCTCTTTACGCTGCTGGCCGACGACGGATCCCTCGTCTCGGATCCGGAGGGCATCAGGGCCATTACCGGGAACTTTTACACTGCCCTGTTCTCTTCGGATCCGTCCAGCGAGGATGCTTGCAGAGTTTTGTGGGAGGACCTGCCGCAGGTCGGCCCGGAGGGCGCCGGAAAGCTTGACTCCCCTATAAGTCTGGGGGAGCTGACCGGCGCCCTCGATGGTCTCTCCAGGGGAAAGTCCCCGGGACTTGACGGGCTGACCGTGGAGTTCTTCAGGGCGTTCTGGGACGTCCTGGGGAGCGACTTCGCGGGGGTCCTGGGGGAGAGTATTGCTACCGGGGAGATGCCCCTTTCGTGGCGCAGAGCCGTGATTGCCCTGTTGCCGAAGAAGGGGGATCTCCGCCTACTTAAAAACTGGCGCCCGGTCTCCCTCCTCAGCACGGACTATAAAATATTCGCCAGAGCCATGTCTTCTCGGCTCGGCACCGTGCTGGACCGCATGATCCACCCTGACCAGTCCTACACCGTCCCGGACCGCTCGATTTACGACAACGTCCATCTGGTCCGGGACATAATCCACCATTCCCAGAGGGCTGGTCTGTCGAGCGCCTTCCTGTCCCTTGATCAGGAGAAGGCGTTCGACAGGGTGGATCACGAATATTTACTCGGGACTCTGCGAGCATTCGGTTTCGGGACGCACTTTGTCGCCCGGATCCGACTTCTGTACACCGCCGCGGAGTGTCTAGTGAAGGTTAACGGGTCCCTGACGGCGCCCCTTCGCTTTGGGAGAGGGGTACGTCAGGGCTGCCCCCTGTCCGGCCAGTTGTATTCTATTTGCGTGGAGCCTTTCCTGCGCCTCTTGCGGAGGAGGTTGTCGGGATTGGTTCTGCGCGGGCCGGGCATCGGGGTGGTCCTTTCGGCATACGCCGATGACGTGCTCCTAATGTTTAATGACCCGGCTGACCTGCGGAGGATGCGCGAGTGCCAGGAGGTCTACTCTGCGGCTTCTTCTGCCAGGATCAACTGGGAGAAATGTTCTGGACTCCTGGTCGGCCCGTGGCAGACGGATCCCCTACCCGAGGAGCTCAGGCCTTTCACCTGGAGCAGGACCAGCATCCTCTACCTGGGGGTCCATCTCTGCCCTGCCGAGGAATCCTGGCTGGCCAACTGGCAGGAACTGGAGACGAAAGTCACCGCTCGCCTGCGGCGCTGGACAGGACTGCTCCGAGTGCTGTCTTACCGGGGTCGAGTTCTGGTCATAAACCAGCTGATCGCCGCCATGTTGTGGTATCGGCTGGTCACTTTGACCCCTCCCCCGGACTTTGTCGCGAAAATCCAGAGAATGCTAGTCGACTTCTTCTGGGACAAAAGATTGCACTGGGTCGCCGCTGAGGTTCTGAGTCTCCCGCTTAGGGAGGGCGGTCAGGCGCTGGTGTGCCTACGCACGCAGGTGGCGACTTTCCGTCTTCAGACCCTGCAGCGATACCTTTACGTCGAGCCTCCTCCGAGATGGTGTGCCCTGGCGACGTATTTCTTCCGCCAGGTGCACGGCCTGAATTACGACGTGCAGCTCCTGTTTGTAGATCAGAGGGGCCTCGGCTCCTTCCAGGTGTTGCCCGTCTTTTACCAGGACCTGATCAAAGTCTGGAACGTGGTCGCCACGCGACGCAGCTCTCCCCCGTCAGGAGTAGCGGCTATCGTCAGAGAGCCGCTGCTCAGGAATCCGCCCCTCCGTCCCTTTCAGTGGCTGGCGGAGAGGAGGGCTGTGGCTGCCGGGGTGACCAGGGTCGGGGACGTGCTGGGTGGCGGAGGACTGGGCTGGATGCTCCCGCAGGAGTTGGCGCGTCGCGCGTCAGTGAGTGTCCAGGTCGCAGCCGATGCCATCCAAGACCTAAAAACGGTCGTGCTCGGACCCGAAGTCATTTTAGGTCTGGAGGTGGCCCAGGTGCGCGGTGATCTTCCGGCTGAACGTTCCCCTGTTCGGACGGAATTCCACATTGGCCCCAAGCCCCGAACCCTCCCTCGGGTGCCGGTGCCCCGCAATAATATGAGCCGCCTCGGGGACATGCCCTCCGTGCCATTTGGCACGGCGCGGAGGGGTTTTCTGTACGGACTGCTGCTGCACACCTTCCATTTTCTCGCCCTGGTCCGCCGCCCGGACACGCCCTGGCGTGCCTTGTTGCCGTCCGGCGGCGGAGGCCCCCGATGGGAGGCCCTCTACGGAGGAGTTCTCCCCCTTTCTATCGGGGACCTGGGTTGGAGGGTGTTGCATGCGGCAGTCCCCTACAATAGGAGGATGTGTAGGTTCACGGACTCCCAAGACACCTGCCCTTTTTGCGGTCTTGTGGAGTCCGTGGACCACGTGTATATAGGGTGTCTTAGGCTGCACTCCCTTTTTAGTTATTTAAAAAATCTTTTGTTACTGTTTTGGTTGCACTTCAGTCCCACGCTCCTGATCTACGGACACCCGGTGCGGAAGGGGGTCGGGAAGGAGGAGGACCTCCTCGTGAACCTGCTCCTGGGCCTGGCCAAGTTGGCCATCAACAGGTCCAGGCAGCGGGCGATCGACGGGGGAGTCCCGCCCGATTGTTTGTCTCTCTTCCGCGGCTACGTTCGCGGCCGGATGTCCCTGGAAAGGGAGCACGCGGTGTCTGCCGGCACCATCGAGGCCTTCCGTGCTCGGTGGGCACCGCGGGGTCTGGGGTGTTTT